>NC_091863.1:42323562-43017243 GCF_037783145.1 Equus przewalskii | reverse complement strand
GCTAACTCCTGCAGGCTTCCTTTTGGCAAGCTAGCCACCCAAGTGACTGCCTGTATTTCTCCATCTGCAGATAAACTTGCCAGCAAGCTGTCTGATACCATGATGTCTGTCCTCGACCTCTCTGGCAACGCTGATGACAGTGCTGGTGACTGATGGACTGATCTCACCCCCCAACTCCAAGCACCAGTTTCAGTGGGATAGGGGAATACAGATGGAATGGTTTGCTTCTCCCTGAGGCACCTAAATATTAAAAGAAGCCCCACCGTGCTGCCCCCTCCCCACCCACCTCCCACCACACACACGGTGTTTCGTCCATTCTTCAGGAAAAAAAAAAGTCTCTAGTGGCTGAAACTGGCAAACCCAATACCTTATTTAACCCCCACTTCCTTTTACAAGAGAAATAAATCATCAGCAGATCCCTGAGGCTAACAGTTTATCCCCAATCCTGTAGGTTGGACTGGTTGGAGGGCTGACCCCTCATAAAACCCTCTTGGACAGCTAAACCTGCAGCTAGAGGCTAGGTTGCTGGTGGATCGGGGGGGGGGGGGTGTGGTCCTGGAAGGGTGATGATTTCTTTACCAGTCCACAACAGATCTCAGCGACAAGACGTTCCTGCAATGGGCTACAGGCCATCTGTCTTCCTCCCACCCAAATCCACAGATCCTCACCTGGGCGGCAGAGGGAGTAGGGGGAACAGTGATGAGCCTTCTGTGTCTCTGAAAGGGTCTGGGGATAGGATATAGGAAAGAAGAGAACACACAAGCCTGGCTGGTGATGAAGTGTGGTAAACACTACCTTGTTTGCACGAAGGGAAAATAAGGCACCATTTTGTAGGCTGGCTGGGTGCCTTAGGGGCAAGCCCTGCCTTGGGGCATTCCTGGGTAGACTGAGTTGGAGGAATCCCTTGAACTGAAGCATTCTGTCTGGGCCCTGCCCTTGTGTGACCATGTCTCATCCAGTACCAGCATTTGAATTCTGTGATTCAAAAAGGTGCTGTTGCCATTTATTCACAGGCTGCATCCTCAAGAGCTTCTGTATCTGGGGTGCACCAGGCAACTCCTTTTCCAGTGTCTAGAAGTCATTATACCCCATTAAATATAATTAGCCACCTCCTCCAGAGGAGCTTACGCCATCAGACGGGGGCAGTGGGCCCAAGCAGTCCCAGGGGCCCTCAGAAAGGGACTGGGGTAGATGATGGCAGCAGAAACACAATCTTCTCACTTCCCCAGGGGTGGTTTTAGTTATGCATACGACCTTAGTTCCCAGCAGTCTACCCAAGACTCATCACATCTGAAAGATGTGATGCTTAGATTAGATTGCTTCAGTCTTTGCCTACTACCCCAAACTTCCACACCTTCTTTGGACCCACAGCCACATCTTAGCCTTGTCTTTCATGCTGTCATCCTCTAATTTATTACTCAAATCCTAGGAGTGGAGCCATGTGGTGGAGTGGTGAGCGCCCTTGGCTTGCAGGCTGATCAGCAGGGAAGTGCACACTGCTGCGTTCCAGGGCAGCCAAAGGAGAGAATTATGTATTGCTTAAGCACAAACTGCACCAAACCCTGGAAACCTGTTATCTCCTTTAACCCTCAGTATAGCTCTGCCAGTAAGGGATTAGCCTCTTCATGTGAAAGATAAAGAAGCAGGCTCAGAAATTTGTCAGGGTGTACCTAAGATGACATGTTAAGTGGTGGTGCCAGGATTGGAAGCCAGGTGTGATAAAACCTTATGCAGGCCCTTTCCTCTGTGTTATACTGCCTCCTTAACATTAAGTACCTACTGTGTGCCACTTTGTGTTATCAAGCCCTTTAAATACATTCTTGCTTTTTTTTGTTTTAAAAAATAGGGTCTTGAGGGCCAGTCCCATGGCTGAGTGGTTAAGTTTATGCACTCCCCTTTGGCGGCCCATGGCCTCGCCTGTTTGGATCCATGGAGTGGCTATGGCACGGCTCATCAGGCCATGCTGAGGTGGCGTCCCACATAGTGCAACCAGAGGCACTCACAACTAGACTGTACAACTATGTACTGGGGGCTTTGGGGAGAAGAAGAAGGAAAAAAGATTGGGAACAGATATTAGCTCAGGTGCCAGTCTTAAAAAAAAATAGAGTCTTGTAAAAATTCTACTCTGAGTCCCCTTGGTTGGGGTCCAACTTATTTCACACTATCTTATCAAACTCTCCTGGTAGATAATAGTTTTACAATGGAAAGTTGGATACCAGGACAGCTAAGGCCATTTTACAACCATATGGTATTTCATGATTTAACATTTAAAATATTTTCTAGTACTCTTAAGAGATCCTGGTAAGTAAGTACTAGAAATAGAGTAGTCTCTAGATGAGTAAGAAGCAGCGTAGGAACATAATTTGGCCCAAATCAAACAGATGAACTAAAGTAGTCATGTCAGGTTAAGAATCTGGGACTCCAGATTCTCTACAACCTATGATAAGTTTTTAAAAAAGCTGTTTCTTTTTTTAAAGATTTTATTTTTTTTCCTTTTTCTCCCGGAAGCCCCCAGTACATAGTTGTATATTCTTTGTTGTGGGTCCTTCTAGTTGTGGCATGTGGGACGCTACCTCAGTGTGGTTTGATGAGCGGTGCCATGTCCGCACCCAGGATTCGAACCAACGAAACACTGGGCCGCCTGCAGGGGAGCGCACGAACTTAACTACTCGGCCACGGGGCCAGCCCCCAAAAAAAGCTGTTTCTTGAGACTTTTCCCTCTTACCTTTTTTTTTTAAATTAAGGTATAATTTACATACAATGAAGTTCATCCTTTTTAAGTTCTGTGAGTTTGGACTAATGTACACAGTAGTGAATCACCATCACGATCAAGATGTAGGATAATTACATCGCCCCCAAAACTCCCGGATCCCTTTGTAGTTAACCCCAGCCCTAGCCTCAGATCCTGTCAACCACCGATCAGTTTTCTGTCCCTATAGTTTTGCTTTGGCATGAATATCATGTAAAAATAATCCTACAGTATATAGGCTTATTTTATGCCTATAGAGTTTTAAATTTTATTTTAAAAATTTATACAGAATAGAATTCCCTCTGGCGTATAGTTCTGTAAGCTTTGACAAATACGTATAGTTGTGTAACCAACACAAGATTCAGAACAGTTCCATTATCCCTAGCCCTCCACCACCAAATTTATTCCTGCTGCTTTATAGTACAAACCTCTCTACCCCTAACTCCTGGCAACCCTGGTTTGTTCTTTGTCGTTAGAATTTTCTCTTTTGGAGAGTGTCATATAAGTGGAATTATACAGTATTTAGCCTTTTGAGACTGGCTTCTTTCACTAAGCATAATTCATTTGACATTCATCCACATTATTGGGTCTATCAATAGTTCCTTATTTCTGAGTCTTACTCCATTGTATGGATGTACTGCCATTGGTCTCTCCATTCTCCAGTTGAAGGGACGTTGAGTTGTTTCTAGTGTGGGACAATTACAAATAAAGCACCTGTAAATATTTGCATGCAATTTTTTGTGTTTTCATTTCTCTAGAGTAAATACCTAGATTTGGATTGCTGGGATATTTGGTAAGTATATGTTTAACATTCTCAGATGCTGTAAAACTGTTTCTCAGAGTAGCTCTACCATTTAGCATTCCCATCAGTGTATGAAAGTTTCAGTTTCTCCACATCCTTTGCAGCACTGGGCATTGTCAGTTTTTTGACAGCTACTCTAGTAGGATGTAGTTGTATCATTGTGGTTTTGATTTACATTTCCCTACTGACTGATGACTTGGGTATATTTTCATGTGCTTATTTGCCATTCATATATCTCTTTGGCAAAGTGCTCAGATCTCTTGCACAGTTTGTATTTTTTATTGTTGAGTATTGGAAATTCTATATTTATATTGAATACAAGTTCTTCTTTTTGAGTTCGTGATAGTTTACATCATTGTGAAATTTCAGTTGTACATATTTCTTGTCACTACGCAAGTGCTCCCCTTCACCCCCTGTGCCCACCCCCCACTCCCCTTCCCCTGGTAACCACTGAACTGTTTTCTTTGTCCATGTGTTTGTATTCCACATATGAGTGAAATCATATGGTGTTTGTCTTTCTCAGTCTGGCTTATTTCGCTTAGCATAATTCCCTCCAGATCCATCCACGTTGTTGCAAAAGGGATAATTTTGTCTTTTTTTATGGTTGAATGGTATTCCATTGTATATATATGCCACATCTTCTTTATCCAATCATTGGTCGATGGACACTTGGAATGTTTCCATGTCTTGCCTATTGTGAATAATGCTGCAATGAACATAGGGGTGCATATGTTACTTTGGATTGTTGATTTCAATTTGTTTGGGTAGATACCCAGTAGTGGGATAGCTGGGTCATAAGGTATATCTGTTTAGTTTTTTGAGGAATCTCCATACTGTTTTCCATAGTGGCTGCACTAGTTTGCATTCCCACCAAGCATACAAGTTCTTTACCAGATGCAGTTGACCTTCCGGATCCACATATACTATGTTTGTAATCCGTGGTTGGTTGAATCTTCGGATGGAGTCGATTAAGGGACTAGAGCGTCCGTGGATTTTGGTATCTGCAGGGGCGTCCTGGAACCAATCCTCCACGGGTACGGAGGGACTACTATATATACTTTGTAACATTTTGTCCCAATCTGTGGCTTGTCTTTTCATTCTCTAAAAGGTGTCTTGTTTTTTTTCATTCCGAAAAAGCTTTTTTGACAGATTGGGTTCTTTTTTTAATTTTTAAAAATTGCAGTAAAATGCATATAACAAAATTTACCATCTTAACCATTCTTACGTGTACAAGTTCAGTGGCATTAAATACACTCACATTGTTGTGCAGCCATCACCACAATCCATCTTCAGAACTCTTTTCATCTTGCATAACTGAAACTGTACCCACTAAACACTAACTAATTCCCCCCTACCCCCAGCCCCTGGCAACCACCATTCTACTTTCTGTCTCTGAATTTGGCTACTCTTTGTACCTCATATAAGTGGAATCATAGAGTATTTGTCCCTTTGTGACTGGCTTTTTTCACTTAGCATAATGTCTTCATGGTTCATCCATGTTGTAGCATGTGTCAGAATTTCCTTCCTTTTTAAGGCTGAATAATATTCCATTGCAGTATATACCATATTTTCTTTATCCATTCATCTGTTGATTGACACTTGGGTTACCTTCATCTTTTGGCTATTGTGAATAATGCTTTAAGCATGGGTGTGAAAATATCTCTTTGAATCTCTGCTTTCAATTATTTTGGGTATATATCTAGAAGTGGAATTGCTGGATCATATGGTAATTCTATTTTTAATTTTTCTGAGTAAACACCATACTGTTTTCTGTAGCAGCTGCAATGTTTTACATTTCTATCAACAGTGCACTAGGGTTCCTGTTTCTCCATATCCTTTCCAACACTTGTTCTTTTCTTTTATTTTTTGATAGTAGTGACCCTAGTGGGTGTAAAGTGATATCTCATTGTGGTTTTGATTTGCACTTCCCTAATGATTAGTGATGTTGAGCATCTTTTTATGTGTTTATTGGTCATCTGTATATCTTCTTCAAGAAATGTCTTCTTTGCCCATTTTTTAATTGGGTTCTTTGTGTTTTTTGGTTGAGTTGTAGAAGTTCTTTATATATTCTACATACTAACCCCTTATCAGATAAATTGGAAATGTTTTCTCCCTTTCCATGGGTTGCCTTTTCGTTCTGTTAATTGTGTCCTGTAGTACACAGTTTTTAATTTTGATGTAGTACAATATTTTTGCTTTTGTTGTCTGTGCTTTTGGTATCATATCCAAGAAATCATTGCCAAATTCAATGTCATGAAGATTTCTCCCATGTTTTATTCTAATAGTTTTATAGTTTTAGCTCTTAATGTTTAGGTCCTTGATCTACGTTGAGTTAATTTTTGTATATAGTGTAAGGTGAGTTTCTAATATTGTTCTTTTACATGTGGATATCCAGTTTTCCCAACACTGTTTTTTCATATAAACACTTTCGAAGAAAAGAAAATTTTAATTTTGGTGAAGTTTAATTTATCATTTTATTCTTTTATGGATCATGCTTTTGGTGTAATATCTAAGGAATCTTTTCTAACATAAGTTTACAATGGTTTTCTCTTATGTTTCTTTTTAAGAGTTTTAGTTTTAGGTTTCACATTTACGTCTGTGACCCATTTTGAGTTAATTTTTGTGTATGGCACAAGGTATGGATCCACTTTCATTTTTTTTGCATATAGTTACCCAATTGTTCTAGCAGTGTGTGTTGAGAAGGATATCCTACCTCCATTGCCTTTTCTTTGTGCTTCTGTCAAAAATCAGTTATATATGTGTGGGTTTATTTCTGGAACCTCTATTCTGTTCCATTGATGTATTTGTCTATCTTTATGCCAATACCACACTGAGTTTGGTTACTGTAGCTTTATAATAATTTTTGAAATCAGATAACCTTAGTCTTTTAGTTTGTTCTTTTCAGAGTTGTTTTTGCTCTTTGGGGGTCTTTTGTATTTCTATATGAATTTTAGAATTTGCTTGTCTATTTCTACAAAAAAGCCTGCTGAATTGCACTGAATCTATAGATCAGTTGAGGGGGGAGGGGAGAATTTGACATCTTAACAATGTTAAACTTTGGCTCATGAGCAAGTATATTCCTCCATTTACTTAGGCCTTCTTTAACTTTTCTCAGCAATATTTTGTAGTTTTCAGAGTACAAGTCTTTCACATTTTTTCAGGTTTATCCATAAATATTTTATTTTATAAATAATATATGTTTTAAAATTTTTATTGAGTTTATGATAGTTTACACCCATGTGAAATTTCAGTTGTATGTTATTGTTTGTCAGTCGTGTTGTAGGTGCACCACTTCACCCTTTGTGCCCATCCCCCACTCGACCTTTCTCCTGGTAGCCACTAATCTGTTCTCTTTGTCTACATATTTAACTTCCACATATGAGTGGAGTCATACAGAGTTCGTCTTTCTCTATCTGGCTTATTTCACTTAACATAATTCCATCAAGGTCCATCCATGTTGTTGTGAATGGGACGATTTTATTCTGTTTTATGGCTGAGTAGTATTCCATTGTATATATATACCATATCTTCTTTATCCAGTCATCAGTTGATGGACACTTAGGTTGCTTCCACATCTTGGCTATTGTAAATAATGCTGCAATGAACATAGGGGTGCATGGGACTTTTGGAATTGCTGACTTCAAGTTTTTTGGATAGATACCCAGTAGTGGGATGGCTGGGTCATATGGTATTTATATTCTTAATTTTTTGAGAAATCTCCATACTGTTTTCCATAGTGGCTGCACCAGTTTGCATTCCCCCCAGCAGTGTATGAGGGTTCCTTTTTCTCCACAAACTCTCCAACATTTGTTACTTTTCGTTTTGGTTATTTTTGCCATTCTAATGGGTGTAAGGTGATATCTTGGTGTAGTTTTGATTTGTATTTTCCTGATGATCAGTGATGATGAGCATCTTTTCATGTGCCTATTGGCCATCCATATATCTTCTTTGGAGAAAAGTCTCTTCATGTCTCCTGCCCATTTTTTGATTGGGTTGTTAGTTTTTTTCTTGTTGAGTTGTATAAGTTCTTTATATATTTTGGATATTAACCTCTTATCAGATGTATGGTTTGCAAATATCTTCTCCCAATTGTTAGGTTGACTTCTCGTTTTGTTGATGGTTTCCTTTGCTGTGCATAAGCTTTTTAGTTTGATGTAGTCCCATTTGTTTATTTTTTCTATTGCTTCCCTTGCCCAGTCAGACATGACATTTGAAAATATGCTGCTAAGAACAATGTCAAAGAACGTAGTGCCTATGTTTTCTTCTAGAAGTTTCATGGTTTCAGGTCTTACATTCAAGTCTTTAATCCATTTTGAGTTAATTTTTGTGTATGTTGTAAGATAATGGTCTACTTTCATTCTTTTGCATGTGGCTGTCCAGTTTTCCCAGCACCATTTATTGAAGAGACTTTCCTTTCTCCATTGTATGTTCTTGGCTCCCTTCTTGAAAATTAGCTGTCCATAGAGGTGTGGTTCTATTTCTGGGCTTTCAATTCTGTTCCATTTATCTGTTTGTCTGTTTTTGTGCCAGTAACATGCTGTTTTGATTACTACAGCTTTTAGTGTGTTTTGAAGTCAGGGATTGTGATGCCCCCAGCTTTGTTCTTTTGCTCAGGATTGCTTTGGCTATTCGGGGTCTTTCCTTGTTCCATACAAAATTTTGGATTCTTTGTTCTATTTATATGAAGAATGTCTTTTGGATTCTGATGGGCAGTGCATTGAATCTGTAGATTGCTTTAGGTAGTATGGACAGTTTAATTATGTTTATTCTTCTGACCCATGAACATGGAATATCTTTCCATTTGTTTATGTCTTCCTCCATTTCTTTCAATAATGTCTTATAGTTTTCACTGTACAGGTCTTTCACCTCTTTGGTGAAGTTTATTCCTGGATATTTTATTCTTTTTGTTGTGATTGTAAATGAGATTGCATTCTTGATTTCTCTTTCTGCTAGTTCATTGTTAGTGTATAGAAATGCAACTGAGTTTTTAAAATTGATTTTGTACCCTGCATCTTTGCTGTAGTTGTTGATTATTTCTAATAGTTTTCTGGTGGATTCTTTAGGGTTTTCTATATATAGAATCATGTCATCTCCAAATCATGAAAGTTTCACTTCTTCATTGCCTATTTGGATTCCTTTTATTTCTTTTTCTTGTCTAATTGTTCTGGCCAAAACCTCCAGTACTATGTTGAATAGGAATGGCGAGAGTGGGCTCCCTTGTTTTGTTCCTGTTCTCAGAGAGATGGCTTTCAGTTCTTCACTATTAAGTATGATGTTGGCTGTGGGTTTGTCATATATGTCCTTTAGTATGTTGAAGTGCTTTCTTTCTATACCCATTTTATTGAGAGTTTTTTTTTTTCATAAATGGATGTTGGATGTTGTCAAATGCTTTCTCTTTGTCTATTGAGATGATCATGTGATTCTTATTCCTCATTTTGTTAATGTGCATCACATTGATTTGCAGATGTGGAACCATCCCTGTGTCCCTGGCATAAATCTCACTTGATTGTGGTATACAGTCCTTTTAATGTATTGCTGCATTCAGTTTGACAATAGTTTGTTGAGGATTTCTGCATCTAAGTTCATCAGCAATATTCACCTGTAGTTTTCCTTCTTTGTATTGTCCTTGACTGGTTTTGGTATTAGGGTAATGTTGGCTTCATAGAATAAGTTAGGAAGCATTCCATCTTCTTCAAATTTTTGGACTAGTTTGAGAAGGATAGGTATCAAATATTCTTTGAATGTTTGGTAGAATCCTCCAGAGAAGCCATCTGCTCTTGGACTTTTGTTTTTTGGCAGGTTTTTGATTACTGTTTCAATCTCTTTACTTGTGATTGGTCTATTCAGATTCTCTGTTTCTTCTTGATTCAGTCTTGGGAGGTTGTATGAGTCTAAGAATTTGTCTATTTCTATTAGGTTATCCAATTTGTGGGCATATAGTTTTTCATAGTATTCTCTTGTAATCCTTTGTATTTCTGCAGTATCTGTTGTAATTTCTCCTCTTTCATTTCTAATTTTATTTATTTGAGCCTTCTCTCTTTTTTTTCTTGGTGAGTCTGGCTAAGGGTTTCTCAATTTTGTTTATCTTCTCAAAGAACCAACTCTTAGTTTCATTAATCCTTTCTACTATTTTTTTTTTTACTCTCTATTTCATTCATTTCTGCTCTGATTTTTATTATTTCCCTCCTTCTGCTGACTTTGGGCTTTCGTTGTTCTTCTTTTTCTAGTTCTGTTATGTGCATTTTAAGATTATTTGAGATTTTTCTTGCTTGTTAAGATCGGCCTGTATTGCTATGAATTTCCCCTTTCTGACCACTTTTGCTTTGTCCCAGAAGAGTTGCTATGTTGTATTTTCATTTCCCTTTGTCTCTAAGTATTTTTTAATTTCCCCTTTTATTTATTGATCCATTGGTTGTTCAATAGCATATTGTGTAGTCTTCACATATTTCTGATTTTCCCAGTTTTTTTCTTGTAGTTGATTTCTAGCTTCATAGCATTGTGGTTGGAAAAGATGGTTGGGATGATTTCAATCTTCTTAAGTCTATTGTGGCTTGCCTTGTTTCCCAACATATGGTCTATCTTTGAGAATGATCCATGTGCACTTCAGAAGAATGTGTATTCTGCTGTTTTGGATGGAATGCTCTCTATATATCTGTTAAGTCTATCTTATCAAGTGTTTCACTTAAATCTACTATTTCCTTGTTGACTTTTTCTCTAGATGATCTGTCCATTGATGTAAGTGGGGTGTTGAGGTCCCCTACTATTATTGTGTTGCTGTTAATTTCTCCCTTTAGGTCTGTTAATAATTGCTTTATGTACTTTGGTGCCCCTGTGTTAGGTGCATATATATATTAATAAATGTTATGTCCCCTTGGTGGAATGTCCCTTTTATCATTATATACTGCCCCTCTTAGTCTCTTATTGTCTTTTTATTTTTTTTATTTTTTTTTATTTTATTTTTTCCTTTTTCTCCCCCAAGTCCCCCGGTACATAGTTGTGTATTCTTCGTTGTGGGTTCTTCTAGTTGTGGCATGTGGGACGCTGCCTCAGCGTGGTCTGATGAGCAGTGCCATGTCCGCGCCCAGGATTCGAACTAACGAAACACTGGGCCGCCTGCAGCGGAGCGCGCGAACTTAACCACTCGGCCACGGGGCCATCCCCTCTTATTGTCTTTTTTAACTTGAAGTCTGCTATGTCTGATATAAGTATAGCAACACCTGCTTTCTTTTGTTTGTCATTAGCTTGGAATCTTGTCTTCCATCCATTCACTCTAAGCCTATGTTTGTCTTCAGAGCTGAGATGTATTTCCTGGAGGCAGCACATTGTTAAGTCTGTTTTTTAATCCATCCAGCTACTCTTGGTCTTTTGATTGGAGAATTCAATCTATTTATATTTAAGGGTGATTATTGATATATGAGGGCTTAAGACTGTCATTTTATCTCTTGTTTTCTGGTTGTTCTCTGTTTCCATTTTTTCTCTTCCTTTGTATTTCTGACTGCCATTTCATTTTGGTCATTTTCTGAGGAAGTTTTCTCCATTTTCTCTTTTTTTGTGAATTGTGGTTCTGCTCTGATTTTTGGTTAGTGGTTATCATGAGGATTGTATAAAAGACCTTGTAAATGAGATAGTCCATTTTCTCATAGCTTCTTATCTTCATTGACCTAAGTAGGTTGTTTCCCTTTCCTCTCCCCTTCTGAGTTATGGCTGTTACAAATTGTTCTGTTTTTTATGATGTGAGTTTTTGACTAAGTTGAAGTATTTATCATTACTTTTGATGCTTTCTTTCCCTTCATCTTTTAAGTTGTAATTGAGTCTTTGCCTCCCTGTTCTGATAGAGAGCTGCAATTTTCTGATTATGTCTTTCTATTCATCTCCTTGCTCAGAGCTTTGTAGACTTGCCTTTTTGTTTCTGGTGTGAGGGCATCTTTAATTATTTCTTGTAGGGGAGGCCTAGTGGCAATGAACTCCCTCAGCTTTTGTTTATCTTGGAAGTCTTTTATTTCTCCATAATATCTGAAGGAAAGTTTTACTGGATAGAGTATTCTTGGCTGAAAGTTTTTGTCTTTCACTATTTTGAATATACCATTACATTCTCTCCTAGCCTGCAGGATTTCTGCTGAGAAATCCACTGAAAGCCTGATAGGGTTTCCTTTGTAGGTTATTTTCTTCTGCCTTGCTGCTCTTAATATATTTTATTTGTCATTGACTTTTGCCATTTTTACTATTATATGCCTTGGAGAAGGTCTTTTAGCAGTGATGTGATTAGGCATTCTATTAGCTTTGTGCATTTGTAAATCCAGGTTTGGGAAGTTCTCAGTTATTATTTCTCTGAACAAGCTCTCTGCTCCTTTCTCCCTCTCTTCTCCCTCCAGAATAAGTATAATCCTTATGTTGTTTTCCTAATTGAGTTGGATATTTCTTGAAGAAGTCCTTCACTTTTACAAAATCTTAGTTGTCTCCCCCTCCACGTGTAGAATTTCTGTATTTTTATGCTCTAAATCACTAATTCTTTCCTCCATAACCTCAGCTCTATTTTTTAAGGTTTCTAGATAGTTGTTTATTTCATTAATTGTGTTTTTCATATCTAGGATTTCTTTTTTTAAAACTTTTATAATATTTTATACAGACATGGAGAATGGTTGTGAAATATCTAGGGTTTCTGCTTGATTTTTTTTATAGTTTCAATCTCTTTAGTGAAGAGATTAATCTAATTTCTGAGCTCATTAAATTGTCTTTCCGAGTTCTCCTGTAAATCATTGTTTCTTTCTTTCTTTTTTTTGAGGAAGATTAGCCCTGAGCTAACATCTGCTGCCAATCCTCCTCTTTTTGCTGAGGAAGACTGGCCCTGAACTAATATCTGTGCCCATCTTCCTCTACTTTATAGGTGGGACGCCTACCACAGCATGGCTTGCCAAGTGGTGCCATATCTGCACCCAGGATTCAAACTGGTGAACCTCGGGCCACTGAAGCAGAATGTGTGCACTTAACTGCTGCACCACCAGGCTGGCCCTTTGTTAAGTTTACGACAGGTATTTTGAATTCTCTCTCATTTAGGTTATATGTTTCTGTGCCTTCAATGTTGGTTTCTGGAGAGTTGTAATTTTCTTTCTGGTCTGAATTGTTGCCAGAGTTTCTCATGGTGGTTGATGAACCAGTCTTTTGTCATGGCATTTGTGGTAGTATTAGGTCACAGATTCCGGCTGTTACTGGTAGGTGGAAGCAGGAACAGAGTTTCTGGTCCCATCCGGTCTGCTGGAACCTGTGGGGGGAGTATGGGCACCTGCCCTGGCCTGGGGTGCATTCAGCCGCTTGTGTGGACTGTGCCTGGCATAAGGGGCTTCCTTGCTGGACTGAGTTGGGCCACTCCTTGGTGCCACTGATGCACTGTTGTCTCCTCCCCCCACTGGGAAAGCAATCACCAGTGGGCTAAGGGCTCTCACTGCCTCTTCCCAAAGCTGCCCTGGCACACGTTCCCTCTTTTGGGGCTCAGTGGCACTATGTGTGAGGTACAATGCCACTATGGGTGCTTGTGTGGGCCTGGAGTGTGCTTGTTCCAGTGTGGAGATAAGCTGTTGTCTCTGCTTGCAGTCCACAGGGTCCCTGTGCTTGGTGGGTGGGGCTGTCTGGCCAGGACTGAGCTAAGCCCACTTCCTGGCCAGGACTGAGCTAGGGCTGCTCCTTGGTGCTGCAGGGACACTGTGGGCTCCCCCTCCCCACTAGGAAGGCAATCACAAGTGGGCCAAATGATGCCACTGCCTCTTCCTTCAGCTGCCCTGGGACATGCTCCCTCCTTCAGGGCTCAGCAGCACTGTGTCTGTTCAGGCCTGGAGTGTACTTGCCCCAGCATGCAGATCTTCTGTGGCTTCTACTTGCAGGCTGCTGTCCTTGGTGGGAGGGGCTTCCTTGCTGAGACTGAGCAAGGGGCAGACCTTGGTGCCACATGTGCACAATGGGCTCCCCCTCCCCACCAGGAAAGTGACCACAAGTGGGCTAAAGGCTGCTGCTGATGACTTCTGCCATTGCCTCAGTATGTGTTTCCACTTCTGGGGTCCCTACATCAGGGTGGAAAGTATTCGTGTGTATGCACAGGGCTATCAGGAGAGCAGGGAGTGCTCACTCCAATGACCCCCTTGGGAGCCACTTCCCAGGGGGCCAGTTTATCCACCCTCAGATGTATAGCTGTGTGTGACTCTCAGGCTTCCTCTTGTGCTGTGTGGGCTTCCTCCGTTGGTCAATGAATGTCCATTTAGTTGTAGTACAAAAGGGGGAGAGTCAAAGGGAACAGCTCATTCTGCCATGTTGCTGACATCCCCTGGACTTTAAATTTTTGGGAGATTTTTGATTGCTGTTTCCATCTCCTTACTGATGATTGGTCTATTCAAATTCTCTGTTTCTTCTTGATTCGGTATGGAAGGTTGTATGATTCTAAGAATTTATCCATTTCTTCTAGATTATCCAATTTGTTGGCATATAGCTTTTCATAGTATTCTCTTATAATGCTTTGTATTTCTCAGGTGTCTCTTGTAATTTCTTCTCTTTCATTTCTAATTATATTTATTCCAGCCTTCTCTCCTTTTTTCTTGGTGAGTCTAGCTAAAGGTTTGTCAATTTTGTTTATCTTTTCAAAGAAGCAGCTCTTGGTTTCATTGATTTTTTCTATGGTTTTCTTTCTTTTCTTTTTTTTTTTGGTCTCCATTGCATTTATTTCTGCTCAGATTTTTGTTATTTCTTTCCTTCTACTGATTTTTGGCTTTATTTGTTCTTCTTTTTCCAGTTCCTTTAGGTACACTGTTAGATTGTTTATTAGAGAGTTTTCTTGTTTGTTGAAGTAGGCCTATAGTTCTATAAATCTCCCTCTTAGAACTGCTTTTGCTCTATCTCATATATTTTGGCATGTTGTATTTTCATTTTCATATGTCTGCAGATATTTTTGATTTCTCCTTTGATTTCTTCGTTGACCAAATCATTGTTCAGTAACATTTTGTTTCATTTCCACATATTTGTGACTTTTCTGATTTTCCTCCTGCAGTTTATATCTAGTTTCATACCTTTGTGGTCGGAAAAGATGCTTGGTATTATTTCAATCTTCTTTAATTTATTGAGACATGTTTTGTGGCCTAATATTTGATCAACCCTGGAGAATATTCCATGTGCGTTTGAAAAGAATGTGTATTCTGCAGTTTTGGGGTGGGCTGTTCTGTATATATCTACCCAAGTCTATCTGGTCTAATATGTCATTTAATGCCAATGTTTCCTTATTCATCTTCTGTTTGGATGATCTATCTGTTGGGGCAAGAGGAGTGTTAAAGCCCCCTACTATTATTGTGTTACTGTCTATTTCTCCCTTTATGTCTGTTAATAATTGCTTTATATGTTTAGGTGCTCCTGTATTGGGTGCATGTATATTTATAAGTGTTTACCCTCTGTTGGATTGTTTCCTTTATCATGATGTACTACCCTTCTTTGCCTCTTGTTACAGGTTTTGTTTTAAAGTCTATTTTGTCTCATATAAGTATTGCTATTCCAGCTTTCTTTTGATTTCCGTTTCCATGGAGTGTCTTTTACTTCCATGAAGTATCCCTTCACTTTCACTTTGTGAGTGTCTTTAGGTCTGAAGTGTGTCTCTTGTATGCAGAGTATATATAGGCCTTGTTTTTTTATCCAGTCGGCCACCCTATGCCTTTTGATTGGAGCCCTTAGTCCATTGACATTTAAAGTAGCTATTGATAAGTTAGTACTTATTGCTGTTTTGTTACTTTTTTTTCTCAGTGTTTTAGTAGTTCTTCTCTGTTCCTCTCTTCTCTTGCTCTCTTCCCTTGTGGTTTGATGGCTTTCTTTAGTATTATTTTTTGGTTCCTTTCTCTTATTTTTTTATGTATTTATTATAGGTTTCTGGCTTGTGATTACCATGAGGTTCATGTGTAATAACCTGCGTATATACCAATCTATATTAAGTTGATGGTCTCTTTAGTTTGACCCCTCCTAAAAGCTCTACTGTTTTACACCTCTCCTCCCACATTTTATGTTTTTCATATCAAATCTAACCTCTTTTTTTTGGTATGTATCTGTTACCCATTGAAAGAGGTAATTTTAGTTCTTGTGTCTTTTGACCTTCATATTATCTTTGTAGTTGGTTGATCTGCTATCTTTACTGCATTTTTGCCTTTACTAGTGATTTTATTGCCTTTTTGTTGGCTTATTTTCTTATTCCTATTTGTGGTCTTCTCTTTCCCAGTTAAATAATTCTGTTTAGCATTTCTTGCAAAACTGGTTTCTTGGTGATAAACTCCTTTAATTTTTGCTTGTCTGGGAAACTTTTTCTCTCTCCTTCCGTTCTGAATGATTACCTTGCTGGGTAGAACATTCTTTGCTGTAGGTTTTCTCCTTTCAGCACTTTAAATATATCATGCCACTCCCCTCTAGCCTGTAAGCTTTCTGCTGAGAAGTCAGCTGATAGCCTTATGGGGTTTCCTTTGTATGTCACTTGTTGCCTTTTTCTTCTGGCTTTTAGGATTCTCTCTTTATCTTTAATTTTTGACATTTTAATTATAATGTGTCTTGGTGTGGGCCTCTTTGGGTTCATATTGTTTGGTGCTGTCTGTGCTTCCTGTATCTGGATGTGTTCCTTCCTTAGGTTAGGAAAGTTTTCAGCTATTATGTCTTCCAGTAGATTCTCTGCCCCTTTGTCTCTCTCTTCTGGGAAACCTATAATAACAATGTTAGAGCTCTTGATGTTGTCCCAGAGGTCCCTTAGAATATTCCTATTCTTTTTAATTCTTTTTTCTTTTAACTATTCAGCTTGGGTCATTTCCTCTAGTCTTTTGCCCAGCTTGCTGATCCGTTCTTGTGTATCATCTGTGCTGCTATTGGGCCCCTCTAGTGAATTTTTCATTTCCAGCATTGTATTCTTCATTTATGATTGGGTCTTTTTTTTTTTTTTTTACAATTCTTTGTTGACATCTC
The DNA here is from genome assembly GCF_037783145.1 of Equus przewalskii. NCBI lineage: Eukaryota > Metazoa > Chordata > Mammalia > Perissodactyla > Equidae > Equus > Equus przewalskii. Next base: position 43,000,729 of record NC_091863.1, on the reverse strand, counting down.
ACTGAGTTCATACATTCTTTCCCCAAGATCAGTGAGTATCCTTATGACTTTTTGTTTGAACTCTTTGTCAGTTAGATTATTTCTGTTTCAATTAGTTCTTTTTCTGGGGTTTTGTCCTCTTCCTTTACTTAGAACATATTCCTTTGCCTCCTCATTTTTATGTGCTTATGTCTATGTATTACGTGGGTCAGCCCCTCTGTGGCTTTTTCAGAAGCTCAGGTCTTTTGCAACTGACAAGTCTTACCACCCACAGGGCCACACACACTGTCAACACAGTCCTGCCCGTTGCTCACACCCTGACCCACTGAAGTGGATGCAGTTGCCCCACTGCAGAAGCCCCACACACTCTACCAATGCCTCACACACTCCTCATGCATGCCCTACCCCACAGAGGTGGACACAGTTTCCTGGCTTCAGAGGGTCCAGACACCCATCCTATGCAGGCCCACAAATTGCCTGAGGGCTTGATGTTGTATGAGTCCAGTCCCAAAGGCCACCTGCCTGCCCTGGCTGAGCTGGATTAAATCAGTGGTCTAGGGGGTTGGACAGACCCTGGGCTAACAGGCCAGGTGCAGAACTCCAATGGAATCTGCCAGTGTCTGTGTCAGCATGCCTGTACTAGGCCACACTAATGGCTGCTGCCAATGTCTCAGTCCCTGGAGAGGTCTCACCTCTTACTGAGTCACACCCAGAGACTATCAGGTGAGTCACTTTTCACCAAAGGACTATGTACCTTTCTTTCTGGTTATTTTAGGTTACTTTCCAAAATGGATGAATTTGTGCACGGGCCCTTTATGTGCTGGCTTTCCCCCCGCCTTATGTCTGATAGCTTTTCTGGGTGTATTCCACATTGTTATTAGTAGCCAGCAAAGCCAGATATTATGAGACTCATCTTGGTTGTGCTGAGTCCAAAGGATGCTTGTAGTGGTAATGCTCCCCTGCTCAGGTCCCACACTCTTCCAGAGAAGGCTGCATACCTTAGGATTGCTCCTGGCCAGCCATCAAGTGACATGGCTTGCAAAGGTGGTGTTTTTTTCTCCAGAAAGGATTTTCTTCCTCTTCCACCTCAATCAGGACTGTCCGTTGTTGTGAGCATTCTGTTTATCCAGTTTTCAGTTCTCTGTAAATTGTTGTAAATTCGTTGTGTCCATGGGAGGAGGTGAGTTCAGAGTCCACCAAGGCTGCCATCTTGACACCTCTCCTCTTTTCTTTTGTTAAATGTCTTTGTCTTTGGTATCAGAGTATTGCTGGTCTCATAGAATGAGTTGGGAACTGTTTCTTTGTCTTCATTTTTTGAGGAGAGTTTGTGTACAATTGGTTTCATTTCTTCCTTAAATGTTTGTTAGAATTCACCAGTGATGCCATCTGAGATGGAGTTTTATTTGTGGGAAGGTTTAAGACTACAATTTCATTTTTAAAATGAATTTTTTCTTACATGAGAATTGGTTGTTAGTTTTTTCATAGAATTTCATAGAATTTCATAGAATTTCAAAATATTTGGAAATTTTATGTAATTTGTAAAATTAATTTCCATAAACTTGTTCATAATGTCTTTTATTATATTTTTGTATAAATTGTTGAGCTGATTCTAAAATTCATACAGAAATGCAAAGGACTTAGAATATAGTCAAAACAACTCTGCAAAAAGAACAAAATTGAAGGACTAACTAACAGAATATGATGTCACCTTTCTCATTCCCCACTTTGGTAATTTGTGTCTTTTTTTTTTTTTGATCAGGCTAGCTAAAAGTTTATCAATTTTATTGATTGTCTCTAAGAACAACATTTTGCTTTAATTGATTTTCTGTATTCTTTTTCTGTTTTCTAATTCATTGATTTCTGCTTTGATCTTTATTGTTTCCTTTCTTGTCCTTACTTTTACTTTGAATTTAATTTGCTATTCATTTTCTAATTTCTCAAGGAGGACGCTGAGGGTATTGATTTGAGACCTTTCTTCTTTTCTCATATAGGCATCTAGTGCTATAAATTTTCTCCTAAGTAGTTCTTTAGCAGCATCCCACAAATTCTGATATGTGTTTTAATTTTCATTATGTTCAAAATACTTTCTAATTTCCCTTTTGATTTCTTCTATGATTTATGGATCATTTAAAAGTGTGCTATTTAGCTTCAAAATATTTGGAAATTTTCCAGAGATCTTTCTGGTTTTGGTTTCTAATTTATTCCATCGTGGTAAGGGAACATGCTTTATATGACTTGAATACTTTAAAATTTATCAAGATTCTGTAATGGCCCAGAATGTGGTCTATATTGGTAAAATCTTTCATGTGTACTAGAGAAGAATATGTATTTTTCTGTCTTTGACTGGAGTGTTCCAGAAAGGTCAATCATGTCAAGTTGGTTGATAGTGTTGTTCACGTTTACTATGTCTATGCTGCTTTTATGTCTACTTGTTCTATCAATTATTGAGCAAGGAGTTTTGAAGTCTCTGACCATAATTGTGGATTTGTCTGGTACTCTTTGTAGTTCTATCAGTTTTTGTGGTGTGTGTTTTGAATCTCTTATATGTTGTGCATAAACATTTAGGGTTGTCATGTCCTCTAGAGTAATTAACCCCTTTATCATTCTGAAATGAATTTTATATTCTTTGTTCTGAAATGTATTTTTTTCTGATATAAATATAGCCACTGCAGCTTTCTTTTGACTAGTTTTAGTATGGTATATCTTTTTCATCCTTTTACTTTTCACCTATTTGTGTGTTTATACTTAAAGTGCATTTCTTATAGGCAGCATATAATTGGTTCTTGATTTTTTAATCCAATCTGACAGTTTCTACCTTTTAGTTGGTGTTTAGACTGCTTACATTTAATATTATTGGTATGTTTAATTTTGAGTCCATCGTCTTAATATTTGCTTTTTATTTGCCCCATGTGAACTTTGTTCCCCTTTCCCTCTTTTTCTTCCTTCTTTTAGATTATTTTTTTATGATTCCGTTTGTTATCTTTCTTTGGCTTATTAGCTATAATTCATTGTTTTGTACTTTTAGTGGTTGCTCTCCAGTTGATAGTATATATTTTTAACTCATTCCAGTCTCCCTGCAAGTGATATTTTACCCCTTTACACATAGTACAAAACCCTAACAACATGCTTCCATTTCTCCCCTCCTGGCTTTTATGCTATTGTCATAAATTTTGCTCTTACAGATGTTGTAAACTCTAGAATATTATTATATTTGTATACTTTAAATTCTCTTTTAAAGAGATTTAAATAGTGAAAAGAATTATATACTTATTCATGCAGTTATCATTTCTGATGCTCTTCATTCCTTTATCTCCAGGTTTCCATAAAGTATCATTTTTTTTATTCTGCCTGAAGAACTTGCTTTAACATTTCTTGTATTGTGAGTCTGTTGGGCAATAAATTCATTCAGCTTCTGTATGTCAGAATAGTCTTTATTTTGTTTTCATCTTTGGAAGATATTTTTCCCAGTATAGAATTGAAGTGGATAGGTTTTGTCTTTCTGTACTTTAAAAATGTTGTTTCATTGTCTTCTCATGTACATCGTTTCCGATGAGAAATCTGATGTCATCCTTATGTTTTCCCTCTATCCATAATGTGTCTTTTCTCTGATTGCTTTTTAGATTTTCCCTTTATCATTTTTTTTTAAAGATTTTATTTTTTCCTTTTTCTCCCCAAAGCCCCCCAGTACATAGTTGTATATTCTTCGTTGTGGGTCCTTCTAGTTGTAGCATGTGGGATGCTGCCTCAGCATGGTTTGATGAGCAGTGCCATGTCCGTGCCCAGGATTCGAACCAACGAAACACTGGGCCCCCTGCAGTGGAGCACACAGACTTAACCACTCGGCCACGGGGCCAGCCCCTCCCTTTATCATTTTTGAGCAGTTTGATTATAGTAGTTTATTTCTTTATGTTTTTGTGCTTGGAGTCTGTTGAGTTTCTTGGATATGCAAGTTTATGGTTTTTATCACATTTGCAAAGTTTTGGCCACTATTTCTTCAAATAATTTTTCTTATATATCTTATATCTTTTTATATCTTCTTTTCAAATCTCTGCATTTTAAATATTTTTCTTGCCTCACTGCACTAGCTAGGACAATTTGAACAGAAGACATCCTTGTTTTGCTCCCAACCATAGAGGGAAAACGTTCAGTCTCTCACCATTAAGTATGATGTCAGTTGTAGGTTTTGTGTAGATGCACTTTATCAGGTTGAGGAATTTCCATTGTATTCCTAGTTTGTTGAGAGATTTTTATCATGATTGGACGTTGCCTTTGTCATATGATTTTCTGCACCTATTGAGATGATCGTGTAGTTTTTTGTCCTTTATTAATATGGTGTATTATGTATTGATTTTTGGGTGTTAAATCAACCTTGTGTCCCTGTAATAAATGCCACTTGGACATGGTGTATAACACATTTCATATGTTACTGGGTTCACTTTGCTACTATTTTCTTGAAAAATTTTGCATCTATATTCAATAAATATTTGTCTATAGTTTTCTTTTCTTGTGATGTCTCTGTCTTTTGTAGTAGAGTAACACTAGTCTTATAGAATAAGTTGAGACATGTTACCTCCTCTTATATTTTTTGGAAGAATTTGTGAAAGATTGTTCTTATTTCTTCTTTAAATGTTTGTTAGAATTCACCAGTGAAGCAATCGGGCCTGGGCTTTTCTTCCTGGCAGGACTTATGGTTCAGTATCTTTACTTGTTATAGGTCTATTGAGATTTTATATTTATCTTCCTATTTTGGTAATTGTGTTTTTCTAGGAATTTGTATGTTTTCCAAGTTGTCTATTTTCTTGGCACAAAATTATTCATAGGATTTGCTTATAATTCTCTTAATTTCTTCCTATAAGGTCTGTAATGATGTCCCTTCTTTCATTCCTGATTTTGATAATGTATGTCTTTTCTTTGTTTCATGGTCAGTCTACCTAAAGTTTGGTCAATTTTGTTGCTCGTTTTGAAGAACCAACTTTTGGTTTCATTATTCTTTTTGCTATCATTTTTCTATTTCATAGATTCCTGCTCTAATTTTTACTATTTCCTTCTTTTGGATTGATTTGAGTTCATTGTACTCTTTTTCTTATTTATTGAAGTGGAAGCTTAAGTTATTGGCATGAGATATTTCTTCTTTTTTAATATAGATTTGTTCCATTTATTTTACCCAGCTCAAAATATTTTAAATTTTCCTTGTAATTTCTTCTTTGGTCCATGTCTTATTTAGAAGTATGTTGTTTAATTCCAAATATTTCTGAAATTTCCCAATTTCCTTCTGTTGTTGATTTGTAATTTTTAATTTAATTTCTCTAGATAAGACTACTTTCTAAGATTTCAAACTTTTAAAACGTATTAAGTCTTATTTCATGGCCTTGAATATTTCTTTATCCTGGAGAATGTCCCATGTGCTTTTGAGAAAAGTGTATATTCAGCTTTTGTTGTATGGAGTGTTCCAAAGATGTCATTAATGTCAAGTTGGTTGATAATGTTCAAGGTGTACATCTTGATGTTTTGACACAAAACACATTGTAAAATGATCACCTCAATCAAGCTATTTAACATATGCATCACCTCACATTGTTACTATTTTCTTCTTTTTTTGTGATGAGAACACTTAAGATATACCCTCTTAGTAAATTTCAAGTATACTATAGTTATCATACTGTACATTAGATCTCCAGAACGTATTGATCTTTCATAATAAAATCTTATATTCTTTGACGAACGTTACCCCATTACCACCTTGCCCCAGCCCTTCCTTGGCAACCAGCATTCTACTGTCTGCTTCTATAAGTTTGACTCTTTTAGATTCCACATATAAGTGAGATCATGTAGTATTTGTCTTTCTGTTTCTGGCTTATTTCACTTAGCATAGTGTCCTCCAGGTTCATCAATATTGTCACAAGTGGCAGGATTTATTTATTTTTTAGGGATTAATAATATTCCATTCTATAAATACATGCTGCATTTTCTTTACCCATTCATTTGTTGCTGCACATTTAGGTTGTTTCCATATCTTGGCTATTGTGAATAATGCTGCAATGAACATGGGAGTGCAGATATCTCTTTGAGATACTAATTTCAATTCTTTTGGATATGTATCCAGAAGTGGGATTGCTGGATCATATGGTAGTTCTATTTTTAGTTTTTTGAGAAACCTCCATACTCTTTTCCATAATGGCTGTATCAATGTACATTCCCACCAACAGTGCACAAGAGTTCCCTTTTCTCCACATCCTTGCTAACCCATTATCTTTTATCTTTGTAATAATAGCCATCCTATAAGGTTTGAGGTGATATCTCATTGTAGTTTTGATTTGCATTTTCCTAATGATTGATGATGTTGAGCACCTTTCCACATACCTATTAATTATTTATATGTCTTCTTTTGAGAAATGTCTATTCAGGTCCTATGCCCATTTTAAAATCAAGTCATTTTTTTGCTTTTGAGCTGAATGAGTTCCTTATATATTTTGCATATTAACCCCTTATCAGATATATGATTTGCAAATATTTTCTTCCATCCCGTAAGTTATGTTTGACACTCTGTTGGGTATTTAGTGTTATCACTATTTTTTGTTTTAGCCATTGTGATAGGTTTGTAGTAATACTTCGCTGTGAATTGTGGTCCTAATTTGCATTTCTCTACTGGCTAGTGAGGTTGAACATATTTTCATGTGTTTATTTAACACCTGTGTATGTATTCTCTTCAGTGAAATGTCTATTCACATCTTTTTCCCATTTACTCTTGAGTCTTCAGAATTCTTTATATTTTCTAGATATTGGTCCTTTGTCTAATATGTGGTTTGTAAATATTTTCTCCCAGTCTGTAGCTTGTCTTTTCATCCTCCTAATAGAGTCTTTCACAGGGCAGAAGTTTTTTAATTTGATGAGGTTCTATTAATTTGACTTTTTTCTTTATAAAATGTGCTTTTGATGTCAATTCTAAGAACTCTGTTTAGTGCTAGATCCTCAGATTTTCCTTGTTTTTTCCTATGAGTTTTATAGTTTTACATTTTGATTTAAGTTTGGATCCATTTTGGATACAGTGTGAGACTATTGTCAAATTTCATTTATTGATGTAACGTTTACATAACATAAAATTAACCATTTTAATTTGTGCAATTCAGTGGTATTTAGTATATTTACAATGTTGTGCAACCATCACGTCTATCTAGTTCCAAAACATTTTCATCTCCCCAAAAGCAAATTCTGTACCTATTAAAAAGTAGGGGCATTGAAGTTTCCAATATTATTGTTTAACTGTCTACTTCTCAGTTAAAGTTTGACAGTTTTTGCTTTATGTGTTGTGGGGCTTTGTTGTTAAGGGCACATATATTTATAATTATTATATATTTTCCATAGATTAAGCCTTTTGTCATTATAAATTGTCCTTTCTTGTATCTAGTAATAATTTTTGTGAAGCCTATTTTGTGTGATATTTATATAGCCACTCTAGCTCTCTTTTTGTTACTGTTGGTGTGATATATTTTTCCATCTTTTTACTTTTAACCTATTTGTATATTTGAATCTAATATGTTTCTCTTGTAGAGACTGTATAGTTGGATCATTAAAAAATTTATTCTTTTTTTTTGGTGAGGAAGATTGGCCCTGAGCTAACATCTGAGCCAGTCTTTCTCTATTTTGTATGTGGGATGCCACTGCCACAGCATGCCTTGCTGAGTGGTGTGTAGGTCTGCAGCCAGCCCAGGATTCGAACCTGTGAACCCTGGGCCACCAAAGTGGAGTGTGTAAACTCAACCACGATGTCTCCAGGTCAGCCCTCAAAATGTATTCTTTTTAATGAAAGTGTTTAATCCCTTTATACTTAGTGTAATATCTGATAAGGCAGGGTTTATTCCTGTCATTTTGCTATTTATTTTCTATGTTATATCATTTTCGTTCCTTTATTTGTCCACTACTTCCCCTATTGTGTTAAATACGTATTTTCCAGTGTTCCATTTTAATACCCTTGTAGTTTGTTTTATTATATTTTCTCAGTTGTTTTCTTAGTGATTGCCCTGGAGATTACAATTAACTTCCTAATTTATAACAAGTTAGTTCAGATTAATACCAACTTAATTTTAGCTGTATACAAATCTTTGCTCCCGTATGCTCTGTTCTCTCCCCTGTCCTTTGTACTGTTATTGTCATATGAATTACACCTTTATTCATTGTTATCATTCAATTCAAAGTATTTTCTAATTTCTCGTGGTTTTTTTTTATCCATTGGTTATTTAGGACGTGTTTTTGAATTTTCACAAGTTTGTGAATTTCACAAGTTTTCTTTTGTTATTGATTTCTAATTTCTATTTATTAATTCCTGCAGTTGTCTTTTAAATCCAACAGGAGGAAAAAAGGGTAACAAACAAAAAATACATTTACACATTTACACTCTCTTTTATTTGTATCTATGTAGTTACCATTACCAATGTTCCTTATATCTTCATATGGATTCAAGTTACTGTCTAACGTCCTTTCATTTCAGCCTGGAGCACTCTCTTTTGTATTTCTTGTAGAGCAGATTTGCTGTCACTAAATTCTTTCAGTTTTTGTTTACCTAGAATATCTTATTTCTCCTCAAATTTATCATATAACAACTTTATTGAGGATAATTCACATACCACACAATTCACCTATTTAAAATGTATATTTGAATGATTTTTAGTATATTTACAAGGTTGTACAACTATTCCCATAATGAACTTTAGAACATTATCATCAACCCCAAAGGAAAAGCTGACCCATTACCAGTCACTTTCTCTTACTCCCAAATACTAACCCAGACTGAAGCAATCACTAATTTACTTTCTGTCTGTATACACTTGCCTATTCTGGACATTTCATATATAGAGAGTCATACAATATGTGGTCTTTTGTGACTAGCTTTTTTCACTTAGCATAACGTTTTCAAGATTCAACCATGTTGTAGCATGTATCAGTACTTCATTTCCACTAATTCATGAATACTATTCCATTGTATGGACATACATTTTGTTTATACAGTCATTGGTTGATGGACATTTGAATTATTTCCACTTTTTGGCTACTATGAATAGCACTACTATAAAAATTTGTGTTCAAGTTTTTGTGTGAACAAAATGTTTACATTTCTTTTGGGCATATGCTTAGGTTTGGAGTTGGTGGATCCTATGGTAATTCCATACTTAGTCATTTTGAGGACTGTCAGACTGTTTTTCCAAAGTGGCTGCACCATTTTACATGCCCATCAACAATGAATGAGGGTTCCAATTACACCTCATCCTTACAGATACATATTATTGACTATCTTTTTGCTTATAACCATCCTAGCGGTGTGAAATGAGATCACATTGAGGTTTTGATTTGCATTTCCATCATGGCTAATGATGTTGAACATCTTTTCATATGCTTATTGGCAATTTCTATATTTTTTTGGGAAAAATATTTATTTAGATCCATTGCCCATTTGTTAATTTGGTTATTTGTCTTTTTATCATTGAGGTGTGAGTCATTTATATATTCTAGATAAAAGTACCTTATCAGATATATGATTTAAAATAATTCAAATATATTTCTGTGGTTTGTCTTTTTACTTTGTTAATGGTGTCCTTTAAATCACAAACCTTTTTAAATTTGAAGAAGTCCAATTTATCTATTTTTTATTTTGCTGTTTGTGATTTTAGTGTCATATCTAAGAATCCACTGCCTAATCCAAGCTAATGAAGATTGAGGCCTATATTTTCTCTAAGGGCTGTATAGTTTTAGCTCTTACATTTTGCTTCTTTGATTTTGAATTAATTTTTTATATGGTGTGAAGTAGGGGTCCAACTTCATTCTTTTGCATGTGGCTATCCAGTTGTTCCATAAACATTTGTTGTAAAAGATTACTCTTTCCCAATAGAATGATCTTGGCACCCTTGTTGAAAATCAATTAGCCATAAATGTGAGAATTTATTTACGGGCTCTCAATTCTATTCCATTTATCTACATATGTATACTTATGCCAGTATCACACTGTATTGTTTACTGTAACTTTTTAAAATGAATTGACCTTTTTTTTTTTATTTTTGAGGAAGATAGGCCCTGAGCTAACATCTGTTGCCGATTTTCCTCTTTTTTTTCCTCCCCAAAGCCCCAGCACATAGTTGTATGTCCTAGTCGTAAGTCATTCTAGTTCTTCTATGTGGGATGCCACCACAGTATAGCTTGATCCGTACCAGCAAACCCTGGGCTGCCAAAGCGAGCATGTGAACTTAATGACTCATCCACAGGTCTGGTCCCATATTGTAGCTTTGTAGTAAGGTTTGAAATCTGGAAGTTTGAGTCTTCCACCTTTGATCCTCCTCAAGATTTTTTTTTGGCTATTCTAGGTCTCTTAAATTTCTATAAGAACTTAGACTCAGCTTGTTAATTTCTCCTTCACTTTTTTATTGGGATAAAAAACACATAACATAAAATTTACCATTTTAGCTATTTAAAATGTATAAAATTCAGTGACACTAAGTACATTCACAATGTTCTACAACCCTCATGATAATCTCATTCCAGAATTTTTTCATCACACCAAAACTACCCGTTAGTCCTTACTCCCCATTTCCCCGACTCCCCAGCCGCTGGCAATAACTATTCTACTCTCTGCTTCTATGAATTTTACTATTTTAGATACCTCCTATAAGTATAACCATGCAATATTTGTCCTTCTGTGATTGGCTTATTTCACTTGGCATAAAGTCCTCAAGGTTCATCCATGTTGTTACACATTGCATAATTTCCTTCTTTTAAAAGGCTGAATAATATTTCATTGTATGTGTATACCACATTTTCTTTATCCATTTATCCATTGATGGACATTTTGGTTGTTTCCACGTTTTGGCCATTATAGATAGTACTGCAATGAACCTGGGAGTTCTAATAAATTTTTGAGATCCTGATTTCAATTTTTATAGATAAATACCCAGAAATGGGATTACTGGATCATATGGTAGGTTTTTTTTAATTTAAATTTTTATTTATTTTATTGTGGTAACATTGGTTTATAACTTTATATAAGTGTTGGGTATACATGATTATATTTTGATTTCTGTGTAGATTACATCACGTTAACCACCCAAAGACTAATTACAATCTGTCACCATACACATGTGCCTAATCACCCTTTTCACTTTCCCCCCTCCTCCCTTCACCTCTGGTAACCACCAATCCAATCTCTGTCTCTATGTGTTTGTTTGTTGTTGTTTTTATCTTCTATTTATGAGTGAGATCATACAGTATTTGACTTTCTCCCTCTGACTTATTTCACTAAGCACAGCACCATCAACATGGATGGCCATGTTGTCACAAATGGCCAGATGTCATCATTTCTTATGGCTGAGTCGTATTCCATTGTGTAAATATACCAGATCTTTATCCATTCATCCCTTGATGGGCACCTAGGTTGCTTCCAAGTCTTGGCTATTGTGAATAATGCTACAATGAACATAGGGGTGCATGTCTCTTTATGCACTCGTGTTTTCATGTTCTTTGGATAAATACCCAGCAGTGGAATAACTGGATAGTATGGTATTCTATTCTTTTTTTATTGCAATAACAATTTCAGGTGCACAGCATTATATATTTCAATTTCTGTGTAGATTACATCATGATCATCACCCAAAGACCAATTACAATCCACCACCAAACACATGTGCCTAATCACTCCTTTTGTCTTCCTCCTTACCCCTTTCCCCTCTGGTAACCACCCATCCAATCTCTATGTGTTTGTCATTTTTATGTTCTACTTATGAGTGAGATCATGTGGTATTTCTCCATCTTACATATTTCACTTTGCATTACACCTTCGAGGTTCATCCATGTTGTCACGAATGGCTGGATTTCATCATTTCTTATGGCTGAGTAGTATTCCATTGTGTATATATACACCACATCTTTATCCATTTGTCCCTTGATGGGTACCTAGGTTGCTTCCAAGTCTTGGCTATTGTGAATAATGCCACGATGAACATACGGGTGCATCTATCTTTACGCATTTGCGTTTTCATGTTCTTTGGATAAATACCCAAAAGTGGAATAGCTGGATCTTATGGCATACCTATTCTTAACTTTTTGAGGAATCTCCATGCTGTTTTCCATAGTGACTGCACCAGTTTGCAGTCCCACCAGCAGTGTATGAGTCCTTTTTCCCATAGCCTCTCCAACACGTTTCCTGTCTTGTTAATTATAGCCATTCTGAAGGGCTTGAGGTGATATCTTATTGTAGTTTTGATGTTCATTTCCCTGATAATTAGTGATGTTGAACATCTTTTCATGTGCCTGTTGGCCATCTGTTTGTCTTCTTTGAAGAAGTGTCTGTTCAGATCTTTTGCCCATTTTTAATTGGGTTGTTAGTTTTTTTTGTTGTTGTTGAGATGTATGAGTTCTTTATATATTTTAGATATTAACCCCTTATCAGACATGAGGTTTGAAAATACCTTCTCCCAATTGTTAGGTTGTCTTTAATTTTGTTGATGGTTTCCTTTGCTGTGTAGAAGATTTTAGTTTTATGTAGTCCCATTTGTTTATTTTTTCTATTGTTTCCCTTGCCGGGTCAGACATGGTACTTGAAAATATGCTGCTAAGACTGATGTTGAAGAGCGTACTGCCTATGTGTTATTCTAGAAGTTTCATGGTTTCAGGTCTTACATTCAAGTCTTTAATCCATTTTGAGTTATTTTTTGTGCATGGTGTAAGATAATTGTCTACTTTCATTCTTTTGCATGTGGCTATCCAGTTTTCCCAGCACCACTTATTAAAAAGACTTTCCTTTCTCCATTGTATGGTCTTGGCTCCCTTGTCGAAAATTAGGTGTCTACAGATGTGTGAGTTTATTTCTAGGCTCTCGATTCTGTTACATTGATCTATGTGTCTATTTTTGTGCCAGAAGCATGCTGTTTTTGTTACTATAGCTTTGTAATATATTTTGAAATCAAGGAGTGTGATACCTCCAGCTTTGTTAGTTTTTCTCAGGATTTCTTGGGCTATTCTGGGTCTTTTGTTGTTCCATATAAATTTTGGGGTTCTTTGTTCTGTTTATGTGAAAAATGTCATTGGACTTTGATAGGGGTTGCATTGAACCTCTATATTGCTTTAGGAAGTTTGGACATTTCAACTATATTAATTCTTGCAATCCAAGAGCATGGAGTATTTTTCCATTTCTTTGTGTCCTCTATTTCTTTTAGTAATGTTTTCAGTTTTCAGTGTACAGGTCTTTCACCTCTTTGGTTAAGTTTATTCCTAGTTTTTAAATTCTTTTTGTTGCAATTGTAAATGGGATTGTAGTCTTAATTTCTCTTTCTGCTACTTTGTTGTCAGTGTGTGGAAATGCAACTGATTTTTGTATGTTGATTTTTTATCCTAAAGCTTTACCATATACATTTATTATTTCTAGAAGTTATTTGGTAGATTCTTTAGTGATTTCTATAAATAAAATCGTGTCATCTGCAAGTAGTGACTTTCACTTCTCCCTTTCCAGTTTGGATCCTTTTTATGTCTTTTCCTTGCCTGATTTCTCTGGCTAGGATTTTCAATACCATGTTAAATAAGAGTGGTGAAAGTGGGCATCCTTGTCTGGTTCCTGTTCTTGGAGGGATAGCTTTCAGTTTTTCTCCATTGAGAATGATATTAGCTGTGGGTTTATCCTACATGGCCTTTATTATGTTGAGGTAGTTTCCTTCTATACCCATTTTATTCAGAGTTTTTATCATAAATGGATGCTGTATCTTGTCAAATGCTTTCTCTGCATGAATTGAGATGATCACATGGTTTTTATTCTTCATTTCATTAATGTGGTGTGTCATGTTGATTGATTTGTGGATGTTGCACAATCCCTGCCTCCCTGGAATAAATTCCACTTCATCAGGGTGTATGATCTTTTTAATGTATTGTATTCTACTTGCTAGTATTTTGTTGAGGACTTTTACATCAATGTTCATCACTAATATTGGCCTGTAATTTTCTTTTTTTGTGTTGTCCTTGTCTGGTTTTGGTATCAGGGTAATGTTGTCTTCGTAGAATGAGTTGGGAAGCTTCCCCTCCTCTTCAAATTTTTGGAAGAGCTTGAGAAGTATAGGTATTAAGTCTTCTTTGAATGTTTGGTAGAATTCAGGGAAGTAGTCTGGTCTTGGATTTGTATTTTTTTGGGAGGTTTTGATTACTGTTTCAATCTCCTTAGTGGTGATTGATGTATTCAAATTCTCTATTTCTTCTTGATTCAGGTTTGGAAGGTTGTATGATTCTAAGGATTTATGCATTTCTTCTAGATTATCCAATTTGTTGGTGTATAGCTTTTCATAGTATTCTCTTAGAATCTTTTGTATTTCCGAGGTGTCCATTGTAATTTCTCTCTTTCATTTCTGATTTTATTTATTTGAGCCTTCTGTCTTTCTTTCTTGGTGAGTCTAGGTAAAGGTATATCAATTTTGTTTATCTTTTCTAAGAACTGGGTCTTAGTTTATTGATTTTTTCTATTGTTTTTTATTCTCAATTTCATTTGTTACTGCTCTGATTTATATTATTTCCTTCCTCCTACTGATTTTGGGTTTGTTTGTTCTTCTTTTTCCAGTTCCTTTAGGTGCACTGTTAGATTGTGTATTTGAGATTTTTCTTGTTTGTTGATTTAGGGCTGTATTGCTATACACTTCCCTCTTAGAACTGCTTTTGCTGTATCCCATAATTTTTGGCATGCTGTATTTTCATTTTCATTTGTCTGAAGGTGTTTTTTGATTTCTCCTCTAGTTTCTTCATTTACCCAATCATTGTTCAGTAACATTTTGTTTCGTCTCCACGTATTTGTGACTTTTCTGATTTTCTTCCTGTAGTTGATTTGTGGTTTCATCCTATTGTGGTCAGAAAAGATATTTTGTATGATTTCAATTTTCTTAAACTTATTGAGACTCGTTTTGTGGCCTAATATGTAATCAATACTGGAGAATGTTCCATGTGCATTTGAAAACAGTGTTTATTCTATAGGTTTTTCATGGACTGTTCTGTATATATCTAATAAGTTCACCTGGTGTGGTATTTCATTTAAGGCCAATTTTTCCTCATTGGTCTTCTGTTTGGATGATCTATCCATTTGTGTAAGTGGACTGTTAAGGCCCTTCGCTATTATTGTGTTACTGTCTATTTCTCCTTTTGTGTCTGTTAATAATTGCTTTATATATTTAGAATCTCCTATGTCAGGTGCATAGATATTTACAAGTGTTATATCTTCTTGTTGGATTGTTCCCTTTATTGTGATGTAGTGCCCTTCTTTGTCTCTTGTTACAGTTTTTGTTTTAAAGTCTATTTTTTTCTGATATAAGTATTGCTACCCCAGCTTTCTTTTCTTTTCCATTTGTATGGAGTATCTTTTTCCATCCCTTCACTTTCAGTTTATGAGTGTCTTTAGGTCTGAATTGTGTCTCTTGTATGCACTATATATATGGGTCTTGTTTTTTTATCCAATTGGCCACCCTATGCCTTTTGATTGGGGCATTTAGTTTATTGACATTTAATGTAGCTATTGAACCTTCATTTCAATGTATTTTTTATAGCCTTGAGACTTTTCTGACCCATGGATTATTTGGAAATGTCTTGTTTAGCTTCCTAGTACTTGCGGGATATTCTTGTTGTCCTTCTGATACTTATTTGCAGTTTGATTCCATTTTAGTTGGAGAACACACTCTATATGTTTTCAATTATTTCAATTTTTTTTGTTTCATAGCTCATGATATAGCCTTTCTTAGTAGATGCGTACTTGAAAATAATGCATAGCTTACTGTTGTTGGATGGAGTGTTCCATAAATCTTTATGAGTACCCGTTAGTTGATGGTGTGTTATTGAGTTCTTCTATATCATTACTAATTTTCTACCAATTCTTGAAAGAGTGGTATTGAAATTTCCAACTGTAACTGTGGATTTTTTCTATTTCTCTTTTGAGTTCTACCAGTTGTTGATTTACATATTTTTCAGCTTTGTTGTTTAATGCATACATATTTAGGATTATTATGTCTTCTTGGTGGATTGACCTTTTTAATGTTGCATAGTATTCCTCTCTGTCCCTGTTAAGTTTTTTCCTCTGAATTCTACTTTGTCTTACATCAATATATCCACTCCTGCTTTCTTTGATTAATGTTTGAATGATATGTCTTTTTCTATGCTTTTTTTTTTTTGTGAGGAAGATTGACCCTGAGCTGATATCTGTTGCTAGTCTTCCTCTTTTTTTTCTTTTTGCTTGAGGAAGAATGGCCCTGAGCTAACATCTGTCCCAATCTTCCTCTATTTTGTATATGGGATGCCTCTGTGGCATGGCTGATGAGTGGAGTAGGTCCACAACCGGGGTCTGATCCTGTGAACCTGGAATGCCTGAAGTGGAGCACATGGCACTTTAACCACTCAGCCATGGGGCTGGCCCCTCTTTTCCTATACTTTTAATTTCAAACTGCTAATAACATTATCTTTGAAGTGGTTCTTTTATAGGAAGCATTTGGTTGTGTTCTGTTTTCAAATCCACTCAATCCATCTCTGTCTTTTAAATGGTCTAGTCAATTTACATCTTATGCAATTATTGATATATTGGATCTTAAGTCTGTCATTTAGTTATTTTGTTTTCTATTTCTTCTCTCTGTTTTTTCTGTTTTCTTTTTCCTGAACTCCTCTGCAAAGACATTCTCTTAGTTTTTCTTTTTCTGACATGAAATCTCTTTGAGAAGAAATTTTTAGGGAAGCCCAAACTCAAGAGAGGAGACAAAACAAGGGCACTTGAAGAATTTGAAGCCTTTGGCACCAATAGCTACAGTAAATATTAAATCAGTCCCAGCTCCTAGCCAGGTTAATATAAATCTTCATACTAGACACTTTTTACCTCAGTTTGTATAACTCAGTAAAACATATCCACTTTTAACAAAAAATTACAAGGGATTCCAAAAGGTAAGAAAATTCAGTCTGAAAAGACAAAGCAAATATCATAATTAGACACAGATATGATACAGATGTTGAAATTATCAGACAGAAACTTAAAATAACTATAACATGTTAAAGTCTCTAATGGAAAAATTAGAAAACGTGAAAGAACAGATAGGTAATACAACTACAGAGATGTAAATTCTTAGAAAGGATCAAAAAGAAATCCTAAAGATCAATAATGCCATAATAGAAATGAAGAATGTCTTAGGCTCATCAGTAGACTCAGTATGGCTGAAGTAGTACTTAGTGAGCTTGAAGTGATGTAAATAGACACTTCCAAAACAAATTCCAAGAGAAAAAAGAATGAAAAATCTGGATTATCCAATAACCGTGGAATATTTCAAAAGATGTGACATATATGTAATTGGAATACCAGAAGGAGCCAAAAGAGAGAATAGAGTAGAATAAATAAATTGAAGCAGTAATGGCTGAGAACTTTCCAGAATTAATGACAGACACCAAATCCAAGAATCAGATCCTGGAATCTCAGAGAACACCAAGCAAAATAATACCAAATATTTACTCCCGGATGTGTCACATTCAAACAACAGAAAACCAGATAGAAGGAGAAAATTTAGTTATAGTTCTATAGGTCCCTAAAGCTCTGCTCATTTTTTCCCAGTCAGTTTTCTCTCTGTTGTTCAGATTGGATAATTTCTATTGGTCTATGATTTAGTTCATTGATTCTTTCCTCTATCTCCTCCATTCTTCTGTTAAGACCGTCCATTGAGGTTTTTAAAATATTGGTTACTGTATTTTTTTCAGTCATAAAATTTCAATTTGCTTCCTTTTCATATCTTCAATTTCTTTGTAGACTTTATATTTGTTTGATGAGAACTTCTATTTTTTCAATTGTTTCAAGCTTATTGGTAGTGGCTTAATAAAGCAATTTTACAATGGCTGATTTAGAATCTTTGTCGGAGAATTATAAAATCTGTCGTTTTGGTGTTGGCATGTAATAATTATCTTTTTTCATCTAGTTTGAGATTTCTCTGGTTCTTGGTATGATTTGTGATTTTTGATAAAAAGTGGGACATTTGGGGTATTGTTATGAGACTAGGTCTTATGTAAACCACTTTAAAAAATTTAATTATTTTTTTGTTTTGCTTTTTTCTGTTTTTTTAAATTGAGTTCATAATAGTTTACATCAATGTGAAATTTCAGTTGTACATTATTTCTTGTCCATCACCATGCAAGTGTTCTCCTTCACCCCCTGTGCCCACCCCCACACCCTTTCTCCTGGTAACCACTGAATTGTTCTCTTTGTGTGTTTGTTTATCTTCCATGTATGAGTGAAGTCATATGGTGTTTGTCTTTCCAAGACTGGCTTATTTTGTTTAACATAATACCCTCTAGATCCATCCATGTTGTTGCAAATGGGATGATTTTGTCTTTTTTATGGCTGAGTAGTATGCCATTGTATATATATACCACAACTTCTTTATCCAACCATTGGTCAATGGGCACTTGGATTGCTTCCATGTCTTGGCTACTGTGAATAGTGCTGCAATGAACATAGGGGTGCATATGCTACTTTGGATTGTTGATTTCAAGTTGTTTGGGTAGATACCCAGTAGTGGGATAGCTGGGTCGTATGGTAGTTCTATTTTTAGTTTTTTGAGGAACCTCTATACTGTTTTCCATAGTGGTTGCACCAGTTTGCATTCCCACCGGCAGTGTGTGAGCATTCCGTTTGCTCCACACCCTCTCCAACATTTGTTATTTTTAGTCTTAGTTACTATAACCATTTTAACAGACCTAAAGGTGGTTTCTTAGTGTAGTTTTGATTTGCATTTCCCTGATGATTAGTGATGTTGAACATCTTTTCATGTGTTTATGGCCATCTGTATATCTTCTTTGGAAAAATGTCTGTTCATATCCTCTGTCCAATTTTTGATCAGGCTGTTTGTTTTTTTGTTGTTCAGTTGTGTGAGTTCCTTATATATAATGGAGATTAACCCCTTATGGGATATATGATTCACAAATATTTTCTCCTAATTGGTGGGCTTTTTTGTTTTGATCCTAGTTTCTTTTGCCTTGCAGAAGCTCTTTAGTCTGATGAACTCCCACTTATTTATTTTTTCTTTTGTTTCTCTTGTCTGAGAAGACATGGTATTCAAAAAGATCCTTAAACTTCAATGTCAAAGTGTCTACTACCTATATTTTCTCCCAGAAGTTTTATGGTTTCAGGAGTTATCATCAAGTCTTTGATCCATTTTGAGTTTATTTCTGTGTATGGCATGAGATAATGGTCTACTTTCATTCTTTTGCAAGTGGTTGTCCAGATTTCCCAACACTACTTATTGAAGAGACTGTTTTCGCCATTGTGTGTTCTTGGCACCTTTGTGAAAGATCAGCTGTCTGTAGATGTGTGGTTTTATTTCTGGGCTTTCAGTTCTGTTCCATTGATCTGTGTGCCTGTTTTTGTACCAGTGACATGCTGTTTTGATTACTAAGACTTTGTAGTACATTTTGAAGTCAGGGATTGTGATGGCTCCAGCTTTGTTCCTTTTTCACAGGGTTGCTTTTGCTATTCAAGGTCTTTGGTTGTCCCATATGAATTTTAGGATTCTTTGTTCTATTTTCATGAAGAATGTCATTGGGATTCTGATTGGGATTGCACTGAATCTGTATATTGCTTTGTGCAGTATGGACATTTTAACTATGTTTATTCTTCTGATCCATGTGCGTGGAATCTCTTTCTATCACCATATATTTATTTCAATACTGTCTTATAGTTTTCATTGTATAAGTTCTCCACCTCCTTGGTTAAATTTATTCCTAGATATTTTATTCTTTTTGTTGCGATTGTAAATGGAGTTGTATTCCTGAGTTCTCTTTCTGTAAGTTCATTATTAGAGTCCAGAAACGCAACTGATTTTTGTATGTCGATTTTGTACCCTGCAACTTTAATGTAGTTTTTGATTATTTCTAGTAGTTTTTTTTATATAATCTTGGAATTTTAGTTTTCATTGTTTCTTTATTATATGACTTGTCCTCTTTTTTTTTTTTTTGAGGAAGATTATCCCTGAGCTAACTGCTGCCAATCCTCCTCTTTTCGCTGAAGAAGACTGGCCCTGAGCTAACATCCATGCCCCTCTTCCTCCACTTTATACGTGAGACGCCTACCGCAGCATGGCATGCCAAGCGGTGCCATGTCCGCATCCGAGATCCAAACCAGTGAACCCCAGGCCGTCAAAGCAGAACGTGTGCACTTAACCTCTGTGCCACCGGGCCGGCTCCTCTAATAGTTTTCCAATGGATTCTTTTGGGTTTTCTATATATAAGATCATGTCGTCTGCAAAGAGCAAGAGTTTCACTTCTTCACTCTCTATTTGGATTACTTTTCTTCCTTTCTCTTACTTAATTGTTCAGGCCAAAACCTCCAGTACTATGTTCAATAAGAGTGGTGGGAGTGGCCACCCTTGTCTTGTTCCTGTTCTCAGAGGGATGGAATTCAGTTTTTCCCCATTGAGTATGATGTTGGCTGTGGGTTTGTCATATATGGCCTTTATTATGTTGAGGTAATTTCCTTCTATCCCCATGTTGTTAAGAGTTTTTATCATAAATGGCGGTTGGATCTTGTCAAACGCTTTCTCTTGTGCCTATTGAGATGATCATGTGGTTTTTCTTCCTCATTTTGTTAATGTGGTGTATTACATTGATTGATTTGTGGATGTTGAGCTATCCCTGTGTCCCTGGTATAAATCCCATTTGATCATGATGTATGATCTTTTTATTGTATTGCTGTGTTCGAGTTGCCAATATTTTGTTGAGGATTTTTGTGTCTATGTTCATCAGAGATATTGGCCTGTAGTTTTCATTTTTGTGTTGTCCTTGTCAGGCTTTGGTATCAGAGTGATTTTGGCCTTGTAGAATGTGTTGGGAAGCATTCTGTCTTCCTTAATTTTTTGGAATAGCTTGAGAAGGATAGGTATAAAATCCTCTTTGAAAGTTTGATAGAATTCCCCAGGGAAGCCATCTGGTCCTGGGCTTATATTTTTTGGGATGTTTTTGATTACTGTTTCAATGTCTTTACTTGTGTTTGGTTTATTCAGATTCTCTATTTCTTCTTGATTCAGATTTAGGAGGTTGTAAGAGTAAGAATTTATCCATTTCTTCTAGATTGTCCATTTTGTTGGTGTATAGCTTTTCATAATATTCTCTTATAACCCTTTGTATTTCTGTGGCATCCATTGTAATTTCTCCTCTTTCTTTTCTAATTTTACTTATTTTACCTTTCTCTCTTTTATTCCCTGTAAGTATGGCTAGGGGCTTGTCAGTTTCATTTATCTTCTCAAAGAAGGAGCTTTTTGTTTCATTGATCCTTTCTACTGCCTTTTTTGTTTCAATAACATTTATTTCTGCTCTGATTTTTATTATTTCTCTCCTTCTGCTGACTTTGGGCTGTGTTTGTTCTTTTTCTAATTCAGTTAGGTGTAATTTGAGATTGCTTATTTGGGATTTTTCTTGTTTGTTAAGGTGAGCCTGTATTGCAATGAATTTCCCTCTTTAGTATCACTTTTGCTGCATCCAATATGAGTTGGTATGGTATGTTTTCGTTTTCATTTGTGTCCAGATACTTTTTGATTTCTCCTTTAATTTCTTCAATGATCCATTGGTTCTTCAATAGCATATTGTTTAGTCTCCACATCTTTGTCCCTTTCCAGGATTTTTTCTTGTTGCTGATTTCTAGTTTCACAGCATTGTGGACAGCAAAATGCTTGATATGATTTCAATCTTCTTAAATTTATTGAGGCTTGCCTTGTTTCTCAACATATGGTCTATCCTTCAGAATGTTCCATGTGCACTTGAGAAGAATGTGTGTTCCACTTTTTTTGTAAGGAGTGTTCTATATATATCTATTAAGTCCAACTGGTCTAGGTTTTAATTTAAGTCCATTGTTTCCTTGCTGATTTTCTGTCTGGATGATCTATCCTTTGATGTGAATGGAGTGTTGAGGTCTCCTACTCTT
This sequence comes from Equus przewalskii, assembly GCF_037783145.1. Classification (NCBI taxonomy): domain Eukaryota; kingdom Metazoa; phylum Chordata; class Mammalia; order Perissodactyla; family Equidae; genus Equus; species Equus przewalskii. The sequence continues at coordinate 42,978,816 of NC_091863.1, read as the reverse complement.
ATTGTGTTATTATTAATATCTTCTTTTATGTTTGTTAATAGTTTCTTTATGTACTTTGGAGCTACTCTGTTAGGTGCGTAGATATTTATAAGTGTTATGTTTTCATGGTGGATTGTCCCTTTGATCAGTATATATTTCCCCTCTCTGTCTCTCTTTGCCTGTCTTATCTTGAAGTTCACTTTGTCTGCTATAAGTATGGCAACACCTACTTTCTGTTGTTTGCCATTAGCTTGGAGTGTTGTCTTCCATCCCTTTACTCTGAGCTTGTGATGACTTTGGAGCTGAGATGTGTTTCATGGAGGCAGTATATTGTTGGGTCTTGTTCTTCAATTCATCTCACCTCTGTATCTTTTTGTTGGAGAATTCAATCAATTTACATTTAAGGTCATTATTGATATATGAGGGCTTAATGCTGCCATTTTATCACTCATTTCCCGGTTCTCCTGCATTTCCTTTGTTTCTTGTCTCATGTATTTTGGTGTACCAATTGAGTTATGTAGTTTTTTATGTTGGGCTTCTTATTTTTCTCCTTATTTATTATTTGTGTCTGTCTCCTGCTTTTTTGTTTAGTGGTTACCATGAGGTTTATATGCAAAATCTCATAGATAAGATAGTCCATTTTCTGATGGCTTCTTATTTCCTTAGACTAAACCAATTAATTCCCCCACCTCTTCCCCTCCTGTGTTGTTTTTGTCACATCTTATTCCATCTTGTGTTGTGAGTTTGTGGTTAAAATGATTAGATTATTTTTATTTTGGTGTTTTCCTTTTCTTTATCCTTAATGTTAAAGTTAAGTGTTTACTAACCTGATCTCATAGAGAGCTGCCATTTTCTGATTACTGCCTACCTATTCACCTCTTTGCTCAGGGCTTTGTAGCTTCCTTCCTATTTTTTTTTCAGGTATGAGGGTCTTCTTGAGGATTTCTTGTAGGAGGGGTCTTGTGGTGATGAACTCCCTTAGCTTTTGTTTATCTGGGAAATTTTTATTTATCTGTCATAGCTGAAGGAGATTTTCACTGGATAGAGTATTCTTGGCTGACAGTTTTTATCTTTCAGGATTTTGAATATACCATTCCACTCTCTCCTAACCTGTAAAGTTTCTGCTGAGGAACCTGCTGAATGCCTGATAAGGGTTCCTTTGTAAGTTATTTTCTTCTGCCTTGCTGCCCTTTTTATTTTTTCTTTGTCACTGTTTATTGCCAGCTTTACTAGTATATGCCTTGCAGTAGGTGTTTTTACATTGATATATTTAGGAGAGCTGATAGTTTCTTTCATGTGGATGTCCATCCTATTCCCCAGGTTTTATGAATTCTCTGCTATTATTTCTTTGATCAAGCTTTCTGTTCTGTTCTCCTCTTCTCCCTCTGGAATACCTATAATCCTGAAGTTGCATTTCCTAATGGAGTCAGATGTTTCTATGAGAGTTTCTTCATTTGTTTTTAGTCTTTGTTCTCTATTCTTCTCCCTCTTAATCATGTATATTGTACTGTCCTCTAACTTGTTAATTCGGTCTTTCATATTGTCAGCTCTGTTTTTTAGGGAATCCAGGTTTTTCTTTATCTCATCCATTGTGTTTTTCATCTCCAATAATTCTGATTGGTTCTTCTTAATGGTTTCAATCTCTTTTTTGAAGAAGCTCCTGAATTCGTTAATTTGACTTTCTGTATTTTCTTGTAATTCTTTGAGTTTTTTTTTTATGATAGCTATTTTGAATTCTTTGTCATTTAGCTTATGGATTTCTGTGCGTTCAGGGTTGGTTTCTGGGTACTTGTCACTTTCCTTCTGGTCTGGAGATGTAATATATGTTTTCATACTGCTTGATGGTGTGGATTTTGCCTCCACATAGTGTTATTATCTGGCCACAGCTGCCATATGCCACCACTGGGTGGGGATCAGGTGCTGTGTATTCTGGACCCAGTATGATCAGGGGCTCCCCAGCTCTGGCCACTGACTGCTTTTCTTTCTCTGCAATGCTCTGACTGATGGCAGATCTGGAGCACCAGGCAGGGGGAGGGTGCTTTCTTTCAACTGCCCTTCCCCAGCCTCTGCTTCTCTCCCTGTGTGGTGCTTTAGGTGATTGCAGGACTAGGGTGCCAGGCATGGGAAGGGGCACTTTCTTACACCTGAGTGCCTCCCTCAACCACTGTCTCTCTCTCTGCGTGGCTCTCTGGGCAATCACAGAGCTCCACCAGCTGCTTCCTCTCTCTGCACAGTGCTCTGGGTGTTCATGGGGCTGTGCACTTCCCCCAGCAGCCACTACCTCTCTCTCCACCCTATGCTCTGGGCGATTGTGGGGCTGGAGTGCCAGGTGGGGATGGGGCACCTTTCCTCCCTTGTGCACCTCCCACAGCTGCCACCACCTCACTCTCTATGCTCTGCTCTGGGTGATCATGGGGCTGGAGTGCCAGGCTGGGAAGGGGCACCTTTCCTCACCTGCACGTCTCCCCCAGCCATGGCCTCTCTCTACAGAGCTCCTGCTGATAAGCTTCCACTTCCTCCAGAGGATCCAGCCCCACCACCACCTTCAGACGTATGGTTGTGCGGGTCTCTCAGACAACTTTTGTGTTGTGTGAATGTCCTCTGTTGGTATATGAATGTCCTTTTGGTTGTATTTTAGAGGGGAGATTTCAAGGGAAGAGCTCACTCTGCCATAATGCTGATGTCCCTCCAAAATGAGGGTGATTTTAGAGAGAAAAATTATATTTCAACAGAAACTATAATACACATTTGTGGATGTTGGATATTAGTTCTGTTAATTGTCCTTGAAGTTTTTGTTTTCTGTCTGTAAACTGGACTGCATTCTGAATTCTTCTAGTTTCCTACAATTTCTGGTACAGATCTCCAAATTAGTGTTTTCAATTTTTTTCTGTCCTTTTCATTTAGAATCATTGAAAACTAAAACCACCCTTTTTGCTGAAGCCCTGAAAACTAAAATTGGACAACAATGTTATAAAATCTTATTTGACGTAGGAGCTAGAACTTAGACCTGACTCTGCAGTACAGGTCTTAGAAACTGCTTGGCCAAAAGAGGAATTAGCTTTCCTTAATGAAGGATTAATGCAGACCCTAAACCAAATTAGTCAAGTATAACATAAAGTACGGATCACAGTATACAATAGGGGAGAGAAAATTGTCCAGTTGGTCAACAAATATGAACATCAATGTACAGGATTCACAGGTGGCATGACGTGCTTTTTCTCTGCTCTCTCAACTTCGCTATCTACCCCCATTGGAAAAACTGTCCTGGTATGTGCCACCATTTTCCTTTTCCTCCTTTGTTGTAAATGTAGAAAATGTTATTGCTCATGTCTCTGCTGATGTTGTTGGTCCCCATCAGAACAATCAGGAGACCAAATAGCCTTAATAAAGGTCAGAACTAACCCTCACTTCCAAGAAAGAGTGAGGCAATTTAAAAAGCTTGCTTGGATCCACAATGTCAGTTTTAAGCTTCCTGATTCTTCCCCATTGTGGTGCCCTTCACCAGCAGGAAGTAGCCAGAAGATGTCCACAGGCTTATTCCCGAGTACTTCATATGATTATGAAGTTATAACTGACAGTGGGGAAATTGTAACAGCTAGATCTTAAGTTAACATGAAGGAAGCCATCTTAGGGCAAAGAAATGTTATGGTAACTATGACCTTGACTCACTAGTCTCTGTGAATACATTCTATCCTGTTCATAGCCTAGATGATTAAGCACCTCTTGGTTTTGCAAAATACATGATCTGCTAGTTGTATGACTCTTGCTTACATATATATCCCAGCTGTGATAAGACAGCTTTGTTCTCTGAGTTCTCCAGGAGCATGATGTCCTCCAGAAAGAAAAATTCTGCATTGGTACCCATCACAAATGACAGAAAAAAGAGACAATGTGGTGTCTTGAAGCTCATCACACCGGATGGTTGACATCCCTAACCACTCTTCTTCCCTGCTCATTTCCCGTATATAACTGCCTCAAGATTCTGTATGATTTTAAGATGGTTCTTCAGGACACTAGTCTGCCATCTTCTGATTATGCTAGCTAATTGTACAAATTTTCCTTTCTCAACCACCAGCTTGTTTGCAATTGATTGGCACCAGATTGTGGTGAGCAGAATGAGCCCCTTTTTGCTCAGTAACACTACCTTTTACTTGTTAAATCCAATGGCTTTTCACTATGTTTTCTCTCTCCTCGATCTCTCACCACACTAAGCTTTGTTTGCCATTTTTCTCCCTAGAAATGTTGGCTTTTGAGAAACTTTGCTGGTTCTCCTATTTCTCTGATGGGTACCTTTCAGTCTTTTTCACGGGTATTTCTTAGTCTCTTTTGTATACTCTTTCCCCCCATATTCTCTAAATTTGACTGTTTTTAAAATTTTTGCTATTAATCTCATTTGCCAAAAATCTCATTTATTTCCCCTGGCTTCCCCATGTTGGAAAGGCCACACATAAAAACTGGCTTCAGTTAGCATCTGTTTGCTGATGGCTCCCAGATCTCTCTCTTGCCCATTCTTCCTTCTTGAGCTCTAGACATGTATATTCAATGGCCTCCTGATTATCTGCCCTTGGTAGCCTCACAGGTATCTAAAACTCAACATATCTTAAACTCTATTTGTCATCTTCATCCTCTTGTCCTTCCAAACTTGCTCCTTCTCTTGGCTTTCCCAACTCTGCAGATAGCCCCTCTATCTGCCCAGTCATCCAAACAAAAACTTGAGCATCAGCCTAGACTCTGCCCTTTCCTTTCAGGTCTTGTCAATCCTCTCTTTTCAATAGATCCATGCTCTAAGTGACTTGATATCCTTGCCTCTAGTCATTTTCCTTACAATAAGATTGACATCCTTGAAATGTAGCTCTGATTACATAACGTCCATGTTCAGGAATATGCACTAGATCACAAGAGAAAAACACAGACACAAAGAACATGAACAGAAAAAACCACAAATGGTCAATAAATGTGATAAAGTGATAAACTTCACTTATAATTAAAATACAAATTTAAACCACAAGATACTAATTTTCATCTGTAATATTTGCTAAAACTTAGTGTTGGTGAAGGGAAATGGACACTCACACACAGATGGTGGGAGTGGAAACCAGCAGAACGTTTTGGAGGCAATTTGGCAGCATCTATGAAAACTTTAAGTGTATATACACCCTTTGATGCACTTTTAGATTTTATCCCACAGAAATACTTAAGCAAGTATACAAAGTTATATTTACAAGGACATTTGTTACCTCATTGTGCATAATAGTGAATAAATGGAAACAACCTAAATGTCTATCAACAATGGAATTGTTAAAAATGTAACAATATGTACAAATAAAAGATTACTGTAAGCTGTCATAAAAAAATAAGGTATCTATATATCATGACATGGAAAGATGGCGACAATTTATTAAGCAAAAGGAGAAAGTTTCACAATAGTGTGTAAATCTTATTTCTGGTACAAAGGGGCTGGATTATTTGGGATGCTGGTGGAAGTTGAAAACCCCAACACAGCTCTGTTTAACAATAAGGACATTGTCGTACAAAATAAGAAATCTGAGGCAGTGTACTTTCAGGATTCGTTCAATTAGAAGCTTAATCATGCCATTGAGGCCCAAGGTTCTTTTCACCTTTCCACTTGATGAGCTGGACTGTGTCTGCCTTGTTTTTAGGTGGGCTTCCTCATGGTCTCACAATGACTGCTACAGTTCCAGGTGGCACATGAAGAAAGCTACATCCAGAAGTACAAAGTGGACCTTCTTTTCTCTGCATTTATTTTAAAGATCAAGGAAAACTTTTCTAGAAGGCTCTTGTATCAGTTAGAGTCCTGGTAGAAAACAGAATGCACAAAGTGACAGATTATATTTTCCAAAGATGTCTGCAGCAACCTCTCCTATCCCAATTTGCTTTTCTACCATGTGACCCTGCAACTCCTCTATTAAGAGGTGGAGTCAAATTATCCTCCCCTCGAATATGAGTAGGCTTGTGAGTATATCAATCATTAGAGTATAGCAGAAATAATGCTGTGTGACTTTTGAGGCTGTCATATAAAATGATGCAGCTTCTGCCTGATTCACTGTAACACTCACGCTTGCAGCCCTGAGCCACCATGTAAGAACTCCAACTGAGACAACCATGCCATAGAGACCAAATGTATGAACTCTGGTCAACAGCTCAACTGAGCAAGCATCAACTGTCAGGCATGTTGATTGAGCCATCTTAAATATCCTGCACAGTTAAGCCTTCAGATGACTGCAGCCCCAGTTGACATTTAACTACAACCAAGAGACCCAAAGAAAACATTATTCAGCTGAGCCCTTTCCAAATTCCCGACCCAAAAGTTGTGAGAAAAATAAAGTAGTTGTTTTAAGCCACTATGTTTTTGGGTAATTTGTTACACATCTCTATTAATTGGAACTCATACTCAAACAAGATAGCTAAGGAGAGTTTAATGAAGAGAGCATGGACAAGGTATGGACAAGGTTAATGAAGCCAACAAAAGATGTGCATTACCTCAGCAGTAGTAATAGTGGAAAGTAGCTAACAGTCTTAGGACTAAAGGGGAAAGGTGAGGGAGCAGTTATAGGAACCCAGAAGGAGTAGCTGTAGGAGAACACTACCTGACACAGGTTCTGGCCTTAGGTAGAGGGAAGAATCTGACCCATGGTGACTTGGCAGAGAAAGAGTAGGGGGAAAAGTACCCTGACCTCAGTCTCTTCTTTCCTCTGATTTCCTGTTAGTACTTCCCATCAGCCAAATCCAGAAGCTAGAATTTAAGGGAGCTTGTTTATGCATTCCATGTGGATGGGTCTCCCAGGGAACAAGGCAGGACCAAGAAGGGTGGAGAGTGGATGTAGAGGGACAAATCGAAGCTATCCAGCAAGCCCCCAATGGAAATCTCTTCATATTTCATTGGCCAGAAATTGCTCACATCACTGGGGGCCAATCACTAGCATAGGGAATAGGACAACCATCATTAACTGAGTCCAATCAGTACTCACTCTTTGAGAGTGGGACTGTGACCCACCTCCCTGAAGGGCATGGCTGGGAGATTGGAGACTAACAAAATCAGGGTTCTGTTACCAAGGAAGAAGGAAAAAGCTGTTGGTAAGGTGACAAACATTGTCTACCAAAGAGGTCATGAGGCTCAAGAGTTTATTGAAGGCTAACTGCTGCTCCTTGGCTGATCATTCCATCTCCTGGGCCTCATGCCTGACAGATAGTTATGGCTAGCTCTGCCAGTATAGATGACTTCTGATGAAGATGATGCCACCAAATTATGAAAATATTCTTCCTCTCTAATGGAAAAACAATTAGAGATTTATCACATCTTAAAATCCTTGACTTGAAGATTTGGTCAAAGGTGATGATACAATTTTTTTAAAGCAAGGCCACACACTGAGACTTTGAGTACTTCTTGAAGAAGATGCTCTCTGAAGATTTTCAGGAGCAGACTGAAGATTGTTGCACTCATTTATATTTTTATTTGTAATGTTTTTGTGTACACTGGCTGTTTCATACAATCAGTTGAGAAAAATTTGTCTTCAAACCTTGGATCTAGAAATGTGGCAATGGAGCAGTGTAATTAGCCTTCAAGAGAAAATTGTCGGAAAATTGTGGATTTCCACTCACATCTCAGTTTTCATCACATGCATACCAATTACAGAATGACAGTAACCATGTAAGAAATTCTTGCATTCTTGTTTGGTTCCTTTTCCAGCAGTTTCTCTTGTGAGCATACAAATACATTTATACTTCAAATTACTGACAGAATTTCAGCATATAAAGCACAGAAGGAGATTTTTATTTCAGTTTACTTTCAGAATGCTCACCAATATTTGAAACTGACTGACCTGCTGGCTTGTATTACTGACATTGTTATGTTGATTAATCACATGGCCACTGATCACTCACAGGTTCAGGGAAGCCAGACATGATGCTGATGTCTTCATTTGGCTGTTCAGCCTTCCAAAGACTGAGACTGAAGCCAAAAGGTAAGGTCATCTCTAGTGCTTCCTATCGGCTAGGCACTATTCTTAATTCTGAGAATAAAATGGTTTCTCCATCATATCTGAAGGATATTTTTGCTGGCTAGAGTATCCCTGGCTGAAAGTTTTTGTACTTCAAAGATTTGAATATGTCATTTCAGTTTCTCCTAGCCTGTAAGGCTTCTTCAGAGAAAGTCACTGAAAGCCTGATGGGGGTTCCTTTGTAGGTTATTTTCTTCTGCCTTGCTGCCCTTTTTTTTTTTTAAAGGAAGATTAGCCCTGAGCTCACTGCTGCCAATCCTCCTCTTTTTTCTGAGGAATACTGGCCCTCAGCTAACATCTGTGCCCATCTTCCTCCACTTTATAAGTGGGATGTCTACCACAGCATGGCCTGCCAAGTGGTGCCATGTCTGCACCTGGGATCCGAACCAGTGAACCCTGGGCCAACAAAGTGGAATGTGTGCACTTAACCACTGCGCCACTGGGCCAGCCCCTCTTTGTCATTCAGTTTTGCCAATTTGACTACTATATGCCTTGCAATAGGTCTTTTTACATTGACATATTTAGGAGATCCAGCAGCTTCTTCCACATGGATTTCCTTCCCTGGGTTTGAAAAGTTCTCTGCTATTATTTCTTCGAACAAGCTTTCTACTCCATTCTCCTTCTCTTCTTCTGGAATACCTATAATTCTTATGTTACATTTCCTAATTGAGCCGGATATTTCTCAGAGACTTTCTTCATTTCTTTTTAGTCTTAGTTCTCTCTCATCCTCTATCTGGAGCATTTCAACATGTCTATCTTCAATTATGCTGATATGCTTCTCTATGGTGTTTGCTTGAGCATTCATGGAATCCATATTTTGTTTTATTTCTTCCATTGTGTCTTTCATCTCTAATATTTCTGATTGATTCTTCTTTATAGTTTCAATCTCTTTTGTGACGTAGCTCCTGAACTCGTTGAATTGTTTCTCTACATTCTCTTTTACCCAGTTGAGTTTTTTTGATGATAGCTGTTTTGAATTCTTTGTCATTTAGATTTCATATTTCTGTGTCTTTAGGACTGAATTTTGGGTACTTGTCATTTTCTCTCTGGTCTGGAGATCTAATATAATGTTTGATATTGCTAGAGGGAGTGGCTCCGTTTTTTTCGTATCCTGGTGTTGTTTGGTTGCAGTTACCACCTATCGCCACTAGGTGGGGGGGGGGTTCAAGAGCCATGTATTCTGAGCCCTCTGCCTTCAGCTGAAATCCAAGGGGCTGGAGCAGCCATAGAGTGGGTGGGGGGAGGGTTGCTTTCTCCTGGGTGCTCGCAGGGTTTTCTCCCTCTGCTCTCTATCTGCTCTCCTGGGGTGCTGGCTTAATAAGGTCACCCCTTGCAAAAGCTTCTGCCCCAATAGAGGGCTTCCCTCTAGGCTGCAAGGACCCTGAGGATTCCTTGATGTTCCTGTGAATGAACGTCTCCTCCCCCATTCCTTCCCTCTTGGAGGCCGCCCACGGTCCCAGATCGCATTCTTTAGGGGAGAGAGTGAAGTTTTCACTTATCCCATTCCACCTCCTCCCAGGGGCACTCCAGCCTCTCTGCCCTCCGTGGTATGGCTGTGTGGGTCTCTCTGACGTTTTTTGTGTTGTGTTTGGATGTCCTCTGTTGTAGTATGAATGTCCTTTTTGTTGTATATTGGAGGGGAAAGAATACTGGAAAAACTCACTCTGCCATGATGCTGACGTCACTCTTCTGAGAATAAAATGATGAACAAAATAGACAGACTGCCTATCCTTGTGGAATCTAGTGGGGTAATAGTGACTAAACAAATAAGTATATATATATAATATATTCATCAGAAGTATAACGTAGTGTCAGGCAGTGATGAATGCTATGGAGAAAAATAAAGTGGGGTAAAAGGATAGAAGGTGATGTGTGCTATTTTAGGTAGAATATTTGAATGAATGTCTTTGCTGAATGAAGAAAGGACAAATCACATCCGTCTATCACCAAGTCTGGCCCATTCTGTCTTCTAAAGAGCTTTCCAATTGCTCCCCTTTCATTCATCTTCATATCCCTGCCCAGCTCAGGCTATGTCCTTTATCTGTAACTTGGATCTCCAGTCCATCCTTCACACTAGTTGTCAGGGAGATCTAACACTCAGATATAACTGGGTCCCTCCCATGCTTAGAATTTTGTGACTCCCTATTGCCTACAAGATAAAGGCCAAGCTTCTGGGCCTGGAATTTAAATCCTGTCATGACCTGGTACCTGTCAACTTCTCCAGCATCATCTCTCACCTCTCCTCCACCTTTGCCCCAAAATCAGAGGCACTCAACTACCTGCAGCCTTGGTTTTTAAAAACATCCCAAATCTGACCACTTCTTACCACATTGCCCACTACTACTTTGGTCAAGGTCCCATCATCTCTCACCTGGATTACTGCAGTAGCCTCTTCACTTGTCTTTCTTGCTCTCTCCTCTTCACCCTCAAAGTCTGTTCTTCTTAAAAATATCCAGAGAGATCCTATTAAAACCCACCCTTCCTCTTCAAAACCTTTCCACTGCTCCCACTTCAATCAACTTAAAATCTACAATCCTTATCACAACTCACAAACTTTTGCATGATTTGGCCCCTTTGTGACCTCTTTGACCTCTCCTCCTATCCCCTTTCCTTGTTCCAGCTACCTGGCCTCCTCACAGTTCCTGGAACAGGCCAGACCTACTCCCACCCCTTGGCCTTTGCTCTGTCTGACTAGAATGCCCTTTCCCTAGTGGAACAGCTAATTCTTGTCTCTGCTCAAAAGCTATTCATTGAGAGGATTTCTCTGAAACTGGTCCATAACAGCTATGCTGCTCCACTACTTTTTTTAAATTTAAAAATATTGTGGATATGTATATATATATATATATATATATATATATATATATATATATTGTATATATATAATAAAATTTGCCATTCTAACCATTTTTAAGTGTACAATTCAATGGCATTAATTACATTCAAAATATTGTACCACCATCACCACTCTCTATTTCCAAAACTTTTTCATCATCCCAAACAAACCACTCATTCCTTCCTCCCCACAGCCCCTAGTAACTTCTAATCTACTTTCTGTCTCTAGGAATTTTTCTATTCTAGATCTTTCATATAAGTAGAATCATAAAAAATTTACCCTTTTGTATCTGGTTTATTTCACTTAGCATAAAGTTTTAAAGGTTCATTCATGTTGTAGTATGCATCAAAATTCCATTCTTTTTTATGGCTGAATAATACATCATTTTATATATATATATCATATTTTGTTTTTCCATTCATCTGTTGATGGACACTTGGGTGGTTTCCATCTTTTGGCTGTTGTGAATAATGTTTCAGGGAACACTGGCATACAAGTATGTGTTGGAGTCTCTATTTTCAATTCTTATCTATATATGCCTAGGAGTGGAATTGCTGGGTCATATGGTAATTCTATGTTTAGCTTTCTGAGGAACTGCCAAACTGTTTTCTACAGCAGCTGCACTATTTTACATTCTCACCAGCGATGTACGAGGGTTCCAATTTCTCTGCGTCCTCACCAACACTTGTTATTTTCCTTTTTTTTTTATTATGGCTATTTTGATAGGTGTGAAGTGGTATCTCATTGTGGTTTTGATTTGCATTTTCCTAATGGCTAATAATGCTGAGCATCTTTTCACATGCTTATTGGGCATTTGTATGTCTTTTTTGGAGAAATATCTACTCAAGTCCTTTTTCCATTTAAAAATTTGATTGTCTTTTTGTTGTAGAGTTGTAGGAGTTTTTAATATATTATGAATATAAAACCCCTATCAGATATATGATTTACGAATATTTTCTTCCATTCTGTGGGTTGTCTTTTCACATTGTTGGTGTACATTCTTTTACAAAAACTGTACAAATTTTTAAAATTTTGATGAAGTCTAATTTATCCATTTTTTCTTTTGTTGCTCATGCTTTTGGTATTGTATCAAAGAATCTATTGCCAAATCGAAGATCATAAGGATTTATCCCTATGTTTTCTTCTACAAGTTTTATGGTTTTAGCTCTCATATTTAAATCATTGATTCATTTTGAGTTAATTTTTGTATATGGCATGAGGTAGGGGGTCCAACTTCATTTTTTTGTATCTGGAAATCCAGTTGTCCCAGCACCATTTGTTGAAGAGACTGTTCTTTACCCATTGAATCGGATCTGGCATCCTTGTTAAAAATCATTTGGCCAGACATGTATGGGTTTATTTTTGGACTCTCAATTCTATTTTAGTGGTCTATATTTCTATCTTTATGCCAATACCACACTATTTGGATTACGTTGACTTTGTAGTAAGTTTTTAAATAAGAAAGTGTGAGTCCTCCAACATTGTTCTTTTTCAAAATTATTTTGGCTGCTAGGGCTCCTTGCAATTCTGTGTGAATTTGAAGATGGGCTTTTCCATTTCTGCAAAACAGGCTGTTGGAATTTTGATAGGGATTGTGTTGAATCTGTAGATACTTTTGGGTAGTATGGACATCATAACAATATTAAGTCTTCCTGCCCATTAACATGGGATGTCTTTTCATTTCTTTCAGTAATGCTTTGTAGTTTTCAGTGTATGTCTTTAACCTCCTTGGTTAAATGTATCCCTGGGTATTTTATTCTTTTAGGTGCTCTTGTAAATAGAATGGCTTTAACTTCCATTTTGGATTGTTCATTACAGGTGTATAAAAACACAAATGATCTTTGTGTGTGTTTATCTTGTACTCTGCAACTTTGATGAATTTGTTTATTTGCTCTAGTAGCTTTCTTGTGGACTCTGGAATTTTCTATAGGATTGTGTCATCTGTGAATAGAGATAGTTTTACTTCTTTTTTTCTGTATAGTTGGCTAGGGCTCTATAACAAAGTATCACAGACTGAGTGGCTTAAACAACAAAAATTTATTTTTTCACAATACTGGAGGTTAGAAATCTGAGATCAATGTGTTGGCAGGTTTGGTTTCTTCTGAGGCCTCTTTCCTTGTCTTGTAGATGGCTATTTTCTTCCCGTGTCTGAACATTTTCTTCCCTCTATGTGTGTCTGTGTCCTAATCAACTCTTCTGATAAACACACCAGTCATAATATATTATGGTCCACTCTAATGACCTCATTTTAACTTAATTACTTACTTCTTTAAAGACCCTATCTACAAATACAGTGACATTTTGAGGTGCTAGAGTTTAGGTCTTCAACATATGAATTTTGGTGGGACACAATTCAGCCCCAAACACTTTCCTATTTAAATGCCTTTTATTTCTAGTCGTTGTCAAATTGCCCTAACTAGAACTTTCAGTATAATGTAGTAGTGAAAGAGGGCATTCTTATCTTTTTATTTATCTTACGGAAAAGCTCTCAGTCTTTCACCACTGAGTCTGGTGTTAGCTCTGGGTTTTTCATAAATGCCGTTTACCATGTTGAGGAAGTTTCCTTTTATTGCTAGTTTGCTGAGTGGTTTTTTTTTTTAATCATGAAAAGGTGTTGGATTTTGTGAAAGGCCTTTTCTGTATCAATTGAAATGATCTTTTTTATTGCTTTGTTCTATTAATGTGGTGGATTAAAGCGATTGATTTTCTTATGTTCAATCTCCCTTGCATTCCTGGGATAGATTCCACTTGGGCACTGTGTATAATCTTCTTAATATGCTGTTGGATTTGGTTTGATAGTATTTTGTTGAGGATTTTTACATTTATGTTCATAAGGGATATTGGTCTGTAAATTTCTTTCTTGTGAGTCTTTATCTGGCCTTGGTATCAGGATAATGCTAGCCTCATAGAATGACTTAGAAAGTGTTCCCTCCTCTTCTATTTTTTGGAAGAGTTTAAGAAAGGATTGGTATTAATTTTACCCTAAATGTTTGGTAGAATTCACCAATGAAACCATCTGCTCCTGTACTTTTATTTGTTGGGGGTTTTTGATTAATCATTTAATCTTTCTATTGTCATAGGCCTGTTGAGATTTTCTGTTTCTTTTTCAGTTAGTTTAGGTAATTTCCATGTTTCTAGGAATTTTTCATTTCATCTAGGTTATCTAATTTGTTAGTATACAATTGTTCATAGTATTCTTCTATAATTATTTTTATTTTTGTAAGGTCAGCAGTAATTTCCCACATTCATTTCTGATTTTAATTATTTATGTCTTCTTTCTTTTTTTCTTGGTCAGTCTAGCTAAATGTTTTTCGATTTTGTTTCTTTCAAAAAACCAACTATTGGTTTGGTTGATTCTCTCTATTGTTTTCTATTCTCTATTTTATTCATCTCCACTCTAATTTTTACTATTTACTTCCTTCTGCCAGCTTTGGGTTTAATTTTCTTTTCTTTTGTAGTTCCTCAAGGTGTAAAGTTAGGTTATTGATTTGGGAGCTTTCTTCTTTTTTAACGTAGGCATTTATAGCTATAAATTTCCCTCTGAGCCCTGCCCTCACAACATCTCATAAGTTTTTGTGTGTTATGCTTTCATTTTCATTTGTTTATAAATACTTTCTAATTTCATTTGTGATTCTTTTCTTTGACCTATTGGTTGTTAACTGTGTGTTTTAAAATTTCCACATATTTGTGAATTTTCCAGTTTTCCTTCTGTTATTGACTTCTAGCTTCATTTCATTGTGGTCAGAAAAGATACTTTATGTGACTTACGTCTTTTTAAAGCTACTGAGTCTTGTTTTGTGGCCTAACATATGGTTTATCGTGTAGAGTGTTCCATGTGCCTTTAAGAAGAATGTGGATTCTATTGTTCTTGGGTGAGTGCTCTATATTTATCTGTTAGCTCTAGTTGGTTTAAAGTGTTTGTCAAGTCCTCTATTTCCTTATTAATCTTCTGTTTAGAGGTTCTATCCAGTATTGAAAGTGTTATATTGAAGTATCCAACTATTATTGTAGAGCTGCCTATTTCTCTTTTCAATTCTGTCAATGTTTGCTTCATATACTTTGAGGCTCTGTTGTTAGGTGCATTTATGTTTATAATCGTTATATCTTCATGATAAATTTATTTTTTATCAATATATAATGTCCTTCCCTGTCTCTTGTAGCAGTTTTTGAGTTAATGTCAGTTTTGTCTTATATTAGCACAGCCATCTTCCTTTCTTTTGTTTACTATTTGCATAGAATATATTTTTCCATCTTTTCACTTTCAAGTTATTTATATCTATAGATCTAAAGTGAGTCTCTTGTAGAACACATATAGTTGGGTCATGTTTTTTAGATCTATTATGTCTATTTATGCTTTTTGGAGAGTTTAATCCACACACATTTAAAGTGATTACTTGTAAGGAATGATTTACATCTGTCATTTTGCTATTTGTTTTCTGTGTGTCTCAAAAAGTTTTTATCCCTAATTTCCTACATTTCTGCCTTATTTTGGGTTTAGTTGATGTTTTTGTTAACTGTTTTGATTCCCTTCTCATTTTTCTTGTGTAATTTTTTCAAAATTTTCTTTATGGTTTATAACAATCTAGTTCAAATTGATACCAACTTAACTTCAATAACATACAAAACTCTGCTCCTATACAGCTCTGTCCTCCCCCTTTATGTTGTTCTTGTCACAGATTACATCTTTATACACTATGTGCCCAATTACATAGACATAATTATTTTATGTATTTGTCTTTTAAATCTTATAAGAAATAAACAGTGGAGTTACAAACCCAAATTACAACAGTGCTCACTTTTATACTTTCTGATGCATTTTCCTTTACTGAAGATCTTTATTTCTTCATATGGCTTTGAGTTACTGTCTATTGTCCTTTCATTTCAATCTGAAGGACGCCCTCCCTTTAGCATTTCTTGAGGGGTGATTCTAGCATTAAGCATCCCCCCTTGGCTTTTATTTATCTGGGAATGTCTTAATTTGTCCCTCAGTTTTTTGGACAGTTTTTCTGTATATAAAACTTTTGGTTGACAATTTTTTCTTTCAGCATTTTAAATATGTTGTCCTAGTGTGTTTTGGTCTCCATGGTTTCTGGTGAGAAATCAGCTGTTAATCTTATCGAGTATAGATTTTATGTGACTAGTTACTTCTCTCCCTGCTTTCAAGATTCTTGTTGTCTTTCAATTTTATTGTAATGTGTTTTGGTGTGGATCTCTCTCAATGTGTCCTGTTAGAATTAGTAGAGCTTCTTGGATTTGTAAATTCATGTCTTTCCTGATGTTTGGGAAGTTTTTGGCCATTATTCCTTCAAATATTATTTCTATCTTTCTTCTCCTTCTGGGACTCCTGTGAGTATGTGGGTCAGCTTGATGGCCCTTAAGCTCTGTTTAATTTTCTTTTTTTCCTTTCTATTCCTCAGATTTGATAATTTCAATAGTCCTATCTTCAAGTTCAGTGATTCTTCTGCCTTCTTGGATCTGCTGTTTAATTCCTTTAGTGAATTTTTCATTTCAGTTGTTACAATTTTCAGCTCCAAAATTTCTCATTGGTTTATTTTTATGCTTTCTATCTTTTTATTGATATTCTCACTCTTGCTCATACATCATTTTTCTTTGGTTCTGTAAGCACATTTAAGGCAGTGTTTTAAAGTGATTGGCTAGTAAATTTTATGTCTGGACTTACTTAGGGATGGTTTATGTTAATTTATTTTGTTCCTTTGAATGGAATATATTTTCATGTTTCTTTGCATACATTGCAATTTTTGGTTGAAAACTGTACATTTAAATATCATACAATGTTGACTCTGTAAATTAGATTCTTCTTCTTCTCCTGGGTTTGCTGTTTATTATATTTTATTTTTGAAGGCTGTAGTAGTTCATTTGTTTAGTGACTTTCCCAAGCTATTTTTTGCAAATACTGTATTCACTGAAATCTCTGTTCCTTAGTTAGTGTTCAGCTAGTGTTTTGACAGAGATTTTCTTGAATGTCAGGAGCTAAAACAAAAAACAAAAACAAAACCCCAAAGCCAAAAAACAAACAAACAAAACCCCCCACCTCCCCATCTTTGCAGAATTGCTCTGTTCTTGAGCACTCCTTCAACTCTTAGCTAGGCTTGCACTGAACCTAGGGATCATCCTGAGGTGAAAGTTTAGGGTCTTCTCAGGTCCTTTCTAAGCATGTCTTTTGCATGGGGCATGTACTTGGTTTTCTCAATTCTCCCATATATACACCTGCTTTTGAATGTCCTAATTTCTAAATGAATCTCTCCCTAGCTTTTGCTTCCTTGCTTATGGTCTAGTCTATGTTTTGACCATAATCTTTTCCCCAAGGCATCTGCATGTTGCTAGTTTTTCTTGCATTGATTTTGAACAATGTCTGCTGCTTTTCCAGCCTGAGTTCTGAGTTAGATGAAGCAGAGATGAATGGCTTGTGTCAGTCATTCATGTAGCTCCCAGGCAGGTTGGAATATACATACACAATTATTTTACATAAAGTCTGCTCTGTTCCTTCCAGAACCATCAACCAGGGTCCCACATGAGAATGTGGGCTTCCTTATTTAAGACCGCCACTACACTGGGGAGGGGGTTGGGTAAAAGCAAGTAAAAACACCACAAAGCTTTCCTGTCATTTTGGAGTTGCATTTACTTGGTTGCTGTAAACCTTTGACTGTTTTCCAGAGTTCTGCTGGAAGTTGATTCTGCCAGTTTTTGCTCGGTTTTCAGTTTTTCTGTAGGAGAACAAGAGCTTGGAGCTGCCTACTTCACCATTTTGCTGACGTCCTTCCTCCATCACTTCTTATTGTCTCAATCTGCTTTATTCATGTTTTTCATTGTACTTACCATGACCCTGACATTATATTCTGGATTTATTTTTGGATTTGTTGACTTATTATTTATTCCCCTCACTATGATACTGTAGTATCCTAGTCCAAAAGGACACTGTAGTAAACTTTTGATGAACAAAATATATTTGATTTAAAGGTATGTCCTTTATTTAGTTGCTAATTTGTGCAAAAATTGTAAAAAATTATGTAAAAATTGGGGAAATTTAAATACTGTTTGGATATTTGATGATATTAAGAAATTATTGTTAAAACTTTTAGATAGTCTATGGCATTGTGGTTATTATTTATTAAAAAGAGTCCTTATATTTTAAAGATATGAATTTAAATATTTCTGGAATAAATGATGTCTGAGATTTGCTTCAAAGTAATCTGGGATGAGAAGTGCGTTGGGGGTATAGATGTGAGAAGATTGGCCATGAATTGATAATTGTTAAGCTGGGTGATGGGTACATGGAGGTTCATTAGCTGTTATTCTACTTTCATATATGTTAGATTTTTTGAATTATAATAGTTTAATAAAAAGGTTGGTCCTTAACTCTGAGATTATATGTCAGTAATTGTCCTTTCTTTTTGGAAATGATGGAGAAGGGAGGAAGTTGTTTTTAGTGTCCTTCCTTGGCAATGTTTTATCTGACTCATACTTTTCTAAAGACTTTATTTTTTAAGAGCAGTTTTAGGTTCACAACGAAATTGAAAGGAAGGTACAGAGATTTCCTATATACCTCCTGCTCCTGCAAATACATAGCCTCCCTCATTATCAACATCCCACACCAGAGTGGTACACATTGCAATTAATGAACCTACACTGACACATCATTATCACCCAAAGTCCATAGTTTTCATTAGGGTTCACTCTTGGTGTTATGCAGAGTATATTCACTTCCCTAGAAATCTTCTGTGCTCTGCCTATTTATCCTTACTTCCCCTCTAACCCCTTACAGTCATTGGGATGTCCAAGGGTGGGAGGTGAAAGTAGAGGGCCCTTAAGGTTCTCAAAATCATGTTTGAACAGGGGCTTCCAGACCAATGGGTCTGGGGATGATACCCTAGTCATGGCATAGAGAGGTGAGGCAACAATAGAGAAATTAAGTATCCATATCCTACAATAGCCCATAAGACCCAAAACACCTCTCAGTTGTTTTATTTCAGGGAGAGGAAAATGATGTAAGTAAAGTCTTCGTCTGTGAAGATAGTTTTACCTGTGGCTGAAATATCATGATCCAGACATCAGATACACAGAGAGCGTAACTGAATTTTGTCTCTGGCCACCTTGTGGCCCTTTCCTGCTAATGCCTTAAAAAAGTATTCAGTGTCCAAAAGGACATTGTCATAACTGTCAGAACGTAGAAGGAAGTCATCTACATATTGGATTACAGTAGAGTCTCCTGGGAATTTTAAGTTCCTCAAATTGGCATTTAGGGTACACAAGATGTAGGTATGAGCCTTAGTAAATCCTTGGGGCGTAACAGTCTAGGTATATTGTTGGTTATTGCAAGTGAAGGTAAATAAGTATTGGGATATAAGTATTGGGATTCCTTATGAAGGGGAATACTAAAAAAGGTGGAACACAAATAGATGACTGAAATATTGGATGTTGGAAGGGATGGCAGATGGGAGAGTGTTAGGATTAGGAACCAAGGGAAATCTGGGTTTGACAATTTTATTGCTAGATCTTGGATCTTGGACTAACTGAGATCCTTTCCCAGTTGTTTTTTTGATGGCCAAAATGGGAGTATTGCATGAAGTGAAGTGGGAACTAGAAGATTTTGTCTAATAAAACTTGGATTATCAGGCAGAGTCTCTCAACTCCTTCTGGCTTTAAATGATATGGGGGAATCCTGGGGAGGGCCATGGAATGATCTATTTCTACCTTTAGGGGTTTTGCATCGCATATGCATCCAACATCAATGGAGTTTTTTGCCCATAAAGAAGAAGGAATTCTGTTTTTATTTAAAAAAAATTTTTATTGAAGTTATGATAGTTTACAACATTGTGAAATTACAGTTGTACATTATTATTTGTCAGTCATCTTACAGCTGTGCCCCGTCATCCTTTGTGACCACCCCCACCTCCCTTCCCCCCAGTAACCATTAATCTATTCTCTTTGTCCATGTGTTTATCTTCCACATGAGTGGAATTATACAGAGTTTGTCTTTCTCTATCTGGCTTATTTCACTTAACATAATACCCTCAAGGTCCATCCATGTTGTTGTGAATGGGAGAATTTTGTCATTTTTCATGGCTGAGTAGTATTCTACTGTATACATATACCATATCTTCTTGTCATTAGTTGATAGGCACTTACATTGCTTCCATGTCTTGGCCATTGTGAATAATGCTGTAATGAACATAGGGGTACATGAGTCTCTTTGAATTGCTGATTTAAAGTTCTTGGATAGATACCCAGTAGTGGGATGGCTTGGTCATATGGTATTTCTATTTTTAATTTTTTGAGAAATCTACATACTGTCTTCCATAGTGGCTGCACCAGTTTGCATTCCCACCAGCAGAGTATGAGGGTTCCTTTTTCTCCACGACCTCTCCAACATTTGTTATTTTTTGTCTTGGTGGGAATTCTGTTTAATGGTTGATTTAAATCTTCAGTGAAATAGGTGTTAGATTGAAGAGTGCCAAGGAACTCAGGGAAGTCAGACAAAGCCACTAGGGAACATGGATATGAAAGAGAGGAGTTGGGTGCCTGGAGAAGGAGACCTTTGGGGGCACAGTGAATTTTTATATTCCAATTCATCAGAAGATCCCTTCCTAACAGGCTTACCAGAGTGGCAGAACTGAGAAGAAAGTTGTGTTGAGCTTTAAGATGTCCCATAGAAATATTAAGGAGCTGAGGAAAGAGGAAACTCATGAAGTAAATTATCAAAACCCACCACTGGTAAAGTTTGGTGACTCCAAGGAAGGGTAGCAGGAAATGAGGAGGTGTTAAAAGTAGAATGTGTTGCCTTGGGCATAGGAGAGTCAATAATTTTCTGGCGATGAGGGGGCTTGGGCTTTTTTCCTCCTCTGAAGGTCTAGGCCCTCCTGGACCCAGTGTCCTTTTTTCTTACAATTTTGGCAAGTGTCCCCATCAATGGGAGAACATGATTTTGGAGCTTGCTGTAGATTAAAAATTTTAGGTCTTTCTAGTTGTTTTAATTGCAATACCATAACCTTGTGTTGTGTATTTTCCAATTTTTTTGAAATACTGTATTCATAATGCTGGGCTAATGTCTGGAGCTCAGATATGTTTGCATTTTGCCAGTTAATATGATTTCTCTGTATTGTGTCATGGAGCTCCAGTCTGAGACTATTTACAAAGCTTGTGGTCAGAAGAGAGGCTGTTTGGAAAGTCAGTTCCAGATCCGAATGCTCTTTCCATGTTGTTTTTAATAGATGGTGAGGGCTGGCCTGGTGGCATAGTGGTTAAGTTCACACGATCTGCTTCAGTGGACCAGGGTTTGCAGGTTCCGATCCCAGGCATGGACCTACACATCACTCATCAAGCCATGCTGTGGTAGCGTCCCATATACAAAATAGAGAAGACTGGCACAGATGGCAGGGACAATCTTCTTCAAGCAAAAAGAGGAGAAGTGGCAATGGATGTTAGCTCAGAGCCAATCTTCCTTACCAAAAAAAAAAAAAGAAGATGGTGATAGTTAGTCACAGTTTCATCTCTTTGTTGCTTACAATTCTGAATCATGACCAATTAATTTTGGTGGGATAGACCTGAGGGATGGCTCCTAGGAATTTTTTCTTACTTCCTTCAGTTTCTAATGGTAATCAGCATGTAGTCTGAGACCCTTGAAAGTCTTCAGAAATGGTGTTCCATTTGGCCTTTTCAAACCAAAAGGAGGCAAATCCAGGGCAACCAATTGATGGATAAGTTGATATAAACCAGAGAATCTGAAAGAGTATGCTTCCAGAACAATCCCAAATTCAATAAATCTTTTCCTTTCTTTCTAGGGGTCAGGAAAGTCCTTGACGATGGCATATAATTTGGACCAAGACCAAGATTTAAATGTTGTCTCTTCTGTTGGCCTCACTTGAGAATGAGTATTGGCTGCACCTTGGGCTTCATCTATAAGAGATGGGGACCCAGTGAACCTTATAGTTATAGGGAGTTGAGGGGCTGGAGGTGCCATTGGTGGAGCATATTCCGGGAGAGGAAGATATAAAAGAGAACTGGGAGGGGAATATGAGGGTGTTGTGGAGGATGCTAGGGGGGTTACTGGGTCAGAAAAAGTTTTCTGAAGACATTGTTTAAGAACCTCAATAGTTTGAATGAAGTTTGAATTATTTAGCCTTTTTCAGCTTCTTCATACCAAGAGAAAAAAGCAGACCATTGTGCATCTGAGATTCTTGTTCCTTTTTGCTCTAGCGCTCCTCATATGTGGACTAATTCAGGCATATCCCAGGGGCCCAAGAGGGGCCATGGGAGCTCAAGAGAGTTTTTAGCAAAGTTTTGCCAATAAGAACAAAAACGGACAGTATTAGGGCCATAACGGCAAAGCACGTAGTCAGCGATTGAGAAGCTCCCATGTTATTGACTAAAGGCACCTCTACACTTATGAACAGAAAAACTTGAGACTCCAACGCAGCCTCTATTCCTTACAGAGACTAGCCTCTTACGAACAGAAAAGCCTAGGACTCCAACCCAGCCTTTGTCTACCTGGGACTCTAACAAGGCTACTTAGAAACTGCTGCTTGCCTGGGACTCTAACCCAGCTGGTTACAAACAGAGGAATCCAGCACTCTAACCCTGCTTTAAGAGTATACTCAGAATCTTAAGAATCAAAATTTATCCTCACTGCACTTCAATGGACACTTATCTAGAGCACTGGACTTTGGCTGAAGTCAGACTCACCACCGGATACCCAAACAAGCAAGCAGACTGGAGACAAAGGTTCTGGTGAGAGCTGGAAGGCCTGGTTGTCCTGTCCGAGGGTCTGATGGTGGCTCTGATCCAGATCTAAGTTATGGCACCAAAAACTGTCAAAGAAAACCAGAGCTGTACACATGTTAAAGAGGTGAAAATAGATTTTATTCAATAAATTACTGCAATAGAGGAAGAGAGTCTGCAGTATAGAATGGGGCTTAATTCAGAATACAACCAGAACAAGTGGGGATTTATAGGCAAGGAGCAAGTTGAGGGAGGACATTGGTGGATACAAAATTACTAAGAGGAGACATCAAGTTTGGGAGGATCTTGGCTGAACTGACCTAACAGGATTCTTGCTGAAGGCAGGCCAGGGTGATCAGGAATCACCTCGGGGGCAGTGGGGATGAGGAGTTTGATCAGATATCAAGGGTGGGGAATTCTTACTAAACTGACTTAGGATTCTTGTTAAAACTGCGTGCTACAAGGAGCACACGGATGGGCCTTACTGGGGAGAATGTTCAGGGGAGCCTGACTAAAGTTTGGTCAAGCAAAGAATCTTTGTCAGTGGACATGAGTTTTCAACTCCTTTGGGTAAATACTAAGGAATGTGATTGCTGGATCATTTGGTAAGAGTATGTTTAGTTTTGTAAGAAACTGCCAAACTGTCTTCCAAACTGTGTGTACCATTTTTCATTCCTACCAGCAATGAATGGGATCTCCTGTTGCTCCACATTCTCACCTGCATTTAATGTCACCTCATAATGTTTTGAAATGTTGTTTGGACTTTGAAGTCCAAAAAATCCAGGGATGGGATGTTTTGCCACTCACTCATTTTGTCTGAGATGGCCTTTTCCTCCCTTTTGGCAAACTCTTACCTACGTTTCAGGTTCTATCTCTTCCTGGAACCCTGCCTGATCCATCCCTCTGTGCTCCTACAGCTTGCCTTTGCCTGTATTTTTGTCTCCTCCACCAGACTGGGGGTGGGTCTGATTAAATGAGGCCACAAACATTTACTGACAAGGTACATGGTGCCAGAACATGTTCTGGACTGGAAATATAGAGTGAATTAGTCATGGTCCATACCAGTGAGAGTTCCTGTATAAAGTCCTTAGCACAGTGACTGAGACAGTGTAAGTGGGCAATAAATGTTAGCTATTATCACCACCACCCTCCTCCTCAGTATCTTTCCACATTAGTGTATAAAGATATAGCCCATTTTTAACTGATAAAATCACCCTTCACCCCCAGCGATGCTTTCACTTTTTCATTATTGCAAAGAAATTAGCAAGGTTTATACTTGTTCATACTTAATCTTTGCAAAGTTTTTTTTTTTCTTTGCTCTAGATCAAAGGTTCTTAAAGTGTGGTCCTGGAACCAGTTAGCATCAGCGTTACCTGAAACGTGTTAGAAATGGAAATTCTCAGGCTCCATTCGAAACCTATTGAATCAGAAACTCTGATGGTGGGTCTCAACAACCCGCGTTTTAACAAGCTCACTAGGTGATTCCGATGCACTGCTCTAGGAGTCTTGGGTGTATACATAGAAATGGGATTGCTAAGCCAATAGGATGTATACATTTCTAAATTTTAAGAGACACTGTGAAACAGCCATCCAAAAAATCCCAGGAACTTCCGCTTACATACGAAGGTCTCACTTTAAACAGCCTTACTGAGCGGGCCGGAACATCCCTCTTCAATCCCAGCTCCCGCTCTCATCCGAGGTGCCCCGCCCGCCTTGGCTCGATTGCATCAGCCTCCTGATTGTCCCACCCCGGTGTACGTGCACACGCAAGCGCTGCTGGGTATCTCGGGACGAGCCGCGCACGGGGCGGGGCTTCGATTCCCACCCTTGGAGGAGGGAGGCGAAAGGAGTCAGGAAGGGGCGGTATCTGTCTCGGGAGTGGGTGGGACAAAGGCGGAGCAAAGAGTAGTGAACTTTGGGGTTGTAAGCTATTCTTAGATTCCGCTGCCTCTCAGAACCACGAATTTACCTGCATTTCTCTCTTCAGAGTAGGGCGTTGCCACTTTTTAAAGCATTGGAAAAGGGAAAAGAGAGAACTCTGGAGCCCGAAGCTCCGCGCCGCTTACAACAGAGGCGCGCCAATTGGCCAGTGGTGGGGGTGCACTTGAACCAGTGAGAATGACGTAATCTAGCACATCGAGCTGGAGCGAGGCTTTTGGGGAGGGAGGAGCTCGGGTGAGAGTATTAGGGTGGGGTAAGTCTGGGCCAAGCCTGGGCGGAAGCGCCTGCTAAGAGCTGGAGAGCCCCAGAAGTGGGGCGGGGGTGGGGGGCTGGGGGGTGTGGAGTCTTGGACGCTCTGAGAACTAGGCCAGGGCTGGGCCTCCGACGGTCGAAGCCGCTGCTCAGGAGGAGGTTAGAGCAGGTAGTCGCGTGGCCGCCAGGGGGTGACCGTGCCTGCACACGTCCTCAAGTGGGCCCACACATACTGGCCCATGTGTTTTGAAACCACTTATTTTTGTATCTCTTTCCTCTTCTGCCCTAACTTTCCAGAGAACAAGGACCGTAGGTGATTCACCTTTGAATCCCTAACGCCTAACGGAGGGCCTGGTACAAAAAAGGCGCATAATTAAGATGGTTGACTGATTGAAGGAAATGACCCCCCCCCCCAAAAAAAAAGAAAGGCTCAGAGATGTTCATAGTTTATGTAAAGAAAGTTTGGGCCTTTTTTTTCATAGAGAAGACATTTTAAGTGTCCACCAGCAGACCCTGAGC
This sequence comes from Equus przewalskii, assembly GCF_037783145.1. NCBI lineage: Eukaryota > Metazoa > Chordata > Mammalia > Perissodactyla > Equidae > Equus > Equus przewalskii. Next base: position 42,953,535 of record NC_091863.1, on the reverse strand, counting down.
CCACGCGGTTTTTACGTTGTTGCAATGGAAGTGTACATATAACCCTGTATCCTTAGTTACAGCATAATAATTTTTCCCTGTTGCTATGGAATCTCCACAGCCGTCATTCCTTGGTAATGGTTGTAGAATGTTCCATCAGACATCTGTGCCACGATTCACTTAACCCTTCCCTTCTTGTTAGGTATTAAGACTACTTCTGTATGTTTGACCATCAGAAAACAGCCCTGCAAATAATAGTTTTGTGCTTAGAGCTTTTCCTGTTTGGGAGTGGGGGGTGGGTGGATATTGATTTGAGCAGAATTACTGGGAAAATGGCATGAACGTATTTTAGGCTCTCGTCGACCCGTCTTCCTAAAAGGGATTGTACCCTTTGACACCAGGGGCCAAATCCGAAATCAACCCTTGTGAGCTCCAGGTCTTGTCTGTCTCCAGGCTGGTTTTAATTTCTCCCTCCTGCAGCACTGCTCAAGTTTATTATTAGTTCTGACCTTTGGGGCAAGACAAACACACACCAAAGGTTCAGGGACAACTTTAGCAACTGCAACAGCTGTCATTGTGAGCGGGTGCTGCTCAGGTTTCAAGCTTGGGCAACTGGGGTAGATGAATTTGCCTCACCGAGACAGGGAGTCTGAGAAGAGCGACAGGTTTGGGAGGGGGCAGATGAGATCAGTTTTAAACATGTTTAGTTCGAGGTGCCTTTGGGACATCTAAGGGGTGGTATCTAGGAGACAGGCATACATATGGATAAACAACAGTCTTTGCCCTTCTCTGAACTGCTAGAGCTTTCTATCTGTGGATCTCTCATGGCTCAGGTTGCCTTTTCCCTTGCACTGCCCTGGGAGCTCCTTGAGGCCAGGTTAAGGGCCTGATTTATTTGTGTATCCTTCCTCCCAGTGCCCAGCGCAGTGCTTTACTCCTAGGAGGCCTTAAAAGTGTGTCTGAATGAAGGAATGTCATTGATTTCTTAATTGGATGATTCCTACAGTAGGGGTTTTATTCTGGGGGAAAAAGTTTGGGAAGCTTGAGAGTTCTGGGAAGGCTTCCTATAAGAGGTGGCATAAAGTTACTGTTAATAATCATGATCATTTGTTGAACACTTACCATGTGCCCATCGCTCTGCTACACACACGCATCAGAAATGCTCCTGCTTGTCTGCCATCCTTACACCCCCGTTTGTGAGAATCTGTTTTACTTACAGCTCCTGCTGAATGGCCAGGTGAGGGCTAACTATGTACTATATCCTCCCCACCCTCAGGGTACAGCTCATTGCACCTGATCCAAGGCTAGCCCTACAACATGTGAGTTTTATGGCCCAGCTTGAAAAGATGAGGTGGGCCAATAAGATTGCTCTTTTGGGAATGTGAAATAAGAGATCCAGAGGAGTGTTGCCAATTAGTTGTGGGGAGTTGAGCGAACTAATAGACCAGGATGCTGTTGGGGGCAGGTATTATGGACCAGGTCAAGTGCCAGCTGAAATTCTTAGTTGAGCGAGGAGCATGGGGGAAATATGCAGAGAGAAGGGACATGTAGTGTAGATGAGTCACGTTAATGGCAAAGCTCTAGAGCAGAGTTCCGTGCCTCATCCAGAATTTTCCTGCAGCTCCAGGCCTAATGAGCTCTAACCGTACTTGACTTCTTGTCCTTGGATTTCTGATTCGTGATCTAGGTCGACTGGGTTTCTGTTCCTTGCGTCCAAAAGAGCCCTAAACAAAACAGCCCTCTACATAGGTTTGCACTTTGGCCCTCTGAGGTGAGTGTCCTTTTCCTCATTTTACAAATGAAGAAACTGAGGCTTAGTGAGATTAACTTGACTAAGGCAACAAACACGGCCAGCAGGTGATGGAGCTAGTTTATCTGATTCTCTTACTCTTTTTTTATTTTCTGTTTCTGAGAGCTCCTATCTGTAGCTCTTCTAGGAGCATATCTCTCTCTCTCTCTTTTTTTTTAAAGATTGGCACCTGAGCTAACATCTGTTGCCAATCTTCTTTTTTGTTTCTTGTTTTTCTTCTTCTCCCCAGAGCCCCCCAGTACATAGTTTTATATTCTAGTTGTGAGTGCCTCTGGTTGTGCTATGTGGGATGCCACCTCAGTATGGCCTGATGAGCAGTGCCATGTCTGCGCCCAGGATCTGAACTGGCGAAACTGTGGGCCACCGAAGCGGAGCGCGCACTCAACCACTCGGCCACGGGGCCAGACCCCCTCTCTTACTCTCTTTTTAAAACATTAATATGTTGTTATTTTTAAAAATTACCATAAACTTGTTATAAAAAACGATAAAAGCAAAACGATACAGGCATGGTGCGTCTGACCCTCAGTCAGCTCCTCTCTCTCCCCTGCACTTATTAAGCTCCAGCTACACTTGGCTGTTTCTGGAACACACCACGGTTGTTCTTGTCTTTGAGCCTTTGCACTGAGTGTTCCTTCTCCTTGGAATGCTTTTCTTTGTGATTTTCTGGTGGCTGGCTCCTTCTTGTCGTTTAGGTCCCAGCTCAATTGTCACCTCCTCAGAGAGGCCCTGCCTGACCACACAGTGTCAAATAGCCCACCCAACTCTTTCCCCCTACTTCTCTCTGTCACCTCGTTGGTTTTTCTGCATAGACCTTACTGTGTTGACATTGCGTCTGAAATTGTGCCATTCATTTATGTCACTGTTTATTGTCTGGCTCTACTTCAACACTGAGGGCAGAGGCCCCATCTGTGTTCCCAGGACCTAAAACACTGCTGCCATATAACAGAAGTTCAATCAGTATTTGTTGAATGAGTGAATGTATAAACTAAAAAAAGAAGTCCGTATCCAACCCTCTTCTTTCCCAGTACCAATTCCCAGAAACACTAACTGTTACCAAACTGGTCTACATCTTCCCAGACATTTTCTATGCATATACAGACATCTCTCTTTATATATAAAGATAAATATGCATATATTCTTTTGTGTTACACCAATGGAAGTTCTGCAAGTTACTTTTTTCACATAATTTATCATTAACATCTTCCCATGTCAGTACATAATTACTTTATTTAAAAAACCAAATTCATAGTATTGCATTGTATGAAATTTTTTTAACTAGGCCCCTCTTAATGACTGTTTTCTCCAATTTTTTGTTATTATAAGAAGTAATGTGGAGATAAATAAATATTATATGTGTATTTGCTCAAATGTTCCCCACACCCATTTGTTGTATTTTGACTTTGCTTGTGATATATACAAAGAGAAATTTTGTTTAAACTTATATGGTCAAATTTATCAATCATTTCTTTTATGGCCTCTGTGTTTTGTTTTCTGCTTTACAAAGACCTTCCCCACTCCCAAATTATATGTTAAACATGGTTCATCTATGTTTTCTGCTAGTACTTTCATGGTTGCAGTTTTAGAGTTAAATCTTTGATGTGTCTGGGGTTAATTTTAGGGGAGGGTTTATGACAGGGATCTAGCCTTCTTTTCCTCTCAAATGCTGTCAGCTGTCTCAGTACAATCTGTTGAATAATAATTTTTGATCCATTGATTTTTAATGTCACTTTTATCATATATGAAGTTTTCACATGTGCTTGGGTTTATTTCTGCACTTCCTGTTCTGTTCCATTGATCTGAATGTCTATGCCTGCACCAGTGCCATCCCATTTTCACGAATGTAACTTCATAATATATTTTCATATCTTATGGGGCAATGCCTCTCTCGTTATCTTTTTCAGAAAATTTCTGCCTATTCTTACATATTTATCCTTCCAGGTGAACCTTAACATCGTTTTCTCAAGGTAAAAAAATCCAAAATAACCTATATTGATATTTTGATAAGGATTGTGTTGAGTTTATAGGTTAATTTAGAGAAAATGAATGTCATTATAGTATTGAATCTTTCTATTGCAGAACAAGGTAGGGATTTCTATTTGTTCAAGTCTTTTATGTTGCTTCATCGAATTTTAAAGTTTTCTTTATATTCCATATATTCTGTGTTCTATATATTCCAGTTTGGGTTTATTCTTATTTTTGGTTGCTATTGTGAAGGGATATTTTTTCCCTTATCTTTTTGAACTGGTTCCTGTGGGAAGGCAATTACCAGTACTTTACTAAATCTTATTATTGTTTCTAATGGGTTTTCCTCAGATTTTCAAGTTATACAGCTATGTTGTCAACAATAGAGATTATTTTGCTCCTAGCTGTCCAGGGTTTATGCCTCATTTAATTCTCTTCTAATTGTATTAGGTAGTGCTTTAGAGAACAGTTCTAATGTTGATAATGGGGATGTGTACCTTTTCCCTAAATTTAGTGGAAATTCTCACATTTCAGCATGATACTGGCTTTTGGTTAGAAGCACATATTATAAAAATTGTCAATCAAGTATCCATTCCTAGATAACTAAATCAGGCATAAATGTTGAATTTTGTTAAATGCATTTTTTGGACATGTATTGAGATGATCATGTGAGTTTTCTCACTTGGCCTATTAACATCGTGAATTATATATACTTCCTAATATTGAGTAATTCTTGCACTTAGAATGGACGCCACATTTTTCAGTCTTTCAACTTACTACTGGATTCTACTTGTTAATATTTTATTTGTTTTGTACCAATATTAGTGAGATTGGTTTGTGGTTTTCTTACATGTGAACTTTGTTGGGAGCCCATGCATTTTCCAAACTGTTTTAGGAAGTCCCTGACCATTCAAGACTGAAGATGTGCTAATATTAGAGGACTCCAGTTAGTGCAGTCACCCGTCCCCCGCCTTCCGTGCTTCTTTGCTGCATTTGATGGTTTCCGAGGGATTTTATATACTCTGGGTATCTGTGAGAATAAACACCACTAATCATAAATGTGGAGATGTTAGCACATAGTGTTTAATCCAAGTTGACCATTTAAATAAACTACAGTGGAATTTACTAGGAAATTAGAAGTGATGGCCATTCTATGATTTTGTTTGTCTTTTAAAAAGTCAATTATATTATTTATGAGTAATTACTACAGTATTAAAGGCTCATAATTAAAAAACCCAGCCTTCTTCCTACCATTCCACATCCCCATCCTTCCCTCCAAAGTCAACAATCCCAGTTCTAGCTGCTACCCCACATATTATGTCTATATTTCTATATAACATGCTTATATTACTATTTATTATTTTAAAATTAATAGGCTTTTTTGTAAAGCAGTTTGAGGTTTACAGAAGAATTGAGTGGAAGATATAGAGGGTTCTCATATACTCCAACTCCTCACTCCCCACCAGTTTCCCCTATCATTAACATCTTGCATTAGTGTGGTGTATTTCTTAGAATTGAACCAATAATGATACATTATTTTTAGCTGAACTCTATAGATTACAATGGGGTTTACTCTTTGTATTATATATTCTGTGGGTTTTGATAAATGTACAAGATGTATCAACCATAACAGCATCATTCAAAATGTTTTCACTGTCCCCAGATCCCATGTGCTTCACCTATACATCCTGCCTTCTCTCCCCTCAAAATCTTGGCGACCGTTGATCTTTTTACTGTCTCCATAGTTTTGCTTTTTCCAGAATATCATATAGTTGGAATCATACAGTATGTAGCCTTCTCAGAGGCTTCTTTCACTTAGCAATATGTATTTAAGATTCCTTCATGTCTTTTTGTGGCTTGAGAGCTCCTTTCTTTTTTTTGACGCATAGCATTCCATTCTGTGGACATACCAGGGTTTATCCATTCACCTACTGAGGGGCATCTTGGTTGCTTCTGAATTTTGGCAATCATGAATAAAGCTGCCATAAATATTTGTGTGCATGTTTTTGCATAAACATAAGTTTTTAACACATTTGGGTAAATACCAAGAAACACAATTTCTGGGTTGTATGGTAAGAGTATGTTTAATTTGGTAAGAAATTGCCAAACTGTCCTCCAAAGTGGCTGTACCATTTTACATTCCCACCAGCAATGAATGAGAGTTCGTGTTTTTTGTATTTTAATGTGTAATTCCCTAATGACATATAATGACATAGGGTGTTGAGCATATTTTTATATATTTATTTGCCATCTGTATGTCTTCCTTGATGAGTTGTCTGTTCAGATCTTTTGTCCAATTTTTAATTGGGTTGCTTGTTTTCTTATTGTTGAGTTGTAAGAGTTCTTTGTATATTTTGGATACAAGCCCTTTATCAGATTTATTTTACAAATGTTTTCTCCCAACCTGTGGCTTTTTTTTCATTCTCTTTACAGTATCTTCCTGGGTATATGGTTTGGTATCTCTCATTAATTTTGGGAAATTCTCAGCCATTATTACTTCAAATATTTCTTCTGTTCCTTTATCTCTTTCTTCTCTTTTTGGTATTTCCATTATGCATATGTTACACTTTTTGTAATTGTTCTACAGTTCATGGATTTTCTGTTTTATCTTTTTTATTCTTTTTTCTCTTTGTGTTTCAGTTTGGGGAGTTTCTACTAATATACCATCAAGCCCACTGATTCTTTCCTCAGCTGTGTCCAGTTTATTGATGAGCCAGCCCCTCAAAAAGTCATCCTTTATTTCTCTTGCAGTGTTTATGATTTCTACTATTTCCTTTTGATTTTTTTAGAGTTTCCCTCTCTCTGCTTACATCATTCATCTGTTCTTGCATGTTATCCACTTTTTCCGTTAGAGCCCTTAGCGTATTAGTCATAGTTATTTTAAATTCCTAGTCTAATAATTCCAGAATCTCTGCCATATCTTAGATTTTAATGCTTGCTCTGTTTCTTCACACTGTTTTGTCTTTTTACTTTCAAACTGTGTTTTGTCTTTTAGTATGATTTGTAGCTTTTTGTTAAAAGCTGGACATGATATACTGGGTAAAAGGAACCTGGTACTGGCTGTAATGGTGGGCTTCTGCTCCATTAAGCTGTGGTTCTCTGTATTTGCCTGTCTCTCCAATTTTAGGGGTAGTGGTTTGCCCTGTGACCTCAATTCTCTGATGGATCTAAGAATTTTTGATTTTCAGTTCAGACTTTTTCTTGTTGTGAGGACAGAAATGACAACCTCAAGCTTCTTCAGTGTTGGACTGGAAACTGGAAGTCCCTATTTATTTTTTATTTAATATTCTTTATTTTTAATTTAATAGCCTTTATTTTTAAAACAGCTTTATTGAAGTATAATTGATATACATTAAAGTGAACACATTTAAAGCATACAGTTTGATGAATTTTAACTTAGGTATATGCTATCATGACACTTAATTTAATGAATATACCTATCATACCCAATGTTTCTTATTTCCCTTTGTACCCTTTCCCTTCTACTCTACTACGCTGTCCCGAGGTTTATTAATTTGTTTTCTGTTATCACAGATTGGTTTGCACTTTCTGGAGTTTTACGCTGGCTTTTGTCACTCAACACAAATATTATGAGGTTAATTCAGGTTATATTGTATATCAATGATTTATACCTACTTATTGCTGAATGGTATTCCATTGTATGGCTATCTCACAATTTGTTTACCCATTCACTTGTTGATGGATATTTAGGTTGTTTGCTGATTTGGGTTATTACAAATAGAGTTGCTATGAACAAGTCTTTTATGGACATTTGCTTTTATTTCTCTTCGATGAATACCAAGGAGTGGAATGACTGGGTATATGGTAGGTGTATGTTTCACTTACTATGAATCTACCAAATTGTCAATCAAAGTGGTTGTACCATTTTATATTCCCATCAGCAGTGTATGAGAGTTCCAGTTGCTCCACATCCTCACTGACATTTGGTATCATTAGTCTTTCTAATTTTAGACATTCTAGTTGGTGTGCAGTTGTATCTCATTGTGATTTTAATTTGCAGTTCCCTAATAACTAGTGATGTTGCACATCTTTTCACTTGCTTATTTACCATACCTATAGCTTCTTTGGTGAAGTATCTGTTTAAATATTTAATTCATTTTTAAAAGGCTTCCTAATTTGAAATAATTATAGGTCCACAGGAAGTTGCAAAATATAATAGAGCTCCTGTGTACTCTTTGCCCAACTTCTCCCAATGATTTTAGCTTGTATAATACAGTATCAAAATCGGGATATTGACATTGGTACAATCTTCAGATTTTAGCAGTATTTACATACACTCATTTGCATGTATGTGTGTGTGTGTTCATAGTTCCGTGCAATGTCATCTTATGTATAGATTCATGTAACCACCACAACAATCAAGATACAGAATTTTTCCATCACTGCAAAGGAACTCTCTTGTGCTACTACTCCTTTATAAACATACTTTCTTCCCTGCCATCATCCATAACACCTGACAAGCACAAATATATTCTCCATCTCTATATTTTTGTCATTTTTGAGAATGCTATGTAAATGGAATCATATAATATGTGACCTTATGAGATTGGCTTTTTTCACTCAGCATAATGCCTTTGAGATCCATCCTAGTTGTTGAGTATATCAGTAGTTCATTTCGTTTTACTGCTGAGTAACATTCTATTGTATGGGTTTATCACACTTTGTTATCCATACATCACTGAAGGGCATTTGGGTTATTTCCACTTTCGGGCTATAACAAGGCTGCTATGGACATTCACGTACAGGCTTTTGTATGGACATAAGTTTACATCCTCTGAGAAATGCCCAGGAGTGTGATTACTGGGTCACCACAGTAAGTAAATGTTTGGATTTTTAGGAAACTAGTAAATTATATTCCAGAGTGGCTGTACCATTTTACATTCCCACTAGAAATGTATGAGAGATCCAGTTTTTATGCGCAATCACCATCAATTGGCATTATTACTACTTTTTACTTTAATATGTGTGTAGTAATATCTCATTGTGGTTTTAATTTGCATTTATCTAATGGATAATGATATTGAACATTTTTCATCTGCTTATTTGCAGTCTGTGTTTTTTAAAATTTTTATTATTTTTTAATTGCAGTAACATTGGATAGTAACAATATATAGCTTTCAGATGTACATCGTAATATATTTTGAATTCTGTGTACATTACATAATGTTCACCACCCAAAAACTAATTATAGTCCATCCTGTCACATGTGAGCCTAATCACCCCTTTTGCCCTCCACCCCCTTCCCCTATGGTAACTACCAATCCAATCTCTATTGCTATGTGTTTGTTTGTCGTTGTTTTTATCTTCTACTTAGGAGTGAGATAATACAGTATTTGACTTTCTCCCTCTGACTTATTTCACTCAGCATAATACCCTCAAGGACCATCCATGTTGTCACAAATGGCTGAATTTAATCATTTCTTATGGCTGAGTAGTATTCCATTGTGTATATATACCACATCTTCTTTATCCATTCATCCCTTGATGGGCACCTAGGGTGCTGCCAAGTCTTGGCTATTGTGAATAATGCTGCAATGAACATAGGGGTGCATGTATCTTTATGCCTTTGTGTTTTCAAGTTCTTTGGATAAATACCCAGCAGTGGGATAGCTGGATAATATGGTAGATCTATTCTTAATTTTCTGAGGATACTCCATACTGCTTTCCATAGTGGCTGCACCAGTTTGCACTCCCACCAGCAGTGAACAAGGGTTCCCTTCTCTCCACATCCTCTCCAACACTTGTTTCCTGTCTTGTTAATTATAGTCATTCTGACCGGAGTGAGGTGATACCTCATTGTAGTTTTGATCTGCATTTCCCTGATAGCTAATGATGTTGAGCATCTTCTCATATGCCTGTTGGCCATCCATATATCTTCTTTGGAGAAATCTCTGTTCAGATCTTTTGCCCACTTTTTAATAGGGTTGTTGTTTTTTTGCTTGTTGAGCTGTATGAGTTCGTTGTATATTTTGGATATTAACCCCTTATCTGATATATGATTTCCAAATATCTTCTCCCAATTGTTAGGTTGTCTTTTCATTTTGTTGGTGGTTTCCTTTGCTGTGCGGACGCTTTTTAGTTTGATATAGTTCCATTTGTTCATTTTTTCTTTTGTTTCCCTTGCCCAGTCAGACATGGTACTTGAAAATATGCTGCTAAGACCGATGTCAAAGAGCATACTGCCTATGTTTTCTTCTAGAAGTTTCATGGTTTCGGGTCTTACATTCAAGTCTTTAATCCATTTTGAGTTGATTTTTGTGCATGGTGTAAGGCAATGGTCTACTTTCATTCTTTTGCATGTGGCTGTCCAGTTTTCCCAACACCATTTATTGAAGAGACTTTCCTTTCTCCATTGTATACTTTTGGCTCCCTTGTTGAATATTAGCTTCCATAAATGTGTGGGTTTACTTCTGGACTCTAGATTCTGTTCCCTTGATCTGTGTGTCTATTTTTGTGCCAGTACCATGCTGTTTTGGTTACTATGGCTTTGTAGTATATTTTGAAATCAGGGAGTGTGGTACCTCCAGCTTTGTTCTTTATCTCAGGAATCCTTTGGCTATTCGGGATCTTTTGTTGTTCCATATAAATGTTAGGATTCTTTGTTCTATTTCTGTGCAAAATGTTGTTGGAACTTTGATAGGGATGCATCGAATGTATAGATTGCTTTAGGAAGTATGGTCATTTTAATGATGTTAATTCTTCCAATCCAAGAGCGTACAATATCTTCCCATTTCTTTGTGTCTTCTTCAATTTCTTTCAACAATGTTTTATAGTTTTCGGTGTACAGATGTTTCACCTCTTTGGTTAAGTTTATTCCTAGGTACTTTATTCTTTTTGTTGCAATTGTAAATGGGATTGTATTCTTAATTTCTCTTTCTGCTAGTTCGTTGTTAGTGTATAGAAACGCAACCGATTTTTGTATGTTGATTTTGTATCCCGTGACTTGACTGTATACATTTATTGTTTCTAAAAGTGTTTTAGTGGATTCTTTAGGGTTTTCTAGATATAAAATCATGTTGTCTGCAAAGAGTGACAGTTTCACGTCTTCTTTTCCAATATGGATCCCTTTTATTTCTTTTTTCTTGCCTGATGGTTCTGGCTAGGACTTCCAATACTATGTTAAATAAGAGTGGTGCCAGTGGCCATCCTTGTCTGGTTCCTGTTCTTAGAGTGATAGCTTTCAGTTTTTCTCCATTGAGAATGATATTTGCTGTGGGTTTGTCATATATGGCCTTTATTATGTTGAGGTATTTTCCTTCTATACTCATTTTATTTAGAGTTTTTATCATAAATGGATGCTGTATCTTTTCAAATGCTTTCTCTGCATCTATTGAGATGATCACGTGGTTTTTATTCTTCACTTTGTTAATGTGGTGTATCACGTTGATAGACTTGTGGAACCATCCCTGCATCCCTGGAATGAAACCCACTTGATCATGATGTATGATCTTTTTAATGTAGTGTTGTATTCGATTTGCTAGTATTTTGTTGAGGATTTTTGCATGGATGTTCATCAGTGATATTGGCCTGTAATTTTATTTTTTTGTGTTGTCCTTGTCTGATTTTGGTATCAGGATAATGTTGGCTTTGCAGAATGAGTTAGGAAGCCTCTCCTCCTCTTCAATTTTTTTGGAAGAGTTTGAAAAGGATAGGTATTAAGTCCCCCTTGAATGTTTGGTAGAATTCACCAGGGAAGCCATCTGGTCCTGGACTTTTATTTTTTGGGGGGGGGGTTTTTGATGGCTGTTTCAATCTCCTAAATGGTGATTGGTCTATTCAAATTCTCTACTTCTTCTTGGACCAGGTTTGGAAAGATGTATGTTTCTAAGAATTTATCCATCTCTTCTAGATTATCCAATTTGTTGGCATATAGGTTTTCATAGTATTCCCTTATTATCTTTTGTATTTCTGAGGTGTCCGTTGTAATCTCTCCTCTTTCATTTCTGATTTTATTTATTTGAGCCTTCTCTCTTTTTTTCTTGGTGAGTCTAGCTAAGGGTTTGTCAATTTTGTTTATCTTTTCGAAGAATCAGCTCTTGGTTTCATTAATTTTTCTATTGTTTTTTAAGTCTCTATTTTGTTTATTTCTGCTCTGATTTTTATTATTTCCTTCCTTCTGCTGATTTTGGGCTTTGTTTGTTCTTCTTTTTCTGGTACCTTTAGAGGTGCTGTTAGATTGTTTATTTGGGATTTTTCTTCTTTGTTGAGGTAGGCCTGAATTGCTATAAACTTCCCTCTTAGAAATACTTTTGCTGTATCCCACAGATTTTGGCATGTTGTATTTTCATTTTCATTTGTCTCCAAGAATTTTTTGATTTTTCCTTTGATTTCTTCATTGACCCAAATGTTGTTCAGTAGCATTTTGTTTAATCTCCATGTTCTGTGGTTTTTCTGGTTTTCTTCCTGTAGTTGATTTCTAGTTTCATACCTTTGTGGTCAAAAAGATGCATGGTATTATTTTGGTCTTCTTAAATTTATTGAGACTTGTTTTGTGGCCTAATATGTGATCAATCCTGGAGAATGTTTCATGTGCATTTGAAAAGAATGTGTATTCTGTGGTTTTTCGGTGGAATGTTCTGTATATATCCACTAATTCCATCTGGTCTAATGTGTCACTTAAGGCCAGTGTTTCCTTGTTGATCTTCTCTTTGGATGATCTATCCATTGGTGTAAGTGGAGTGCTAAAGTCCCCTACTATTATTGTGTTACTATTTCTCCTTTTATGTCTGTTAATAATTTATATGTTTAGCTGCTCCTATGTTTGGTGCATAGATATTTACATGTGTTATATTTTCTTGTTGGATTGTTCCCTTTATCATTATGTAGTGCCCGTCTTTGTCTCCTGTTGCAGTTTTTGTTTTAAAGTCTATTTTGTCTGATACAAGTATTGCTACTACCGCTTTCTTTTCTTTGCCATTTTCATGGAATATCTTTTTCCATCCTTTCACTTTCAGTTTGTGAGTGTCTTTAGGTCTGAAGTGTGTCTCTTGTATGTAGCATATACATGGGTCTTGTTATTTTTATGCAATTGGCCACCCTACACCTTTTGATTGGGGCATTTAGTCCATTGACGTTTAAAGTACCTATTGATAAATATGCATTTATTGCCATTTTGTTACTTTTTTTTCTGGGTGTTTTAGTAGTTCTTCTCTTTTCCTTTCTATTTCTCTTACTCTCTTCCCTTGTGGTTTCATGGCTTTCTTTAGTAATATGTTTGTTTTCTTTTGTCTTACTTATTTGCTTACTTGTTATAGGTTTCTGATTTGTGATTACCATGAGGATCCTATTTAATATTCTATGCATATAATAGTCTATATCGAGTTGATAGGCTCTTTAGCTTGACCTCTTTCTAAAAGCTCTACACTTTCACTCCCCTCCTCCCACATTTTATGTTTTTGAAATCATAGTCTCTTGTTTTGTGTGTGTCTATCCATTACCCTCTTATCATTGAAATAGGTGATTTTAGTACATTTGTCTTTTAACCTTCATATTATCTTCACAGGTAGTTCATCTGCTACCTTTACTATATTTTTACCCTTACGAGTGATTTTATTGCCTGGGTTTTTTTGATAATGTTTTTAATCTCTATTTGTGGTCATCACTTTCCCACTTAAACAAGTCCCTTCAGCATTTCTTGTAGAACTGCTTTCTTGGTAATAAACTCCTTTAATTTTTGCTTGTCTGGGAAGTTCTTTATCTCTCCTTCCATTCTGAATGATGACCTTGATGAATAGAGTATTCTTAGCTGTAGGTTTTTCCTTTTAGCACTTTAAATACATCGTGCCATTCTCTTCTCACCTGTAGGGTCTTGGCTGAGAAGTCCACTGATAGCCTTATGAGCTTTCCTTTGTATGTCACTTGTGGCCTTTCTCTTGCTGCCTATGGGATTCTGTCTTTATCTTTAATTTTGGACATTTTAATTATAATGTATCTTGTTGTGGACCTCTTTGGGCTTATCTTGTTTGGAGCTCTCTGTGCTTCTTGTCCTTGGATGTCTATTTCCTTCCTTAGGTTAGGAAAACTTTCATCTATTATTTCTTAAAATAAATTTTCTGCCCCTTTGTCTCTCTCTTCTCCTTCTGGGACACCTATAATCTGAAGTTTGGTGTGCTTGATATTGTCCCAGAGTTCCCTTAGACTGTTCTCATTCTGTCTAATTCTTTTTTCTTTTGTCTGTTCAGCTTGGGTGATTTCCTCTAGTCTTTCGTCTAGCTCGCTGGTCCATTCTTCTGAATCCTCTACTCTACTATTGAGTCCCTCTAGTGAATTTCTCATTTCCAATATTGTATTCTTCATTTCTGATTGTTTTTTAAAAATATCTTCCAGTTCTTTGCTGATGAGCTCACTGTGTTCATCCAGTCTTCTCCCAATATCTGTGAGCATCCTTATGATATTTTGTTTGAACTCTTTGTCAGGTAGGTCACTTATTTCTGTTTCATTTAGTCCTTTTTCTGGGGTTTTGTCCTGTTCCCTTGCTTGGAAAGTATTCCTTTGCCTCCTCATTATGCCTCTTCCTCTGTGCTTGTTTCTATATATTAGGTGAGTTGGCTCTGTCTCCTGATGTTGGAGAAGTGGCCTTATGTATGAGTTGCCTTGTGAGGCCCAGCAGTGTGCTTCCCTCTTGTCACCAATCAAAAAGATCCAGGAGTGACCCCTTTGTGAGCTACTTGTGTCCTTCTGCTGCGGCAGGGTTGCTCTTACTGCAGGTACCCAGGGAGTTTAGACTTTCCTTGCCTGGCGAGCTGTTTCTAAATCCGATTTGGGGAGACTCAGCACCATTGGCTACAAAGTCTATTAGCACACTCCTATTTCAGTTTTCTTCTTAATTGGGTTGGTGCCCAGTGTAGCTGGTTGCTAGGCTCAGGGGCTTACAGTTGCTATAGGCCTCAGGCCTACAAGTCTGTTGTCAGTTCTCTTAGGAGTGCAGCTGAGTGATGCTGGCCATAGGCATGGGAGTACTCAATTGTTTCAGGCTTTGGAAGGTGGGGCTGATCCTTTTTATGGCTATTTGTGAAGCCAGTCTGTGTTTTCTTGATGGTACATTTCTGTTTGTGTCTTTTCACCATTTACTAATGGAATTTTTTTACTGTTAAGTTTTGAGAGTTCTTTGTATATTCTGAGTCCTTTGTTAGATATGTAGTTTGCAAATAATTTATATCAGTCTGTACCTTGTCTTTTTGTCTTATTAACAGGGATCCAGCAGAGTAAGAGTTTTATTTTTTTATTGAAGTGAAATCCACACAACATACATTAATCATTTTAAAGTGTACAATTGAGTGGCATTTAGTGCATCACAATGTTGTGCAACCATAGCCTCTATCTTGTTCCAAACATTTTCATCACCACCAAAGGAGACCCCTACCCATTAAGCAATTGTTTCCCATTCCTTGCTTTCCCCAGCCCTTCGCAATCATTAATCTTCTGTCCCTATGGATTTACCTATTCTGGGTGTTTCATGTAAGTGGAATCATATAATATGTGACGTTTTGTGTTTGACTTCTTTCACTTAGCATAATGTTTTTGAGTTTCATCCATGTTGTAGTGTGTATCAGAACCTCATTCTTTTTTATACTATTTCATTCCTTTTTGTTTATTTCTTTCTATGATTTTGCACACCACATTTTCTTTATACGTGTGTTGATTGACATTTGGGTTGTTTCTACCTTTTGGTTATTGTGAATAGTGCTGCAATGAAGATTTATGTGCAAATATTTGTTTGAATACCTGTTTTCTATTCTTTTTGGTATATACCAAGGGGTGGAATTGCTGGATCTTATGGTAACTCTATGTTTAGATATTTGAGGAACTGGCAAACTGTTTTCCTCTCCACATCCTTCCCAACACTTGTTCTTTTCTGTTTTTTAGATTATAGCCAGCCTAGTGGGTGTTAAGTGCTATATCTTTGTGGTTTTGATTTGCATGTTCCTAGTGACTAATAATGTTGAGCATCTTTTCATGTGCTTGTTGGCCATTTGTATATTTTCTTTAGGGAAATGTCTATTCAAGTCCTTTGACCATTTTTAGTTGAGTTGTTTGTCTTTTTGTTGTTGAACTGCAAGAGTTCATTATATATTTTGGGTACGAGACACTTATAAGATATATGATTTGCCAATATTTTCTTCCATTCTGTAGGTTTTCTTTTCACTTTTTTGTTAGCATCCTTTGATGCACAAAAGTTTTAAATTTTAATTAAGTCCAATTTATTTTTCTTTTATTGCTTGTGCTTTTAATATTGTGTCTGAGAATCCAAAGTCATTAAGATTTATCCTATGTTTTCTTCTAAGAGTTTTATAGTTTTAGCTCTTAAATTTAGGTCTTTTATCCATTTTGAGCTAATTTTGAGTAGAATAAACATCCAACTCTCTTGCAACATTCAACATGCTACATTTTGAGCTAATTTTTAGTACGGCAAACATGTAACCATCTTTTGCATGTGGAAATCCAGTTGTCCCATTACCATTTTTTGAAGAAACTCTCCTATCCCCTACTGAATGGTGTTGGCAGCCTTGTTGAAAATCAATTGACCATAGTTATACGGGTTAATTCTGAACTCTCAATTATATTTCATTGGTCTATATGTCTATCCTTATGTGAATACAACATTGTCTTGATTACTATAGCTTTCTAGTAAACTTTGAAATCAGGAAGTGTGGCTCCTCCAAATTTATTCTTCGTTTTTAAGATCATATTGGCTATTTGGGGTCCCTTGCAATTCCACATAATTTTTAGGATTGGATTTTCAATTTCTGCAAAAAGGCCATTGAGATTTTGATAGGAATTCCATTGAATCTGTAGCTTGCTTTGGGAAGTATATCCATCTTATCGATATTAAGTCTTCCAATCCATGAACATGGATGTCTCTTCATTTTTATAGGTCTTATTAAATTTATTTTTCAAAGTTTTCTAGTTTTCAGTGTACAAGACTTGCACCTCCTTAGTTAAAATTATTTCTGTGTTTTATTCTTTTTGATGCTATTGTAAATAACATTGTTTTCTTAATTTATTTTCTAATTGTTTATTGCTAGTGTATACAAATACAATTGATTTTTTATATTGGCCATTTATCCTACAACTTTGATGTACTTGTTTAATAGTTCTAACAGTCTTTTAGTGAATTCTTTAGGATTTCCTGTATACAAAATCATGTCATCTGCAAATAAAGATATTGTTGTTTCTTTTGTTCCAATCTGAATGCTTTTAATTTGTTGCCTAATTTCCTGTCTAGAACGTTTAGGACAATGTGGAATTGAAATGGTGAGAGTGAACACCATTGTGTTTTTCCTCATCATAGGGATAAAGCTTTCAAGCTTTAATCAGTATGTATGATGTTAGCTGTTTTCTTGTAGATACTTTATCAGGTTGAGAATGTTCTATTCCTAGTTTGTTGAGTATTTTTATTACAAAAGTTTGTTGGATTTCTAAAATACTTTTTTGTGATCATGAGTTTTTATTCTTTATTTTATTAAAATGGTGTATTATCTGATCATGGGTTTTTGTCCTCTATTCTATTAAAATGGTATATTGCACGGATTGATGTTCATGTGTTGAACCAACCTTGAATTTCTATGATAAATCTCAATTGATTATAGTGTATAATTCTATTTATATGTTGCCAGATTCAGATCGTTCATATTTTGTTGAGGAGTTTTGTGTCCATGTACATAAATAATTGGTATGTAGTTTTCTATTCTTGTGATGTGTTTGTCTTGTTTTGGTATCAGGGTAATGTTGGACTCATAGAATGAGTTATAAAGTGTTCCCTTCTATTCTATTTTTTGAGGAGTTTGTGAGGGATTGGTGTTAATACATTTTTAAACATGTGGTAGAGTTTGCCAGTGAAGTCACCTAGGCCAAGGTTCTTCTTTGTGGAAGTTTTTGATTAGTGATTCAACACCTTTACTGGTTATAAGATTTTTCAAAATTTCTATTTCTTCTTAAGTCAGTTTTGATAATTCATGGCTTTCTAGGAATTTTCCTATTTCATCTACATTGTATAATTTATGGTCATAAAATTGCTTATAGTGTTCCTTTGTATTCACTTTTATTTCCCTGATGTCCACAGTAACATCCCTTCTTTCATTCCTGATATTAGTATTTTGAATCCTCTCTTTTTTTTGGTCAATATAGCTAGAGATTTGTCAAGTTTGTTCATCTTTTCAAACAACAATCTTTTGGTTTTGTTGATTTTCCCTATGTTATACTCTCTATTTCATTTATTTCCACTCTAATGTTTATTATTTCCTTCCACCTCCTTGCTTTGGGCTTAGCTTGCTCTTCCATTTCTAGTTTCTTAAAATGGAAGTTTAGGTTATCAATTTGAGATCTTTCTTTTTTCTAAATATATAGGTATGAAGTACCCTCTATACAATACAAAAGTACAGTTTGCACTTTAGCTGCAAACTGTAAGTTTTGATATATTGTGTTCTTCATTTTCTTTTATCTCAAAATATTTTCCAATTTCCTTTTTGATCCATTGGTTATTTAGAAGTGTGCTTTTAAATTTTCATGTATTTTGAATTTCCCAAATTTCTTTTTGTTATTTATTTCTAATTACATTCTATTATGGTTGGAAAACATACTTTGTATGATTTCAATTCTCTTAAATCTATTGAGGCTTATTTATAGCATAGTATATGGCTTATCTTAGAGAAAGTTCCATGTGCACTTGAAAAGAATATGTATTTTGAAGTCTTTGGAAGAAGTGTTATAGATGTCTGTTAGATCTACTTCGTTTACTGTGTTGTCTTCTATTTCCTTGTTGATCTTATGCCTAGTTGTACTATTAATTATTGATAATGGGGTCTTGAAGCCTCCAGCTCTTTTTTTGAATGATCTATTTCTACCTTCAGTTCTGTCAATTTTTGCTTCATGTATTTTGATAGTTTTCTGTAAGCTGCATATATATTTATTATTGCCATATTTTCCTGGTGAATTGACCCTATGTTCATTATAGAATACCTATCTGTCTCTAGTAACATTTTTTGTTTCAAGCCTAGTTTTTAGTATTATTGAGGTCATATTGGTTTATAACATGGTGTAAATTTCAGGCGTACGTTATTACATTTCAGTTTCTGTATAGACTGCATCATGTTCACCAGCAATAGTCTAGTTTTTATCCCTCATTATACATATGTACCTCTTTACACCTTTTACCTTCCCCTTGCCCGCTTCTCCTCTGGTAACCACTAATCTATTCTCCTGATCCATGTGTTTGTTTATCTTCCACATATGAGCGAAATCATACAGTGTTTGTCTTTCTCTCCTATTTCACTTAGCATAATACCCTCAAGGCCCATCCATGTTGTCACAAATGGCATATTTTGTCTTTTTTATGCCTGAATAGTATTCCATTGTGTATATATATGTACCACATCTTCTTTATCCATTCATCCATTGATAGGCATTTGGGTTGTTTCCATGTCTTGGCTATTGTGAATAATGCTGTGATGAACATAGACATGCATAAATCTCTTTAAATTATTGATATCATGTTCTTTGGTTAAATACACAGTAGTGGGATAGTTGGATCTTATTGTATTTCTATTTTTAATTTTTTGAGAAATCATACTGTTTTCCATAGCAGCAGCACTGGTTTGCATTCCCACCAGCAATGTATGAGAGTGCCCTTTTCTCTACATCCTCTCCAACATTTGTTGTTTTTTGTCTTGGTAATTATAGCCATTCTGACAGGTATAAGGTGATATCTCATTGTAGTTTTGATTTGCATTTCCTTAATAATTAGTGATGTTGAACATCTTTTCATGTGCCTGTTTGCCATCTGTATACATTCTTTGGAAAAATGACAGTTCATATCCTCTCCCATTTTCTGATCAGGTTGTTTTCTTTTTTGTTGTTTAGTTGTATGAGTTCTTTATATATTTTGGAGATTAACCGCTTGTCAGATATATAATTTGCAAATATTTTCTCCCAGTTGGTGAGTTGTCCTTTTTTATTTTGTTCATGATATCCTTTGCCTTGCAGAAGATTTTTAGTCTGATGCAATCCCATTTGGTAACTTTTTTACTTTTGTTTCCCTTGCCTGAGGAGACATGGTATTTGAAAAGATACTGCTAAGACTGATGTCAAAGAGCGTACTACCTATATTTTCTTCTAAGAGTTCTATGGTTTCAGGTCTTAAATTCTAGTCTTTTTCCACTTTGAGTTAATTTTTGTGTTTGGTGTAAGATAATGGTCTACTTTCATTCTTTTGCACATGGCTGTCCAGTTTTCCCAATACCATTTATTGAAAAGACTTTCCTTTCTCCATTTTATGTTCTTGGCTCCTTTGTCAAAGATTAGCTGTCCATAAATGTGTGGTTTTATTTCTGGGATTTCAATTCTGTTCCTTTGATCTCTCTGTTTTTCTGCCAATACCATGCTGTTTTGGTTATTATAGCTTTGTAGTATATTTTGAAGTCAGAGATTGTGATGCCTCTAGTTTTGTTATTTTTTTTCTCAGGATTGCTTTGGCTATTTGAGGTCTTTTGTCATTTCATATAAACTTTAGGATTCTTCATTCTGTTTACATGAAGAATGTCATTGGGATTCTGATTGGGATTGCATTGAATCTGTAGATTGCTTTAGGTAATATGGACATTTTAACTATATTTATTCTTTCATTCCATGAGCATGGAGTTTATTTCCATTTCTTTATGTCTTCTTCAATTTCCCTTAATAATGTCTTATAGTCTTCAGTGTATAGGTCTTTCACCTCCTTGGCTAAGTTTATTCCTAGGTGTTTTATTCTTTTTGTTGTGATTGTAAATGGGCTTGTATTCTTTATTTCTCTTTTGCTAGTTCATTATTAGTGCATAGAAATGCAACTGATTTTTGTAAGGTGATTTTGTACCCTGCAACTTTGCTGTAGTTGTTGATTATTTCTAACAGTTTTCTGGTGGATTTTTAAGGGTTTTCTAGATATACAATCATGTTATCCACAAATAGTGAGAGTTTTACGTCTTCCTTTCCAGTTTAGATCTCTTTTATTTCTTTTTCTTGCCTCAGTGCTCTGACTAAAACTTTCAGTACTATGTTGAATAAGAATGGCAAGAGTGGGCACCCTTGCCTTGTTCCTGTTCTCAGAGGAATGGCTATCAGTTTTTCACCATTCAGCATAATGTTGGCTGTGGGTTTGTTGTATTTGGCCTTTATTATGTTGAAATAATTTCCTTCTATACCCATTTTATCGAGAGTTTTTATCATAAATGGCTGTTGGATCTTGTCAAATGCTTTCTATTGCCTCTATTGAGATGATCCTGTGATTTTTATTCCTCATTTTGTTGATGTGGTGTATCACATTGATTGATTTGTGGATGTTGAACCATCCCTGGAATAAATCCCACTTGATCGTGGTGTATGATTCTTTTAGTGTATTGTAGTATTCAATTTGTGAATATTTTGTGTGAGGATTTTTACATCTGTATTCGTCAGCAATATTGGCCCGTTATTTTTCCTTTTTGTGTTGTCCTTGTCTGGTTTTGGTATCCAGGTAGTGTTGGCCTCATAAGGTGATGTAGGAAGCATCCTGTCCTCTTGATTTTTTTTGAATAATTTGAGAAGCATAAGAATTAAATCTTCTTTGAACGTTGGTGGAATTTACCAGAGAAGCTGTCTAGTCCTGGACTTTTGTTTTTTGGGCAGTTTTTGATTACTATTTCAAGCTCTTTGCTTGTGGTTGGTCCATTGAGATTCTCTATTTCTTCTTGATTCAGTTTTGGGGGGTTGTATGATTGTAAGAATTTGTCCCTTTCTTCTAGGTTATGCAGTTTGTTGCTGTATATGTTTTGATAGTATTCTCTTATAATCCTTTGTGTTTCTGTGGTGTCCATTGTAATTCCTTGTCTATCATTTCTGATTTTATTCATATGACTCTTTTTTCTTAGTGAGTCTGGATAAGAGTTTGTCAATTTTGTTTACCTTCTCAAAGGACCAACTCTTAGTTTCATTTATCCTTTCTGTTTTCTTATTCTTTATTTCATTTATTTCTGCTCTGATTTTTATTTCCTTCTGATTACTGACTTTGGGCTTTGTTTGTTCTTTTTCTGGTACTTTCAGGTATAGTGTAAGCTTGTTTATTTGAGATTTTTCTTCTTTTTTGAGATAGGCCTGTATTACTATAAATTTCCCTTGTAGTACTGCTTTTGCTGCATCCCGTAGGTTTTTGTATGTTGCGTTTTCATTTTCATTTGTCTCCCCATATTTTTTGATTTCTCCTTTGGTTTCTTCATTGATCCAATGGTTGTTCAGTAGCATATTGTTTAGTTTCCACATATTTGTGACTTTCCTGGCTTTTTTCTTATAGTTGATTTCTAGTTTCATAGCATTGTGGTCAGAAAAGATGCTTGATATGATTTCAATGTTCTTAAATTTATTTGTACTTGCTTTGTTTCCCAATACATGGTCTATCTTTGAGAATGTTCCATGTGCATTTGAGAAGAATGTATATTCCGCTGTTTTTGGATAGAATGTTCTATTATATATCTATTAAGTGTATCTAGTCTAGTGTTTCATTTAAGGCTGATGTTTCCTTGTTGACATTCTGTCTGAATGATCTATCCATTGATGTAAGTGGGGTGTTAAGTTCCCCTGCTATTATTTTTTTGCTCTTGATTTCTCCCTTTAGGTCTGTTCATAGTTGCTTTATATACTTTGGTGCTCCTGTGTTAGGTGCATATATATTAACAAGTTTTATGTCTTCTCAGTGGACTGTCCATTTTATCATTATATAATGCCCATCTTTGTGTCTTGTTATCTATTTTATCTTGAAGTCTTCTTTGTCTGATATAAGTATGACTGCAGCAGCCTTTTTTTTTGGTTACCATTTGCTTGGTGTATCATCTTCCATCACTTCTCTGTGGGGCTGTTTGTCTTTAGGGCTGAGACTGGGCTCCTGGAGGCAGCATATTGTTGGATCTTGTTTTTCAATCCGTCCAGCCAATCTGTGTCTTTTGACTGGTGAATTCAATCCATTTGCATTTATAGTCACTGTTGATATATGAGGGCTTAATACTGTCATTTTATCTTTTGTATTCCTGTTGTTCTATATTTCTACTCTTCCTTTTCCTTTGTATTTCTGTCTGCCTTTTCAGTTTGGTGCTTTTTTGTGTGATATTTTTCTCAGTTTTCTCTTTATGATTTGTGACTCTGCTCTGATTTTTTTTTTGGGGTTACTATGAGGTTTGTATAAGAGATCTCAGAGAAGAGATAGTCTTTTTTCTGATAGCCTCTTATCTCCATTAGCCTATGCATGTTCCATTCCTTTCCTCTTCCCCTTCCATGTTTTTGTTGTCACAAGTTATTCTTTTTTGTGTTGTTAGTTTGTGATCAAATTGAAGTGTTTATAGTTATTTTTGATGCTTTCTTTCCCTTTATCCTTTATGCTATAATTTAAGGGTTTGCTAACTATTCTGAGAGAGAACTATAATTTTCTGCTTTTGTCTATTTATCTCCTTGCTCAAAGCTTTGTAAACCTTTGCCTTTTGTTTCGGGTAGGAGGGCTCCCTTCAACATTTCTTATAAGGCAGGTCTAGTGTTGATGAACTCCCTCAGCTTTTGTTTGTCTGGAAATCTTTTATTTCTCTGTTATATCTGAAGGATAATTTCACTGCATAGAGTACTTCCGGCTGATAGTTTTTGTCTTTCAATAGTTTGAATATATCATTCCACTCTCTCCTAGCCTGTAGGGTTTCTGATGTGAAATCTGCTGAAAGCCTGGTATGGGTTCCTTTGTAGGTTATTTTCTTCTGCCTTGCTGACTTTAATATTTTTTCTTTGTCACTGACTTTTTACAGTTTTAATATTATATTCCTTGGTGAAGGTCTTTTTGAATTGATGTAATTAGGAGTTGTATTTACTTCATGTCCTTCCCCTGGTCTGAGCTATTATTTCTTTTAATAAGCTCTCTGCTCCTTTTTCCCACTCTTCTCCCTCTGGGACACCTATAATCCTTTGTTACTTTTCCTAATTGTGTCAAATATTTCTCAAAGAATTTCTTCATTTTTAAAACTTAATTCTCTCTCCCCCTCCACCTTAATCATTTCTGGATTTCTATGTTCAAACTCACTAATTCTCCCCTCCATAAATCGACTCTATTTTTAATGCTTTCTACCTTTTTTTCAATCTCATTGTGTTCTTCATCTCCAAATTTTTTTTGGTTTTTTAGAGCTTTAATCTCTTTGTTGAAGTAATCCTTCTGTTCATTGATTTTATTGCTGAGCCCATTGACCTGCTTTTATGAGTTTTCTTGTAACTTGTTGAGTTTCTTTATGACAATGATTTTGAATTCTCTGTCAGATTGTAATCTTCTGTGACTTCAGGTTTGGTTTCTGGAGAGTTGTCGTTTTCCTTCTGTTCTGCCACATTACTCTAGTTCTTCATGGTGTTTGATGAATTAATTCTCTATTAGTGCTTTTGTGGTAGTGATCACTTTTTCTTATTTGGGTATGGCTTTGGTTACTTTGATTGTATTTGAGAGACTGCACTTTCTACCCTCCACTGCCTCTACCAGAGTATCATCACGCCCTCCTTGTGCCATTTGTACTTCTGGGGTTGCTGGTGCCTTGCTGCTTAAATTTTGCTGCAGTGTTAGGTGATGCTATCAGGGTAACTAGGCTGTGAGCACTTCTGCTGCCTCCAGGTTTGCCGGGATCTTGTGTTCCTCCACTGGCTCTCCATGGGCTTGGATACTGATGTCCTGTGCACCACTTGTGCTGCTGTTCCCGAGTTGTCTGGTGGTGCTGGTTCCACCACTCCAAGTGGTACTGGATTCATGAATGTCACTGTCATGGGTTTGGGGACCTGGGGACTTGTAAGCAGCCCCTGTTGATGGCGGAGCTGGTGTTGGGAGTCCTGCCACTGGTGGCTGGGTTGCTGGTTCTGCTGTGGTTTCTGATGCTTCTAGTTGCAAGTTCCACCTCTCACCACTGGGGTGGATGTTGGGGCTGTTTCTGCTCCTTCCCTCTCTGCTTGCAGTTGTGTGTGTTGGGCCACCACCATTGCTGTCACTTCACTAACCATGACATGGGTGGGGTTGCTGCTGCACCTTTGCCACTACTCTGTGGGCATTCACAAGTGGTTGGGGCCACTGCCAGCTGCCACTACGACCCCACTGGCTTTCAGGCGTGTGGGCCTGGGTTGCCCTTGCCTCCACTTAGCAGCATGTGGGCCACTGTGTGAGGACCCATGCCTTGGGTCATGGCTGCAAGGGGAGGGGGAGGGGAATTCTCCCTTAGTTCCACTGCTTCCTGGGGGTCCAGCCCACCTACCTTAAGATGTATGGATCTCTTAGGTAGCCTGTTGCACAGTGTAGGAATCTCTGTTGGTCAATGGATGTCTGTTTAGTTGTAATTTAGGGGGGAGAGACAAAGAGAACAACTTAGTCTGTCATGATGCTGATGTCACTTCTGTATTTGTCTATTTTGTCTAATGTTAGTATAGCCACTCAGCTTTCTTATTTTGCTATTTGCATATCTTTTTCCATCCTTTCACTTTCAACCTATTTGTGTCTTCGCATCTGCAGTGTGTCTCCTGTATACGGTTTATAGTTGGATTTTTAAAGAAAATCCAGTATGATTCTTTAATCCGTTCATATTAATATTGTCATTCACATTTAATATTATTATTGTATAAGTTGATTTATAACTGCCATTTTACTTTTTGTTTTATATATGTCTCATGTCTTTGTTTTCTGTTCCTCCTTTAGTACTTTCTTTTGTATTAAGAGAATATTTTCTATTGTAACATTTTAATTCATTTAATGGTTTTTTACTGTACATTTTTTGAGTTGTTTTCTTATTGGTTGCTCTACAGCTTACATATACATTTTAACTTATTAGAAGCTACTTCAGATTTATGCTAACTTAATTCCAGTGAGTGATAGAGTTGTTACTCCTATATAACTCTATTCCTTCTTCCTCCTTTTAGTGCTATTATTGTTATATATATTATACCTATCTATGCTATAAATCTAACAATATATTGTTATAATTATTACTTTATATAATTTTGTATCTATTAAGGAATTTGAGAAATTAGAGGACAAGTGTATATTTACAGAGTTTGTTATATTAATATTCTTTATTTTTTAAAAATAAGTAAAAGCTATTCATAGCTTGGTAAAGGAAGGGAGTCAGCCACTGGAACTTACTCCCCCCCCAGTTTTATTGAGATATAATTTATATATAACATTGTGTAAGTTTAAGGTATACAATGAGATGATTTGATACACATATATATTGCAAAGTGTTTACCACAATATGATTGTTTACCACATTTTTCACTTCAAGTAATTACCATTTTGTTGTTGTTGTTATGGTGAGAATATCAAAGTTCTACTCTCAGCAACTTTCAAGTATACAATACAGTGCTGTTAACTATAGTTACCATGTTCAAGACCCGTGTCAGGGAGCTTTATTCCTATGTTTTCTTCTGGAGTTTCATGGTTTTAGGTCTTATGTTTAAGTCTTTAATCCATTTTAAGTTAATTTTTGTGAGAGGTGTAAGATAGGAATCCAATTTCATTCTTTTTGTGTGGATATCCAGTTTTCCCAACACCATTTATTGAAGAGCCTATCCTTTCCCCATTGATTATTCTTGGTTCCCTTGTCAAACATTAGTTGACCATATATGTGTGGGCTTATTTCTGGAATCTCAATTTTGTTCCATTGGTCAATATGTCTGTTTTTATGCCAGTACCTTTTTGTATTGTTTTGATTACTATAGCTCTGTAATATAGTTTGAAATCAGGAAGTGTGATCTTCTAGCTTTGTTCTTTCTCAAGGGTGCTTTGGCTATTTGGGGTCTTTTGTGTTTCCATGTGAATTTTACAATTGTTTTCTCAATTTCTGAATTCATAAAAATGGAAATTCTGAAAAATGCCATGGAATTTTGATGAGGATTATATTAAATTTGTAGATGACTTTGGGTAATAGTTGAACAATACTAACTCTTCCAACCCATGAACATGGGGCACCTTTCCATTTATTTCTTTCTTCAATTTCTTTCATCATTGTCTTACAGTTTTCAGTGTATAGATCTTTCTCATCCTTGCTTAAATTTATTCCTAAGTATTTTATTGCTTTTGATGTTATTATAAATGGGACTATTTTTTGTTTTACAGATAGTTCATTCTTAGTGTACAGAAATGAAACATATTTTTGTATGTTGATATGTACCTTGTAACTTTACTGAATTCATTTATTAGGACTAAGTTTTTTGGTGGAGTCTTTTGAATTTTCCATTTACAAGGTCATTTCATCAGCAACAGACAATTTACTTCTTACCTTGCAATTTAGAGTCTTTTTTTTTCTTGCTTAATTTCTCTGGCTAGGACTTCCAGTACTATGTTGAACAGGAGTGGTGAGAGTGCACACTCTTGTCTTCTTCCTGATCCTAGATGGAAAGCTTTCAACCTTTCACCCTTGAGTATGATATTAGCTGTGGATTTGTCATATATGACCTTTACAAAGTTAAGGCGTGCTCCTCCTATACCCAATTTGTTGAGAGTTTTTATCATGAAAGGATTTGAATTTTGTCAAATGCCTTTTCTACATCTATTGAGATGATCACATGATTTTTGTCTTTCATTATATTAATGTGGTATATCACATTTTTTATTTGAATGTATTGAACCATCATTGCATCACAGGGATATATCACACTTGATCATGATGAATGATCCTTTTAATGTGCTGTTGAATTCGATTTGCTGGTATTTTGTTGTGAATTTTCGCAGCTATGTTCATCAGAGATATTAACCTGTAGCTTTCTTTTCTTGTAGTATCCATATTTGGTTCCAGTATCATGGTAATGCTGGCATTGTAAAAGGAGCTTGGAAGTATTCCTTCCTTTTCAATTTTTTGATAGAATTTGATAACAATTGGCATTAATTCTTTAAATGTTTGGTAGAATTCACCCATGAAGCTGTTGATGCAAAATAACCAACAACCATTCTATAGATGAGAGAAATAAGGTGAGTTTTACTTGAGCCAGAGTGAGGATCATAACCCAGGAAGGTCTTAGAAAGCATTCTGTAGAAGCATAGTTTTCAGTATAGTCTTATATCTTTTTAGAACAAAAAACATACATTAAACACACCCAGGATACATTTTCATCAAAGTTTTGAAGAGGTGTTTAGTTGCAAATTAGCAGGTCAACGTGACCCTGATGTCAGGAAAGGGACTAATATAGATGTTACCAATAGGGTTTTACCAATAGGGCACAGGAGGGGAAGTATGCATTCTTATCTTAAAAGAGTGCATTCTTTAATGGTTAGAGCAGATGTACAATGTATATTTGATAGGCCATAAGTCAGGCTTTTTAGTTCAAGATGAATCAGTTTTGAACCCAAATAGTTATCTCGTATACCTCAATATGTGAAAATCTCTTGGAAGGTTATTTATTACGGATTCAATCTCCTTACTTGCTATTGTTGTGTTCATATTTTCTAATTCTTCATGATTCAAACTTGGTAGATTGCGTGTCTCTAGGAATTTATCCATTTCTTCTAGGTTGTCCAATTAGCTGGCATATATTTTTTCATAGAAATCTCTTATGATCCTTTGCATGTCTGTGGTATCAGTTGTAATATTTCCTCTTTCACATATAATTTTGTTTACATGGGTCCTCTCTCTTTTTTTTGGTAATGTTACTGCACCAGGTTCATTTTTTCCCACTGCCCAGAAAGCCAAACACTGAGATGATGAGATTGCATCAGAGAGAGTGTTTTAATCACAAAGCAGACATGTGAGGAAGAGAGAGAATGAGTCTCAAATCCATTTCCCTGAAAATGGAGACTCAGGGATATTTATGGGGTAGGGGAGCAAGGTGGTCTGAAATATGGAGATAGGTGATTGGAGGTGAGAAGAGGTGAGATGATTGATGATCTGTAGAAGCATAGTCAGACTTCATACCTCTTCACAGGGTGCATGTTCACAAAATGGCGGCATTAGCTTGATCTGAGGGTGGAATTTTAGCCTCTTGACGTCAAAATGTCACTTATCAGACATTTGCATGGACCCAGTTGAGGGGTTGGTGATCTCAACTGGCCTGAAGTGGGCAAGGGGTTCTAATTCCTGAAAAACAGCTCAAACCCCCATTATCATGGTGATGTAGGCTTCAGGGTGATGTTATCTACAGGAGCCTAGTGGGAGTCAGATAGCATATTGCCTAAACAGCAGTTAACAATGGGTGGTGAAACAGCTAAAAGCTATAATCAGTAATTGCAGAAAGGAAAAAAAAAAACTTTAGTTACTAGCTACCTAATTATAAATGGCTAACTGTTTGCTGGTTTCAGTCTCTCATATTCTTTGGTCATTCCTCATTCTTGAGGGATTTGGGGTGGTGACCAATCTAGCTACTTCCTGCTGAATTGGGGCATAGATTTGGGTTAGAGGAATGAAACTGTTTAGCACTCGTTTGGAAATATTTCTTGTTCCCAGCTTCAGGTTGACCTTTTGCATTCTTAGAATTTTTGTACCTTGTTCAACAGTTTTGGAACAACATCTAAAGGCATATTTTATGATCAAGTATCCAACCAGAAGGATAAGAAGTATAGACGACCCAAATTTTAACAGTCCCTGGAAAATAGAGCTATTCCCAGTGGGGCCTCCACCTGATCTCCAGGTGGGGGCAGACATCTGGTCTTAGTTACTGATAGTCTTTTGTTTTACTGGATATGCGTCAGAAACTGCCCTATACCCTGATCTTTCAGTTGTCATTGATGATGGCTATCAGCATAGACTCTCTGCTTGGAGGTCATCACATTCTTAAGGAACTCAAAAGAACAAAGTTATCAATTTATAGCAGCTAGGAGGGGTCATAAAATCTACAGAGCATGTCTGGGTTAGTTAATCAGAGGTCATTCAAAGTTACAGTATGGTTTCTTTTCTGCAATATGGGTTCCCTTGTGTCAATCTTGTGTTGAGCTGGTATCAGTAAGTCTAGCTAAAGGCTTGTCAGTTTCATTTATCTTTTCAAAAGCCGACTCTTAGTGTTGCTCTTTTCCATTGTTTTTTTTCCCTCTAATTTATTTATGCTGTAATATTTCTCTCCTTACTTTTGCTAATTTGGGGATGTTTATTCTTGTTTTTCTAGTTTCTTGAGGTGTAAAGTTAGGTTGTTTGAGGTCTTTCTTTTTTCTTAATGTAGGCCTTTATCACTATAATTTTCTCTCTTAGCACTGCTTTTGCTACATCCCATGAGTTTTGGTATGTTGTATTTCCATTTTCATTTGTTTCAAGATATTTTTTGATTTTTTTAAAATTTCATTTTGATGCATTGTTTGTTCAGGAATGGGTCGTTCAATTTCCACATATTAGTAAAATTTTAGAGTTTCCTCCTGTTATTTATTTCTAGTTTCTTATTATTTTGGTCAGAACAGATATTTGGTATGATTTCAGTCTTTTAAAATTTGTTGAGACTTATTGGTGACCTAATATATGATCATCCTGGAGACTATTCTATGTGCACTTGAGAAGAATGTGTGTTCTGCTGCTGTTGCATGGAATGTTCTATATTTGTCTGTTAGGTCCATTGGTCTAAAGTATAATTCAAGTGCAGTATTTCCTTATTGATTTTCTGTCTGGATGATCTGTCTATTGTGGGAAGTGAAGTATTGAAGTCTTCTACTATTATTGTATTGTTGTCTATTACTGCCTTCATATCTGTTAGTGTTTGTTTAATATATTTAGGTGCTCTGATGTTGGGTGCATGTACTTTTACAATTGTTATATCTTGTTGATGAATTGACCCCTTTATCATTATATAATTACCTTTGTCTTTTGTTATGATTTTTGACTTAAAGTCTATTTTGTCTTTATAAGTATAGCTACCTCTGCTCTGTTTTGGTTTCCATTTGCATGGAAAATCTTTTTCCATCCCTTAACTTTGAGCCTATTAGTGTCCTTGAAGCTGAAGTGAGTCTCTTGTAGGCAGCATATAGTTGGATCTTTTTAAAAATCCAATTGGTGACTCTCTGCCTTTTGATTGGAGAATTTATTTCATTTGCATTTAGAGTAATTGTGCATAGGTAAACACTATTGCCTTCTTGTTAATTGTTTTCTGGCTGTTTTGTTGTTCCTTTTTCCATCTTGCTGTCTTCTTTTGTGAATTGATGATTTGTGTAGTGGTGTATTTTGATTCTGTTCTCTTCATCTTGTGTGTATCTTCTATACTTTTTTTGTGGTTACCTTGAGGGCTTAATTGAAACATATTATAGATATAACAGTCTATTTTAAGCTGATAAACACTTAACTTTAATGTCATAAAAATCTATCCTTTACTCCCCCCATTTTATGTCACAGTTTGCATCTTTTTATATTATGTATCACTTAACTAATTATTATAGCTATTTTAATACTTTATTCTTTAACCTTTATACTAGAGTTAAGTGTTTAACACTCCATCATATTAAAGTATTACAGTATTAGGAATCTGACTACATACTTAACTTTACCAGTATGTTGTATATTTTTATATGCTTTCCTGTTACTGGTTAGCATCTTTTCATTTCAGCTTGAAGAGCTACTTTCAGCATTTCTTGTAAGGCAGGTTTAGTGGAGATGAAGTACTTGAGCTTTTGTTTGTTAGGGAAAGTCTTTATCTTGTCTTCGTTTCTGAGGGAAAACTTTTCTGGGTAAAGTATTCTTGGTTGGCAGTTTTTTTCCCAGCACTTGAATGTATCAACCCATTCTCTCCTGCCCTGAAAGGTTTCTGCTTAAAAGTCCACTCATAGCCTTATGTGGGGTTTTATTGTATGAGAGAAAATTTTTCTTTGCTGCTTAAAAAATTCTCTCTTTGTCTTTGATTTGAGACAGTTTTATTATAATGTTTCTTGGAGATAATCATTTTGGATTGAAATTTTGGGGTGACTGATTAGCTTCATGAACATGGATGTCCAAACATCTCCCCAGGTTAGCAAAGTTCTCTGACATTATTTCTTTAAATAAGCTTTCTATTCTTTTCCACTTCTCTTTTCCTTCTGGGACTCCAATGATGCATAGATTGCTTTTCTTAATGATGTCCCATAAGTCCTGAAGGCTTTCTTCATTTCTTTCATTCTTTTTTCTTTTTGTTCCTCTGACTGGATAATTTCAAATGATCTGTCTTCAAGCTCACTGATTCTTCTGCTTGGTCCAGTCTGATGTTGAATTGTTCAGTTCAGTCATTGTATTTTTTGGCTACAAAATTTCTGTTTTATTCTTTTTATGTTTTCTATCTCTTTGCTGAGCTTCTCATTTTGTTCTTGTATTGTTTTCCTGATTTCATTAATTTGTTCATTTGTGTTCTCTTATAGGTGTCTAAGCATCTTTACAATAATTACTTTGAATCATTTTTTGGGCAATTCCTGTATCTCCATTTCTTTGGTGTCAGTTACTAAAGTTTACTGTGTACTTTGGTGGAGTATTGTTTCCCTGATTCTTCATGGTCCCTGTAGCTTTTTGTAGATGTCTGTGCATTTGAAGCAGTCACCTCTTTGCACTTTATGGACTGACTTTGGTAAGGGAAGACTTTTACCTGTGGGTGAGGGCATGCTGGATTGTGCTGTGGCTCTTGGTCTACTGGTGCAGGGCACCAAGTGCAGGGGTGTGTGGTAGCACCAGGTCTGGGGGTGTGTGATATCTTGGCTCAGGCCACCAGCATCCACAGTACCAATAACCATGTGGTACTTGGCAAGTGCTAAGGGGTCCACAACATCTGAAATGGCTGTTGGGTTCCTCAATGACACCTCCAGGTTCAGTGGATAAGGAACAAAGCATGCAGTGGTGGTGGCTGGAACCAATTGTGTGCAGATATTCATCTTCAGGGGCCAGATGCAGGTGCCTGTGTAATGGCAAGGGCTGGTTGCAGCCCTACACATAGTTGTGGGGGCTAGGGCATCAGCAAGGGCCAGGGCCAACTGTGGACACACTGGCAGTTGCAGGGGACCTGGATATCAGCATGCACTGCCATGGATGCTGGTTTTCACCCTTGGCACATGACAGTGGAGGTCAGTGTTGGGAGTCAGGCTGGTGAATGCAAATGCAAGGCTGGAGGTGCTATCTGTAGGTGAGCCCAGTGGTATAGGCCAATGACAGGATACAGGGCCAGATCCAGGCCTACAAGCAACTGTGGAGGTCCTGGCTGTCAGTGTGCCCTCCTGTAGCTGCATGGTCTCCCCACAGGTGTGTGAATGCAGTGGAGACCAGTGATTGGGGTCAGGCCAGGGATGTGCAGTGCACAGCTGGAAGGGCTAGCTCTAGTTAAGCCCAGTGGTGCAGGCCAATGACATTGGATCTGGGCCCACAAGCAGCTGTGAAGGCTCTGGCTGTTGGTATTCACTCCAGTGGCTGCACAGTCTCCCCACGGCCCTCTGCATGGCAGTGGAGGCTGGTGATGTGGCTAGGCTGGGGTTGTGCAGGTGCACAGCTTGAGGGGAGATCTGCAGGTGAGCTCAGTGATGCAGGACAATGACAGGATATAGGGTCAGATCTGCATCTACAAGCAACTGTGTGGACCTTAGCTATTGGAATGCATTTCTGTGGCTGCAGGATCTTTCAATGGATTTTCTCATGGTAATGGAGGGTGGTAACAGACATCAGGATGGTGGTATACAAGAGCACAGATGGAGGGGCTCACCCTGATTGCTCACATGGCAGTGGCAGTCAGCTGTAAGAGCTAGGCTGGTGTTTTGCAACCAGGCAGCTAAAGAGGCCTGGGCTGGTTGCTGTTGCAGTTTCTGGGCTCTGGCCGAGGTAGGGAGGGAGGGAGCAGGGAGGGACTCAGGCAGCTGGCATCTCCCAATGCAAATACCTTTTGTATGAAAAATGGTGAAATCTATGGGGGCGGTCTGTAGAGGCTGTGTTGGCTATTGTTTTCTTCACTGGTGAAATCTGCTGGGGTCCTCTGCAGAGCAGGTCACTGGAAACTGTAGTCACTCCCACTGCAGGGCTGGTACTGGTAGCCCCTGCTTCTCTTTCTTGTTACTACCAATCTCTATATGTCTCAGCTTTGCCTATCTCTAGGGTGGGATGAAATTGAAGCAGGTCCTTTGTGTGGTGGCCCCAAAGGCTGCAGAAGTTGGTCATTCACCCCATTCTCCCTTTCTCAGTGAGGGGAAATCTTTCTAGTGGGGAGTTTCCTCTGGCACTGAACAATGTCAGATTGGGGGATGGGATGATGCAGGCAAAATGAACCTGTATTCCTTCCCTCTTTGTGTGGTTATTCTTAAATATTTTGTTCCACTGTGTTGCTGAAGCTTCTTAAGTGAACACCAGAGCTCTCTCTGGGCTATTTTTGTTCATGGATCACTGTCTAATTATTGATTTTTGTAGGAATATGGATGCTGGAGTCTCCTACTCTGCCATCTTGGTGTTGGCGCTCTATATTAACATTATTTACTATTTATTCTTGTAAATTTAAGTTACCCTCTGGTGTTATTTCCTTATGCCAATACAGCTTTACTCAAATTCACCCCTTTTTTGATATATATTGCCAAATATGTTGCATTTTTACATATATGGGCCCAAAATACAGATACATACACGATCTATCTCTCTATCTATTTAGATATGGTTTTATACAATTTTTTAAAATTAGTTTCAGAGAAAGAAGGAAAAGAAATATGCATTTCTATTGTTTTTTATAATTACATAATTACCATTAATGATAATCTTGCTTTATTTTTGTGAATTTGAATGACTATCTGGAATCACATGCTTTCAGCCTGAAGAATCTTCTTTCAGTACTTTTTCTATGGACATCCTTTTTTTTTTCTTTTTCCTTTTTTTCTTTTTTATTATTTTCGGATGTACATCATATTTCGAATTCTGTGTACATTACATCATGTTCACCACCCGAAAACTAATTATAGTCCATCCCCTCACATGTGAGCCTAATCACCCCTTTTGCCCTCCCCCCTCCCTCCTTCCCCTATGGTAACCACCAATCCAATCTCCAATGCTGTGTGTTTTTTTGTCGTTGTTTTTATCTTTTACTTATGATTGAGATCACATGGTATCTGAATTTCTCCCTCTGACTTATTTCACTCAACATACTCAAGGTCCATCCATGTTGTCACAAATGGCTGGATTTCATCATTTCTTATGGCTGAGTAGTAGTCTATCATGTATAAATACCACATCTTAGTCATAGGGCAGGTCTGCTAGCAAAAAATTGTCTGTTTTTTGTTTATCTGAGAATGTCTTTATTTTGCATTCATTTTTGAAAGATAATTTTTCTGAATGTAGGATTCTTGGTTGACAGGTTTTTTTCCTTTCAGCATTTTAAATATATCATTGCAATGTCTGCTGGCCTACATTTTTTCCTGATGAGATGTCAGCTGTTAATCTTAATGGCATTGCCTTGTATATGATGAGTTGTGTTTTTCTTGCTGCTTTAAAATATTCTTTTAGTCTTTGTCTTTCAACATTTTTAATATGATGTATCTGGGTGTGAATTTCTGTGTTAATCCTACTTGAATTTTGAGGAATTCATTGGATTCATAGATTAATGCATTTCATCAAGTTTGGGAGTTTTTGGCCACTATTTCTTGTAATAGTTTTTCTGCTATTTTCTCTCTCTTCTCTCCCTGTGGTACTCCTGTTATGCATATATTGTGGTGCTTAATGATGTCCACATTTCTCTGAGGCTCTGTTCACTTTTCTTCATTTTTTTTTTTTAAGATTAGCGCCTGAACTAACAACTGTTGCCAATCCTTTTTTTTTCCTGCTTTTTCTCCCCAAATCCCCTAAGTACATAGTTGTATATTTGAGTTGTGGGTCCTTCTAGTTGTGGCATATGGGATGCTGCCTCAGCATGGCCTAATGAGTGGTGCCATGTCCATATCCAGGATCTGAACTGGTGAAACCCTGGGCTACCAAAACGGAGTGCACGAACTTAACCACTTAGCCATGGGGTCGGCCCCTCTTCGTTCTTTTTCCACTCTGTTCTTCAAATTGCATAATTTCTGTCAATCTGTTTTCCAGTTCACGGATTCTTTTTTTCTGTCAGTAGAGATCTATTATTAATCCCCTATGGTGAATTTTTTACTTTAGTTATTGTACATTTTAATTTATTGAAATTCTATTTGGTTGCTTTTTAGAATAACTTCTATTTATTGATATTCTCTGTTTATGAGGCATTGTCATCATAGCTTCCTTTATTTCTTTAAGTATGTTTTCCTTTAGTTCTTTGAGTGTATTTGTAATGACTGCTTTAAAGTCTTTAACTCTGACATCTGGGCCCTCTTGAATAAGTTTCTGTTGCTTATTCCCCCATCCCCTTATAAGGGTCACACTTTTCTGTTTCTTTGCATGTCTCATAATTTTGCTGAAGACTGGCTATATTATGTTATATATTGTAGCAACTCTGTATACTGATGCCCTCCACTCTCTGTTTTGGCTTGTTTTTGCTTGCTGTATTTGTTTAGTGACTTGCCTAGACTATTTTAGTGAAAACAGTTTCCTCCACAGTGTGATCCCTCTGATGCCATTCCTCAGAGGGTACAGCCTTGGTCATGTACACAGTAGCCTTGGGATGACAGAGGTTTTAGCAGGGTCCTTTTTGACTATATCTCTCCCTGATTTCTCTTAAACTGACTGCCTCTATTGATATTACAGCTGTTAGTATTCACTAATTTTAGGCTGATTGCTCTACTGTTTGCAACAATGCCCTGTGGCATAAGTTGCCCCAGTCTGATTCAATTATATTTAAGCAGGAGTAGGTTTTTATAATTAATTAATCTGTTAATTTATTTTTTAATTTTTTATTGCAGTAACATTGGTTTCTAATATAAATTTCAGATATACATCTTTATATTTTGATTTCTGTGTAGATTACATCATGTTCATCACCCAAAGACTGATTACAATCCATGATCACATACATGTGCCTAATCACTCCTTTCACTCACCTCCCTCTGGCCTTCACCTCTGGTAACCACCAATCCAATCTCTGTCTCTATGTGTTTGTTTGTTGTTGTTTTTATCTACTACTATGAGTGAGATCATACAGTATTTGACCTTATCCCTGATTTATTTTGCTTAACATAATACCCTCAAGGTCCATCCATGTTGTCACAAATGGCTGGATTTCATCATTTCTTATGTCTGAGTAGTATTCCATTGTGTATATATACCATGTCTGCTTTATCCATTCGTTCCTTCATGGGCACCTAGGTTGCTTCCAAGTCTTGGCTATTGTGAATAATGCTGCAATGAACATACCGGTGCATCTGTCTTTATGCATTTGTGTTTTCATGTTCTTTGGATAAATATCCAGCAGTAGAATGGCTGGATCATAAGGTAGTTCTATTCTTAATTTTTTGAGGAGTCTCCATAGTGTTTTCCATAGTGGCTGCACCAGTTTCCACTCCCACCAGCAGTGTATGAGAGTTCCTTTCTCTCCACATCCTCTCCAACACATTGTTCCCTGTCTTGTTAATTATAGCCATTCTGACTGGAGTGAGGTGATATCTCATTGGAGTTTTGATTTACATTTCCCTGATAGTTAATGATGTTGAAAATCTTTTCATGTGCCTGTTGGCCATCTCTATATCTTCTTTGGAGAAAAGTCTGTTCAGATCTTTTGTCTGTTTTTTAATTGGGTTGTTAGTTTTTTGTTGTCGAGATGTATGATTTCTTTGTATATTTTGGATATTAACCCCTTGTCTGATATATGGTTTGCAAATATCTTCTCCCAATTGTTAGGTTGTCTTTTCGTTTTGTGGTTGGTTTCCTTTGCTGTGCAGAAGCTTTTTAGTTTGATGTAGTCCCATTTGTTTATTTTTTTCTATCATTTCCTTTGCCAGGTCTAGGACCAATGTTGAAGATTGTACTACCTGTGTTTTCTTCTAGAAGTTTCATGCCTTACCTTCAAGTCTTTAATCCATTTTGAGTTAATTTTTGTGTATGGTGTAAGATAATGGTCTACTTTCATTCTTTTGCATGTGGCTGTCCAGTTATCTCAACATCATTTATTGAAGACACTTTCCTTTCTCCATCGTATGTTCTTGGCTCCCTTGTTGAAAATTAGCTGTCCATAGATGTGTGGGTTTGTTTCTGGGCTCTAGATTTTGTTCCGTTGATCTGTGTGTCTGTTTTTGTGCCAGTACCATGCTGTTTTGGTTACTATGGCTTTGTAGTATATTTTGAAGTCAGGGAGTGTGGTACCTCCAGCTTTGTTCTTTTTTCTCAGGAATCCTTTGGCTATTCGGGGTCTTTTGCTGTTCCATGTAAATTTTAGGATTCTTTATGCTATTTCTATGAAAATTGTTGTTGGAACTTTGATAGGGATTGCATTTAATCTGTAGATTGCTTTAGGAAGTATGAACGTTTTAACTATGTCAATTCTTCCAATCCAAGAGTACGGAATATCTTTCCATTTCTTTCTGTCTTCTTCGATTTCTTTCGACAATGTTTCATAGTTTTCAGTGTACAGATCTTTCACCTCTTTGGTTAAATTTATTCCTAGGTATTTTATCCTTTTTTTTTTGCCATTGTAAATGGGGTTGTGTTCTTAATTTCTCTTTCTGCTACTTCGTTGTTAGTGTATCGAAACAACTTATTTTTGTATGTTGATGTTATTTCCTGCAAATTTACTGTATTCATTTATTATTTCTAAAAGCTTTTTAATGGATTCTTTAGGGTCTTCTATATATAAAGTCATGTCATCTGCAATGAGTGACAGTTTCACTTCTTCTTTTCCAATTGGATCCCTTTCATTTCTTTTTCTTTTCTGTTTTTTTAAAGATTGGCACCTGGGCTAACAACTGTTGCCAATCTTTATTTTTTTCTGCTTTATCTCCCCAAACCCCCCTTGTAGACAGTTGTATATCTTAGTTGCTGGTCCTTCTAGTTGTGGGATGTGGGACGCCGCCTCAACGTGGCCTGGCGAGTGGTGCCATGTCCGTGCCCAGGATCTGAACCCTGGGCTGCTGCAGTGGAGCGTGCAAACTTAACCACTCGGCCACGGAGCCAGCCCCTCATTTCTTTTTCTTGCCTGAGTGCTCTAAGACTTCCAATAATATGTTAAATAAGAGTGGTGAAAGTGGACATCCTTATTTGGTTCCTGTTCTTAGAGAGATAGCTTTCAGTTTTTCTCCATTGAGAATGATATTAGCTGTGGGTTTGTCATATTTGGCCTTTATTATGTTGGGGTACTTTCCTTATATACCCATTTTATTCAGAGTTTTAATCATAAGTGGATGCTGTATCTTGTAAAATGCTTTCTTTGCAACTATTGAAGTGATCATGTGATTTTCATTCATTTTGTTAATGTGGTGTATTATGTTGCTTGATTTGCAGATGTTCAACCATCCCTGCATCCCTGGAATACATCCCACTTGATTGTTGCATATGATCATTTTAATGTGTTGTTGTATTTGGTTTGCTATTAATCTGTTGAGGATTTTTGCATCCATGTTCATCAGTGATATTGTCCTGTAATTTTCTTTTTTTGTATTGTGCTTGTTTGATTTTGGTATCAGGTTAATGGTGGTCTCATAAAATGAATTCAGAAGTGTCCCATCCTCTTCAATTTTTTGGAAGACTTTGGGAAGGATAGGTATAAATCTTCCTTGAATGTTTGGTAGAATTCACCAGAGAAGTCATCTGGTCCTGGACTTATGCTTTTTGGGAGCTTTTTGATTATCCTTTTAATTTCTTTACTCGTGATTGGTGTATCAGAATCTTTATTTCCTCTTGATTCGGTTTTAGGAGGTCATATGAGCCTAAGAAATTATCCATTTCTTCTAGGCTATCCAAGTTGTTGGCATATAGCTTTTCATAGTATTATCTTATCATCCTTTGTATTTCTCTGGTATCTGTTTAATTTCTCCTCTTTCATTCCTAATTTTATTTACTTGAGCCTTCTCTCTTTTTTCTTAGTGAGTCTAACTAGGGGGTTTGTCAATTATGTTTATCTTTTCAATGAATCAGCTCTTATTTTCAGTGATCTTTTCTATTGTCTTTTTCTTCTCTCTTTAATTCTGCTGTGACTTTTATTTCCTTTCTTCTACTGACTTTGAGCTTCTTTTTGTTCTTCTTTGTCTAGTTCTTCCAGGTGTAGTGCCAGATTGTTTATTTGAAATTTTTCTTATTTCCTGAGGTCAGTGTGTATTGCTGTAAACTGACCGCTTAGTACTGCTTCTGCTGCATCCCATAGATTTTGGTATGTTGTTATTTCTTTTCATTTGTCTCCAGGTATTTTTTTATTTCTCCTTTGAGTTCTTCATTGATCAAATTGTTGCTCAGCAACGTTTCAATCTTCTTAAATTTATTGAGCCTTGTTTCGTTTCCCAATACATGGTCTATCTTTGAGAATGTTCCATGTGCACTTGAGAAGAATGTGTATTCTGCTGCTTTTGGATGGAATGTCCTATATACTTGTATTAAGTCCATCTAATCTACTGTTTCATTTAAGGCCAATGTTTTCTCGTCAATTCTCTGTCTGGATGATCTATCCATTGATGCAAGTGGGCTATTAAGGTCCCCTATTATTATTGTGTTACTGTCAGTTTCTCCCTTTAGGTCTGTCAATAGTTGCTTTGTGTACTTTGGTGCTTCTATGGTAGGTGCCCATATATTAATAAATGTTATGTCCTCTTGGCGGATTATCCTCTTTATTCTTATATAATGTCCATCTTAGTCTGTTGTTATCATTTTTGGCTTGAAGTCTACTTTGTCTGATATAAGTACGGATATACCTGCTTTCTTTTGGTTGCCATTTGCTTAGAGGGTCATCTTCCATCCTTTCGCTTTGAGCCTATGTTTATCTTTAGAGCTGAGATGAGTCTCCTGGAGGCTGCATATTATTGGGTCTTGTTTTTTTAATCCAGCCAGCCACTTTGTGTCTTTTGATTGGTGGATTCAATCCATTTACATTTAGGGTGATTATTGATATATTAGGGCTTAATACTGCCATTTTGTCTTTTGTTTTCTGTTTTCTTTATATTTCCTTTGTTTCATTTTCCTTGTGTTTCCATCTGCCGTTTCTGTTTGGTGGTTTTCTGTGATGTGTTTCTCAGTTTCCTCTTTTTTTATGTTTGGTGACTCTTCTCTGAATTTTTGTTTTGTGGTTACGATGAGGTTTGTGTAAAAGATCTTAAAGATGTGACAGTCCTTTTTCTGCTGATAGCATCTTATCTCCATTTGCCTATGCAAGTTCCATCCTTTTCCTCTTCCCTTTCTATGTTTTTGTTCATACAAATCATCCCTTTTTCTTCTGTGAGTTTGTTACCAAATTGAAGTGGTTACAGTTATTTTTAATGCTTTCTTTCCCTTTAGCTTTTATGTTATAAATAAGTGTTTACTAACCTATTCTGGTATAGAGTTGCACTTTTCTGATTCCGTCTATCTATTTATCACCTTGCTTAAGCCTTTGTATACCCTTGCCTCTTTGTTTCATGTATGACGGCTCTTTTCAACATATTTTGTAAAGTAGGTCTAGTGGCCATGACTTCCCTCAGCTTTTGTTTTTATGAGAAAATCTTTATTTCTCCTTCATATCTGAATTAAAACTTTGCTGGATAGAGTATTCTTGGCTGAAAGTTTTTATCTTTCAATATTTTGAATATATCTTTCCACTCTTTCCTGGCCTGTAGAATTTCTGCTGAGAAATCTGCTGATAGCCTAATGGGTGTTCTTTTGTAGGGTATTATTTTCTTCTCTCTGGTTGCCCTTAATATTCTTTCTTCATTATTGCCTTTTGACAGCTTTAATGTAATGTGCCTTGAAGAAGGTCTTTTTGCATTGAGATAATTGGGTGTTCTATTAGCTTCATGTCCTTGTATATCCAGTTCCTTACCCTGGTTTTGGAAATTCTCAGTTATTATTTCTTTAAATAAGCTCTCTATTCTCTTCTCCCTCTGGGATACCCATTATCCTTATGTTGCTTTTCCTCATTGAGTCAGATATTTCTTGTAGAATTTCTAAATTTAAAAAAAATTTTAGTTGTCTCTCCTTTTCCACCTGAATTGTTCTA
Organism: Equus przewalskii; assembly: GCF_037783145.1. Taxonomy (NCBI): domain Eukaryota; kingdom Metazoa; phylum Chordata; class Mammalia; order Perissodactyla; family Equidae; genus Equus; species Equus przewalskii. Next base: position 42,911,807 of record NC_091863.1, on the reverse strand, counting down.
GATGTGTCTTTGAGCTAGCTGATTCTGTCTTCCATATGGTCTGCTCTATTTCCAATGCTTTCTACTTTATCCTTCATCTCATTTATTGTGTTCTTCGGCTCCCGAATTTTTGTTTGGTTCTTTTTAGAATTTAAATCTCTTTGGTGAAGTCCTCTTCCTGTTCATTCACTTTATTCCTGAGTTCATTGAACTGTCTTTCTGAGTTTTCTTGTAGCTTGTTGAGTTTCTCATGATAGCTATTTTGAATTCTCTATCAGTTAGACTGCAATCTTCCATGACTTCAATTTTGGTTTCTGGCGAATTTCCTTCTTTTGTGATACTGTGTTACCATAGTTTTCCATGATCCTTGATGAGTTGTTCCTCTGCCAGCATATTTGTAGTAGCAAAGACCTTTCTTTTTTAGGTAAGACTTTGTTTACTTGATTCTGAGATGCTTCTGATTGCATTTGAGAGCCTGCACTTCCACCCTCCACTGCCAGAGGTGTTGTCAGTGCCTCAATTGTGCTGCTTGTGCCTCTGAGTTTGCTGGTGCCTTACTGCTTATGGTGTCACTGCACTGAGGTCAGTGGGCTGGTGAGCACCTCTGCTGCTTCTGGGCTTGCCTGGGCCACCTGTTCCTCTAGTACAGTGTTGGGGGAAGGTGAGGCAGGAGCCAAGGTCATGGGCACTTTCACCACATCTGGGGGGTTGCATCTGCTTGTGCCACTGCCACAGGTGTGGGGGCCAGGGTTGTGGGTGCCACTGCAGTTGGATGAGACTGGGGTCGTGGGATCCACCGTCACTGTTACTAGGCTCTCCGTGGTCTCAGGCACTGCTGCCATGTGTGCTACCTGCACTGCTGCTCCCACGTTTTCTGTAGGTTCTGGTACTGCTGCTGTTGGAGGTGATGGGTTTATGGATGTCACTGCCACTGCCAGCTGGGCTTGGGTCATGGGTGCCACTGCCACCACCATGAGGGGAAGAGTACCTGTGTCATGAGTGCTGCCATGGTTCTGGAGCCTTTGGTCTTGGGTGCGAGCATGGCTCCTGGAACCTCAGGTCACAGGCATCACTGCCATTGTTGGGTCACCAGGGTCTTGGATGTAGTCCCTGTTGCTGGAAGGCCTGGTGTTGGAGGTGCTGCCACTGAGGGAAGTTGAGGGGACTGGGTCACAGGGTGAGGTTCCTGGACTGTCTCAGGTGCCACAGCAGTTCCTGGAGCCTTAGGTCACAGGTTCCACCTACACTTCTGGGGGAAGGGGAGAGGCTGAGTTGTGAGTGCTGCTGCAATTCCTGGAGCCTCTGGTTGTGGGTGCTGCAGCTATTTCTGGAGCCTCCAGAAGCATGGGTTACCTCAGTTCCTGGGGCCTCCATTTGTGGGTATTGCTGCAGTTTCTGGAGACTTTGGTCTCAGGTGCAGCCACAGTTACTCGAGCCTACAGTCTCAGGAGCTGCCACTGCTGCTCCTCTGATTTCACCTCCTCCACAAGGTCCAGTCTACCCACCTCCAGGTGTATAGATGTATGTATCTCTCATGCATACTGGTGTGCTGTGCAGAAAACACTTTGTTGGTCTATGAATGTCCTACTGATTATAACTTAGATGAGAGAGACAAAAGGAGCAACTTACTCTGCCGTGATGCTGATGTCACTCCCTACATTTTCTTTTCTTTCTTATTTTGAAGATTAGCCCTGAGCTTACATCCGCCGCCAATCCTCCTCTTTTTTGCGGAGGAAGATTAGCCCTGAGCTAACATCTGTGCCCATCTTGCTCTACTTTATATGTGGGATGCCTGCCACAGCTTGGCTTGATAAATGGTGCGTAGGTCTGCACCTGGGATATGAACCGGCAAACCCCAGGCCACCAAAGTGGAGCATGCAAACTTAACTGCTGTGCTACTGGGCTGGCCCCCACCCCTACATTTTCTTGATTACTGTAGCTTTTTAGTAAGTTTTAAAATTGGGAAATGAGAGTCCTCCAACTTTTGTCCTTCTTTTCAAGGATGTTTTGGTTTTTCTAGGTCCCTTGTGTTTCCATATGAATTTTAGAATCAGCTTTTCAATCACTGCAAGAAAGCCAGCTGAAGTTTTTGATATGCATTTCATTGAATCTGTAGTATACTTATATTTCTTGATTTATCAATTTGAGACTTTATCTATGATAAATGAGAGCTTGTATATCCCATTCCCCCTCCTACATTTCCCCTTCTCCTATCCCTTAAATAACGTTGTGTTTAATTTTTTCTTGTGTCAAAAACTTGTACTTACATTGTTGTAAGTATGTAAATATTGTTATGTAGTATACTGTGTTGTGTAGTATACTGTGACTACTCCTCCTTTCTTGTAGAACTTCTCATTTTCCCTGTCACTTATAATTCCCTCATTTTTTTTCATTTATCTGGTTAGTTTTCTGTTTACATATCCTTAAGTTTTAGCCCAAATGCTCCAAAATCTATGCCACACACCAATATTTTTATTTACTCAAGCACATCAGTTACTTTTCTTTGAGAGCCTTCTTTCAGAGCTGTATGTCCTCTTGCTTCAGTTTGGTTATTCACTGTTATTCTGGGAATTCTCCTCATTTTGCTTCCTTGTAGGGCCCCTTCTTTCCAGCACCCTGTTTCTTCCTCTTTTTTGGTTTATGCTCTCATTTTCATGGAACACATGATTCAGAAGCTTCATAATAAGGGGTGAGTGGTAGACAGAATAATTGTCTCTGTATTAGTCAGGGTTCTCCAGAGAAAGAGAACCAGTATGATATAGATAGATAGATAGATAGATAGATAGAGATAGAGATAATGGGAGATTTGTTATAGGAATTGCTTCATGCAGGTGTTGAGGCTGAGAAGTCTCACAATCTGCCATCTGTAACCTGGGGAACCAGGAAAGATAATTATATAATTCAGGCACAAGTACAAAGGCCTGAGAACTGGGGCGGGGGGTGGGGCACTGCTGGTGTAACTCCCAGTCTGAGGTCAAAGGCCTGAGAACCAGGAGCTCCAATGTGCAAGGACAGGAGAAGATTGACCTCTTGCATCAAGAAGAGAGTCAGAATTCACCCTTACTTCACCTTTTTGTTCCATTTGGGCTCCGAATGGATTGGATGATGCCCATTCACATTTGTGAGAGTGGATCTCCTTGCTCAGTCTACTGAATCAAATGTTAATAATATCTTCCATAAACACCCTCACAGATACACCCAGAAATAATGTTTTACCAGCTATCTGGGTATCCCTTAGACCAGTTAAGTTGGCACATAAAATTAACCAGTACAGCCCCCTAAAGTTGTCCGTGTCCTAATCTTCAGAACCTGTGAGTTTGTTACCTCACATCACAAAAGGGATTTTGTAGATGTGATTAAGTTAAGCATCTTGAGATGGGTAGATTATCCTGGATTGTCCGTCTGGACCCAATGTAAACACAAATGTTCTTATAAGAGGGAAGCAAGAAGTCATAGAGGAGAGAAGATGTTATACTCCTAGTTTTGAAGATGGAGGAAGAGAACATGAGCCAAGGAATGCAGACAGCCTCTAGAAGCTGGAAAAGGCAAGGAAATAGATTCTCCCCTAGTGCTTCCAGAAGGAATGCAGCCCTGCAGAACCATTTTACAGTTCTGACCCCAGAACTGTAAGATAATAAATTTGTATTGTTTTAAGCATCAAGTTTGTGGCAATTCGTTGCAGTAACAATAGAAAAGTAATACAGCGCACATAGGAAGGAAATTCGTTGAGTCCTGACTGAAGGCAATTTTTTTTTCTACACTTTCACTTGATTGATAATTTGAATTCTGGGTTGGAAATTACATTTCCTTCCTAATTGTGAAGATACTGCTTCATCATCTTCTTGCTCCCAGTGCTGTTTTGGTGAATTGGATAGCATTCTGATTCATGATATTTTGTATGTGACTGAAGCTTTTAGCATCTTCTTTTTAACTCTGTTGTTAAAAAAAAGTCACAGTGATATAATTTGATTTGAGTGTTAAACTCATTTTTTGGGGCTCTTGGTGGAGTCTTTCAATCTGGAGATTTGTCCTTTAGTTCTAGGAAAATCTTTTGTATTCTTTTTTGGTATTTTCCTTTCCTCCATTTTTTTGGTTCTCTTTTTCTGGAAGTTCATTTGTCAATTGATGGACCTTCTAAATGGATCCTCTTCTTTTCTTATCACATTGTATTTACTATTTTCTATTTACTATTTTTGTTCTACTTTCTGAAATGTTTTCCTCTATTGAATGTTTTATTTTGATAATTTTACTTTTAGTTTCCCAGAACTCTTTCATTTCTTGTTCTTTGTAACATGTATCCAGATCTAGTTTCATGGGTTCATTGTCTTTTCTTATTTCTATGAAGATATTTATTGAAATTTTGAAAAGTTTTCTTTTGCTCTCTGAATTTACTCTATTTCCTCTGGGTTCTTTTTTGCTGTTTGTCTGTGTTAGTCTGTCTCTCATTTCAGGAGACCTTAATATATCAATGTAATAGAAAGATGCACTGAAAAGGTGACTGAAAGGTCTATGTAGGTGGCTGGGAATTGTCAACTATTGGATTTCTCCAGAGGATGCTGTGTTGGCAAGACAGAATTTGTACTAAGGGAATACTCAAATATTTGTATCCAGAGGTACTTTCTCTGAGGTCTTTAATCACACCAGATAAAAGTTTTTCTATAACCCTACCTGAGGGGGTTAAACTAAGCTCTAGCATTCTGGAAGAAGGCCAATGCAAGGGGGTTGTTGTCTCACTGTTTCAGAAGCAGAATTTGATTTTATCCCTTTGTTTTCAGCCCTGTGTTTCACTCCAGTCTCCTCTGTGCTTGGTGTCCCCATGTCCAAAGCCTCCTACCTTCATTTTCTTATGAGAATAAACCTGAAGAATCTTGTGGAGTGAGGGAATAGCAGTCATTAATTTGAAAGGTAGGGGGAGAATTTGGGTGTTTAATTGCTATGTACACAGACTTTCAACCAGTCTCCATGGTTTCAGCCCCCTACCCTACTTCCAATTTCTAAAGTACTTTGTGCCTCAAATTCCTAAATCTTTTGTGGCTCTGTGGGGGCAAAATGGCTGTTTCTTGGAGGCATTCAAATTGTACCTTCTTTTCTGCTAAGTTTATTATTGCTCATCCATCTGGTTTTCACCTTCCCAAAATTTGTTGAAATATCTCATCTACTATTGTATCTCCTCCCATTCTCTTTACCCCCATTGGCTTACACATTATTTTTCCTCTACTATCATTTAGTAGGATTTGAGACTGTGTAAAAGGTGCTTGTGGATTGATATTTAATCATATTAAAAATCACCTAAATATAATATAAATATGAAATTGTGGCTACCATAGACTATGCTGTAGCACATACCTGGATTGTGGTCACATCGGTGAATAACCATTTCAAAGGAGTTTGGTTGCCTTATCTGATACCATAGATTCAAGGCTCTTTTTGCAGATTTACATGTTTCCATTGACTGTAATTGTTTATTTTAATGTTCAATTTGTTACTACTTGATTATTGGGCAATATCTTTAGAGTGGAATCTTTGACATCTTAAAATATCATGTTTTTGTTTTATTTTTAAAAAGTAGCCCACGCACATGGTAACAAAAGAAGTCAAATAGCACAAAATGGTATTCAGTGAAAAATGTCTCCTTTACTCCTCAGACCCTCAGTTGCCCAGATCCTCTCCTTAGAAGCAAACACTGTTGCCAATTTCTTGTGCATTCTTTCAGAGATATTATAGGCATATTCAGACTTATTTACCCTCCCTTATTTCACAGAAATGGCAGCATCCTACACACACTGATATACAGCTTGCTATTTTCATCTAACAGTATACCTAGAAGATCTTCCATTTCAGTGCACGTAGAATTCTTACAAAGAATTTTAGTTTTATGTAGTCCCATTTGTTTATTTTTTCTATTGTTTCTCTTGCCTGGTCAGACATGGTATTTGAAAACATGCTGCTAAGACCAATGTCGAAGAGCGTACTGCCTATGTTTTGTTCTGGAAATTTCATAGTTTCAGGTCTTACATTCAAGTCTTTAATCCATTTTGAGTTAATTTTTGCATATGGTGTAAGATAATGGTGTACTTTCATTCTTTTGCATGTGGCTGTCCAGTTTTCCCAACACCATTTTTTGAAGAGACTTTCCTTTCTCCATTGTATGTTCTTGGCTCTCTTGTCAAAAATTAGCTGTCCATAGGTGTGTGGATTTATTTCTGGGCTCTTGATTCTCTTCCATTTATTTGTGTGTCTGTTTTTGTACCAGTACTATGTAAGCATTCTTTTTATACTCTAGATATGTCCTTTATATGAAATATAATTTGCAAGTATTTTCTATAGTCTATGGCTTATCTTTTCATTTCCTTAATAGTATCTTTTGAAGTGCAGTCATTTTAAATTTTAATGAAATCCAATTTAACAAGTAATATTTTTATCTTCTTTGAAAGACTTTTCTTTTTGGTGAGGAAGATTCACTTTGTTCTAACATCTGTTACCAATCTTCCTCTTTTTTTGCTTGAGGAAGATTAGTCCTGAGCTAACATCTGTGCCAATCTTCCTCTGTTTTGTATGTGGGTTGCCACCACAGCATTGCTTGATGAGTAGTGTAGTTTCACACCCAGGATCCGAACCCAAGAACCTGGGCTGCCAAAGTGGAGTGTGCCAGACTCAACCACTATGGCACGGGGCTGGCTCTGTTTATCTTCTTTCATTTCTGACTTTCCACATTTTCTTCTGACATAATTTCCCCTTTGTCTGAAGAAATTTCTTTAGCAATATTTTCTTTTAGGGCAGGTTTTCTGGCTATAAACTCTGTCAGTCTTCCTTCTTTGAAAATAATGTTATTTAATATTCATTCCTGATGGATATTTTCACTGGATATAGAATTCTGGTTTGACAGTTATTTTCTTTCAACATTTAAAAAATGTGCCAGTTTGTTCTGGTTCCATGATTTCTGTTGAGAAAACTGTAGTCATTTCAATCATTTTTCCCCTTTGGATGTTACATAGTTTTTCTCTGCCTACTTTCAAAATTTTTTTCTTTGTCTTTAGCTTTCAGCAGTTTGATTGTAATGTGTCTCAGCTTGGGTTTCTTTGGCTTTATCCATTTGAGGATTGCTCAGTTAGTTAAATCTGTAATTTTATGTCTTTCACTGAATTTTTGAAGTTTTTGGCCATGATTTCTTCAAGTCTTTTCAGTATTGCACTCTTTATCCTTTCCTTATGGGACTCCATTGGGACTCCAATGACACAAATGTTGGCTCTTTTAAAAAATAATCCCATATGTTTCTGGGGCTCTGTTCATTTTTCCCCCAATCTATTTTCTCTCTGTTCAGATTGGTTGATTTCTCTCATTCTATTTTCAAGTACACTTATTCTTTTCTTTTTCTTCTCCATTCTCCTGTTGAGCCCATCCATTGAGGTTTTTATTTTGGTTATTCTATTTTTCATTCTAAAATTTTCCACTTGGTTCTTCTTCCTCTCTTTTATATACTTGCTGATACTCTTAATTTTATCATATTTTTCTGTGAGTTTTTTTAAAACAGGAGTGGATATTTGATTTTGCCAAATGCTACAATATCTATTAATATGATCAGGAGATTTATTTTCAGTTTGTTAATATAATCAATGTCATTGTTTGATTTTTTTCATAGCTCCTCACTCCATATGCAAACTTTTGCATTCTCATGACTTTTTAATATTGCTTCCAAGTTATCAAATTCTATTTTTCAAACCCTGTACTGGAAAGGCATTAAAGAGTTAAATTTACATATGTGGATATATGAGAAAACATTTTCTATCAGTGGAAAAATTTCAGTTCCAAACCCCGATGACCCCACTCTACTCATCCAAACTTATTTCCTAAACTACTCTCCATCACAAACTATTGACAAAGACAGATCACCAGATGCTTCCCTTACCCTCCTTCAAAGGATTTCCTGTGCAGAGATTTTTTTCCCAAGTAATTTTATTGGGATTATAGTGGTTTATAACATTGTGTAATTTCGAATGTACATTATTGCTTATCAATTCCTGAATACACTTCATCGTGCTCACCCCCAGTAATCTAAATTTTATCTGTCACCATACATAAGTGCCCCGTTATCCCTTTTGCCAATCCCCCCATCCCCTTCCCCTCTGGTAACCACTAATCTGTTCTATTTATCCATGTATTTATCTTCCACATATGAGTGAAATCATGCAGTATTTGTCTTTGTCTGGCTTATTTCACTTAACATCATACCATCAAGTTCCATCCATGTTGTTGCAAATGGGACGATTTTGTCTTTTTTATGGTTGAGTAATATTCTATTGTATATATATATATGTATGACATCTTCTTTATCCATTCATCTTTAGATATTTCCTTCCATACATTGGTGGCCAGTGTAGGACAGGATTAAGAGACACTTGTTTTCTCTACACTGTTAAGAGACCATACCAATAGAGGGAAATTTAGGGAGGACCAGTACCTAATATACCTTCAATCTCAAAAAATCAATACATCATCAAAGACCAGGTTCTTTCTGTATTTTTGCTTTCCCATCCTCAGGATATTTTCTTTTGTCCTTAAGTTTGTCCCTCACATTGTCACAAAATGGTTGTCACAGTTCCAGTCACCATAATACAATGTGGAAGAACAGAATAATTTCCTTCTTTGTGTTTTTTTTGGAAAACTTTCCTAGAAGTCCTTTAGCAGACTTTCCCTTCCATCTCATTGGCCATAATTATATCACATGTTCAAGCCCAAACCAATTATGTATCTTTTTTGGTAAGTTGTCTGTCGAGGTCATTGGTCTGCTTTTTAATTGGGTTCTTCATATTATTATTGTTGAGTTTTAAGAGTTCTTTGTATAGTTTGGATAATAATTCTTTATCAGATCTGTCTTTTGCAAATATTTTCTCCCACTCTATGTCTTGTCTTCTCATTCTCTTCATACTGTCTTTTGCATGGCAGAAGTTTTTAATTTTAATGAAGTCCAGTATATACATCATTTCTCTCATGGTCATACCTTTGGTGTTTTATCTAGGAAGTCTTTGAGATCCACAAAGTCACCTAGATTTTCTCCTATTTTACCTTCCAGGAGTTTTTTTTTCAATTATTTTATTGAGATCATAATGGTTTATAACATTGTATAATTTCAGGTGTACATTATTATTTATCAGTTTCTGTATAGACTATCGTGCTCACCAGCAATAGTCTAATTTTTATCCATCACCATACGTATGTGCCTCCCTACCCGTCTTGCTGACCCTCCAACCCTGTTCCCCTCTGGTAACCACTAATCTGTTCTCTTTATCCATGTGTTTGTTTATCTTCCATATATGAGTGAAATCATGCAGTATGTGTCTCACTCTGGCTTATTTCCCTTAACATCATACCCTCAAGGTCCATCCATTTTGCAGCAAATGGGACAATTCTGTCTTTTTTATGGCTGAGTAGGATTCCATTGTATATATATATACACCACATCTTCTTTATCCATTCAGCCATTGATGGGCACTTGGCTTGCTTCCACATCATGGCAATAGTGAATAATGCTGCAAGGAACATGGGGGTGCACAAGTCTCTTTGAATTCTTGATTTCAAGCTCTTTGGATAAATACTGAGTAGTGGGATAGCTGGATCACATGGTATTTCTACTTTTAATTTTTTGAGAAATCTCCATACTGTTTTCCATAGTGGCTGCCAGTTTACATACCCACCAGTAGGGTATGAGGGTGCCCTTTTCTCCACATCCTCTACAACATTTGTTGTTTTTTGTCTTGGTAATTATCACCATTCTAACATATGTAAGGTGATATCTCATTGTAGTTTTGATTTGCATTTCCCTAATAATTAGCGATGTTGAACATCGTTTCATGTGCCTGTTTGCCATCTATATATCTTCTCTGGAAAAATGTCTCTTCATATCCTCTGCCCATTTTTTCTTCGTGTTGTTTGAATTTTTTGTTGCTGAGTTGTATTAGTTCTTTATATATTTTGGAAATCAACCCCTTGTTGGATATATGATTTGTAAATATTTTCTCCCAGTTGGTGGGTTGTTTTTTCGTTTTGTTCCTGGTTTCCTTTGCCTTGCAGAACCTCTTTCGTCTGATGTAGTCCCATTTGTTTATTTTGTCTTTTGTTTCCCAGCCTGAGTAGACACAGTATTAGAAAAGATGCTGCTAAGATTGATGTCAAAGAGAGTACTGCCTATGTTTTCTTTTAGGAGTTTTATGGTTTCAGGTTTTACTTTCAAGTCTTTAATCCATTTTGAGTTAATTTTTGTGTATAGTGTAAGATAATGGTCTGCTTTCATTCTCTTGCATGTGGTTGTGCAGTTTTCCCAACATCTTTATTGAGGAGACTTTCCTTTCTCCATCATATGCTCTTGGCTCCCTTGTCAAAAATTAGCTGTCCATAGATGTGTGGGTTTATTTCTGAGCTTTCAGTTCTGCTCCACTGATCTGTGTGTCTGTTTTTCTGCCACTACCATGCTGATTTGATTACTATAGCTTCGAAGTATATTTTGAAATCGGGGATTCTGATGCCTCCAGCTTTGTTCTTTCTTTTCAGGATTGCTTTAACTCTTCAGCATCTTTTGTTGTTCCATATAAATTTTAGAATTCCTTGTTCTGTTTCTGAGAAGAATGTCACTGGGATTCTGATTTGGATTGCATTGAATCTGTTGATTGCTTTAGGCAACATGCACATTTTAACTATGTTTATTCTTCCAACCCATGTGCATGGAATATCTTTCCATTCCTTATGTCAACTTCGATCTCTTTCAGTAGTCTTATACTACATTGTATAGGACTTTCACCTCCTTAGTTAAATTTATTCCTAAATATTTTATTCTTTTTGTTGTGATTGTAAATAGGATTGTATTCTTGAGTTCTCTTTCTGCTAGTTCCTTTTTAGTGTATATAAATGCAAGTGAGTTTTGTAAGTTGATTTTGTACCCTGCAACTTGACCGTAGTTGTTGATTATTTCTAATAGTTTTCTGGTGAAATTCTTTGTGTTTTCTCTTTATAGGATCATGTCATCCTCAAACAGTGAGAGTTGCACATCTTACTTTCCAATTTGGATACCTTTTATTTCTTTTCCTTGCCTGATTGCTCTGGCCAAAACCTCCAATACTATGTTGAATAGGAGTGGTGAGAGTGGGCACCCTTGTCTTATTCCTGTTCTCAGAGGGACAGCTTTCAATTTTTCCCTGTTGAGTATGACGTTTACTGTGGATTTGTCACGTATGCCCTTTTTAATGTTGAGGTACTTTCCTTCTATACCCATTTTATTGAGAGTTTTTAATCCTAAATGGATGTTGGATCTTGTCAAATGCTTTCTCTGCATCTATTGAGATGATCATGTGATTTTTATTTCTCATTTTGTTAATGTGGTGTATCACATTGATTGATTTTTGGATGTTGAACCATCCTTGGATCCCTGGTATAAATCCCACTTGATCATGGTGTATGATCCCTTTAAGGTACTGCTGTGTCCGGTTTGCCAATATTTTGTTGAGCATTTCTGCATCTATGTTCCTCAGTGATATTGACCTGTAATTTTCTTTCTTTGTGTTGTCCTTGACTGGTTTTGGGATCAGGGTGATGTTGGCCTCAAGAATGAGTTAGGAAGTGTTCTGTCTTCCTCACTTTTTGGCAATAGTTTGAGAAGTATAGCTATTACATCTTCTTTGAATGTTTTTAGTAGAATTCTCCAGAGAAGACATCTGGTCCTGGACTTTGTTTTTGGGAGCTTTAAGTTTTTGGAGTTTAGTCTTGTGATTGATCTGTTAAGATTCTCTATTTCTTCTTGGTTCAGTTCTTGGAGGTTGTATGAGTCTAAGAATTTATCAATTTCTTCTAGGTTATACAATTTGTCGACATATAATTTTTCATTGTTTTCTCTTATAATCCTTTGCATTTCCGTGGTATCCCTTGTAATTTCTCCTCTTTAATTTCTAATTTTATTTATTTGACCATCTCTCTTTTTTCATTAGTGAGTCTGGATAAGGGTTTGTAATTTTGTTTATCTTCTCAAAGAACCAGCTCTTAGTTTCATTTATCCTTTTTACTGTTTTTTGGTCTCTAGTTCATTTATTTCTGCTCTAATATTTATTATTTTTTCCTTCTGCTGGCTTTGGGTGTTGTTCTTCTTTTTATAGTTCTGTTAGGCATAGTTTAAAAGTACTTATTTGAGATTTTTCTTGTTTTTTGAGATGGGCCTGTATTGCTATGAATTTCCCTCTTAGAACCACTTTTGCAGCATCCAATAAGAGATAGTATGATATATTTTGATTTTCACTTGTCTCCAGGTATTTTGTGATTTTTCCCTTGATTTCTTCATTGATCCAATAGTTGCTCAGTAGCATGTTGTTTAGTCTTCACATATTTGTGACCTTCACAGCTTTTTCCTTGTGGTTGATTTCTAGTTTCATAGCATTGTGTTCAGAAAAAGATATTTGATGTGATTTCAATCTTCTTAAATTTATTGAGGGTTGCCTTGTTTCCCAACATATGGCCTATCTTTGAGAATGTTCCATGTGCACTTGAGAAGAATGTGTATTCTGCTGTTTTTTGGTGGAATGTTTTATATATATCTCTTAAGTCCATATGTTCTAGTTTTTCATTGAAGTTCACTAGGTCCTTGTTGACTTTCTGTCTGGATGATCTATCCATTGATGTAGGTGGGGTGTTGAGGTCCCCTACTATTATTGTATTGCTGTTAATTTCTCCCTTTACATCTGTTAATAGTTGCCTTATATACTTTCATGTTCCTGTGTTAGGTGCATATATGTTCATAAGTGTTATATCCTCTTGGTGAAATGTCTCTTGTATCATTATATACTGTCTTCATTGTCACTCATTGCCTTTTTTATCTTTAAGTCTGCTTTGTCTTATATAAGTATGGCCACACCTGCCTTCTTTTGCTTGCCATTTGCTTGGAGTATCATCTCCTGTCCCTTCGCTCTGAGCCTATGTTTGTCTTTAGAGCTTAGATGTGTCTCCTGGAGGCAGCATATTGTTGGGTCTTGTTTTTTAATCCATCCAACCATTCTGTGTCTTTTGATTGGTGAATTTAATCCATTTACATTTACAGTGATTATTGATATATGAAGGTTTAACATTGCCATTTTATTTCTTGTTTTACAGTTGTTCTGTAATTCTCTTGTTTCTCTTCCCTTGTTTTTCTGATTGCCATTTCAGTTTGGTGGTTTTCTGTGATGGTTTTCTCAGTTGCTTCTTTATTTATGATTTGTGGCTCTTCTCTTATTTTTTGCATGAGGTTTGTGTAAAAGGTCTTGTGACAGGAGCAAGACAAGGCTGCCCACTCTTGCCACTCCTATTCAACATAGTACTGGAGGTTTTGGCCAGAGCAATTAGGCAAGAAAAAGAAATAAAAGGAATTCAAATTGGAAAGGAAGATGTGAAACTCTTGCTGTTTGCAGCTGACAAGTTTTTGTATAAAGACAACCCTAAAGAATCCCTCAGAAAACTATTAGAAACAACAACTAGAGCAAAGTTGCAGGGTACAAAATCAACTTAGAAAAATCAGCTGCATTTCAATACACTAAGAACAAACTAGAAGAAATAGGAATCAAGAATATAATCCCATTTACAATTACAACAAAAATATATCTAGGAATAAACTTAACCAAAGAGTCAAAAAACCGATACACTGAAAACTATAAGGCATTATTGAAAGAAATTGAAGAAGATATAAAGAAATTGGAAGATATTCCATGCTCATGGGCTGGAAGAGTCAACCTAGTTAAAATTCCATACTACCTAGAGCAATCTATAGATTCAGTGAAATCCAAATCAGAATCCCAATGGCATTCTTCCCAGAAATAGAACAAAGAATCCTAAAATTTATCTGAAACAACCAAAGACCTTAAATAGCCAAAGCAATCAAGAGAAAAAAGAACAAAGCCGGAGGCATCAGAATCCCTGATTTCAAAATATACTGCAAAGCTATAGTAACCAAGTCAGCATAGTACTGGCACAAAAACAGACATACAGATCAATGGAACAGAATTGAAAGCCCAGAAAAAGGCCACCACACATCTACAGACAGCTAATCTTCCACAAAACAGCCAAGAACATACAATGGAGTAAGCAAAGTCTCTTCAATAAATGGTGGTGGAAAAACTGCACAGCTACATGCAAAAGGATGAAAGCAGACCATTATCTTGCACTATACACAAAACATAACTCAAAATGGATTAAACATTTGAATGTAAGACCTGAAACCATAAAACTCCTAGAAGAAAATATAGGCAGTGCACCATTTGACATTGTTCTTAGCAGCATCTTTTCGAACACCATGTCTACTCAGGCAAGGGAAACAAAAGAAAAAGTTAACAAATGGGACTACATGAAACTAAAAATCTTCTGCAAAGCAAAGGAAACCATGAACAAAACGAAGAGACAACCCACAAACTGGGAGAAAATATTTTCAAATCATTTATCTGACAAGGGGTTGATCTCCAAAACATATAAAGAACTCATACAGCTCAATAACAAAAAACCAAACAACCCAATCAAAAATAGGCAGATGATATGAACAGATATTTTTACAAAGAAGATATACAGATGGCCAACAGATACATCAAATGGTGCTCAACATCACTAATTAATTCTTAGGGAAATGCAAATCAAAAATACAATGTGATATCCTCTTACACTGGTCAGAATGGCTATAATCACCAAGACAAAAACCAACAAGTGTTCGAAAGGATGTGGAGAAGAGGGAACACTCATACACTGCTGGTGGGAATACAAACTGGTGCAGCATCTATGGATAACAGTGTGTAGATTTCTCAAAAGATTAAAAATACAAATACCATATGATCCAGCTATCCCACTACTGGGTACTTATCCAAAGAACTTGAAATTCATGATCCAAAGAGATTTATGCACCCTTATGTTTGTTGCAGCATTATTCACAATAGCCAAGACATGGAAGCAACCCAAGTGCCCTGCTATGGATGAATGAATACTCCACACAATGGAATCCTACTCAACCATAAAAAAGACAAAATCATCCCATTTGCAACAGCATGGATGTACCTTGATGGTATGATGTTAAGCAAAATAAGCCAGACAGAGAAAGACAAATACTGCATGATTTCACTCTTATGTGGAAGATAACATATACATGGATAAGAGAACATATTAGTGGTTACCAGGGGGGAATGTAGTTGGGGTTGGGCAAAAGGGGTAGAGGGGCACATATGTATAGTGATGGACTAAAATTAGACTACTGACAGTGAGCACAATGAAGTCTATTCAGAAATCGACAAATAATAATGTACAGCAGAAATTACACAATGTTATAAACCATTATGATCTCAATAAAATTACTGGAAAAAATCAAAATAATATACTGTGGTGGAAAGAATAATGGGCCTCCAAAGATGTCTAAGTTTTAATCTTCAGGACTTGCAAAAGGGATTTAGCAAATAGAATTAAGCTAACTATCTTGAAATGCAGAGAGTATCCTGGAATATCCAGTGTGTCCAATTTAATCACGTGTCTTTATGGAAATGAAAGAGGGAAGTAGGAATGTCAGAGTCAGAGAGAGATTTGAAAGTGCTAAGCTTCTGGCTTTGAATATAAAGGAAGTGGCCATGAGCCAAGTAATGCAGATAGCCTCTACAAGATTGAAAAGGTAAGAAAATGAATTCCCCACTAGAGCCTCCAGAAGGAATGCAGCCCTGCTGACTCCTTTATTTTAGCTTAGTGAGAACCATTTAAAATTTATGACTTCCAAAAGTATAAGATAAATTTGTTTTATTTTAGCCACTAAGTTTATGGTAATTTGTTACAGCAACAATAGGAAACTAATACATAGACTAAAACACACCCACAAGAATAGCTAAAATTAAGAAGACTAAAATCCCAAATGTTGGTAAGAATGTAAAACAGTGGGAGCTGTGAAAGCTATTGGGAACATAAATTGGTTTAATAACTTCGGTCAACAATTTGCTATTTTCTTCTAAAACTTTGAGAATTTGTGAATATATATATATCTCCAATAGAAATGCATACATATATGCAGTGAGAGACATGTACGTGAATGCTGTTAATAATGTCATTCATGATAATAATAAACACTGCAAACAACTCAAATGTTTATACTACTGTAACAGATAAGTAAATGTGATGTAATAATACACTGGAATATTAAACAGCAATGATAGTGAACTACCATACTAGGCAACCATGGGGATGAATTTCACAAACACGATGTTGGCAAAAGAAGCCAAGTATGAAGAAGTACATACTATATAATTCCATTTATGTATAGTTGAAATACAAGTAATATTTAGGGATGTTTTTGTTAAAACCATAAAAAATGAAGGAAAATGATTATTGTAGAAGTCAATATAGTGGTTACCTTCACAGAGGAGGGAGATGTTTGTGCCTTGAGTTGCATTGGGTCTTTGTGTGGCAATTTCATAGCAGTGTTTGCTTTGTAATATTCATTGATCTATATTTTGTGCATTTCTGAATGTTACATTTCAAAATAAAGTTTAAAATATTGATCTAAAAAAGAAAAAGATCTTGTAGATGAGATAGTCCATTTTCTGATACTCTCTTATCTCCATTTAGCCTAAGCAGGTTTCATCCCTCTCCTCTTCCCTGGCTAAGATATTGTTGTCACAAACTATTCTGTTTTGTGTTGTGAGTTTGTGATTAAAATGAAGTGTTTACAGTTATTTTTGATGCTTTCCTTCCCTTTGTCTTTTATGTTATAATAAAATGTTTGCTAACCTGTTCTGTAGGAGAGCTGCAATTTTCTGATTTTGTCTATTTATTTCCTTTCTCAAGGGTTTGTAAACCTGTGCCTTTTTGTTTCAGGTATGAGGGCATCCCTGATCATTGCTGGTAAGGGAGACGTAGTGGTGATGAACTCTCAGCTTTTGTTTATCTAGGAAAGTTATTTCTCCATTGTATGTGAAGGATAGTTTTGTTGCATAGAGTATTCTTGGTTATAAATTTTTGTCTTTCAATGTTTTAAATATATTATTCCATTATCTCCTAGCCTGTAAGATTTCTGCTGAGAAATCTACTGAAAGCCTGATAGGTGTTCCTTTGTAGATTAATCTCTTCTGCCTTGCTGCCCTTAATATTTTTTCTTTGTCACTGAATTTTGCCGGTTTTACTATTATGTTGGAGAAGGTTTTTGCATTGATGTAATTAGGAGTTCTATTGGTTTCATATATGTGTAAGTCCATTTTCTTCCCCAGGTTTGGGAAGTTTCATTTCCTAATTGAGTCAGATATTTCTCAAAGAATTCCTTCATATTTTTAAAGTCTTACTTCTCTCTCCTCCACCTGAAGCATTTCTATATTTATGTCTTCTAAATTACTAATTCTATCCTCCATAATGTCAGCTCTATTTTTTAAAGGTTTCTAGATTGATTTTTAATCTCATTCATTGTGTTTTTCATCTCCAGAATTTCTGTTTGGTTTTTTGTTTTAGAGTTTCAATCTCTTTGGTTAAGAATACATTCTGCTCATTAATTTTATTCCTGAGTTCATTGAACTGTCTTTCTGAGTTTTCTTGTAACTCATTGAGTTTCTTTGCTTGACGACCCATGACCTAGATTCCTGCCACTGGGGAGGGGGAGGGGATATGCTCACCTTCTTCCACTGCTTCCTGGGGATCTGGTACCCCCACCTTCAGAAGTATGTATGTGTGCATCTATTAGATGTCCTATTGTGCTTTGTAGGGAATCTTCTGTTGGTTAATGAATGTCCTTTTGGTTGTAACTTAGGGGGGAGAGGCTAAGGGAATAGCTCACTTCACCATGATGCTGAGCTCACCTTATCTTCCAGGAATTTTATAGTTGTGTGTTTGTTTTACATTTAGGTCTATGACCCACTTTGAGTCAACTTTTGTGAGGAGTATAAGGTCTATGTCTAGATTAGTTTTTCTTTGCATCTGGGTACCCAGTTGTACTAGCACTGTTCATTGAAGAGGCTACCTCTGCTCCATTGTATTGCCTTTGCTGCTATGTCAAAGACCAATTGACTATATTTATGGGAGTTTATTTCTGGGCTTTTTATTCTGTTCCCTTGATCTATTTGTCTGTTCTTTTACCAATACCAAACTGTCTTCATTACTGTAACCTTGTAGTATGTCTTGAAGTCAGGCAGTGCCAGTCCTCCAAATTTGTTCTCTCAAAGTATTGTGTTGACTCTTCTGGGTCTTTTACCTCTCCATATAATTTTTAGAATAAATTTGTCAATATCCACAAAATAAATTGCTGGGATGTTGATTGAGATTGCATTGACTCTACAGATCAAGTTGGGAAGAACTGATGTCTTGACAACATTGAGTCTTTCTATGCATGATAGATATCTCTCCATTTATTTAGTTCTTTGATTTCTTTCATCAGAGTTTTGTAGTTTTCCTCATATAGATCTTGTACATATTTTTATATTGTTATAGCTAAGTATTTCATTCTTTTAAGTGCTAATGTAAATGGTATTTTGTTTTTAATTTCAAATTCCACTTGTTTATTTTTGTTACATGGAAAGTGATTGACTTTTGTGTATTAAGCTTGTGCTATGGACTAAATTGTGTCTCCACCAAAATGATATGTTTAAACACTGAAATCTCATGTGACTGTATTCGTGATGGGGTCTTTAAGAAGGTGAGGAAGGTTAAATGAAGGTTAAAAGGGTGCAATCCTGATCTGATAGAACTGGTGCCCTTATAAAAGGAAGAGACAACAGAGCTCTCTATCCACCATGTAAGAAAACAGTGAAAGTGTGGACATCTGCAAGTCAGGAAGAAAGACCTCATCAGAACCAGACCATGCTGGTACCCTGGTCTTGGCCTTCCAGACTCCATAACTGTGAGAAAATAAATTTTTGTTGCATAAGCCACGCAGTCTATAGTATTTTGGCAGCCCAAGCTGACTGATACACCTTGTGTCTTGCAACTTTGCTTTAGTTACTCATTATTTACAGTAGTTTGTTTTGTTGATTATTTTGGATTTTCTACATAGACGATGTTATCTGCAAACAAAGGCAGTTTTATTTTTTCATTCCCAGTCTGTATAGCTTTTATTTTATTTTCTTGTCTTAGTGCATTACTAGGGCTTATGGTATAATGTTGAAAAGAAGTGGTGAGAGGGGACAACCTTACCTTGTTTCTGATCTTAGCAGGAAAGCTTCTAGTTTCTCACCAATAAGAATGATGTTAGCCGTAGATTTTTTGTACATTTTTTTCCACTTTAGGAAATTCACCTCTATTCCTAGTTTTCTGAGAGTTTTTATTGTGAATAGGTGTTGGATTTTGTCAAGTGCTTTTTCTGCATCTATTGAGATGGTCCTGTGATTTTTCTTCTTTAGTCTGTTGATATGATTGGTTGCATTAATTGATTTTAGAATGTTGAATCAGCCTTGCACACTTGGGGTAAATCCCACATGGTTGTAGTGTATAGTTCTTCTTATACATTTTTGGATATGATTTGCTAAGATTTTGGTGCGGATTTTTCCATTTATGTTCATGAGAGAGATTGGTCTGCAGATTTCTTTCCTTATAATGTCTTTGTCTTATCTTGGCATTATGGTAATGCTGGCCTCATAGAATGAGTTAAGAATTATGCCCACTGCTTCTGTCTTCTTAAAGAGATTGTAGAGAATTGGTATAATTTTCTCTTTAAATATTTGGTAGAATTCGCCAGTGAACCCATCTGAGCCTGATGCTTTCTGTTTTGTAATGTTATTAATTATTGATTCAATTTATGTGAAAGATATAAATCCATTTGTATTATCTTTTTCTCTTGTGTGAGTTTTGGCAGAATGTATCTTTCAAGGAATCAGTCCATTTCCTCTAGGTTATCAAGTTTGTAAGAATAGAGTTGTTCATAATATTCCTTTATTATACTTTTAATGTCGATGGGATCTGTAGTGATATCCCCTCTTTAATTTCTGAAATTAGTAATTTGTGTCTTCTTTTTTTTTTAGTTAGCCTGGTTCAAGGCTAATACCTCCATCACATCACTTAATTACCATTTCTTTTTTTATAGTGAGAACATTTTGGATCTACTCTCTTAGCAACTTTCAAATAAATAATACAATATTGTTAACTATAATCACCATACTGTGCATTAGATCCATAGAACTTATCTTCTAGCTGTAAGTTTATACCCTTTGACCTACATCTCCCCATTTCTCCACCATCCCCCAGCCCATGATAACCACCATTCTATTCTGTTTCTATGAATTTGGCTTTTTTAGATTCCACATATAAGTAATGTCATACAGTATTTGTCTTTCTTTATCTGAGTTATCTCACTTAGCATAATGCCCTTGAGGTCCATCTGTGTTGTCGCAAATGGCAGAATTTCCTTCTTTCTCATGGCTGAATAATATTTCATTGCGTATTTATCTAACAGCTTCTTTATTCATTCTTCCATTGACAGAAACTTAGGTTGTTTCTATATCTTGGCTATGGTAAATAATGCTGCAATAAACATGTGAGTGCAGATATCTCTTAGAGATCCTGTTTTTATTTCCTTTGTATATATGCACCCAGAAGCATGATTGCTGGATCATATGATAGTTCTATTTTTAATTTTTTGAGGTACCTCCATACTGTTTTCTGTATTGGCTGCACCAATTTACATTTCCATCCATAGTGCATAAGAGTTTCCTTTTCTCCCCATCCTCACCAACACTTGTTATCTCTTGTCTTTTTGGTGATGGCCATTCTAACCTGTGTGAGGTGTATCTTATTGTGGTTTTGATTTGCATTTCCCTGATGATTAGTGATGTTGAGCACCTCTTCATGAACCTGGACATTTGTATGTCTTCTTTGTAAAAATGTCTATTCAGTTCCTCTGTCCATTTTTTAATTGGATTGTTCATTTTTTGTTGAGTTGTATGAATTCTTTATATATTTTGGTTGTTAACTTCTTAAAGATAGATGGTTTGCAAATATTTTCTCTCATTCCATTGTTTGCCTATACATTTTGTTGATTGTTTCCTTTGCTGTGCTGAAGCTTTTTAGTTTGATGTAGTCCCACTAGTTGGCTTTTGCTTTTGTTGCTTTTGCTTTTGGTGCCATATCCAAAATAATCATTGCCAGAACCAATGTTAAGGAGACTTTTCCTGTGTTTTCTTCCAGGAACTTTATGGTTTTAGGTCTTAAATTTAAGTCTTTAATCCATTTTTAGTTATTTTTTGTGAATGGTGTAAGATAGCAGTATAATTTTATTCTTTTGCATGTAATTATCCAGTTTTCCCAACACCATTTATCAAAGAGGTAGTCCTTTCCTCATTGAGTATTCTTGGCTCCATTGTCAAATATTAGTTGACCATTTATGTGGGGGTTTATTTCTGGGCTCTCAATTCTTCTCCATTGGTCTATGTGTCTATTTTTATGCCAGTACCATACTGTTTTGATCACTATAGCTTTGTAGTATATGTTGAAATCAGGAATTGTGATGCTTCCAGCTTTGTTCTTTTCCAGGATTTCTTTGGCTATTCATCCATCCCTTTACTTTTAATGTTTATGTTACTTTATGTTTAAAGTGGGTTTCTTGTGGACAACATAGAGTTTGGCTTTATTTTTTTATCCGTCTTGACAATCTCTTTTAGTTGATGGTCATTGATGTTTAAGGTGATTATTGATATAGTTAGATTAATGTCTTCCATATTTGTTACTATTTTCTATTCATCGCTCTTGTTCTTTGTTTCTATTTTTGTCTTCCACTCTTTTTCTGTCTTTTGTAGTTTTAATTGAGCATTTCATATGATTCCATTTTTTCTCCTTTATTGGAATATTGAGTATACTTTTTAAAACATTTTTAGTTTTCTTTAGAGTTTGCAATATACATTTACAACTAATCAGAGTCTACTTTCAAATTATTCTATCCTACTTCACAGATTGTGCAAGTACCTAATAATAAGAAAATAACCCTAATTCCTCCCTCCTGTCACTTGTATCATTACTGTCATTCATTTCACTTATACATAAGCATACATAAGAATATATATTCATAAATATATATGATTGAACACTTTGTTGCTATTTTTATTTTGAACAAACTATTATCTGTTAGATCAATTAAGAATGAGAAAAATAAAAATTTTTATTTTATTTTGCTGTTTCTTCTCCAGTGCTCTTCCTTTCTTTATGTAGATCCAAGTTTCTCACCTATGTCATTTCTTTAATGAAGAATTTCTTTTAACATTTTTTACAAAGCAGATCTACTGGTAACACATTCCTTCAATTTTTGTTTCTCTGAGAACATCTTTACTTCTCCTTGACTTTTGAAGGGTAATTTCATAGGGGACAGAATTCTAGGTTGTTATTTTTCTTCTACACTTTATTTCACTCCACTCTTGCAAGGTTTGTATGTCACTTGCATGTCACTTGCATGGTTTTTGAAGAGAAATCATATATAATTCATATCTTTATTCCCCTACAGGTTAGGTGTTTTTGCCCTCTGGTTTCTTTCATGATTTTTTCTTTTTCTTTGACTTTCTGCAGTTTACATATAACATACTTAGGTGTAGGATTTTTTCTTTTTGACATTTATCCTGCTTGCTGTTCTCTGAGCTTCCTGGCTCTGTGGTTTAGTGTCTGACATTAATTTGGGGGAACTTTTCAGTCATCATTGCTTCAAATATTTCTTCTGTTCCTTTCTCTCTTTCTTTTTCTTCTGATATTCCTAGTTCACATATGTTACACCTTTTGTAGTTTTTTCCTAGTTAATGGATATTCTGTACCTTTTTCCAGTCTTTTTTCTCTTTGCTTTTCTGTTTTGGAAGTTTCTATTGAGATATCCTCACGTTCAGAGATTCTTTCCTCAGCAGTGTAGCAGTGTCCAGTCTACTAATGAGCTCATCAAAGGCATTCTGTTTTCTGTTATAGGTTTTTTTTTAATTAATGTTATGATAGATTACAACCTTGTGAGATTTCAGTTGTACATTATTGTTAGTCATGTTGTGGGTACACCACTTCCCCCTTTGTGCCCTCCCCCCACCCCCCCTTTTCCCTGGTAACCACCGATCAGATCTCCTTGTCAATATATTAACTTCCACCTATGAGTGGAGTCATATAGAGTTCGTCTTTCTCTGACTGGCTTATTTCACTTAACATAATACCCTCGAGGTCCATCCACGTTGCTGCGAATGGGCCAATTTTGTCTTTTTTTATGGCTGAGTAGTATTCCATTGTGTATATATACCATATCTTCTTTATCCAATCATCAGTTTCTGGGCATGTAGGTTGGTTCCACATCTTGGCTATTGTAAATAATGCTGCAATGAACATAGGGGTGCAAGGGACTCTTGGGATTTCTGATTTCAGGTTCTTAGGATAGATACCCAGTAATGGGATGGCTGGGTCATAGGGTATTTCTATTTTTAACTTTTTGAGAAATCTCCATACTGTTTTCCATAGTGGCTGTACCAGTTTGCATTCCCACCAACAGTGTATGAGGGTTCCTTTTTCTCCACATCCTCTCCAACATTTGTTGCTCTTGGTTTTGGATGTTTTTGCCACTAACGGGTGTAAGGTGATATCTTAGTGTAGTTTTGATTTGCATTTCCCTGATGATTAGCGATGATAAACATCTTTTCATGTGTCTATTGGCCATATTCATATCTTCTTTTGAGAAATGTCTGTTCATGTCCTCTGCCCATTTTTAGATCGGGTTGTTTGTTTTTTTGTTGTTAAGCCGTGTGAGTTCTTTGTATATTATGGAGATTAACCCTTTGTCGGATAAGTGGCTTGTAAATATTTTATCCCAATTAGTGAGCTGTTTTTTTGTTTCAATCCTGTTTTCCCTTGCCTTAAAGAAGCTCTTTAGTCTGATGAAGTCCCATTTGTTTATTCTTTCTATTGTTTCCCTCAACTGAGGAGTTATAGTGTCCGAAAAGATTCTTTTGAAACTGATGTCATAGAGTGTACAGCCTATATTCTCTTCCAGAAGACTTATTGTTTCAGGCCTAATCTTTAGGTCTTTGATCCATTTTGAGTTTATTTTGGTGTGTGGTGAAAAAGAATGGTCAATTTTCAATCTTTTGCATGTTGCTGTCCAGTTTTCCCAGCACCATTTGTTGAAGAGACTTTCTTTTCTCCATTGTAGGCCCTCTGCTCCTTTGTCGAAGATTAGCTGTCCATAGATGTGTGGTTTTATCTCTGGGCTTTCAATTCTGTTCCATTGATCTGTGGACCTGTTTTTGTACCAGTACCATGCTGTTTTGATCACTGTAGCTTTGTAGTATGTTTTGAAATCGGGGATTGTGATTCCGCCGGCTTTGTTTTTCTTGCTCAGGATTGCTTTAGCAATTCGCGGTCTTTTGTTGCCCCTTATGAATTTTAGGATTGTTTGTTCAATTTCTGTGAAGAATGTTCTTGGGATTCTGATTGGGATAGCATTGAATCTGTAGATTGCTTTAGGTAGTATGGACATTTTAACTATGTTTATTCTTCCAATCCATGTGCATGGAATGTCTTTCCATCTCTTTATGTCATCGTCAATTTCTTTCAAGAAAGTCTTGTAGTTTTCATTGTATAGATCCTTCACTTCCTTGGTTAAGTTTATCCCAAGGTATTTTATTCTTTTCGTTGCGATTGTGAATGGGATTGAGTTCTTGAGTTCTTTTTCTGTTAGTTCATTGTTAGTGTATAGAAATGCTACTGACTTATGTATGTTGATTTTATACCCTGCTACTTTGCTGTAGTTGTTGATTATTTCTAATAGTTTTTCTATGGATTCTTTGGGGTTTTCTATATATAAGATCATGTCGTCTGCAAACAGTGAGAGTTTTACTTCTTCATTACCTATTTGGATTCCTTTTATTTCTTTTTCCTGCCAAATTGCTCTGGCCAACACCTCCAGTACTATGTTGAATAGGAGTGGTGAAAGTGGGCACCCTTGTCTTGTTCCTGTCCTCAGAGGGATGGCTTTCAGTTTTTGTCCATTGAGTATGATGTTGGCTCTGGGTCTGTCATATATGGCCTTTATATGTTGAGGTACTTTCCTTCTATACCCATTTTATTGAGGGTTTTTATCATAAATGGGTGTTGGATCTTGTCGAATGCTCTCTCTGCATCTATTGAGATGATCATGTGGTTTTTGTTTTTCATTTTGTTGATGTAGTGTATCACGTTGATTGACTTGCAGATGTTGAACCATCCCTGTGTCCCTGGTATAAATCCCACTTGATCATGGTATATAATCTTTTTGATGTATTGTTGTATTCGGTTTGCCAGAATTTTGTTGAGGATTTTTGCATCTATGTTCATCAGTGATATCAGCCTGTAGTTCTCCTTCTTTGTGTTGTCCTTGTCAGGTTTGGGGATCAGAGTGATGTTGGCTTCATAGAATGTGTTAGGGAGTACTCCATCTTCCTCAATTTTCTGGAATAGTTTGAGAAGAATAGGTATTAAGTCTTCTTTGAATGTTTGGTAGAATTCTCCAGAGAAGCCGCTGGTCCTGGACTCTTATTTTTGGGGAGGTTTTTGATTACCGTTTCTATTTCCTTACTTGTGATTGGCCTATTCAGATTCTCCATTTCTTCCTGATTCAGTTTGGGGAGGTTGTAGGAGTCTAGGAATTTGTCCATTTCTTCCAGGTTGTTCAATTTGTTGGCATATAGTTTTTCATAGTATTCTCTTATGATCCCTTGTATTTCATTGGTATCTGTTGTGATTTCTCCTCTCTCATTCCTAATTTTATTTATTTGCTATTTCTCTCTTCTTTTCTTTGTGAGTCTGGCTAAAGGTTTGTTGATTTTGTTAATTTTTTCGAAGAACCAACTCTTTGTTTCATTGATCCTTTCTATTGCCTTTTTTGTTTCAATATCGTTTATTTCTGCTCTTATTTTTATTATTTCCCTCCTTCTACTGACTCTGGGCTTTGTTTGTTCTTCTTTTTCTAGTTCTGTTAGGTGTCATTTGAGGTTGCTTATGTGAGCTTTCTTGTTTAGTGAGGTGAGCCTGTATTGCGATGAATTTCCCTCTTAGGACTGCTTTTGCTGCATCCCAAAGGATTTGGTATGTCGTGTTCTCATTTTCATTTGTCTCCAGATAATATTTGATTTCTTCTTTAATTTCTTCAATGATCCATTGTTTGTTCAGAAGCGTGTTGTTTAGTCTCCACATTTTTGCACCTTTCTCTGCTTTTTTCTTGTAGTTGATTTCTAGTTTCATAGCATTATGATCAGAAAAGATGCTTGATATTATTTCAACTCTCTTGTATTTATTGATGTTTGCTTTGTTTCTCAAAATATGGTCAATCCTTGAGAATGTTCCATGTGCACTTGAGAAGAATGTGTAACCTGCTGTTTTTGGATGAAGTGTTCTATATATATCTATTAAGTCCATCTGGTCTAATTTTTCATTTAATTCTATTATTTCCTTGTTGATTTTCTGTCTGGATGTTCTGTCCATTGGTGTTAATGGTGTGTTGAGGTCCCCTACTATTATTGTATTGTTGTTGATGTCTTCTTTTAGTTCTATTAAGAGGTGCTTTACAAATTTTAGTGCTCCTCTGTTGGGTGCATATATAAGTGTTATGTCTTCTTGGTGGAGAGTCCCTTTTATCATTATATACTGCCCCTCTTTGTCTTTCTTTATCTGTTTTGCTTTGAAGTCTACCTTGTCTGA
Source organism: Equus przewalskii (assembly GCF_037783145.1). Classification (NCBI taxonomy): domain Eukaryota; kingdom Metazoa; phylum Chordata; class Mammalia; order Perissodactyla; family Equidae; genus Equus; species Equus przewalskii. The sequence continues at coordinate 42,885,209 of NC_091863.1, read as the reverse complement.
TATTAGTATAGTGACACCTGCTTTCTTTTGTTCATTATTAGCTTGGAGTATTGTTCTCCATCCCTTCACTCTGAGTCTGTGTTTTTCTTTGGGGCTGAGGTGTGTTTCCTGGAGACAGCATATTGTTGGGTCTTGTTCTCTGATCCATCCTGCCACTCTGTGTCTTTTGATTGGGGAGTTCAATCCATTTACATTTAGAGTGATTATTGAGATGTGGGGGCCTACCACTACCATTTTGTGTCTTGTTTTCCGGTTTTCTTCAGTTTCCTTTGTTTCTCGTCCCATGGTTTAATCTGTTCTGATGTAGAGCTGCTACTCTCTGTTGTTGTCCTTCTACTTATCTCCTCTGCTCTTGGTTTTGTAGCCCCTTTCCTTTTCTTGATTTTTCAGGAATGAGGGTTTTCCTGAGGATTACCTGAAGAGGAGGTTTTGTGGCAATGAACTCCCTTAATTTTTGTTTATCTGGGAAAGTTTTTATTTCTCCATCGTATTTGAAGGACATTTTCGCTGGGTAGAGAATTCTCGGCTGTAGGTTTTTGTCCTTCAGATTTTTGAATATATCATTCCACTCTCTTCTAGCCTGTAAAGTTTCTGCTGAGAAATCTGCTGATAGCCTGATGGGGGTTCCTTTGTAGGTTAGTTTCTTTTGCCTGGCTGTCCTTAGTATTTTCACCTTGTCATTGACTTTTGCTAGCTTCACTACTATATGCCGTGGGGTTGGTCTTCTTGCATTGATAAAGTTTGGAGATCTATTGGCTTCTGTCACCTGAAGATCCATCTCTCTCACCAGATTTGGGAAGTTCTCAGCCATTATTTCTTTGAATAGGCTTTCTGCCCCTTTCTCCTTCTCTTCTCCCTCTGGTATACCTATAATCCTTATGTTGCATCTCCTAATTGTGTCTGATAATTCTTGGAGAGTTTCTTCATTTCTTTTTAGTCTTACTTCTCTCTCCTCCTCTGCCTGCAGCATTTCTATATTCCCATTTTCCAAATTGCTAATTCTTTCCTCCATATTATCAGCCCTACTGTTCAGTGCATCTAGATTTTTCTTAATCTCCTCTATTGTGTTCTTCATTTCCAGTATTTCTGTTTGGTTCTTCTTTATCGTATCAAACTCTTTTGTGACACAGCTCCTGAACTCGTTGAGTTGTCTATCTGAATTCTCTCTTAACTCATTGAGTATTTTAATGATGGCTGTTTTGAAGTCATCGTCATTTAGGTTATATATCTCATTTTCTTTGGGATTGTTTTCTGTGTATTTGTTATTTTCCTTCTGTTCTGGAGATTTAATGTATTTTTTCATATTGCTTGATGTTGTAGATTTGTGCCTCCGCATAGAGATAGAGTTTAGTTGCTCCTTCCACTTGTTTCTGCTGGTGTGGTGGGGGAGCAGCTGTTTATACTGCACCAACCAGGAACCCTATCCGCAGTTGCTAACTGGGCCTGGGCCCCACGTAGCCACAGTGGTCCTTTGGATTCCCTCTTCTGCCATGGGGGCCGTCACAGGGGGGCTTCAGGCTGCTGGTGCCTACTGTTGCAGCCCACCTAGACGTGCTCCCTCCTTGGGGTCTGCAATGGTGTTATGGGCTTTTCCAGCGGCCAGGGGTAGGATCACTTATATTTGCCACTCCGTCACTGTTGGCACCCACAAAATCTCACTTGTCCACTATGGGTCACAGCAGAGCTATTGGCATCTTCTACAGTCTGTGGTTAGCTCACCTAGCTATGCTACTTTTGTCCCCGGGTCTTCCAGCCTTGTGGCTGCCGGATGGGTGCTCTCTACTAGTGCTGTGCAGAGGCTTTCCCTGAGGCTGCTGTGAGCCTGTAGGGTTTCCCCCTAGGCTACAGAGCTGGGTCGCTGGAACTCCACCCAGCCCCAGTCCTGTTCCCCAGGAACTCGGGGAGCCCTTTGCCCTGTCTGGGGGATAGCCGGAGATCCTGATTTCAGTGGTAGCTGGTCAGCTGCTGCCCTGCCTGACATTCTCCTCTCCGGGACCCTCCTGGTGTTGTGGATGCTAGGCGTGGCCCCTCCACTAATAGCAGACAGAGAGTTTTGTCTGCTGCCCGGGCGGAACTCTGGAGCTTCCCCTCCAGGCTGCAGAGCCGGCCTCTGGAGCTCCCCCCAGCCCCAGTCCTCTCCGAGATCTCCAGCAATCCCTTTCCCCACAGGGTGGGCAATGGCAGCAGGGGGTCACCTCACCCTCTGGGATTCTCCCCGGGACTTTTCCAGAGTTGTGAATGCTGGGCGTGGCCCCTCCGCTAATGGCAGACAGTTTTGTCTGTTGCCTGGGTGGAACTCTGGAGCTTCCCCTCTGGGGCACGGAGCCAGCCCCTGGAGCTTCACCCAGCCCCAGTCCTCTCTGAGATCTCTGGCAATCCCTTGCCCCAAGGGGCGGGCCATGGCAGCTGGGGGTCACCTCACCCTCTGGGATTCTCTCCGGGACTTTCCTGGAGTTGTGAATGCTGGGTGTAGCCCCTCCGCTAATGGCAGGCAGAGAGTTTTGTCTGCTGCCCGGGTGGAACCCTCCGGGGCACGGAGCCGGCCTCTGGAGCTTCACCCAGCCCCAGTCCTCTCTGAGATCTCCGGCAATCCCTTTCCCCACCGTGCAGGCAGTGGCAGCCGGGGGGCCGCCGTACCCTCTGTGATTCTCTCTGGGACCCTCCGGGCACTGTGAACACTAGGGGGGATCTCCCCGCCAGTGGCGGAGCGAGACTCTCCCCATGGGCTCAGGTGTGTAACTCTCGAGTTTCCCTCTGCATTTAGGAGTAATTGCGGGGGGTTTAGGTAGGGTTCTGGTCACCTGTTTCCACTGTCGCTCCTCTGGTGTGTGCTCGCTCCTGCCCTGGGTGTGTGTTGATCTTCTGGGGGCATCTGTTGGAAGAAAGCTGCTTTCAGGTACTAGGCTGTTCGGTCGGGGTCAGAGAGTTTTCACCTATCTCCACATCCTCCCGGAGGGAAGTCCGTCTGCCTTCTGATGTATAGTCGCATGGGTCTCTCAGATGTCCTGAGATGCTATCTGGATATCCTTTGTTAAGCGATGAGTGTCCAAATAACTGTAGACTCGAAGGGGGAGAGACAAAGAGGACTACTCACAGCGCCATCTTGGATCCTCCTCTCCACTCCAGGCTGGAGTTTTTATGCATAGTTCTTTGGGGGCTGCAGAAGGAGTCCACTGAGAAATGTGCATTGCAGGCATGCCTGCCGAGTTTATTATCTATAGGTTTTTTTAAATCTCTAACATTTCATTTTGATTCTTTTTTATAATCTCCATCTCTTTGCTTACATTGCTCATCTGTTCTTGCATGATGTCTATTTTATCCATTAGAACCTTTAGTATATTAATCATAGTTGTTTTAAATTCCTAGTCTGATAAGTCCAACACCTTGCCATATCTGAGTCTGGTTCTGATGCTTGTTCTGTCTCTTCAAACTGTGTTTTGTTCCCTTGCCTTTTATTATGCCTCATAATTTCTTCTTGATAGCTATACATGATGTACTGAGTAAAATACTAAAAGGAATTGCTTAAATAGGACTTTAGTAATGTGGGGGTAAGATGTTGGGGGAGGAGAAGCATTCTATAGTTCTATGACTAGGTTTCTGTCTTTTAATAAGCCTGCACCTCTGAACTGTGAACTTCACAAGTGTTTCTCAGTTTTTTTCTCTCCCCTTAGATGGGACAGGATGGCTAGAGTTGGACATTTCCTTTATCCCATGTTTAAGGCTAGGGAGGCTAGGGTTGGGTTTCTCTTCCCCTATGTTAGTTAGGCTCCGATAAAACACCTATAGTTTAGGCTCTGGTAAGAGAGTTTCTTTTGAGAGCGGGCTTTGTAAAGAAGAACAAAATTAGCTGACATATTTCAACATGATTCCTTTTCCCCTCCCCTTGCTGGAAGCATGAGGGGACTTTCTCTGATATTCACTGTAAGAACTTCACTGAGTTTTTGGAAGTAAAACTCACAAAAGTGTGGGGTCCTCTATCACTGGGAACCCCTGGAGTTTTATCTCTCAGACTTGTCTACACTGAGCCTCCAGAAATTTGTCAATTATAGTTCAGGTTTTCCTCCCCTGGTACTGGTTCCCAGAGAGGTTTCTACTCATGGGTTTCTGCTTTATTAAGTTTTGATTCTCTGTATTTGCCTGTCTGTGTCTCCAATTTTGGGTGCAGTGATTTACCTTGTAACCTGACTTCTCTGATCAATCTAAGAAGAGGTGCTGATTTTTCAGTTTTTTACTTCTTGTTAGGATGGAATGTTGTTAGGAGCATACAAGCTCCTTGCATATGGGACTGGCTCTTATATTTTACTATTCCTCCTGAAATCCTGCATTTCCTAACATCTTATTATTTTGATATATGTTCTTGTTAACCAAATCGTATTCATCTAATACTTTTGATTCAATATATTATGCTTCTACTAGTGAAACATAATGTACAAAATATTCTCAAAATGCTTGACTATGTAGAATCTCTTACAGGTATTCATCTCATACATATTTCTGAATCTAACAAATTTCCCTATTTTAATATACTATTTTCTTTCTGAGAAGTACTACCCATGAAATCCCTTTGTTACCATACTTATCTGAGTGGCTTGATTTTCTCCAAATCGGTGATTAGAGGGGGAAGCCTATGTAGCCTTCAGGTACTGATAGCTCTGTGCCCTAGAAAGGGATGCTCAAACTCTATATGACATAAACTTTGGGAGGGTGGGTGGGTGTGTGAGGAGAGAAAAATTGTTACCTAGGAGATTCTGGGGACAGAGCTAGAAGGAGCTTGCTACAAGTGGGAAATTAGGTTTCTTTGAGTTTCTGTGTTTTATCTTAACAATACATTTGAGTTTTGTATTCTCCTCCCTAATATGTCAGTGTTATTTTCAAGTAAAAATATATTTCTAATAGCCTCCAATGCACAGTCCTGTGGCCTGTCCTGAATATCTATACCATAAAGAAGAAGCACTTTTTATCAGTTAGGATATAGCTGCATTTGACAAAGACTCAAAGTAGCAGCAGTTTAAACAAGACAGAAATTGACTTCTCTGTTATGTAAAAGTTCCAAGCTGATATATCGATTTGGCTCTGTGAAGTCTGTCCACAGCCTAGATTTTTTCCATCTTGCTACTCCACAATCCCTATGCAGTTGACTACATCCATACAGTCCATAGGATTGGAAATCACTGTGGAGCCTATTGCAGTGATCTACCTGATGATAGCTTGGATTATCCTAGTGAAGGTAAAGATGAAGATAGGTAGATACAAGAGGTGTGTAAGAGAAATACAGACATAACTTAGTGATAAACTGATTATAGGGGGTAGTGAGGTGAGAGATGGGAAGTTATCAAGGATGCATCCTACCTGGCAAGATAAATGATGATGACTGTCAAAGAGATAGGGAAACCTGGAAGAGGAACAGAGCTGAAGAGAAAGATCATGAGTTTGGTTTTGGATATGGTGAGACAATACTGAATAGTCATTAAGAACTTGGGTTCTGGAGTCAGATTGACTGGGATTGAATCCTGGTCCCACAAATTACTTCCCTAATTGCATAATCTGGAGGTGAGTTGTTAATCCTCTCTATGCCTCAGTTTCTTTATTTGTAAAATGCAGGTAATAATACTACTTCATATGGTTGCTCTGAAAATTAAGCATGTTAGTATACATAAAATGCTTAGAATAGTGCCAGGAGTGGAGTAACTTTTGAACAACTGTTAGCTCTGATGTCAAATCTGAGATATTTTTGAAACATTAGTGGACTTATCAAGTAGGTAGTTAGATATTTGGGTCTGGAGTTCAGAGGAGCGACCAGGGCTGAGATACAATTTGTAAGTGTACAGAAAAGATTTAACATAGCAGGCTTGGTAGCTATCCTTTGAAAGGCCTGATTGCAAGGTTGGCCCTTGGCTGGCATCTGGGGACTTGGATTTCACTATGCCCAGAACTGAGAAAAGTGGTGCACTGTACCTAAACTGTTTATATAAACAATGTGGATTATACTGAGCACTTGCTTTCATTCTGGGAGTCTGGAATTTTGGTATGTGCTAAGCAGAAAGTAACAAGGGAGAGGATGTCTACAGAACCAGTCCCAGTGAAAGCGCTGGGTGCCGAGTCCCTAAAGAGCTTCCCTGGTAGACAAGATTTCACATGTATAGTCATATCTCATTGCTGGAGAAATTAAGCATGCCCTGTGTGATGCCACTGAGAGAGGAATCTTGGAAACTTGTGCCTGGTTTCCTCCAGACTTTGCCTCTTTTATATTTTCCCTTTGCTGGCTTTGTTTATATGCTTTTGCTGTAACAAATTTGAGCCATGACTATATGCTGAGTCCTATGAGTCCTCCTAGTGAGTTACTTAACTTGGAGATGGTGTTGGGGACCCTTGACACAGTGACACTTATAGAAACAGGTGATGATTGAAGCCATCAGTAGTAATGAGATTCCTAAGAAAAGAGTGAGGCTAGGAGGAAGACTAGAACTGAGGCTTGAGGAAGCACAACATTTAGTGGCCAAGTTGAGGAAGATGATCCCATGAAGGTAAGAAGGAATAGGGAGCAGGGTCAAAGAAAAACCTGAAGATTTTTGTGTCACAGAAGCCAAAGGAAGGGAAGGTTGCAAGCAGAAGGGAATGGCCAGTAGTGTCAAATGACACTGAAGTATCAAGATGAAGACTGAGAAGTGTTTTTTGGATTCAACAATATAGACATCATTAACGACCTTACCAAGGGGTGTTTTGGTAGAGTAATGGATGGAGGCTGGTTTGAATTTGGTAGCAGTATAATAAGTGGGAAATGAATGTTCAGTAATTATTTTGGTGACTTCGGGGTAGCTTTTGGGCTCATAAAAACTTATCCAGAAGATTACTTTTAAAAAACTAATACTTCAATTATTAAAGTTTCAGATTCCCAAGCCTAGTTCTCCCTTAAGCTTTTAAATTCAATCTACAAGTCCTTTTTTTTTTTTTTTTTTTTGAGGAAAATTAGCCCTGAGCTAACTGCTGCCAATCCTCCTCTTTTTGCTGAGGAAGACTGGCCCTAAGCTAATGTCCATGCCCATCTTCTTCTTCTTTACATGTGGGACGTCTACCACAGCATGGCTTGTCAAGTGGTGCCATGTCCGCACCTGGGATCTGAACCGGCGAACCCCGGGCCACCAAAGTGGAATGTGCAAACTTAACTGGTGCGCCACTGGGCAGGCCCCTGTAAGTCTTAATATACTATGTTTATGTCTAGCAAATGTTAGCAATCAAGTTTTATGGACCCTTTGAATAATATTTGGTCCCACTTACAAGCTTAAACTCCTGAGCCCCATTTTACAAATGAAGAAACCGAGGGTCTGAGAAGTTAAATTGCTTTCTCAAATTCACAAGGCCCTAGGTCTCTCTGATTCCTCAGTCTCAGGCTCTTTCCATTAAACCAAACCCTCTCATAATAGTGTTGTATATTTTATTTCACAGATTCCACCTTTTCTCATGGCTCTGCTTGCTCCTGTATTTTTTTATTGTGGTAACATTGGTTTATAACATCATGTAAATTTAAGATATACATCATTATATTTCAATTTCTGTGTAGATTATATCATGTTCACCATCCAAAGACTAATTACAATCCATCACCACACACATGTGCCTAATCACTCCTTTTGCCCTCCTCCCTCCCCCCTTTCCCCTGGTAACCACCAATCCAATCTCAGTCTTTATGTGATTGTTTGTTGTTGTTTTTATCTTCTACTTATGGATGAGATCGTATGGTATTTGGCTTTCTCCTTCTGACTTATTTCACTTAGCAAAACACCCTCGAGGTCCATCCGTGTTGTCACAAATGGCTGGATTTAATAATTTCTTATGGCTGAGTAGTATTCCATTGTGTATATATACTACATCTTCTTTATCCATTTGTCCCTTGATGGGCACCTAGGTTGCTTCCAAGTCTTTGCTATTGTGAATAATGATGCAATGAACATAGGGGTGCATGTATCTTTATGTATTTGTGTTTCCATGTTCTTTGGATAAATATCCAGCAGTGGAATAGCTGGATCATATGGGAGTTCTATTCTTAATTTTTTGAGGAATATCCATACTACTTTCCATTGTGGCTGCACAAGTTTCCACTCCCACCAGCAGTGTATGAGAGTTCCCCAGGCTCCACATCCTCTCCAACACACGTTGTTTCTTGTCTTGTTAATTATAGCCATTCTGATGGAAGTAGGGTGATATTTCATTGTAGTTTTGATTTGCATTTCCCTGATAGTTAAAGATGTTGAACATCTTTTCATGTGCTTGTTGGCCATCTGTATGTCTTCTTTGGAGAAATGTCTGTTTAGATCTTTTGCCCATTTTTTAAAAATTAGGTTGTTAGTTTTTTTGTTGTTGAGATGGATGAGTTCTTTGTATATTTTGGTTATTAACCCCTTATCAGATACATGGTTTGCAAATATCTTCTCCCAACTGTTAGATTGTCTTTTCATTTTGTTGATGGTTTCCTCTGCTGTGCAGAGGCGTTTTAGTTTGATGTAGTCCCATTTGTTTATTTTTTGTATCGTTTCCCTTGCCCGGTTAGATATGGTACTTGAAAATATGCTGCAAAGACCTATGTCAAAAGAACATACTGCCTCTGTTTTCTTCTAGAAGTTTCATGGTTTCAGGTCTTACATTCAAGTCTTTAATCCACTTTGAGTTGATTTTTGTGCATGGTGTAAGGTAATGGTCTACTTTCATTCTTTTGCATTTGGCTGTCCAGTTTTGCCAACACCACTTATTGAAGAGACTTTCTTTTCTCCACTGTATGTTCTTGGCTCTCTTGTCAAAAATTAACTGTCCATAGATGTGTGGGTTTATTTCCAGGACCTTGATTCTGTTTCATTGACCTGTGTGTCTGTTTTTGTGCCAGTACCATGCTGTTTTGGTTACTATAGCTTTGTAGTATATTTTGAAATCAGGGAGTGTGAGCCCTCCAGCTTTGTTAGTTTTTCTCAGGATTGCTTCATTTAATCAGGGTCTTTTGCTGTTCCATATAAATTCTAGGATTCTTTGTTCTATTTCTGTGAAAAAAGTCGTTGGAACTTTGATAGGGATTATGTTGAATCTGTAGATTGCTTTAGGAAGTATGGACATTTTAACTATGTCAATTCTTCCAATCCAAGAGCACAGAATATCTTTCAATTTCTTTGTGTCTTCTTCAATTTCTTTCAACAATGTTTTATAGTTTTCAGTGTACAAATCTTTTGCCTCTTTGGCTAAATTTATTCCTAGGTATTTTATTCTGTTTCTTGCAATTGTAAATGGGATTTTATTCTTAATTTCTCTCTCTGCTACTTTGTTCTTAGTGTATAGAAATGCAAATGATTTTTGTAAGTTCATTTCGTATCCTGAAACTTTACCGCATTTGTTTATTGTTTCAATTTTTTTGGTGGATTCTTTAGGATTGTCTATAAATAAAATCATGTCATCTGCAAGGAGTGACAGTTTCAGTTCTTCCTTTCCCATTGGATCCCTTTTATTTCTTTTTCGTGTCTGATTGCTCTGGCTAGGACTTTCAATACTATGTTAAATAAGAGTAGTGACAGTGGGCATCCTTGTCTTGTTCCTGTTCTTTGAGGGATAGCTTTTAGTTTTTCTCCATTGAGAATATTAGCTGTGGTTTTGTCATATACGGACTTGATTATGTTGAGGCACTTTCCTTCTATTCCCGTTTTATTCAGAGCTTTTATAATAAATGGCTGCTGTATCTTGTCAAGTGCTTTCTCTGCATCTATTGAGATGATCTTGTGATTTTTATCCTTCAGTTTGTTAATGTGGTGTATCATGTTGATTGATTTGCACATATTGAACCATCCTTGCTTCCCTGGAATAAATCCCGCTTGATCATGGTGTGTGATCTTTTTAATGTATTCCTGTATTCGATTTTCTAGTATATTTTTGAGCATTTTTGCATCACTGTTCATCAGTGATATTGGCCTGTAATTTTCTTTTTTTGTGTTGTCCTTGTCTGGTTTTGGTATCAGAGTAACACTAGCTGTGTTGAGTGAGGTAGGGAGCTTTCCCTCCTCTTCAATTTTTTGGAAGATGTTGAGAAGGATGGGAATTAAGTCTTCTTTGAATGTTTGGTAGAATTCACCAGGGAAGCCATCTGGTCCTGGACTTTTATTTTTGATGACTGTTTTGATCTCCTTACTGGTGATTGGTTTATTCAAATTCTCTATTTCTCCTTGATTCTGTTTTGGAAGGTTGTATGATTCTAATAATTTACCCTTTTCTTCTAGATTATTCAACTTGTTGGCATATAGCTTTTCATAGTATTGTCTTATAATATTTTATATTTCTGAGTGTCTGTTGTAATTTCTCCTCTTTTATTTCTGATTTTATTTATTTGAGCCTTCTCTCTTTTTTTCTTTGTGAGTCAACCTATCAGTTAGTCAATTTTGTTTATCTTTTCAAAGATCCAGCTCTTGGTTTCATTGATTTTTTCTATTTCTTTTGTAGTCTCTATTTCATTTATTTCTGCTCTGATTTTTACTATTTCATTCCTTCTACTGATTTTGGGCTTTGTTTGTTCTTCTTTTTCCTATACCCCTCGGTGCACTGTTAGATTGTTTATTTGAGAGTTTTCTTGTTTGTTGAGGTAGGCCTATATTGCTATAAACTTCCCTCTTAGAACTGATTTTGCTTTATCCTATAAATTTCAGCATGTTATATTTTCATTTTCATTTATCTTCAGGTATTTTTTTTATTTCTCCTTTGATTTCTTCATTGATCCAATCGTTGTTCAACAGCATTTTCTTTCATCTCCATGGCTTTTCTGATTTCCTTCCTATAGTTGATATCTAGTTTCATGCCTTTGTGATCAGAAAAGATGCTTGATATTATTTCAATCTTCGTAATTTTATTGAGAGTTGTTTTGTGGCTTAATATGTGATCAATCCTGGAGAATGTTCCATGTGCATTTGAAAAGAGTGTGTATTCTGCAGTTGTTGGATGGTATGTTCTGTATATATCTACTAAGTCCATCTGGTCTAATGTGTCATTTGAGGCCAGTGTTTCCTTGTTGATCTTCTGTTTGGATGATCTATCCATTGTTGTAAGCGGAGTGTTAATGTCCCCTACTACTGTTGTGTTGCTGTGTATTTCTCCTTTCTTGTCTGTTAATAATTGCTTATATATTTAGGTGCTCCTATGTTGGGTGCATAAATTATTACAAGTGTTACATCCTCTTGTTGGATTGTTCCCTTTATCATGATGTAGTGCCCTTCTTTGCATCTTGTTATAGTTTTTGTTTTAAAGTCTATTTTGTCTGATATAAATATTACTACCTCAGCTTTCTTTTCATTGTCATTTGCATGGATTATCTTTTTCTATCCATTCTCTTTCAGTTTGTGAGTGTCTTTAGGTCTGAAGTGTATCTCTTGTATGCAGCATATATATGGGTCTTATTTTTTTATCCTATCTGCCACCCTATGGCATTTGATTGCAGCGTTTAGTCCATTGAAATTTAAAGTAGCTATTGATAAATATGTACTTATTGCCATTTTGTTACTTTTTTTCTGGGTATATTAGTAGTTCTTCTCTGTTCCTTTCTTCTTCTCTTGCTCTCTTCCCTTGTGGTTTGATGGTTTTCTTTAGTGTTATGTTTGGGTTAATTTCTCTTAATTTTTTGTATTTATAATAGGTTTCTGGTTTGTAATTACCTTGAAGTTCATATATTATAACCTACATATATAGTAATCTGTGTTAAGTTGATGGTCTCTTTAGTTGACCTCTTTCTAAAAGCTCTATTCTTTTACTCTCCTCTTCCCACATTTTATGTTTTTGATATCATATCTAACCTCTTTTTTGTGTGTATATGTATCCATTACCCTCTTATCATTGAAAGAGATAATTTTAGTTCTTTGTCTTTTGACCTTCATGTTATCTTCATAGGTAGTTGATCTTCTACGTTTCCATCATTTTTGCCTTTACTAGTGATTTTATTGTTTTTTTTTTTGGATAATTTTCTTATTCCTATTTGTGGTCTTCTCCTTCCCACTTAAATAAGTCCCTTTAGCATTTCTTATAAAACTGGTTTCTTGGTGGTAAACTCCTTTAATTTTTGCTTATCTGGGAAACTCTTTTTCTCTCCTTCCATTCTGAATGACAACTTTGCCATGTAGAGAATTCTTAACTGTAGGGTTTTTACTTTCAGCACTTTAAATATGTCATGCCACTCCTTTCTAGCCTGTAAGGTTTCTGCTGAGAAGTCAGCTGGTAGCCTTATGGAGTTTCCTTTGTATGTCACTTGTTGCCTTTCTCTTGTGGCTTTTAAGACTCTCTATCTTTAACTTTTGACATTTTAATTATAATGTGTCATGGTGTGGGCCTCTTTGGGTTTATCTTTTTTGGTGCTCTCTGTGCTTCCTGTACCTGGATGTCTGTTTCCTTTCTTAGGAAAGTTAGGAAAAGTTAGGAAAGTTTTCAGCTATTATTTCTTCAAATAGATTCTTTGCTTCTGTGTCTCTTCCTTCTCCTTCTGGTATATCTATAATGCTAATGTTAGTGTGTTTGATGTTGTCCCAGAGGTCTCTTAGACTGTTCTCATTCTTTTTAATTCTTTTTTCTTTTATCTGTTCTACTTGGGTGATTTTCTCTAGTCTTTTTCCAGCTCACTGATCCATTCTTCTGTATCATCTACTTGGCTATCGAGTCCCTCTAGTGAATTTTTCATTTCCAGTGTTGTATTCTTCATTTCTGATTGGTTCTTTTTTATTTTACAATTCTTTGTTGACATCTCACTAAGTTCATACATTCCCCAAGATCAGTGAGTATACTTATGACCTTTTTGTTTGAACTCTTTGTCAGTTAGATTGTTTATTTCTGTTTCAAATAGTTCTTTTTCTGGGGTTTTGTCCTGTTCCCTTACTTGGAATGTACTCCTTTGCCTCCTCATTTTTCTTATTTTTCTGTGCTTATGTCTATGTATTAAGTAGGTCAGCTACCTCTTCTGATCTTGGAGAGGTGGCCTTATGTAAGTAATGCCTTATGAAGCCCAGCTGTGTGCTTCCCTCTCATCACTGGTTTCAAATGTTCCAGAAGTGACCCTTATGTGGGTTACATGTGTCATTCTGTTGTAGCAGGGTTTCTCTTGCTGCAGGTCCTCAGGGAGGCTAGGCTGTCCCCCTGGCTGGCTGGTTGTAACTCTCAGCTGCATGTGGCTGCTGTGGACCCTTCAGTCACTTTATTGGGTGTGGGAAGCCCCAGAACAGTTGGCTGCAATATCTGACAGCACATTCCTGTTGCAGTTTTTCTGTTAAGTGAGTAGGCCCCCATTGTGGCTGGTTGCTAGGTTCAGGGGCTTACAAGTGCTGTAGGCCTCCAGCCTGCGAGGCTGTTGTCAGCTCTCTCAGGATTGCAGCTGAGTGGGGCTGGCCCCAAGAATAGGAGCACCCAACTGTTTCAGGCTTGAGAAGGTGAGTCCAATCCCTTGTGTGGCTGTTTGAGAAGCACAAGTCTTCTCCAGCTGACAAGTCCCACCATCCACAGGGCCACACACACTGTCAACACAGTCCTTCCCCATGCCCACATCCTGACCCCCGAAGCAGAACCAGTTGCCCCACTGCAGAGGCCCCGCACGCTCCACCACACCCCACACACTCCACCCACTTCTCAGGCATGCTCTGCCCTGCGGAGGCGGACCCACTCACCTGCCTGCAGAGGATCCAGGTACTCAGCCTATGCAGGGCCACAAGTTGCCTGAGGGCTTGCTGTTGGGTAGGGCCAGTCCCTAGGGCAGGCTGCCTGCCCTGGCTGAGCTGGATTAAATCAGTGCTTTAGTGGGTGGGGCAGACCTTGGGCTAACAGGCCAGGGGAAGAACTCCAATGGTGCCTGCCAGCATCTGTGTCAGCAAGCCTTTACTAGGTCACAATAATGGCTGCTGCCATTGTCTCAGTCGCTGGAGAGATCTCACCTCACCGAGATGCACTCAGAGTCTTTCAGGTGAGTCTCTTTTCACCAAAGGACTGTCCACTTTTCTTTCTGGCGATTTTAGGTTGCTTTCCAAAACAGGTGAATTTGTTCATGGGCCCTTTAAGAGCTGCCTTTATTTTCCTTTATGTTGGATAGCTTTTCTGGGGGTATTCCCTGTTGTGGTTAGTAGCCAGCAAAACCAGATATTATGAGACTTGTCTTGGTTGTGCTGAGTCCAAAGGCTGCTTATAGTGGTAACGCTGCCCCACTCAGTTGCCCCACTCCTCCAGAGAAGGCTGCATACCTTAGGATTTCTCCTGGCTGGCCATGAAGCACTACAGCTTGTGAAGGTGGATTTTTTTTCTCCAGAAAGGAATTTCTGACTCTTCCACCTCAGTCAGGACTGTCTTCTGTTGTGGGAGTTCTTTTTATCCAGTTTTCAGTTCTCTCTCATGGGTAATTGTTCCAAGAGTATTTGTAAATTGGTTGTGTCTGTTGGAGGAGGTGAGTTCAGAGTCTGCCTATGCTGCCATCTTTTAATTTTATTTCACAGGCTCCACCTTCTTTTCTCATGGCTCTGCTCGCTCCTGTATTCTTAAAATCTGTGAAGTACTGTATAGAACATGACTAGGAGACAACATCTAGGGAAAGATAACTAGAAGTTTTTTAGTATTTTCCTCCCCACAAGGGAACCCTAGAGGTGAAACTGCTCAGCTGAGAGAGGAACAGGGCTCTAAGGCAGGCCTTTCACTTCTTCTTTCAAGGTAACAGCGGTTTCTGGGGGCTTGTATTGTCTTAGGCATAGATCTCAGTTAGAGGGCAGGGACAGTAAGGTTAACCCTTAAATCTGTAAAAGGTCTTATCTTCCATGAATCTGTCATTTTCCAAGTATCCTGTCCATATAGACTCATAAATGGTCAGAAAGCAGGACCCCAGTTCCATTGGTTTCAGCACAGATGCTCTGAGATCTAACCCAGTGCTCTGTCCTACCACTTCACAGGGATGCTCTGCCCTGCTGGGTGCCTGGGTTGTCCTGCTGTGGACCATGGTGGGAGGGGGTGGCTGTGTCATCAGGAATGATGCCTACAACTCAGCATCTATAAAACAAGTGAAGTGTTGCCATGACGTGGGAAGAGGACTGCTTTAGAGTCAAAGAGACCTGAGTGTGTATTTCAAGCTCTCTCACTTATTAGATGAGTTACCAAATCACCAGCAGCTGTGTATGTATCTGTATAAAGAAGTTTGACCTACCTCTTGGGGTCTTTGTGGAGTGACAAATGTAAAGGGTCCAGCACTAGTTAGAGATTCAATCAAGGCTGTGATTGATATTTTCTGTGCGTGTGTTCCCTCTCAACACTGTGAGATGCTCAAGGACAGAGAGCTTGTCTGCGTTATGTGTATCACCCATACATTGTGAACACCACCTAGAACACAGTAGGTATCAGTAAATGCTTGCAAAGCAAAGCTGGACCAGGCATGTCCCTTCATCTGAAGACTGAGGGAGTTCAACTTGATGGTTCTTTGCTACTCTGACATCCTGTGTTTCTATGGAAACTAATCACGTGGCTGTGTTGATATCAACCTCCTTTGCACAGAAAGTTAAATTTGCTGCATTGTGATCATTGCCATGATGTTTTAAATATGCATCTTTGAGCTGCTTGTAACTAGGGCTGAGCCAGATATGGTTCCTCGCTTTCCACCAGGTTGGATGATACTGACACAGAATTGTTTCACCCACAAGAGATTTAGTACCATATTAATATGATTACCCATAATCAACAGTATTCAATCACTTTTGAAAACCCAGCTTGAATAAAAATGTTTATCTTCTTGGCAAAATATTATGTAATATCACAAAGAATCCTTTACTTCAGAGAGTTTGAGGAGCATTGGATCACAGAAATTCAGCCCTATAGGTAGCAAGAAAGGTCTCTGTCAGGCCAGAAACTTTAGTAAAATAGGGGACTCTGGAGAGAGAAATCCATACATTTATAGGTAGTGCAGGTGAAACCTGATGGAGATGAATTTCTTGGCTTTGGTTACTGTTGAGGCTTACACAGTATCATCGACCCACAGAGATTTTTGAAAAATCTAGAATCTAGACAGAAGTTTGTAATGATGCCTTACCCAAGACAGGACCCTTCTTCTTACTCTTCAATCCCTGAGCAAGTTCACACCAATACAAATCTGGCCCTAAAGTACTCCCCACATGCATCAGGACAGCCCTTTCTCACTATCAGGAGCCTCTCACTTCTGCTCAGCTCATTTCTATGCTTATCCTAGTCACACCCAGAGAGACACACACTCCTTGTTCAGGCCTGTCACATGCCAAGGTCCTTACTCTGCCCAGTACATGTGAGGACAAGCCCCAACCTGATCCTGCTTGGCTCGTCCCAGGCCACACAAGGCATAACTTGCCACTCCCCATTTATTTAAGCAGAAAGTCCTACCCATATCCCAGGGTCTTCCTCATTACTGCAAGCTTCTGGTCAGCCATACTTTGGCCCAGATCCTTCTCTGCCCAACAGGTAGAATAGAAACAAATCTAGTTACCTTGACCCACATCAGGATCCTTCCCGTACTTAGAATCTGGCTCGGAATCCACTATGACTAGGTCAGGGACCTTTCCAAAATATAGGCAGTTACACACTAAGACCTGGAACACAGAAGTACAAGTCCTTCTAGTCTATACAAGCAGTTTTATATTCAGCATTGCCTATACCAGTGATCTTCTCTACAATACTTTTCTCACTACTACTTCTTAACACAGGGTCCTTCTGTTCTTTGTAAGCAAGCTT
The DNA here is from genome assembly GCF_037783145.1 of Equus przewalskii. Taxonomy (NCBI): domain Eukaryota; kingdom Metazoa; phylum Chordata; class Mammalia; order Perissodactyla; family Equidae; genus Equus; species Equus przewalskii. Next base: position 42,868,490 of record NC_091863.1, on the reverse strand, counting down.
CAGATCAGACAAAGGGGTCTCTCACTTTGTTATCCTCAGACTTATGCTCAGTTCCACCTCCACTAGGGAGCTTCTGTGCCATAGGCCTACACCCTGCCGAGTCTTAGCCACATCAGGGAACTTCTTCTCCCAAAAGGCCAATCTAAGAAGGCCTATCCACACGTAAATCTCTCTGTGTTCTCTATAGGCTGCCCACTACTCAGTCCCTTCCACAACTGTATTTTTCTGTTTTCTATATGCTCCACCCTCCTCAGTTCCTTCTCATTACAGAAATCCCACTTTACATATCTATCTGCAGCTTCGCTCAGTAGGCTTGTGTTCTAATCTTGTCAGTATGTGTAGTTCTATCTCATTCTGTTTAACTCTTGCATAGTACAGAATCTCATGGAGTTGAAACATTTCCCTGTTCTTGGTATCAATTCTGGTAGTCAACAAATATATACTGAGTATCTACTATGTGTCAAGCACTCCTATAAGTTCTAGGGAATTAACAATAAAACCCCTCACTCATAGAGCTGATATTCTGCTGGGGAAAGTCAATAATGAACAGATGAATGTACATTTCAGTACAATAATCTCCTCCTGCATTCCTCCTGCCAGGTAGCTGCTGTTTTGTTCTCTTCCTCATAGCTGACCTTGAGAGAACAGATGGTGCTTCCACCTGGCCTTTCTTACCAGCCATTCCTTACCACTCTCAAGCTGCTGACCCAAATATCTCACTAAAACAACTCTAGGCACTGCCAGTGACCTACTTCATGAAAAGTCCTTAAGACATTTATCATTCCTCATTTTACTTGAACTCTCTGAAATCTCTTGCACTATATTAAATTCTCTACACTCTGACTTTTCTCTCCCTTCTTGGCTACTGCTCTTCAGCTTTCCTGAATTATCATCTACATCCTCATTAAGAATGATACCATATATCTTCAGACAAAACCTTTTCTCCAGCTCCAAATCCACATATTCAACCACCTGCTACACATCTCTGTTTGAATGTCCTATAGATATGTTTAATTCAGTAGGAGTAAAACAATGCTTTGTTATTCAAACCCTGCTTCTCTTCATCTCTCTTCCTTACGCCCCTTTGCCTCTGTATAGAGCCAATGTCCTTCTCAGCCATCCCCACACTAATGTCTTTTCCTTGGCGCTGCCCAGGCCAGTTTTCTCATCACTTCATTCACGCCTCCACGAGCAGAGTGACTCTTTTTGATTCAATTAGGCTCTCCACTGCCTTAAAGTTGAGACTTCTACATTAGTACACTAGGCTCATTTTGAACCTACTGCACTTTCATAATTCCAAGATAGTCATAGAAAGGGATTTCTTAGAGCTATTTTTACACCAAAGTTTTCCAAATGTGTATGTGTGTTTCAAAGCTTCAATTGCTAGATCTGGGACACACTCTCCTTATGAATAGGATTGCCAGATTTAGAAAATAAAAATACAGGACAATCAGTTAAATTTGCTTTCTAATTGCCTGTGAATATCTATACTGAAATAAAAGAAAAATATTGCATGGGACATATTATACTAAAAAATTATTTGTTGTTTATCAGCAGTAAATTATAAGTATCTAAATTACATACCTTTTTCTTTATATTTCTGTGATGATTCGACTTTCCTTAACAGTTCCTATTTTTTAAGAATTTGCTTATAAAATTCCATGCAGTTACAGTCTGAGTTCTATGTACATATAACAGATCTTCTACACTGATCATATCTAATTTATTTTGTTCTTTTGCCCACATAACAGTGTTAAATGAGAAAACATCTTAAATGTTAGCATTATGAGCTGGTATACTGAACATCTACTGGCAAGACGACTTTGAAAATTGCTATTCAAATTTCATTTGCTGAAGCACATAGAAACCATCTTTCACTGAATAACTTGCTTTTCCATTCTTCATGATTACACTGTATTTCTTGATCAATTATTTTTTAAATGTTGTCCAATGACAAAAAGAGCATTATCATCAATTTTTATTCTCTTCTCCAAACTATACATAGTGATCTCACTTGTTGCCATGCTAAAAGAATATTTAGTAACATCCATGTAAAAGAATCAAATTATTCAAGGGGTGAAATCCATTTCAAAAGATAGTCATGGCAAGTGCCATAATTATCCACTCCAAGTCAGAATTTATTTTCCTATTTATAAGTAATGTTGTCTTTTTTAAGAATAGCCTTGGGCCGGCTCCGTGGCCGAGTGGTTAAGTTCACGTGCTCCGCTGTGGGGCCTAGGGTTTGGATCCTGGGTGCGGACACGGCACTGCTCATCAGGCCATGTTGAGGCGGCGTCCCACATCCCACAACTAGAAGGACCTGCAACTAACATATACAACAATGTGGGGGGGGGGGGGAGGCGGGTTGAGGAGATAGAGCAGAAAAAAAAAGAAGATTGGCAACAGTTGTTAGCTCAGGTGCCAATCTTTAAAAAAAAAAAAAAAGAATAGCCTTGATGCTTAAAGGGATAAATTTTTCATCAATTTTTTCTTTAATGCAACAATGATACTTTGCTCTTCTCTCCATTTTTAGCCCTGTTACTAAAAAGATATTGACAACTACGAACAAGAAATAAGTAGGCTTCACTCTAACGGGTTGTTAAGATAGTCAGAGGAAATTTGGGGGAGTGTTTTATTCAGAATTAAAGTATGATTTAAGTGCTTCAAATAAACTGAGGATTCTCTCAACTGCTTTTGTTAAAGAGAGCCAACAGATTTTCGAATGCAGAATTGAAGAATACTAGATGCCAACAAAATTTTTAAAATCCTTAAATTGCTCAATTTGAACAGTATAAATGCCTAAGTAAGAGAATGATTTCATGATAATTACTTCAATGTCAACAGAAAGGACAGCAGGTGCTACTTGAACATCGTTATGCAGAATATGGGCAGAACAACTTCCCTAGAATCACTCATGCTTCGCTCCAACTTTGAATAAATATCGCCTGCACCTTTATGCAAACACTCACCATGTTTGTATTTGTATTATCTCCACCAAACGTAGTACAGTTTCTTTCATTAACTCCTATCTCAATAAGAGGGTCTCTTCAAAAATTTGGTCTTGTTTCTGAAATTTGATCTAGAAGGGATTTTACTCAGAAGCCTTTATCCCAAGAAAAATATCGCACAAGCAAAGGAAAGTTTTTCTGTATTATGAGTCTGTGCATAAGTGGCTCTGCTGTAAAAAAGTGAGAAATTTAGATCTTTGATAATCTCTGTAATATTAAATAGAACTATTACATTTTAGATCATTGCAATATATTTCATACTGGCACTTGAAAATTTGCTTTCAATTTTGGAATCAGAAAATAATTCTGGTAGCAGTATGTGCAAAACATCATTAGAGCTTAAAGATTGATGATGATATACAGAGTAGAAGACTATTACTTCTTTTGTGATTATTTATCTTCATTTTAATTTCTCTTACTCAAATATCTGTTATTTTATGACTTTCTTTGGTACTAGTTGAGGAAATCATACATCCCTCATACTTGGCTGTTATATGCTGGTTTATATCTGATTTTCCATCATTTTTGATATTGAATAAACAATTGCATAGTGCACAAAGATCTTCAAAAGCACTTTTTCCTCATTTAATAAATGTCCACTGTTCACAAAATCTATCATGAAATTTACACTTGTGTTTTGGCATTTTGGGATTCAAAATATACACAAAATTTTTAAAAAAGATAATAGCAATTGCCACAAGAATTGAAAAGTATGTGTCACTCTAAGTCCAAACTCATAACTAACTGTAAATAGAGGTTGAGCTGTTGAAAGGGTTATGCATTTGTGAACTAACAAATTGAACTTGAATCTGATGCAAAAAGGTGAACTTCATGTTTGCCTGCAAGGAAGAGCTGTACTTACAAGGCACAGTTTTCCAGAATGAAGCCAGAGCTTTGGGAATGGCTGGGGCAGCTAGGCAATTCCTGTCTGTGCAAGAATTGCTGGGAGAAAGAGAAGCGGGAGTGTGGGGATACTTCTGGCATGTTCCTGTGCACGTTGGAGTAAGGCTGCTGTCGACTTGCAACCCACCTTTCATAATAGGTGGCTGGAGCGAGCTCTGGCTGATCAGCTGTTGCCTAGAAGCATAGGGTTTTTATTAATTGGCTGACTTTCAGGAGATTGGCTTTGTTTCAGGACTCGGCGTTTCTGATTGACTTTCTGAAGCTTGGATGCATTGGTGATTTGCTAATTCTCAGAAGTATACTCACGGGAATGAGGCTATAGCTGATTGGCTCATTTTCAGGGCATGTATATAGATCCAAAGTTATCACTAATTAATGGTGGTTGTTCACAGCTTGAGATTTTGGCCAAAGAACAGTCTTTCCCTTTCTTGAAGATGAAAAATAAGTACTCAGTTCTCAGTCACCCTTTCTTGACTTCCCTCAGCCAAGCCTGCACAAAGAGACCATAAGGAATTTTCTGGACAATTTGTGGATTTGTCTTTATCTGTGTTGGTAGAATTTTTAGTAGTAGTACCATTTAAGTGATTTAAGAGCCAATTACTATTGCAGAAAAGTCCAACTGCTAAATTTTTGTAATTTATTGAAAGAAGTGGAATATGGCCCATTTAGGACATCCTGATAAAGTCAGTACAGGATGAATGATATAAAACCATTAAGTGCAGAACATATATTTAATGTCCTGTGTATGCAGCCATTTCTCTGGGCCCAGAAGGTGTCAACCAGGCCTTGTCTCCAGCAAGGTCATCTGCCCCATGCCCCTGAGTCTTACAGCTGCCACGGAATTTCCTGCTCATCTCCCAAGACCCATCCCAGGGGCTCCTCTTCTACCAAGACAGGGAGATAGATGGCAAGACCTCTCTCAGAGAATGTTTGGAGAGGGAGAGGTCAGGGGCCTGAGGAGGCAGGTGTTTATGGGAATACAGAGGCAGAGGAGTGTGCCAGCAAGGAGTCTGAGAAGGAGCTGCCAGAGAAGTAGGAGAAAGACAGGAGTGAATGGTGTTCCAGCAACCATAGGAAGACAGGGCTTCAAGGGAGGAGCTGGCAAAGTGGTCCTGTGACCATGGACAGGCCTCCAAGGGTTGTGATTCCCCCAAATTGTGGGGAGAATGTCATGCGGTGTGCATTTTTGGGGGCCTAGGGCTGTAACTTCCTCAAATTCTGAAGGAGTAAGAATATGACTGGGGCTAGTGGTTGAGACAACATAGGCAAATGAGGTTACCCAGGGGAATCGTGCAGAGTAAGGAGAGCAAAAAAGAAAAGGGGGCTCTGGGCTTGGCCCTGAAGAACTTCAGCAGAGGGGCTGGGCAGATGTGAGGGGCTGGGGAGACAGAGCTGGGAGGAGTAGGTAGAAAGTGGAGATGGAGGGGAGGTGGGAGGAGAGTTAGGGAGAAAGAGGAAAAGGGGTAGGAGGAGAGGATCACTCAGGGAGAATTACTGGGAATGAGAGCAAGAAGCCCTTACTAGCTGTCCCAGAGTAGATTGAGCAGAGGGAGGTATGCACAGTCCAGGGAGAGGTATTTTCTTTTGTAATTTGATTATGTTTGTTCCATCACTTGTAATCAGTATTTCAACTCCATCCACATAAGATGAGGATACTCGGGGTTTTTTTTCCCACCTCTCACCTTTTGACAGTCATTCTTTTGGTGTTACATTGTCAACACTGATAGCATTTCTATTCTGTTCCATAAGCATTACTAAATCTACCAGGCTTTGTCTATAGGTTGATTCTAAAACTCAAAATCAATACACATTATTTACATTGTTGTGACAAAGTGAATCAACAGACAAAATTCCTAGGACATCTGGCAGCCTATATGAGGCTCTTGTGTACATGAGAGAAAGGTGATCCATTGAGGCAGATGAATAAGGAAAGTGCCTCCCTTCTGGGTGGCTGCAGCCCTGCGTGTGTAGAACTTGCCAAGTGGACCATATCCTGGATTTCACCCCCAACTTGCCCTTTTGACTTGGCAACTTTGTGCTGTGCACAAATTTTGCAACCCTAAGTGGCTGTCCTGAACATTTTCCCCTTGGGTCAGCTGGGGCTCAGACACAGATTGAATGTGAAACTATGCTCTCTGTCCCCAATCCAGAATGACCTACACAATCAGGTCTGGGGCCTGAGATTGAGTGTCTCAAGGCTAAGGGCTTGCATAGGAGTAATACCTGGAATTACCAAAATTAGAGAACAAAGGTGGAGTAAAATCCACTACCCAGCCTTGGTCTCCTGGTATCTTGTAATTTCCATTCCACCGTGGTGACAAAATAAGAATATTATCTCATGTAGCGTGGATAGACAGCCACAATTTTAAGGGCAGATCCTGAAAACAGTGTAAAAATAGCACCTACCCCACTTTGGATTTGTGAGGATTCAATGAGATATGCTACATAAAGCACTATTGACTGGCACTGAATGCTCAATAAATGTCAGCAAATTAACTTAGGGGGAGTTAGACAACTAGAGTGAAAGGTTTGGTGGAAAAGGAAAAGACAGAGGATGAGGCTGCCTGGCATGGTGTTGAGCACCCAATAAGCCTTTAATAAGTACTTGCTGTTGCCTGATTAGGACAGGAGCTTGAGAAGCAATGTGGAGTAGCCCCAAAAACTCTGACCCTGGAGACAGGGAACTTGAATCATTGGCTGTGTTTTTTTCAGACAAGTAACTCTTCCTTTTCTCTGGGCCACAGAATTTTTTTTTTAATCTACCACAGGCAATCACAATCCTTCAGCCATCAATAGCTCCCAGATCCTCAACTTCAATGTTTATGCTTTTCTAAAACTGATCTGCCTGAGTATGGTTCTCTTTCACCACCTCCCCTTTCACAATCTTCTTTCTCCCTCTTTACAAAAGAAGGGCAGACCTCACACCAATCCAAAATCTTACCCTAGTGCCATACCCCTGTAGTGTCAAAAACCTCTGGGTATCCAACAAAAGGGAAATTCCAAATACTTTAGTGTTGAGAAACTTAGTGAGTGTATTACTAGGAAACAAATCCTTTTGTGAACCAGATGCTTTCCAATTCTTTGCTTTCAACTAAATGGAAAAGAGGAACCTAATGGAGTTGTATGCTGGTAAATCATTATGAATAATTTTGATCATGGATCAGTATGTAATCTTTAGCATACAATTCATAGGGAGTTCAAAGGATGGAGTGACATTACTATAACAAAACCTTTTCTCATTCCCATCTACTTGCTTACTTCTCAGTGCTTAAATCTATATAAATGAGAAACAGGAATAGAAGTGTTATTTAATGCTATCCCATTCTAGCAGTAAGTTATGTTGATCCATGGATACATGAACTAACTCTTTAAAAGCTCCATTTATCTCATTAAGGGATACATTTCCAAAAAAATTTTGCCTCTTATGTTATCTTTTTTCAAATTTGTAATTTGTTATTTTTATCAATTACATACTTCTACTTATTATGATAACTCAATCTTGAAGAAAAAATTCAATAATTCAATACTTACAGATATGGTCTCAAGAGATTAAAAAGTGTTATTTTCAGTTTATGTATATATTTTTTGTTGCTGAGAAGTATGATGAGGTGATCAAGAAATGATGTCAAACATAAAAAGATATTTCATTAAGATAAAATTCTGTGGGGGAAGTGAAATATAAATCCAGTTCAAGGAGAAATGCTATAAAATTTCTGATGGTCACATGGCTATGGTGTGTAGATTCCATTGGATAGATTTGAAAGAGTGATGTGACAGTTGAATTGAAATGTTTACAGTGAGCTGAAAGTGATATCCTTTGAAACTAAACGTGATGAAAAATTTCAGCTGTGAATTAGAAATACACAAGGCAGTACACAGCTTTTCAAGATCCTTTTAAAGGGTATGTAAGCAAAAAATTAGAAGAGCATCATGCTTGCCCGAGGCCCCTGATTCTCTTCAAGGTTAGAGCCAGACCACACTAAGATCTCTACAGAAAACTCTGGGCTCTCTTACTTTTGGAGACTCCACTCCACAATTTTTCAAACAAACTAAAATTCTTTCACATCTCTCATTAAATATAGTCTTCCTGCTGTAAAATATTTTGAAAAGATTTTATTACTTTGCTTTTTGAAAATATTTGGCTGCAAGTACTTCATTCAATTTATAATTGGCTTAGATTTCTCAGCAATAAGAAACTCTGCTTGCTTGGAAACTTTTGTGGTGTGAAAAAATCTACAAATTGTTTTCAAATATAATGGATACTTCAAATTTTATGATTTCTAAATTAAACAATAAAATTGACCTAGTACTACATTTTGTAGATGTTCAAGTTCACATTTACTACCTTCAATTTTGCAGTTTTCTTTTCCATGTGTTGGAACCAATACACTTATTTTCAGGTCTCAAACACTCTCAGGGCCCTTTGAAGAGCCTAGTGGCCCTGGGCATGATGTTTGTCATGCCCATTGGGCCAATCGGCTTGGATAGGAAGTGGGTCTAATCAGCCTCTGCAACTCCAGTGCCTAGCAGAGTGCCTGGCAAGGATAGGTGACTAAGATTTATTGAATCAAGGAATGAAGCTATTTCCCAAAGAGATCACAGAAATGTTGGGAAAATAGAAATATAGTCATAGTGGGGAAAAGGCTGAATTGGGAATTTATTGTTTCTCTGAACTTAGCAGTTGTTAGATTTTCTATTTTATAAGTTCTACCTGCATTTGCATTCTCATATCTGGTTGGTATAAGCCTGATAAAAATAAAGTGAGCCTATAAGTCAAACTAAGTAAAAAATTATATAAAATTTTGTTGTTCTTCAGGTTTAATTGAGTTCAGCTTTATCCACTGGGAGCTTGTTGTGGCGTACTCTTGCTATGCAAATGTTACTTACTGTGCAAGTAACTGTGGAATAGTACGTGGAGAGTCTTGAACATATGATACATGTGAATATTTTAACTGGAAAAGAGTTTTGAGTGTATCATCAATATTTGTGATTAATGGGAAGAATATTGTTATATTGAGACATATTAATGTTAAACAACTTTATGCTATCTAGGATAGATTTAATTTCTTAAGCTAGTCTATTTGGCTCTTTACTCTGATTTCCTGTGGTAATGGGATATATTCAGCATTTTTTAGCATTCCAAACCTTTCTGCATTATCCAGTGAGCAGATATAAGAAGAGTGGAGAATAAGTAAAAAGGATCCAATCCAAGAGGCAGAATTTCAACCTTGATTCAGCAGCCTTTGCAGATCCTCTCTTGTGGGGGCCGGCCTCGTGGCTGAGTGGTTGAGTTCGCACAGTCTGCTTTGGCGGCCTGGGGTTTTACCGGTTGGGATCCTGGGTGTGGACCTGGCACTGCTCATCGGGCCACGCTGGGGCGGTGTCCCATGTGCCACAACTGGAAGGACCCACTGCTAAAAATATACAACTATGTACCAGGGGGCTTTGGGGAGAAGAAGGAAAAAAAATCTTTAAAAACAGATCCTCCCTTGGTTATCTCTATTGACATTGATTACATTCAAAAGAAGTTTCTGTACTGGATTTATCAGTTGGCCTGAGTAGGGAAGTGGACATAGGCATAGAAGCTAAATGCCACAAATAGAGAACATTATAGATACAGAAGTACAAAATCAAGATCAAGAGTCAGTTCTAAAGCAGACAAGGATCCAGAATGAAGACCTTCTAGCGACAGTACTGTTCAAACTTGTTCTTGATATGATATACTTTGCTCTGCCAAGAACACAACTAATTTATGATAATCACTCCCAAAAGCGTAAGTCTTTTGAGGCAATCCAAGGTTTACCTTCTATAATTATGTGGAAAATGATACTTAATGCAAACCTAAAAATGTAAAAGTTTCTGTTATCAAGTCAGTGGAGTGCTGCTTTATGAGACAATGGGTCAAAATCTGAACCTATCAGATGAAGACAAAGACACTGGGTAGAAACTGCACTGGTCTACAATTCTAAATATACTAGATACCAATAAGTTGATTAAAATAGAGAAGTTAAATTCAAGAGCCATGAAAATGTAGATGCATTGGCTCAAAGATATACTGACAATTATGAGCATTTGTTACTAGGAAATTTGGTGTGGCATAATATTAATTAGAATCATTGGAAAAAAACAGCCAATAGTTGGCCTTTAAATGGGCATGTTTCTCAAGCTTTATGTTGTGCTATAATTCACCATGGCTTGTATTGAAAACATAGGATGATAATGAGCATTATAGCTAAGATTTTCAGGACTCACATAAATGGGATTGGAAAAGTCAAACCTCTATTGAAAGCACTGTAACACACCAATCTTTCTTAGCTTTGCATTGAAGTCTTCTTCTCCTCTCTCTTGAGCCATGTATCAGGGAATAGTTGAAGACCATTCTGGCATGAGTCAATTTGGGTGATGGCACCATGTGATATAGGACTGACCTCATTAGTGGACTTTTGTTGGAAGGGCAGAGGAATGCGGGATGACCAGAGCATGGCATCAAAGGAAACAACCAATAGACTGATTCTCCACCTCTAAGGAATATTTCAAGATTTGTCACTGTGAAAATAGAAAAGAGAAACTCACAGTCCAATGTGAATTTGTTTATATTAACAATTTTAAGGACAAGTGTGAGATGCTTGTTCACTGAAAAGTATATATTGGAAAGTGGAGGTAAAGCTGTTGGGCATGTGAGATGCCACCAAGGAAGGAACACAACATTTCCACTAGGAAGCTTTGTGATAGCTGAAAGGGAGTTAGCAAAAGAGAGTAGTGTTAAATAGGTCTCTGAGTAAGACAAATGGAAAATAGAGAAGAAATCAATAAAAATTTTTGTACATAACTTTCTGTGTGAGTATGTGAGACTAGTGTGAATATGAATTATTAGTGATGAAACAGTGATCTAGAAACCAGCGTCTTCTGAGACCTGTTTTATTTAGCTGTCACCTGACATTGTCTTAGTGGGAGTCAGTAGGGGCTCACCACTACTCTCACTAGGGGTTAAGCTCAAAGCCAGATGGATCAAGTAATTGTGGGAGCCTGTACTGAACAGTGAATAAAGAAAGACCAGCCAGCTAACTGGTTTGAGAAAATGAAATTCTCCTGGGAAAGAGAGGAAGAAATGCTGATTCTTTGAGAAGATGAAGCTTCCCAGAATAATCTCTTCCCTTAACCTCCTTGTTCATGGTTTTGTTTTTTTGTTTTGTTTTGTTTTGTTTTTTGGTGAGGAAGATTGGCCCTGAGCTAACATCTGTTGCCAATCTTCCTCTTTTTGCTTGAGGAAAATTGTCACTGAACTAACATCTGTGCCACTCTTCCTCTATTTTGAACATGGGATGCCACCACATGGCTTAATGAGCAGTGTGTAGGTGTGCACCTGGGATCCGAACCCGTGAACCCCAGGCCACCGAAGTGGAGCTTGTGAACTTAACCACTATGCCACTGGGCCAGGCTGGCCCCCTCTTTGTTCGTGTTCTTTTTGTCTTTGTTGTTCAAGGTAATATTTCAAGCACACAAAAAACATAGAGAATAATATTACACTCACCACTCAGATTTGTCAAATCTTAGCATTTGCCTAATTTGCTTCATATTTTTTTCTTTATAGGAAATAAAATATTACACACAGTTAAACCCCTGTGTGCCCCTCCCAATTGGTTTCCTCATTTCTCTTCCTCTCTCCCTAGTGATCACCACTATTCTAAATTGAGTTTTATGATTTCCATTCAAGTTTTTATACTTTCACTACATATTAATCCATCCATAAACAATGTAAAGTATTGTTCTACAAGTTTTATAATTGTATATAAATAGTATCATAGTAAATTCATCATTCTGTACCTTGTTTTTCATTCAAGATTATAGTTTTGGGTTTTATCCATAATAATTCCCATGGCCCTCAAGGCAGCCTACAGGTTGGAAGGATGAGTCCAGGGCCTAAATAGGATATAGCCCAGTGGGAATAACACTCAAAACCTGGGCCAAATCCTGAAGGTTAACATACTCCATCAAGACTAAGAGTAGAGCTTCCAGTTTTTTTTTTAGAGGCCGGCAGGAGGAAAGACTCATTGCTAATTTATTAGGCCAGCATCTCAGGACTGGAAAAGACCTTGGAATTTATCTGAAACCAACTGTCTGCCAAAAGAAGGACTGACCTCCACTCTCTCCCAAGGTGCCTGTCAAGGAATATGCCACACTTTGAACAGCTCCATGGATGGAAAACTCATTCTAAATGCTGACTATGACTTCCCTCTGCATCAATTTGAGATAGATTAGGACTAGTTTGAGTAGGTTTGCAATAAATGCTATCCCTTCCCTCCAACTAAACAGAAAATTTCTCTAACTGTCCTTTTTTCATGATGCCTGAAATACCATTTGTGAGAGGCATTTCTTTGGGGTAAGGCTGGTTAAGACTAATCCTCCAGGAAGGCAAACTCTACTAAGACTTGTCAGCCTCCTTGTGAATGAATTTCTCCAATCCCTTTCCAAGATGGAGATTGATTTACAGGAGGAAAGGGCAGGAGGCACCTATTCAGCTTAAACTTGGCAGATTCCCTCAATCTGCAGAGTCTCTGTTCCAGCATCCATCATTCCAGGGGCCAGGGCCCCAGGCTAACATGGAAGTGGTTTCCAATTTTGCCTTTAGTTAGATCCAGTAATGCAGGCTGCCAGCTGAGAGCTGCTTCTAAAGGGTCTTCCTGTTTGATCTGTCTTCTTTGAGCCTTAACCTCCTCCTTTCCTCCATAATACCACCTAATTCCCTTTAAAACCATCCTATGCCATCATAATCCGTCCTTGTTCAGAACTATTCAGTGTTGACTCATTACCAACAGAGTAAGATCCACAATCCTGAGCCTGGCACTCATGGAAGGGCATAGCAAATGGAGGACATAGGTCCCTGGGTGCAAATTTATGCCACGAAGATGCCAACCAAGAATTTATTTCAAAATTGAATTGAGTAAGTATCTTTAGATTTGAAAATTAAATGTGTGAACACACTTTAGTTTTGCTATGTATTTATTCAGTTCTAAGCTATTCTAGCACCTGTGTAAGGAGAGAGGGCACAATCACGTTACATTGAGCTCAGGCCCTATTTGCCCTCCCCAATGTTTCCAGACCCTCTCACTCCTTCCAGTTTCCTTCCCTTCTAGCTGGGCTGTGTGTAGGTGGAAGTGTTATAAGGGAAAAGATGTTTTCCTATCCTGTTGCACTGGAAGAGGGAAATGTGTCAGCTTCCTGAGGTGAAGCTGTTCCTTTTATCTGGACTACTGTTCTCCCAGATAATTGCATGGATCCTCCCTTACCTCCTTCTATTCTTAGGGTGACCAATTGCCCTAATTTGCCTAGAATTGAAGGGTTTCCTAGGATGTGGGGTGTTCAGTGCTAAACTGAGACAGGGTACAAGTCTTTCACATCCTTCATTAAATTTATTCCCAGGTATTTTATTCTTTTTGTTGCAGTTGTAAATGGGATTGTATTCGTGACTTCTTTTTCTGCTAGTTTGTTATTAGTGCATCGAATGCATCTGATTTTTGTATGTTGACTTTGTACTCTGCAACTTTACTGTATTTGTTCATTATTTCTAGTAGTATTTTTGGTGGATTATTTAGGGTTTTCTATATATATAATCATGTCATCCACAAATAGTGACAGTTTTACTTCTTCCTTTCCAATTTGGATCCCTTTTTATTTCTTTTTCTTGCCTAATTGCTCTGGCTAAAACTTCCAGTACTATGTCAAATAAGAATGGAGAGAGTGGACACCCTTGTCTTGTTCCTGTTCTCAGAGGAATGGCTTCCAGTTTTTCACTAAGTATGATATTGGCTGTGGGTTTGTCATATATAGCCTTTATTATGTTGAGGTACTTTTCTTCTTTACCCATTTTATTGAGAGCGTTTATCATAAATGGATGAGGGATCTTGTCAAATGCTTTCTCTGTGTCTATTGAGATGCTCATGTCATTTTTATTCCTCATTTTGTTAATGTGCTATATCACATTGATTTGTGGATGTTGAACCATCTCTGCATCCCTGGAATAAATCCCACTCAATTGTGGTGTATGATCCTTTTAACGTATTGTTGTATTCGATTTGCAAGCATTTTGTTGATGATTTTTACATCTATGTGCATCAGCGATATTGGCCTATAATTTTCCTTTTCTGTGTTGTCCTTGTCTGGTTTTAGTATCACCGTAATGTAGGCCTTGTAAAATAAGTTAGGAAGTGTCCTTCCTGTTCAATTTTTCAGAACAGTTTGAGAAGGATAGGAATATAAGAATTAAATCTTCCTTGAATGTTTGTTAGAATTCACCAGAGAAGACGTCTGGTCCTGGACTTTTGTTTTTTGAGAGGTTTTTTTTTTTTTCCCAGATATCATCCTAAACTTTTTTTTAAATTAAGGTTATGATAGTATACAACATTGTGAAATTTCAATTGTACATTATTATTTGTCAGTCACCATATAGGTGCACTCATTCACCCTTTGGGCCCACCCCTTCCCTCCCTTCCCCTCCTTCCCCCTAGTAACCACTAAATGGTTCTCTTTGTCCATGTGTTTGTTTATCTTCCACATATGAGTGAAATCATCCAATGTTGTCTTTCTATGTCTGGCTTTTTTCACTTAACATAATACCGTCAAGGTTCATCTATGTTGTTTCAAATGGGACAATTTTGTATTTTTTATGGCTGAGTAGCATTCCATTGTATATAATATACCATATCTTCTTTATCCAATCATCACTTGATGGGCACTTGGGGTACTTCCACGTCTAGGCTATTGTGAATAATGCTTCAGTGAACATAGAGGTGCATAAGTCTCTTTGTATTGTTGATTTCAAGTTCTTTGGATAAATACCCAGTAGTGGGATAGGTGGATCGTATGGTATTTCTATTTTTAGTTTTTTGAGAAATCTCCATACTGTTTTCCACAGTGGCTACACCAGTTTGCATTCCCACCAGCAGTGTATGAGGGTTCTCTTTTCTCCACATCCTCTTCAACATTTGTTATTTTTTGTCTTGGCTATTATACCCATTCTAATGGGTGTAAGGTGATATCTTAGCGTAGTTTTTTTTTCAGATGTACATCATATTTCGAATTCTGTATACATTACATCATGTTCACCACCCAAACACTAATTATAGTGCATCCCCTCACATGTGACCCTAATCACCCCTTTTGCCCTCCCCCCTCCCCCAATGGTAACCACCAGTCCAATCTCCAATGCTATGTGTGTTTTTTTTTTGTCGTTTTTATCTTCTACTTATGAGTGAGATCATATGGTTAGTGTAGTTTTGATTTGCATTTCACTGATGATTAGTGATGCTGAGCATCTTTTCATGTGCCTAGTGCCCATCTGTATATCTTCTTTGGAGAAATGTCTATTCATTTCCTCTGCTCATTTTTTGATCAGGTTGTTTGATTTTTTATTGTTGAGTTGTGCAAGTTCTTTATATATTATGGAGATTAATTCCTTGTCAGATATATGATTTGCAAATATTTTCTCCCAATTGGTGGGTTGTCTTTTTGTTTTGATCTTGGTTTCCCTTGCCTTGTAGAAGCTCTTAGTCTGATGAAGTCCCACTTGTTTATTTTTTCTTTTGTTTCCCTTGTCCGAGTAGACATGGTATTCGAAAAGATTCTTTTAAGACCAATGTCAAAGAGTGTACTGCCTATATTTTCTTCTAGAAGTTTTATGGTTTCAGGTCTTACCTTCAAGTCTTTGATCCATTTTGAGTTTATTTTTGTGTATGGCATAAGATAATGGTCTACTTTCATTCTTTTACATGTGGCTTTCCAGTTTTCCCAACACCATTTATTGAAGAGACTTTCCTTTCTCCATTGTATGTTCTTAGCTCCTTTGTCAAAGATTAGCTATCCATAGATGTGTGGGTTTAGTTCCGGGCTTTCAATTCTGTTCCATTGATCTATGTACCTGTTTTTGTACCAGTACCATGCTGTTTTGATTACTATAGCTTTGTAGTATATTTTGAAGTCAGGGATTGTGATGCCTCCAGCTTTGTTCTTTTTTCTCAGGATTGTTTTAGCAGTTCGGGGTCTTTTGTTGCCCCATGTGAATTTTAGGATTCTTTGTTCTATTTTAGTGAAGAATATCATTGGGATTCTGATTGGGATTGTATTGAATCTGTAGATGCTTTAGGTAGTATGGACATTTTGACTATGTTTATTCTTCCAATCCATGTGCATGGAATATCTTTCTATTTATTTACGTCATCATCAATTTCTTTCAGTAATGTTTTATAGATTTCAGTGTACAAGTCTTTCACTTCCATTGTCAAATTTAGTCCAAGATATTTTATTCTTTTTGTTGTGATTATGAATGGGATGGTGTTCTTGAGTCCTCTTTCTGTTAGTTCATTATTAGAATATAGAAATGCACTGATTTTTGTAAGTTGATTTTATACCCTGCAACTTGGTGTAATGGTGGATTGTTTCTAATAGTTTTCTGATGGATTTTTTAGGGTTTTCTATATATAACATCATGTCATCTGCAAACAGCAAGAGTTTCACTTCTTCATTGCCTATTTGTATTCCTTTTATTTCTTTTTCTTGCCCAATTGCTCTGGCCAAAACCTCCAGTACTATGCCAGATAAAAGTGGTGAGAGTGGGCACCCTCATCTTGTTCCTGTTCTCAGAGGGATGGCTTTCAGTTTTTCCCCATTGAGTATGATGTTGACTGTGGGTTTGTCATATGTGGCCTTTATTATGTTGAGGTACTTTCCTTCTATACACATTTTATTGAGAGTTTTTATCATAAATGGATGTTGGATCTTGTCAAATGCTTTCT
The DNA here is from genome assembly GCF_037783145.1 of Equus przewalskii. Lineage (NCBI taxonomy): Eukaryota > Metazoa > Chordata > Mammalia > Perissodactyla > Equidae > Equus > Equus przewalskii. The sequence continues at coordinate 42,851,791 of NC_091863.1, read as the reverse complement.
CTGTGTCTATTGAGATGATCATGTGGTTTTTTTTCCCTCATCTTGTTAATGTGGTGTATCACATTGATTGATTTGCAGATGTTGAACCATCCCTGTGTCCCTGGTACAAATCCCACTTGATCATGTGTATGATCTTTTTAATGTATTGCTGTATTCAGTTTGCCAATATTTTGTTGAGGATTGTTGCATCTATGTTCATCAGTGATATTGGCCTGTAATTTTCCTTCTTTGTTGTCCTTCTAGGACTTTCATATCAGGGTGATGTTGGCTTCATAGAATGAGTTAGGAAGTGTTCCTTCTTTCTCAATTTTTTGGAATAGTTTGAGGATAGGTATTAAATTTTCTTTAAATGTTTGGTAGAATTCTCCAGAGAAGCTATCTGGTCCTGGACTTTTATTTTTGGAGAGGTTTTTGATTACTGTTTCAAGCTATTTACTTGTGATTGGTGTGTTCAGATTCTCCATCTCTTCTTGATTCAGTTTGGGGGGGGGGTTATGATTCTAAGAATTTATCCAGTTCTTCTAGGTTATCTGGTTTGTTGGTGTATAACTTTTCATAGCATTATATTATAATCCTTTGTATTTCTGTGGTGTCTGTTGTAATCTTTCCTCTTTCATTTCTGATTTTATTTGAGTCTTCTCTGTTCTTTTCTTAGTGAGTCCAGCTAAGGGTTTGTCAATTTTGTTTGTTTTCTCAGAGTCAGTTCTTGGTTTCATTGATACTTTCTACTGTTTTTTCAGTCTCTTTTGTTTATTTCTGCTCTGATTTTTATTACTTCCTTCCTTCTACTTACTGTGGGCTTTGTTTGTTCTTCTTTTTCTAGTTCTTTGTATAGTGTAAGCTTATTTTTTTGAGATTTTTCTTGTTTTTTTTTTGAAGTAGGCTTGTATTGCTATAAATTTCCCCCTTGATACCACTTTTGCTGCATCTCATAGGTTTTTGTATGTTGTGTGTTCATTTTCATTTGACTCCAGTATATTTTTATGTCTCTTTTGGCTTCTTCATTGATCCAATAGTTGTTCAGTAGCATGTTGTTTAGTCTCCACATATTTGTGACTTTTGAAGCTTTCTTCTTGTAGTTGATTTATAGTTTCATGGCATTGTGGTCAGAAAAGATTCTTCATATGATTTCAATATTCTTAAATTTATTGAGATTTATTTGTTTCCCAACATATGGTCTAGCTTTGAGAATGTTCCACGTGCACTTGAGAAGAACGTGTATTCTGCTGTTTTTGGATTGAATGTTCTCTATATATCTATTAAATCCATCAGGACTAGTGTTTCATTTGAGGCCACTGTTTCCTTGTTGATTTTCTGTCTAGATGATCTATCCATTGGTGTAAGTGGGGTGTTACAGTCACCTACTATTATTGTGTTGCTGTCAATCTTTCCCTGTAAGTCTGTTAATAGTTGCTTTATATACTTTGGTGCTCCTGTGTTAGGTGCATATATATTCATAAGTGTTATGTCTTCTTGATGGAATGTCCCTTTTATCATTATATAGTGCCCTTCTTTGTCTCTCATTGCCTTTTTTTATCTTGAAGTCTGCTTTGTCTAATTTAAGCATGGCAACACATGCTTTCTTTTGCTTGCCATTTTCTTGGAGTGTCATCTTCCATCCTTTGACTCTGAGCCTATTTTTCTTTAGAGCTGATGTGTTTCCTGGAGGCAGCATATTGTTGGGTCTTGTTTTTAATCCATCCAGCTATTCTGTGTATTTTGATTGATGAATCCAATCCATTTACACTTAGAGTGATTATTGATATATGAGGGCATAGTACTGCCATTTTATCTTTTGTTATCTGGTTGTTCTATATTCCCATTGTTTCTTTTTCCTTCTATTTCTGTCCACCATTTCAGTTTGGTGGTTTTCTCAGTTGCCTCTTTATTTATGATTTGTGACTCTGCTCTGAGTTTTTGTTTTGTGGTTACACGTGAGGTTTGTATAAAGATCTCATAGATGTGATAGTCCTTTTTCTGATAGCCTCTTGTCTCCATTAGCCTATGTAGGTTCCATTCCTTTCCTCTTCCCCTTCTATGTTTTTGTTGTCACAAATTATTCTTATTTGTGTTGTGAGTTTGTAGCCCACTTGGAGTGTTTATAATTATTTTTGATGCTTTCATTCCCTTCATCCTTTATGTTATAAAGTATGTGCTAACCTATTCTGATATAGAGCTACGATTTTCTGATTTCATCTGTCTATCTCCTTGCTCTAAGCTTTGTAAACCTTTGCTTTTTGTTTGGGGTAGGAGAGCTCCCTTCAACATTTCTTGTAAGACAGTTCTAGTGGCAATAAACTTTCTCAGCTTTTGTTTGTCTGGGAAAGCTTTTATTTCTCTGTCATATCTGAAAGATAATTTTTCTGGTTAGAGTATTCTTGGCTGATAGTTTTTGTCTTTCAGTATTTTGAATACATCATTCCACTCTGTCCTAGCCTGCACAGTTTCTGCTGAGAAATCTGCTGAAAGCCTGATAGGGATTCCTTTGTAGGTTATTTTCTTTTGTCTTGCTGCCCTTAGTATTTTTTCTTTGTCATTGACTTTTGACGGTTTTAATATTATATGCCTTGGAGAAAGTCTTTTTGCATTGATGTAATTAGGATTTCTATTACTTTCATGTACTTGCATGTCAAGTTCTTTCCCCAGGTTTGGGAAATTTTCAGCTATCATTTCTTTTAATAAGCTCTCTTCTCCTTTCTCCCTCTGGGATATCTATAATCCTTATATTACTTTTCCTAATTGAGTTGCATATTTCTCAAAGCATTTCTTCAGTTTTTAAAAATTTCAATTCTCTCTCCTTCTCTGACTGAGTTGTTTCTAGGTTTCTATCTTCAAGCTCACAAATTCTCTCCTCTATAAGTTCTGCTCTATTTGTAATGCTTTCTATATTATTTTTTTAATTTCATTAATTGCATTCTTCATCTCCAGAATTTCTGTGTGTTTGTTTGTTTGTTTTCAAAGATTGGCACCTGAGCTAACATCTTGCCAATCTTTTTTTTTCTTTTTCTCCCCAAACCTCCCTTTACGTAGTTGTATATTCTAGTTGTGCTATGTGGGATCCACCTTAGCATGGCTTGATAAGTGGTGCTAGGTCTGCATCCAGGATCCAAACTAGTGAAACCCTGGGCTGCCAAAGTGGAGTGCAGGAACTTAACCACTCAGGCACAGGGCCTGCTCCTGTTTGAATTTTTTTTAGAGCTTCACTCTTTGGTGAAGTACTTCTTCTGTTCATTAATTTTATTCCTGAGCTCATTGAACTGTCTTTCTGAGTTTTCTTGTCACTTGTTGAGTTTCTTTATGACAGCTATTTTGTATTCTCTGTCATTTAGATTGCAATCTTCTGTGACTTCAGGTTTGGTCTCTGGAGAGTTCTCATTGTCCTTCTGTTGTGCTGTGTTACTATAGTTCTCTATGGTGTTTGATGAGTTGATCCTCTGCCAGTGCATTTGTGGTGGTAACCACCATTTTTTATTTTGGTACAGCTTTGGCTACTTTGGTTCTGAGGTGCTTCTGATTGTTTTTGAGAGCCTGCACTTTCTACTCTTCACTGCCTCTGCTAGAGCTGTCATCAGTGCCCTCCTTGTGCTGCTTGTACCTCTGTGGTTGCTGTTGCCTTGCTGCTTACAATGTCACTGCAGTCTCAGGTGACACCACTGGAGTCACCAGGCTGTGAGCACTTCTGCTGCTTCTGGGCTCATGTGGATCTTGTGTTCCTCCACTGGCTTTCTGCAGGTTTGGATGCTGTTACCCCACACACCACCTGTGCTGCTGTTCCTGAGTTGTCTGGGGTGCTGGTTGCATTGCTGACAGAGGTGCTGGGTTCATGGGTGTTGCTGTCACAGGTGGGGACCTGGGGAGCCAAGGACTTGTATGTACCCCCTTGTGCTGGTGGAGCTGGTGTTGGGAGTGCTGCCACTGGAGGCTGGGAGACAAGAGCTGATGTAGTTCCTGTTGCTTTTTGTCATAGGTTCAGCCTTCCATCACTGGGTGTGGTCAGGGTCTCTTTTTTCTTCTCCAGCCCAATCTGCTGGCAATGTTGCATGATCCAGGCCACCACTGCCTCTCTGCTGGCAGTGACACATGGGCCAGGCTGCCCTTGCCTCCACTCACAGTCATGTGGGCTGCTGTATGAGGATCTGTGCCCTAGATGGCTGCCACTGAGGGAGGGGGAACGGTCTGCTCCCCTGGTTCCACCACTTCCTAGTGGTCCAGTCCACCCACCTTCAGATGTATAGCTGCATGGATATCTTAGGCATCCTGTTTGCTGTGTAGAGGATCCTCTGTTGGTCAATGAATGTCCGTTTGGTTGTAACTTAGAGGGGAGAGACAAAGGGAACAATTCACTCTGCCATCATGCTTCTGTCACTTTGAGACCTTTTCTGACCAACCACCCTGTCTAAAATAATGCATGCTCCTTTCCCCACAATCTCTATTGCCTTACTCTGCTTTATTTTTCATCTCAGCTCTGTTTACTTTTAAGTCTCTTCCAACTACAACATAAGTTCTATGAAGGCAGGGGCTTTTGTTTTGTGACTGCTGTATCCGTAACACATAGAACAGTACCTGACATGTAGCAAGTAATCACTGCTCACTGTTGCATGAAATTCATCTAGTTTGCCTCTAGAAAGCTTGAGATACTTTTGTTTTTAAAAATCACTGAACTCCAAGGCTAACTGTCATGGCCACTGGCGATCACTCACTCTGCCAGGTGTCCTGCTTAGACTTGTTCATCATTTAATTACATTTGGCTTAAGCTCCATTCTATCATTTTTAGCTGTTTATCCTGGCAATGCTACCTCCTTAATATCTCTTGTATACATCTCCTCCTCTAAACCCCATTGCCCTTGTCCTAGCTTTAGCCTTATCGCCTCTAGAGCACTGACTCTTAAAACAGACCAGATTCATCACACTCCAATTTGGTTCCAGCTTCAGAGTTTTTGCTTTAGTTGTTCCTTCTTGTCTGGAACATTTTGTCCCCAGATCTTCCTATGACTGGGCCCATCATTTCATTTAGGTCTCAGCTGAAATTTCACCTCCTCAGGAAGCCTTTTCTGACCTACCAAGCCAAAGGAGCCCCACCAGTCACTCTTCATTTGCCCTATTTTATTTTCTCCATAGCATCTGTTACCCTCTGAAATTATTTTTGTTATTCTTATGTGTTAACTATCAGTTCTCCTCCCTTACTAGCTCCATGAAAGCAAGGACTTTTGCCTACCTAGTTCACTATTCCATCTCCAGAGGCTTTCACAGTGCCCAGAACATAATAGGAGCTTCCAGGCTAGTCCCCTCCAATCTATCTTCTACAGCAGCCTTCATAGAGCTCTTCTTAATCTGCAAATCTGAACGTGTCAATCTTCTGCCTAAAATCTTCACAGCTTCCTGCTGCCCCTGGGATAAATTCAGACTTCCTCAGCCCAGCATTCAAGGCTGTCTAGGAAGTGCAGATATGGACAATCCACAGCTAATTTCTGACTTCTCTCCCTTTCTCCCCAACTTGAACTCTCTAATTCAGATGTAGCGAACTACATATAGTTCCTGAAAACTACAGGCGTTTTAAAGACGACATGGTGTTTCCTTTACCTGGAGAGAACAGTGTGGCTTATGAGCAGCAATCTGGTTGAAAAGAGAGGTGCTAGGACTTGTCTTGCAGCTATATATGTACAGCAAACCCACTGGATTTACTCACTTGAGATGTTATTGATTTTAAAATTCATCTAAGTCTTCTCAGGATGATTTTTAAGAAATAGCTATACTGGGATATAATTCATGCACCATAAGAATCACGCATTATAAATGTACAATTCAAAGATTTTAGTAAATTTATAGGGTTGTGTAATCATCATGGCAATCCAGTTTTAGAATATTCCCATCATCTCTAAAAATTCCTTCTTGCCCATTTACAATTGATCTGAACTCCCACCTCCAGTCCTAGGCAATTATTGATCTGTTTTCTGTCTCAAAATCTTCCCTTTCTGCACATTATAAATGGCATCGTATAATATGCAATCTTTTGTATCTGGCTTCTTTCACTTATGTTTTTGAGGTTCTCCCACGTTATAGCATATATCAGTACTTCATTTCTTTTTATTGCTAAGTAGTATTTCAGTGTATGTATTATGCCACATTTTGTTCATTGATTCATCCATCAATGGACACTTGGGTTGCTTCCATCTTTTGGCTATTGTAAATAATTCTGTTATGAACATGTGTGTACAAATGTCTCTCTGAGACCCTACTTTCAATTCTTTTAGATACGTATACCCAGAAGTGGAATTGCTGGATCATATGGTAATTCTATTTTTAAATTTTTGTGGAACTACCATACTGTTTTTCATAGTGGCTGCATTATTTTACATTCCCACCAACAGTGCACAAGGGTTCCAACTTCTCCACATCCTTGCCAACAATTGTTATTTTCTGTTTTTTTCCCCTTTTGATAGTAGCCACCCTAATGGATCTAAAGTAGTATCTCATTGTGGTTTGGATTTGCATTTCCCTAATTATTAGTGATGTTGAGCATCTTTTCATGTGCTTTTGGTTATTCATATATCTTCTTTGGAGAAATGCCTATTAAAGTCTTTTGCCCATTTTTAAATTCGTTTGTTTGTTTTGAATTGTGGGGGTTTTTTTGTTTAACAAATATTTGAGGGATTTCCCATATTTCTTTCTGTTGTTGATTTCTAAGTTAATTTTATTTTGGTCAGAGCACATATCCTTTTATATTTACTGAGACTTGTTTGATGACCTACAAAATGGTCTGTCTTGAAGAATGTTCCATATGTACTTGAAAAGAATGTGCATTTTGCAATTATTTGGGATAGATAGATAGGTAGATAAGTATCTGGAAATCAGTAGATATAGATTGGTAGATAGCTATCTAGATATCTATCTATTTATATCAAACACATACACATATATGTATATATTCACCCTCCTCCTTTTTGCTATTATTTTCATATCTATTATATTTACATGTTATAAATTCAATAATATAATGTCATAGTTATTGCTTTAGTTAATCTTAAGATTTTTTGAGAAGTTAATAGAAGAAATAAGCAAAAATAATTTTAGAATCTTATATATTTACCTACATATTTATCAATTCTTCTTGTGGATTTGAGTTATCATCTGGTGTCATTCTTTTCGGCCGGAAGAACTTCCTTTAATATTTCTGGTAAAACTGGTTAGCTAGTCAAAAATTCTCAGTCTTTATTTATCTGTGAATGTCTTTATTTCACCATCGTTGTTTGATAATTCTAGTCTTAATCCAGTACTTTGAATGTGTCATTCTACTTCATTCTGACCTCCATTCTTTCTGACGAAAAGTCAGTTGTTAATATTGATTCTCTTCTTTCCATGATGTTTCCTTTTTTTGCTGCTTTCATGATTTTCTGTCTGTCTTTGGCCTTCAGAAGTTTGACTATGATGTATTTTTCTGTGGATCTCTTTGAATTTGTCTTACTTGATTTTCTTGAATCTATAGATTAATGCTTTACATCAAATTTGGGAAATTTTCATTATTTCTTCAAATATTTTTTTCTGCCACCTTCTCTCTCTCCTCTTCTTCTGGGACTCCTATTATACATGTCTTAGAATGCTTGATGTTGTCCCATGGGTTTCTGAGGATCTATTAATTATTTTTCAATCTATTATTCTCTCTGTTCTTCAAATTATATTTCTATTGATTTATCTTCAGGTTCAGATCCTTTCTTCCATCTTGAATTTGTTGTTGAATTCCTCTAGTGAATTTTTCATTATAGTTATTGTGCTCTTTAATGCCAGTTTCCATAGGATTCTTTTAAAAACTTTTGTAGCAATTCTGGATTATGATATTTTCTCCATGAAGATTGTTGTTGTTGCTTTTAAAAAAAATTTGTTTCTCTGTTTAGTGATTTGTCTCCCCTGTGGTATGCAGACAGAAATGTATCTATTTTATTTTTTTATAGACATTTTCAATCTAGTGGGTTTTTTCCCCTTTTTCTTTTTCCAAAAGCCCCCCAGTACATAGTTGTATATTCCAGTTGTAGGCCCTTCTGGTTGAGCTATGTGGGACACCACCTCAGCATGGCTTGATGAGTGGTACCATTTCCACGTCCAGGATCCAAACCAGTGAAACCCTGGGCCGCTGAAGTGGAGTGTGTTAACTTAACCACTCCACCACAGGGCCAGCCCCTCTGTTTTCTTTTTTAAATATTCCTATAAGCCTGGCTTCCTAATGGTTGCCCCTGTTTCTGCATAGCTTATTGGTCAGTCAATGATTGGAAAGAGGTTGTGCTGAATCATCTTGAGCCAGTAAGGCCTGCATACTTTGCCAATGGATCTGGGTGTGGGTAGAGGAGTGAATTCAGAGTTCAGCCTGTTTCCAAATCTGCTCCAGATTTTACTTTCTCTTTTGAGTCACCTATGTGTATGCACAGAGCCTCAGGGCTGGGCAGGAGGCCTGTGGCCTATTAGGCTCTGCCCAGGAATATGCTTACCCTAACCATGACCACAACCTCAGGATAGCAGAGCCTCAGCTGATAGGTTCTCACCCACTTACCCACTGTTAAGCAGTCTCTTCCACTGACAGTGCTGCTGATCATGAGTATCACTCACTGCTCCAAATCAAGTGAGCCACCTTTGACAGCAGTAAGGAAACTTCTGGGTACTTATGGCCTGCACCACCCTGGAAGAACTTCCTCACTCATCTAGCTGAGGGGTGAGGGTGGGAGCAGCCCCAGGCGAGAATGCCATAGAGTCCTGCTGTTCTTATTCCAAGTTCGGCAGTTTTAAAAAGTATGAACACTTCTTAGATTGTTGTGAGCCTTTGGATTCAAAATGGTTGTTTTTATCAATTTTGTCTGCTTTGTGGTTTCTTTTTGAGAGGAGGATTTTCTGGTCTCCTCGTTGAACCGTAGCTGGAAGTCTCTCAGGATTATTTTTGTCACACTTTACATAAGATTGAGAAACTGCAGTTATCCATATCATTGTCATTCAGTATATTTGGAGTAGATGTGGAGAGGTTGATGAAGTTTATAGAGGGAAAGGCTAATATCCCCCAAAGCTATTCTTTAGTTCCCTCACTACTTGTATACACATAAATCCCTATTTTTTGTTTGTTTGCAATTGTCTGTGTTTATAACCACCTCTTCTCAGGTCTTAGGCCAGGTCTGAGTGCTCTCTCATCCCCAAGCTTGTCCAGCATAACCTGGCACAGAGAAGCTTTCTAAAGTCTTAGATAATTGAATCCTCCAGCTGGGGAAGACAGGTGAACACCCAATAGAAGGGTGACCCATTGACTTTACCCCCCACAGTGTGGATTGTCCCCAGAATGGCTTAGCTAGACAGGGTGAAAAACAGTCTTGAATAAGGAGTTGGGAAAAGAATGTTCTAGTTTTTTTCTGCCACTAACTTGTTGTGAGAGCCCAGGCAAAGTTTTTTTTTCCCTCTCTGGGCCCCAGCTACTCCATCTGAGAAATGACAGTATTGGAATGGGTAATTTTTAAAGTTCTTTCTACCTCTGACTTTCTGTGAGGAGTAATAATAACATCAGGTACCATTTATGTGTCAGACTTTGAGCTGGGCACTATAAATGTGTGTATATGTGCATGTAAATATATACATACATGCACATATATTCTTTTATTTCAATCTCATATCCCTGAAAAATAGGGTTGATTCTCTCCATTTTACAGAGCAAAGCCTGAGGCTTAGAGGGAGGAACCGACTGACTTGAGGTCACATAGCAGGGGAGAAGGAAATGATGTGTGCAATCACCTAACTCAAGTGAGTGACAGTGGAGGAGACCACTGCTGGATCTCATTCAGTTTGCACCATCTAGCCATTTGTACCATGTGTCTGTTTGCTGATGGCCCTAGAGTGGCCCTTAAGCTCTAGCCCTGGGACTTCGAGGTACCAGTGATGTTCAACCACCCTCTAGGCATCCTAAGGGTTTTCTGGCTCCAATGTGAACAGGTATTCAGACAGCCAGTGACCAGGTAAGGACCAGATAAGAAAGAGGAGAGTTAAGAGTGGAGACTAGATGCAATGTTCTCTTCTTCTTCTTTTCCTCTCTGAAGTCTACCCATCTTCAAAAGTCCAGACCAAGCCTCACTTCCTCTGGAAGCTCTCTCAGTCTTAAACCTTGTCCCAGAGTATTTGCTGATATTTTCCAAAGGGCCCCTGTGTGGTTGGAACACTCCAACCAGCCTGGGAGGAGGACAGGGAGACATCTCTCTCCCACCCCCTACATTTTCCTCCTAGTGTTGATAGCTGACTATACTCAGGAAATAGTTTTTGAGCATCTAGTTGAACAATAAGGACCTTCATTGTAAAAACCACGGGTAGGGTAGCAATAAGCCAGGTATAGTGGATATTTACCACTATTCTTGGTTACCAATTCCTTTCCTGTCCTTGGCAATACCCTGCTTTATGAGGCAGAGCCCACCTGCCACAATAGAAGCTGAAAAGACCACTTACTCACTTTCCCAGCCTCCTTTGCAACTAGGGCTTGGACACATGACTAGACTCCACCAGTTAGAATAACTTATCCTAGACTTCTTATCAGAAGTTAATGCTCAAGGAAGCAGGGATTGCATGGAATTCATTCGGGTGATGGGTGAATGCAGCTGTAGCAGCTACATCTGGGTCCAGAGGCAATGGAAGGGTCAGTAGCTGAGAACTGCAAATGGTGGCATCTAGTTTCCAGTGGTGTCACAAGTAGTGTCTCCTCTGGGAAGATTCTGAAGTGGGATTCTGGGCATCAACCTGGCTATGTTGTCTCTGGATCTGGTTTTACAGCTCTCCCAGACTCTGTGAGCTATATAATACCTGTTTAACAAATTCCTTTCTATTTAAATCAGCCAGAGTTTATTTCTATTGCTTTCAGCTAAGACACATTGACGGTTTCGGTCCTGGCTCTGCCATTGACTTGCTTTGTCCTCCAAAGTAAATCATGTACACTCCTGGCTTCACTTTTATCCTCTGTTAATAGTAGCATTGCCATATTGTAGATTCAACTCAACTTATATAAAGGATAGAGGGGGTTGTGACTGTTATGACAGTGGTCATTTGCTACTATGAAGAAACAGCTACATGAAGATCACCTTCAGAACTCATCACTGTGTTGTCATTTTGTGCCATGGCTTCTAGGAAGCTCAAGGTTTTTGGATGCATTGCAGTAGTTTTATCTTGTGTGAGTCTTCTGGTACAATTACTACTCCATCATTACTGGGTACTTATTCCTTTGGCCTGGTTTACAGTGTTTACTGCAGCCAAGCCATTTATTCCAATGTAGTAACAGGCTCAGTGGTCTATCCAGCATACATTTCACCCCTCACCTAATATGTATCAGCCATGTACTCGAGTGGGGCTGACCCAACCCTTACATCCAAGAATGGGCCCAGATTTGGCCTAAGCCAGTTAGCACAACCCTATATCCAGGGACGCAATAATTGGTTCTAAAGTGGGCATGGACCCAAGTTAGAATGAAAGCTCAGGAGTTTTGCTCAGTTGTTGTTGCTGCTGGCAGTCACCCTGTGATTAGGAGAGCCAAGCTTAGGATACAGCAACTCTGTGGAAGGCAGAGTGGAGAGATAGAAAGAAGCTGGATGTCACTGTGTTGACGTCATTGACATCATTGAGCTGAACTGATTCAGTATTCATCTGAGACCCACCCTACTTCTGAATTTTTTTCAGTTGCATGAGCCAATGAATTCCCTTTATTAAGGCAGTTTGAGTTGGATTTTCTATTGCTTGCAAGCAAAATCATCCTAACAAAGAGATTTATGAAATATCAAGACGTTCGGAGAAAGAGGTGTGATTAATTAATGAATAAATGTTTTGGGAGGCCCACAGTCACCTTAAACTAATGTAGGCTCCCCATAAAAGCCTACTTCTTCTATGTCCCTCTATTCTAAGAAATGGCTCCATCATTCACCCAGTTGCCCAAGCTAGAAATAAACATAGAAGCCACGCTAGACTCCTTTCTCTCTCTCACCTCCAATCAAATCAGTCATCATAATTCCTCCCTCCTACCTCTTTATTATCTTTGAAATCTGCCCTTATATCTCCAACTCATTGCCACTGTACTAGTCCAAATACCACAGCCCACAAGAACCTCCATGATCTGGCTCCTGCCTCCCTCTCACATCTCATCTGATGTTCCTCTTCCCGCCTTGATCTCTCTGTTCCTGCTATGCTGAAGTGTTCCCTGCACATATTTAGTAGTTTCTTTTTTTCCTTATAGAAGGTAAGCTCTATGAGTACATAAACTATGTCCAGTTGTTTACTTATGAATTCCCAACACCTACCACAGTGGTTGGTATATACTAGGTGATCAATAATGTTAGTGGAATTAATGAATGAATAAAAGAATGAATCTTTCAGGCTTTGTTCAAGATAACCCCTCTGTACGCAATGTTCTTCCTTGCCGCTGCCTCCTTTTTGACTAATTATTCTTTCTACCTCTAGACTAGGCCTTGATATTGCCTCATCTGGAAACCTGTCCTGACCCCCAGTCTGGATTCCCTGAGCTCCTTGGGTTCCCACAGACCCCTAGGCTTACCTCTCTTCTAGCATTGTTCATATTGTGTCATTATTGTCTGCTGCAACATGTGTATCCTCAAGCAGCCTCAATGTTCCTGAAAGACAGGGCCTGGGTCACATTATCTGTTTTATTCCTACGGCCCAGCACAAGGTCCAGCACAGAGGAAGCCTGTGATAAAAAGTTTATTGAATGAATGAATGAAGAGTGTGAATGTGTGCCAAGGATGGAGCCTTTGTGTTTGTTCATTCCCACTTACTAACACCTCAACAAGGCCCGTTCTTCTCCCCTTTACTCTTTCTCCCATCCTATCAGACCAAGCTCCTCAAGGCTGGCTCCAAACACCTCCACCTCTTGCCACGGGCTGCACTAGTTCTTTTGGCCATAGGAGAAAGCTCACATTTCTCATCCACACTCCCTCACTCCACTTCACTTGTTTCCCCTTGCCATCCAGCTTCCTCTCTAGTCGGCACTCTCCTCACATAGAGCACTCTCGTGCTTACCGCTGTCTCAAGACTCAGGATGAGGCCCCTCTGTCCCCTATTCTTGCCTTTTCTCCTCTTTGCCGATGGTAAAGCACTCTGGTCCTGCAAGACCTAGCATCCAAAACACCTCAGATTCTTTGCGTTTCTTAGATTCTTTGTGTCTCATTGTCTGTATATTCTACTGTCCATATGTCCCATTGTTTGTGTATCCCAGTGTCTTTGTGTCCCAATGTCTGAGTGTCACAGTGTTTATGTCTATCCCAGTGATAGTGTGTCCAAGTGTCAATATACTTCAGCTCCTGTGTGTCCTAATGTCTTTATATCCTAGTGTCTTTGTGTTCCAGAGGTTGAGTGTCTCAGTGACTGTATGTCTTAGCTTTTCTCTATGCCCAAGTGTCTATGTGTCTTAGGGTCAGTGTTTGTATATCCCAATATGTGTATTTCCTGGTGTTGGTATTTCCTCCTATGTGTAGCTGACACTGTTTCTGTGTTCCAGTGTCTGTACATGTCCCAATGACTGTATTGAACAGTGTTAGTGTGTCTTAGTATGTGTCTATATCTCAGCGTCTTTGTTTCTTCAGTTTCAATATGTCCCAGTGGCTGTACATCTCAGTGTCTGTGTTTCCTAATGTCTGTGTGTTGCAGGGTCTGGGTATATGTGCTAATGACTGTTTATCCCAGTCTGTGTGCTCCATGGTCTGTGTGTCCTAGTGACTGTGTGTGTTACAATGTTTCTGTGTGTCCCACTGACCAAGTGTGCTTTTGTTTGTGCATCCCAATGTGTCCTTGTATATGCTAATGCCTATTTCCCAGTCTGTACATCTTATTGTCTGTATGTTCCAATGTTGTGTATTTCTTGATGTTTGTATATCTCAGTGTCTATGTGTCTTGATGTCTCTGTAAGTCCCAGTGTGTGTGTGTTTGTGTCTCAGTTTCTCTGTCCCAGTGCCTATGTAACCCAGTGTCTGTACATCTCAGTGTTTATGTGTCTTACTGTCTGTGTGTCCCCATGTCTGTATGTCCTAGTGTTTGTGCATCCCAATGCCTGTTTTTTCTAGTGTCTGTATGTCACATACTCTGTGAATGTCCCAGTGTTGGTGTGTCCCAATGTCTGTGTACCCCATATGTGTGCACCAGTATCTATGTGTTCCAGTGCCTGTATATCTCAGTGTCTGTGTGTCCTAGTGACTGTGCACCAGTATTTATGTGTCCCAGTGTCTGAGTGTCTCAATCGCTGTATGTCTCTGTGTCTCTGTATATCCAAGTGTCTGTGTGTCTTAATGTCTATGTGTCTCAGTGTTTATTTACCACAATGTCTGTGTATATCAACTTCTCTTTATCTCTGTAAATGAGTGCATTAGTGTCTGTACCCCCAGTGTCTGTGTGTCACAGTGTTAGCATGCTAGTTGTGTATCTCAGTCTCAGTATTTCTGTGTGCCTCAGCGTCTGTATCCAAGTCTGTGTGCCCTAGTTTTTTGTGCCAGTGTTTGTGTGTCTCAATATCTCTGAAAAGAGTGTCTGCATGTCTCAGTGTCAGTGTATCCCCATGTCTGTAAGTTCCTGTGTCTATGTATCCTAGTGTCTGTGCATGTCCCAATGACTATGTTCCAGGGTCTGTGTCAATGTCTGTATGTCCCAGTGTTTGTGTGTTCCAGTGACTGTGTTCCAGAGTAAGCGTGTTTTCAGTGTGTCTATATGTTTTGGTATTTTCTGTGCTTTTGTGTCTGCACCCTAATTTCTGTGTGTTTGAGTCTGCATATCCCAGTGTGTGTATGTTTCAGTGACTGCGTCCCTGTGTCAGCATGTTGTAGTGTGTCTAAGTTCCAAATGCTTCTGTGTGCCTTAGAAGTTATATCCCAGTGTCTGTATGTCCCAGTGTTTGTGTGTCCCAATATTTGTAGGTTTAAGTGTTTGCTACCAAAGTCTGTGTATCCCAGTGTCTGTATGTCCCAGTTTCAGAAGACCCCAGTGTTTGTGTATTCCAATATCTGTGTACTGCAACATCTGTATGTGTCAGTGTGTATGTGTCTCAGTGTCTGTATATCCCAGTGGTTATTTGTCTCAATGTCTGTGCACCCTGTTTCCCAGTGCCTGAGTGTCCCAGTGACTATATCCATAAGTGTCTCTGTACATCCAAGTGTCTATGTTTCTCAGGGGCTGTGTCCCAGTGTCTATACAGCCAAGTGTCTATGTGTCTCAATGTTTATCTATCCCAGTGTCTGTGAACCTCAGTGTCTATAAGTCCTAACTTCTGTCCCTACCTCTGACTGTGCACCAGAGTCTTTGTGTCAAAATGACTGTGTGTCACAGTATCTGTATATTTCCCAGTGTCTGTAGATCACAGCCTCTCTGTACTCTAATGCCTGGGTATCCCAATATCTGTTTATGTCCTAATGGCTGTATGTTCTAGTGTCTGTGAGTCTTGGTGTCTGTGTATATCCCAGTATGTTCCTCAGTTTCTATGTGTCCCAACATTTGTGTACCCAGTGGCCATTTGCATGTTGCATGTGTCTCTTAGTTTCGGTATACCTCAGTATCTGTAGCCCAGTATCTGTGTGTCACAATGTCTGTTTGACCCAGTGTCTGTATGGTCCAGTTCTGTATAGTCCTGTGTTTGTATGTGCCACTGTCTCTATAAACTTCAATAATTGTATGTCACAGGTTGTATCCCATTTTCTGTGTGTCCCAATGCCAGTGTACCTCAGTGTATGTATATTCCAGTATTTGCATGTTCCACTACTTGTGAGTCAAAGTGTGTGTGTGTCTCAGTGTTTTTCTGTCTTTGTGTCTGTGTGCCTCAATGTCTGTATCCTATTGTCTGTGTGTCCCAGGGTCAACATATCATTGTGTGTGTCTGAGTTTTAGTTTTTGTGTGCTTCAGTCTCTGTAACCCAGTCTCCTTGTGCCCCAGTGGTGTGTGTATCCCAGTGTGTGTGTGTGTGTGTGTGTGTATGTAGGTTCTATGTGTCCCTCTGTATCCCAGTGTCTGTGTAGTAGTGTGTGATCCCATTGTCTCTGTGTGCCAGTGTCCCTATGTATTCTGACGTCTGTTCTAGTGCCTATGTGTGTTAAGTGTTTGTATGTGTCAGTGTCTCCGTGTGTATTACTGGTTGCCTATGTTTCCCAATGGCTGTATGTATCTTAATATCTGTATGAGCAAGTTTCTGGCTATGTTTCAGTGTCTGCATATTTCAGTTTCCCAAAGTTTCTGTGTCCCAATGTCTCTGTGTTCTGGTGTCTGTGGTTTCCATTGGATAATGTGGTCAGTATCTGCATGTCCTTGGCCCCCTGTTAGTCTGTGAGTTTCTGTGTTCCATTCTTTATGCATCCCTGTGTTGTACATCCTATTAGTCTCTGTGTTTCAGCGTATGTATATCCCTATCTCTGGGTGTCCCTAAGTCTCTATCTGTATTCCCCTGCTTCTATGTCCTTGTTTTTCTGTGTCCCTGATCTGTGTGTTTGAGTGCCTGTGAATACTTGTCCTTGAATGTACTTGAATATTTACACATCCTGAGCCTTTGCAATCTGGAATCTGTGTCTCCCTCTCTCTGTGTTCCCATGGATCTCCATGTTTCAGCATCTGGGCATCCAATAAGCCTCTGTGTTCAAGTGTCTGTGCATCCCTTTTTCTGTGCATTGTTGAGACTTTGTGTGTTCCTCATTCTTTACATGTTCCTGAATCTTTGCATGTTCCTGAGTCTTTATGTGTCCTTGAGTCATTGTGCATCTCCGAGTCTGCATGTCCCTGAACCTTTAAAGGTCCCTGAGTCTTTGCATGTGATCTAGGGTCTGTTCATTTCTGCATCTGGGCGCCCATTAACTTCTGTGTTCCAGTGTCTGTGTGTTCCTATCTCTGTGTATCCCCAAGTCTTTGCATATCCCTGAACCTCTGTGATCTAATTTTTGTCCCAGATTCTCTGTGTTCCCTGGGTCTGAGTGTCTCTCTCTGAGCCTCTGTGTTTCAGTGTCTGTGCTCATGAATCTGCATACGCCTCCTTCCATGTGCCCTTTGTTGGTGAGCATTTGGTATTTATCCTACTTCTCTATTTTCCCCAGCTTTTACCAATGTCTCTATGTTATTGTTTCTTAATGTTGGTGTGGCTGTGTCATAAATTGTCCTGTGACTCAATAACTCCCTTTCTCAGTCCCTAGGTCTTTTTCTCTGGGTCCCCACGATGGCGGTGGGAGGGGGATGCTGCTTCTATGGGTCCGCTTGTCAGAGTGTCTCTCTGCATCTGTTTCTCTTTTTGTCTTCCTCTGTCCCTGGTTTTATTTTGATCTGACTCACCATTTCTGTGTCCCTGTCTCTCTGTTTGTGTCTGGTCTCTAGATCCATGTCTTTTTATTTTTGAGCCACTATCTCTGTGTCCCTGGGTCTGATTCACTGTCCCCATCCCTTCCTTTGTGGTCTTGGTTGCCTATTTGTGTGTCTCTATTTCTGGGTGTCCCCAGGTGTATCTTGATTCTGTGTTTTTTCATCCCTGCCTCTCTGGATATATTTCCTTGTGACCATGTCTCTTCCCATTTGCTTATGGCTGTGTGTCTGTTTCTATGTGTCTAGGTTTCTTTGTTCCTATCTTGATCCTTCCAGATGTGTCCCTGTGTTTCTGTCCCTATGTCTAGCCTGTATCTATATGACTGTATTTGTGGGTTCATATCCCTATGTCTACTTGTTTTAGGATCTCTGTCTCTGAATTCCTGTGTCCTTGTCACTGTGTCACAATGTCCCCATTACACCTGGGCCTCTACCTTGCTTGTCCTTATGTTTCTGTTACCTGACCTGACCCCTATCTCTTTGCTGGTGTTTGTCACCATTCAGGTGCCTGTATCCGCATGTCTTCATCACTGGATCTCTAAATATATAAGTCTGTGCTCCTGTGTCACTTTTAGTGTGTTCCTCCGCATGTGCCTGTGTCCTTGGGTCTTTGTCACCAAGTCTGGGTCTGTGTAACGTCTCTGTTTCTATATCCTTATAGGTGTCTGGTCCTGTGTCTTTGTGTTCTCCTCTCATCTCCCACTCAATGTCTGCAAGTCAGCATGTGAGTATGTCTCTGTGTTTCTAACTCTCTGTCCTTAGTGTCTTGGACTCTGGTCTGGACTAATATCTCCCTGGTTACCTCTGTGTCCCTGTGTCTCTGTGTGTCATTATGTGTCTTGACCCTTTTGCTCCTGTGTCTGAATCTTTGTGCATATCTATCTCTTAGTTTGTACGTTGTTATGTCTCAGTGTCTTCACATTAGTCATTGTGTGACTGTCTCTTGGTGACCTTGTTTTTGTCTCCTTGCCTCTTTGTGACAGAGACACTACCTTACAATGGGGATACAGAAGCCCAGCAAGAGAGCATCTGTTTCTCTGGGTGTATGTCCCTGATGCTGTCACTCTGGCTCCCTGAACCCATCTTTGTATGTCTACATGTCCCTACATCCATTTTCTTTGTTTTGAGATCCCTCTGCCTTGTGTTTTCATGTGTCTCTATTGCTCTATTTCCCCATCCACGTCTGTGTCCTTGTTGCTGTCTTTCTGTGTATGGTCCTGTATCTTTGGTTGTAAGTATGTATACATGTGTGTCTGCTGATGTTCCTTTTTTTGTTCATTCATTCAGCAAATATTTACTAAGCACCTACTATGTACCAGGTACTGGAGATACATAAATGATTCAGTAAAGGTCCTTGCCCTCAAAAAGCTCAATCTAAGCCAGAGATCCAGACAAATAAATAGATGACTACTACACAGTATGATACATTCTATGAGTTTGGATGGGGTGTGGTGGACTATAGGAACACAGAGGGAACTGAACTCAATCTAGGAGAAAGGTCAGGGAAGGCCTTCTAGAGGAAGTGACATGTAAGACTTGAAGGATGCATAAAATCTACCTACATGAAACCAAAAAAGGGCATCCCATGTAGAAGGAAAGGCCTAGCAGTGGTAGAGAGCATGGTTTGTTAGAGGAACTCCAAGACCCTTAAATATACCATGGGAGCCAGAGAAGGTTGTGAGTATGACTGGTGACTCAGTCAGTTTTTTGTTTTAAAAAAGTCACTTCTAAGGCTGGTATGGAGTATGTTGAAGAGAGTGGAGACTGGAGACAGGAAGGACTGTGAGGAGGCAGAAGTCCCTAAGCCTCTAGGTGGATAGGTCTGCATGTCTATGTGTCCTTGTATATATGTCACTTAGCACATGTGTGAGAGTGTGTATCCCTGTGTCGGTCTCCATGTCCTTAAGTCTTTGCTTCTGGCTCACTTCTTGCCCTGGCCTCTGGATCTCCCAAGCTCAGATCTCCTGGCTCTGAGGTTCAGGGACTATAACAGGACATAGGCAAGGTAAGGGTGGCCCAGCAGCTGCTGTACATGAGAGCACTTCACCAGCCAGCAGGAAGCCCAGCAGGGCAGCATCCCTGGTGAATCCTTCAGCAGCCTCTTGCCTAGAACCACAGGCACATCTGGGCCTTGGTGCCTCTGCAGACTTGGTCCTGTAGGCCCTGCCACCAACCGGATGTCTGTGTGCTGGAACTTCCCTGAGGGAGAAAGATTCAGTGCCAGTCAGAGTAGTGACCTGAGTCACCAATGAGTTCTCTGAGAAGATCCTAAAGCAGGAAACCTAGAAGAAAAAGTGGAAGAGAGGAGGGGCAGCAAAGACCTGGAGGAGGCGAGAGGCTGGACATTGTAGAAAATGTGGAGGAGCCAGATGGGACAGGAGTATAGTATGGAAGTAGAGAGCCAAAGTAGATGAGATGGCAGCAGAAGGGGGACATTCAGGCTTTGCTTGGAGGAGAAGACAGGGTAGATTGGAGGGAAGGAGAGGAGAGGAGTGGGTAGGCCCAGAGGAAGTAAAAATATCTGTCCAATCCACCATCACTGCCCAAACTCTTTGGTGTGGGCCTCTGCCTCAAGTTCTGCTAGTATCTCTTGACCTACAATCTGGCTTCCTGCAATCCCCCTTTATAGCAGCTTCCAGAGGGATCTTCATAATACCCATATATGACTGTGTCTTTCCCCTGCTTATAACCTTTCATGATTCCCCATTGTCTTTAGGATAAAGTCTAATTTCTCATCTTGGAATTCTACTCTGACCACTCCAGCTCCATCTCCTACAATCTCCATTCCTTTACTCTACACTTTTGCTCAGCCTTCTAGATTCAGTGTGGATCTCTCTCCTCCAGGAGATCTTTCTTGAATTTCAAGGCTGAGTGAGGTGTGCCATCCTGGGTTCCTCCAGCTCCCTGGGCTACTTTCTAGCACTGATAACTTCCTGTGATCACTATCCATGTCTGAGTCTATCCTCTCCCAAGACCAGGAACTCTCCAAGGGCAGAGATTGACTCTTATTCCTCTTTGTGGATTGGGGGGTTGAGGTGCTGGGAGTTCACTGGCCTTTCATCCTGGCAGGGTCTCTCTTGGACTGGTTCTCCCTGGCCCCTCTCATCCTCAGCAGCACTTACTCAAGCAGGCCACAGGCCGAGGGGTTGAGACCTGAGCCATTGACCACATAGAACCCCAGATGGGGTAGTTTCAGAGTGCTGGGGTGCCTGTAGTGGTGCCAGAGGACTAGGAGCTTGAGGTGGGGCCCAAGGTGGATGGTGAGGCAGGCTGCAGCAGCCACGTGGAGCTCCAACTGGGGCCTCCTCAGTAGGGCAGGCTGGTCCCAGGACAGGAGCGAGGTACACTTGCCTTGCACAGATATAGAACTGCAAGTGATGATCATAGTGTAGGCCTGGGGTTTGTCTGCAGTAACTGTGATGATCTGAAAGTAGGTATGGGTCTGGTCCTTGTGGCCTGGCCTTGGTGGTGCCCTAAGCAACTGTCCATGTACATGCAGCCCTGGAAGGAAGAAAGTGCATGCCTGGAGCACAGGCTTTCACATGGTTATTCACATGGTCACCCATAGCACTGACAGGGGTGAGGTCTCAGGGCTCAGGGTCCAGATGAAGTAGTGCAGGTTTGTGGTCAGAGAGCTAGCTCCTGAGGAAAGTGCTTCTACCACAGCCCATCCAGCTGCTCCTTCCTGTGCAGTGTGTGGGAATGTGTGTATGTGTGTGCGTGCTCACCCCAGTGGGGCTATTTGCATGTATGTGTTTGCCTCTGAGTGTGTAAATGTGTGTGTTTGATCATGTTCATATGAGTATCTCTGGGCATATCAGTGCATCTGCATATTTGGAGAAGTTGCTATGCTAGCATATTTTTTTATGTTTATATGTGTCTCTGGATATGTTGGTGTTATATGTCTTTTTTTTTTTTTCCTGCTTTATCTCCCCAAATCCCCCCGGTACATAGCTGTATATCTTAGTTGCAGGTCCTTCTAGTTGTGGCCTGTGGGATGCTGCCTCAACGTGGCCTGACGAGCAGTGCCATGTCTGCGCCCAGGATCCGAACTGGCAAAACCCTGGACTGCCACAGCGGAGCACGTGGACCCAACCACTGGGCTACGGGCCCAGCCCCTGTGTTATACATCTTGATGAATAGTTTATGTTGTGTGTGTCTGGTTGTGTGTTGGTACATATTGATGTGTATCTGGGGGTGTCAGTGTGCATGCATGTGAGTGTGTGTCACGGTGAGTATTTGTGTGCATCAGTGAGTTTTGTATGTCTAGACTAGCAGAGTATGTGTGCCCATGTGTGTTGAATTCTTGGATATTGGGGTGAATCTGGGGGTATCTGTGATGTGTGTCTGAGTGTGTTGATGTATGTGTCATTGTGTATATCTGGGCATATGTGGTGTGTCACTGTGTATCTGGGTGCATATTTGTATGTTACTGTGTGTGGGTGTGGAGAGTGTCAAAATATGTGTGCCTGGGTATGTCTTTGTGTGAGTTTACTATATGCTCTGGTGTGTGTGTGTGTCAATATCTGTGAGTGTCTTGGTGTTACAGTGTATTCATGTGTGTTTTCATGTGTCTGAGTGTGTACTTTTGTGTTAGTGAGGGCCACTGCTATATGTTTTTAAGTATCAGTCCACAAATGTCTGGGGGTGTTGACATGAATATATCCGGCTGTGGTGTTATGTGGGGTAGAGTCCTTGGACCTCTCACCTGCCTTCGGATCATCTATGAGCTGTAGCAGGTCCCCTGGATGCCCATCCACTGTGAAGCAGATCCTCTCTTCTGAGCGTGGCATGTGAATTACAAAGTGGGTGTCCCCATCCACTGCAAGGTAGGAGATGCAACTCTGAAGTTATGGCCCTAGAAGGCATGGGAGGGGAGAGAGGGAAGGGGAGAGAAGAGGACAGTAGGAGGCCATGTCTACTTCCCCAGAGAGAGAGCCCAGCCCCAGTGCCCATGCACAAGCTCTCCTACACTCAAACAGGAAAGTGAGGGTGGCTGTCTTACCTGAGGATGAGAAGGTGGAGACGTTTGGAAACCTGCCTACAAAGGAGAGTGTGTTAGTGACTGATCTATCATAGTTCTAAAACTCTGGGACCCACCCCCAGCCTCTGAGTCACCTCCTCCCAGATAAAGGCCAAATTCCTGAGCTTAGCATTTAAGTCTTTTCTCAAATCTATCCCCTGCCTAGCTCTCCAGTCTCCTCTTCATGCTCCAGCCTAACTGAACTGACTATTCTTATGAGTGCTCTGCCTTCTCTTGCTAATGACCCTTTTTTTTCTTCCACCTGGAATGTTTTCCTTTTCCTTAGCGACCAAAGATCAATTGCTAGTTATCTTTTGAGGCCAACTCTAATGCTTTTTTCTCTTGCTCTCTGCCTGTGGTAGTTAGAATTCTAAGATGGCTTTCATGATGCCCCAGTGTACACACCCTGTAAAATCCCCAGGACTGAGATATCACTCCCATAAATAGGTTATATTATGTGGTACAGTTGACATTAAAATAGGAAGATTATCCAAGTGGGCCTGATCTAATCACATGGGCCCTTTGAATCTGAGTCTAGAGGTCAGAGACAGAGAAGTCAGAGAGATTTTAAGTGTGAGAAGGATTTGACATGAAGGAGTTCTCCATAGCTGTCTTTGAAGATAGAATGAACCGGGTGGCAAGGAATGCAAAAAACCCCTTAGGACCTGAAAGTGGCCCAGATGCCCTCTAGAAGCTAGGAGTGACTGCCGGCCAATAGCCATCAAGGAAATAGGGATTTCAGTCCTACAAACAGAAAGAACTGAATTCTGCGAAAAACATGAATGAGCGTGGAAGAGGACAAGAACTCAGTCTTACAGACGCCTTGATTTCAGTCTTCTGAAACCCTGAGCAAAGAACCTAATTAACCTGTGCCTAGACTTCCGATCTCCAGAAATGTGAGAAAATTAATAGGTGTCGTTTTAAGCTATTAAGTTTGTGATAATTTGCTGTGCAGCAATGGAAAACTAATACATTGCCCCTCCTCTGTGCTCACACAACACCTATGAGAATTCTAATTGAATGGAAATAAAAACTTAGGGATCTTTGTCAGGGGAGCTCCTTGTTCACCATTTTGCTAGTCCAGTAGAGCTTTCCTGAGAGTCCATCCTACTTCCAGCTCCTCCCAGGATGTCTTTAGAATTGCCATCCCAATGTGGATTCCCCACCAAGCACAAAAGAAATAAGAAAAATCCTTCACACTCCCAGGGCAAAGATGCCCTGGCCCACCTTCCTTCTGACCAGGAGAGTTCTGTTTGGCTTCCCAATCTAACCTGCATATTTCCAAGACTGGGACCTTATGCTCTCTGCAGTATCTTAGTCTTTCAAGCTCAGTTATGTTCAAAGTTCTTCCTAATAGCATTTATGCACACATTCATTTGTTCATTCATTCATTCAGGTACTGTTTAAACATCAGGGATATGGTGGTGAAAATGGCAGTCATGATTTCTGACCTGATGAAGCTTGTATTTCAGTCAGGGAGGCAGACATGAATGAAATCATAATTACCAATGGTGACAAATGCTATAAGAAAAAATAATAGAGTGACTGAGGGAGTTACAGATACTTGAGGTAGTCTGGGGCAGTGAGGGGGGAGGGTAGGAAGGACATCTGAGCTGAGATCTAAGTTATGAGCTGGAGTTTCAGTGGCAGTGGAAGAGATGAAGGTGGTAGGAAGAGGGCAGGGCAAGGCAGGTCAGAGCAATTATCAAGCAGAGAGAATAGATTGACAGAGGTCCCTGAGTGGGGGTGGGTGTGGGGGAAGGGCCCATTGAAGAAACAGAGAGGAGACCACTGGGGCTAGAGTTCAGAGAGTGACTGGGAGAAGGTGAGGTCAGAGAGGTATGGGATAGTTGGTAGGCCATAAAGAGGACTTTGAACTTCATTCTAGGTATGATGGGAAACCCTTGAGGGTACTTAAGTAGGGAAAGGACATGAAGAGATCTATGTTTTTAAGTGATCCCTTTGGCTGCTGGGGGAGAATGGCCAAGAGAATCTCTTAAGAGAGGAAGCAGAGAGACCAGTGAGGAGGCTGGAACGGTTTTCTAGGTAAGACACAATGGTAGTATGCCCTAGGATAATAACAGTTGGGGTGGTGAGAAGTGAGTGCATTGGGCAAATATATTAGAGGTAACATTGTTAGGAATTGAAGATGGATGGGATATTGGGAGGGGAGGTGGTAAGGGAGAGGCGCATGTCCAGGATGTCATGCCCAAATGTGTATCCCTGTGACTTACTGCCACGGCCAACTGGTTCTAATCCTGCCCTATAAGGTCATTCCCAAAATGTCGCTCCTTTCAGGAAGGCGGAATAGTGGACTGGTGAACCACATTCAGTCTGGGACCAGATTATGTAGGTTCAAATCTCTTACTAGCTGTGTGACATGGAACAAGTTACTTCTCTGTGCTTCAGTTTCCTCATGTATAAAATGCAGATATTAACAGTTTCTTGAATGGATTAAATGAAGAACTACAACTACAATATATAGAGAAGTTCCTGCACATAGGAAGAGCTGAAAACTGTTTACTGTTGTTATTTCAGTCTTTGGGAAATTTAAAGATAACTGTCATCATCTTCCCTAATTTTTATACTCCTCTCATTAAGTAGGGCTGTTCACAGAGCACAAAAGAATCAAGCAGACTTGCCTTGCCAAGTGACGCTCCCATTTATAACCCCACATCTTCCCCCTGTTTGGGAAGCATGAGTAATTCTCTTGTCCAACAAAGCGAATGTCAAAGCCACAGCTTGGCCGGTTTGTATCTGTTCAGCCTTCCCAGTCTTAACATTCCTCCCCTCCAAGGGTCTCTAATTCTGTGCCTATGTACTGAAGTCCGGAGAAGTCAAGCAGCTGGTTTAAAGTCTCAAAGCAGGTAAGCAAGCAGCTGTACTATCACTAGAATCTGCACAAGTCTTGTACATGCCCAGTTCCTGGTGCTCTCCATTCATACCTCCCCATCGTGGCTTAACCTCTTGCCCATGGCACTCACCATCTTTGTCAGGAGTGAGGAAAATATAGAAAGCTGGTGGGTTCAAGGATTCCACAAACTTGGATTCCACCATTGGCTCAGAGAGCAGCTCTAGCTCCTCATGGAGAAGAAGCAGGCTGACTGCCTCAGGGAGGATGCTAGAAGTCAAGACTGGCAGGTTTGAGGGGCTGCCTTCTGGCATTGGGCTGGAGCTGTTGGGTAGGCCCATTGTTGGGACTCCTGACACAGATGGTCTCAGAATTTGCCTGGTGTTTTGGAGTTCTGGCAGCAGGTTATGCTGATGCCAGAGCCTTCCAGGGGGCAGGAGAGAGGGCAGAGTGGGGTGAAAGGGCGTAGGGAGGGGTTCTCTAAGAACAGAGGTGGTTATGGTACTGCTGAGACTTGTAGGACTTGAGACTGCTTGGGAATGTGCTTAGGCTCTGAGGAGGTAGGGGCCTGGATCTGGTAGGTCTAGTGGGTAATGGGGTTTTGGGTTTGTTGGGGATTGAGGTCCTAGGTTTGGAAAGTGATAAACTGAGGGAAGTTTGGTGAGGTGGGGCACTAGATTTAAGAGGTGACAGAATTTTAGAGGTCTTGGGTAAGAGGATCCCAGGTCTAGAGTGCGGCAGGTTATTTGGGCTCTTGGAAGGAGGAACTCTTGGTTTGGTGTGTGGTGGGTATTTGGGGATCTGAAGTGTGGAGACTTCAGGCCTGGGCTGTGGCAGCCTTTTGGGTGACTGTGATGTGAATACCCCAGGTTGGGGTGTGTTGGGGCATCCAGTTTAGATTGTGATGGAGCACCGTGTTTGCAGTGCAGTGGAGAAACATGTTTCATAATGCCAGCTTTGGGTTGGGATGGAGTGCCAGGATTCAGAGGTGGGACTTGTGTCTTAGAATTCATGGGTAATAGGGTACCAGGATTCTGGTGTGGTGATGTACTAGGCTTCAGAAGCAATAGAGCACTAGAATTTGAAGGCACAAGGGCAGCCAGTTTCATCCTGAGAGTTGGCTGAGCCAAGGTTCCAGAATCCTGTTGTGTTGAAATTTTGGGCTTTGACTGTGCTGGAGTGGATAGAGTACTACGGCTCTGACCCAGTGGCTCCAACTCCTTGGAACTAGGCATCTTCTTTGTAGAGGCAGGAGTAGTTGAGGATAAGTAGGACTTTGGTTTCACAAGACTTGATTTGGGAGAGAACTTAGCTGCCAAAGCTGGTCAGGCTGTGTCTGCCCCTAGGCCATGCCTGCTGGTGGATGAGGGCATGATGGTGCCTGGTCCACCTGTGGTGGGAGTCTGTCTCCTGGCCTTCTCACCAGCCTCCTTGGGCTGCACCGTGACCAGTGAAGTCAGAGGTGTGACAAAGTTGTATTCAAGTGACAGGTTGAGGACTTCGGCAGCCAACAGGTAAGTGGTGGCATCACAGGCTTGGAAGCGTGCCTCCAGCAGTTTTCCAATGGTGACCTATGCCCAGAGGTGGCAGATGAAGTGGGCTACATTGGGGACTGGCTCCCCTGGGAAAACAAAGGCCTTCTGGCTGCTGTTGGTGGCCACCTCACTGTGGCGGGACATGAGAAGCTGACCCCTGGGGCCATGGGTTGCCAGGTAGATGCCTAGTTTCTGCTCACCTGGTTGCACCTGTTCTGCCACCACCAGCTCTGAGCCACCAAAGTAGTTGGGGAAAAGGACCCAAGGGGAGGCCCCAACTAAGTCCCACAGGTAGTCCAGACGCACATCTGTCAGCAGAGGCATGAAGATCTCCTTGTAGAGGCCTTCCAGATGTAGGGCTGCATCAGTGTCCTTGTATATGTGCCAGGCTGCTCCCCAGTTCTCCAGGGACAGGTGACGTAGCAGTGGGAAGTCAGCATCATCCCAAAAAACCAAGCTGAAAAGATTCACCCTGTTGCCCAGTGCCTGAAGGATGTTGGAGAGGATCACACTGGGGGTCATCATGTCGGCTGTGGGCTCCCCATCCGTCAGGAAGATGATAAGAGAGATTCTCCCCACACTGGGGCCCCTCCCAGGCTCCTAGTTGCTAGGGTACAGCACTGAAGCAGCTGCCAGCAGAGCTGTGTTGATGTCGGTCCCTAATTGGGGAGTAGACTGTGAGGCCATCTTTTCTAGTTACTTCTATCCCCATTGCAGACACACTGGGAATCTCACCAACCTCCCAGGCTCAGTCATATCTCCTCATCTTTGCTCAGACTATTTCCACTGCTCATCCTTCCCAACTCCCTTACCCCCACACAGAGATCTAACAGTGGGGCCCATATGTCCTTAGCTTTTAGCACTCCCTGTCTCAGACTGTGCTTTGCCAGTTTCCTGGGGGAAAGTCTCATTCTCTAGTCAGAATGGCAGCTCCCCAAAGATAGCACCCCCACCTCCATGCTACAGGGGAAGAAAGGGCTGAGTTGACAAGAGGTGGTGGTTGGGGAAGATTTCAGTAATTGTCTGAGAGAGGATTGATCAAAAACCAGAATCAGGGCAGTAGCTTGCTCAAATAAATAAATATCTAGGAAACAGATCTTGGAAATAAATATCTGGATTATTGATTTTGAAAAACTCTTAACAAATTCTTCTGAGTATGTGCTTTAAAGAAGAGGAAACTCAGGCCCAAAGAGAAGTGTGACCAAAAATACATGGAGAATCAGCTGTGCTCTTTCCACTAGGAAAAGGAACACAGATGAAGGGACATATTTGTATAAAATGTAATAGTGATATTTCAGGCATTGTGATAAGTGAGGTGGATGGGGGAATGGAGGGAGCATTTCAAGAATTTCCCATATAACCACAGTCTGCTCATTTGGGTAGGTAGGTCTGACACTTACAGCCACCAGCTTCCATGTGGCCCAGGTAGTCCTTGGCATCATAAACATTCTGGATGGTGGCCTGGATGGAGCCTCCAGCTTTCCAGACACTAACTGTGTCAGAAAAGGAGATGATGTTGAAGTAGTCATTGGCCTGCAGGTCACCAAGGATCACATTCATGGCCTTTTTAGTCTGTGGGATTTGGAAGAAGTGAAGGAGATGGACCAAGACTTGAGGTCTTGTTGAAGACTGAAAGGCTCTTTGTATATAGGGGACTAAAGTCTAAGCATTATATGATTTTAAGACTCTGACTCCAGCACTCTATAAGTCTAGGATTCTCAAATCAAAATGCTCTAGAGGCTCTATGACCCAAAGCCTAGAACTGCATTTGTCCAATGGGAGCTGCTAACTATAGCTATTTAAATATTAATGTAAGTTAGTTAAAATTTTAAAATTCTGTTTCTTCACTTGCAGTAGCCACATTTCAAGTGTACGATAACCACATGTGGCCAGTGGCTACTGTATTGGAGACCTCAGAATTTTAGAACCTTTCCATCATCAAGAAAGTTCTCTTGGACAGTAGTGGTTTAGAAGGTTCAAGCTCTATGCTTTCAGAGCAGTAGGTTCTATGTGTTCCGTGGTTCCTGGAACCCATCACTCAGGATTCAATGATTCCAAAGCTCTAAAGTTTAAGAGCTTTATGATTCCGGATCTTTATAGCTGCCTTTCAATGACTTTGCATGCATTGGTTCTGTTCTGTCTAATCTGTTCTACTCACCGTACGTTTCTTGCAGGCTGGTCTTGTTACAAGCCCCCAGATAACCCAGATTCCATTTCGTCTCCACAACTTTACTCTTATTGTGTCCTGTAGATAACAGACTTTCCTACTTCCTTTTTATTTGTTCATGTCTTCACTGTTCCTTCAGTTGCTCCTTCTCTGGGCAGACCCTCCTTCATTGCCTACTCTGACCCATGCCCTTTGCACCCACACATTCCCATTCCCAAGCTGTTCACTGACTGTCTTATGTAGAATATTTTCATTCTCCATCCAGGTATTGAGCTCTCTGAGAACAGAACTTAGAAAGCTTCTTCCTCTTGGCTCCCTGCTCCGTGACAATACTTAGCATAGGGCTAGACATGTAGGAGGTTCCAAGAATAGGGTATATAGGTTCTAGTATTAGAACACTATTTATAGGACACTTGCTATATTCCAGGCACTGTGCTAAATACTTTAGATGCATCGGCTCATTTAATCCTCACAGCAACACAATGAAGAAGGTACTGATATTGTCCCCATTTTGCAGGTGATGACACTGAGGCTCAGACAGGCGGAATGACTTGTTCAAGGTCACACAGCTAGTCACTGATGGCTCAGGGACTGAAATCCATATTTTAGAGATATTAAATCCAGTTATTTTAAGCACAATATTATACTTTCAACCCTTTTTATAGGTATGAGTTCCAGAGACCACAGGAAGGGCACTTGTGGCCCACCTTTCTCTATATCTGAAACTGATAGAAAATGCTTCAAATGCTTCTAAGTGGATCAGAGTCTTTCCCGCCATAGGATGAACTCAGGGATAGGCCGCACATTCTAGGATAGGTAGCTAAGCACCATATTTTTGTTTTCATTGAGAGGGCTGAGACATAGAGGATGGCCTTTCCTGAGAAGCTCCTGTTAACCAGGGACAGATTAGGTTTTTAGAAGCATGTTGTTTAATCTCCTATTATTTTGAGATTTCCCAGCTATCTCTCTGTTATTGACTTCTAGTTTAATTCTGTTTGGTCTGAGAACATACTTTGTATGATTTACATTCTTTTAAATTTGTTAAGATGTGTTTTACGATCCACAATGTAGTCTATCTTGGCAAATGTTCCATGTGAGCTTGAGATGAATGCGTATTGTGCTGTTTTTGGATGAAGTATTGTGTAGATGTCAATTACATCCAATTGATTGATAGTGCTATTCAGTTCAACTATGTCCTTATGGATTTTCTGCCTGCTAGATCTGTCTATTTCTGATAGAGGGGAATTGAAGCCTCTAACTATAATAGCGGAATCATCTATTTCTCCTTGCAGTTCTATCAGTTTTTGCCTCATGTATTTTGAGACTCTGTTGTTAGGTGAATACGCATTAAGGATTGTTATGTCTTCTTGGAGAATTGACCCCTTTATCATTATATAATGCACCTCTTTATCCTTGATAATTTACTTTCTCTGAAGTCTACTTTGTCTAAAATTAATATAGCTGTTCCAGCTTGCTTGCTTGCTTGCTTTCCTTCCTTCCTTCTTTCTTCTTAAGATTGGCACCTGAGCTAACATCTGTTGCCAATCTTCTTTTTATGGTTCTTTTTCTTATCCCCAAAGCCCCCTGGCACATAATTGTATATTTCAGTTGTGACTGCCCCTGGTTCTGCTGTGTAGGATGCTGCCTCAGCATGGCCTGATGAGCAGTGCTATGTCTGCGCCCAGGATCCAAACCAGTGAAACCCTGGGCTGCTGAAGCGGAGCCCGTGAACTTAACCACTCGGCCACGGGGCGGGCCCCTCCAGCTTTCTTTTGATTAGTGTTAGCATGGTATATTTTTTTTCCATCCCATTACTTTTAATCTGTGTCTTTATATTTAAAATGGGCTTCTTGTAGACAATATATACTTGGGTCTTGTTTATGTTTTGTTTTGTTTTAATCAACACTGACAGTTTCTGTTTTTCAGTCGGTGTATTTAGACCATTCATGGTTAAAGTGATTACTAATTTGCCATATTTAACTGTTTTCTATTTGTTGTCCTTTCTTTTTTTTTTTTATCTTCCACTCTTTTTCTGCCTTCTCTGGTTTCAGTTGAGTGTTTTATGTGATCTGATTTCCCTCGTCTCTTAGCATATCCATTTTGTTAAAAAAACTTTTCTTAGTGGTTGCCCTAGAGTTTGCAATATGCTTTTACAACTAATCCAAGCCCATTTTCAAATAACACTATACAGCTTCATGTGGAGTACAAATACCTTGTAACAGAATCTCCCAATTCCTCCCTGCTGTCCCTTATAACGTTGCTGTCATTAATTTCACTGATCGATAAGCTATAGTCACTGAATACATTGCTGCTATTACTATTTTGCACAAATTATTTGTTACATAAAGTAATTAAAAAATAAAATATTTTATTTTACCTTCATTTATTCCTTCTCTAACACTGCTCGTTTCTTTATGTAGATCCAAGTATCTGAACTAACCATTTTCCTTCTCTCTGAAGAATTTCTTTTAACATTTACATGTGCAAGGCAAGTCTACTGACAAGTCCCTCAATTTTTGTTTGGCTAATAAGGTCTTTATTTCTCTTTCACTTTGGAAGGATAATTTTGCTATACAGAATTCTAGGCTGGTGGCTTTTTCCTTCAACACTCTAAAAATTTCACTCCACTCTCTTTTTGCTTGCGTTATTTCTTAAGAGAAGTCCCATGTAACTCATCTCTGTTCTTCTATAAGTAAGGTGTTATTTGCTACTGGATTTTTTTTCAGGATTTTCTGTCTTTGATTTTCT
This sequence comes from Equus przewalskii, assembly GCF_037783145.1. Classification (NCBI taxonomy): domain Eukaryota; kingdom Metazoa; phylum Chordata; class Mammalia; order Perissodactyla; family Equidae; genus Equus; species Equus przewalskii. Next base: position 42,820,144 of record NC_091863.1, on the reverse strand, counting down.
GTAGTTTGAATAGGATACGACTATGTGTAGATTTTTTTGGTATTTATCCTGCGTAGTGTTCTCTGAGCTACCTGTATCTGTGGTTTGGTGGGTGTCATTTATTTTGGAAAATTTGTATCCATTATTCCTTCAAATATTTCTTCTGTTACTTTCTCTTTCTTCTCCTTCTGGTATTCCCATTACACGTATGTTACACTTTTGTAATTGTACACAGTTCTTGGATACTCTCTTGTGGTTTTTTTTTTTTCATTCCTTTGTTCTCTTTGCTTTTCAGTTTGGGAAGTTTCTATTGACATATCTTCAAGCTCATTCATTCTTTCTCTGCCCGTGTTTAGTGCCCTAATGAGCCCAAAAAAGCTATTCTTCATTCCTGTTGTAGTGTTTTATATTTCTTCCATTTCCTTTTGATTTTCTTAGTGTGTCCATCTTTGCTTACATTACCTATCTATGCTTGCACGTTGTTCACTTTTCCCATTAGAGCCTTTAGCATATGGTTATTTTAAATTCCTAGTCTGATAATTCCAATATCTATGCCATATAAGTCTTGTTCTGATGCTTGATTTATCTCTTCAGACTGTGATTTTTCCCTTTAGCATGCCTCGTAAATTTTTGTTGAAAGCCAGACATGGTGTATGAGGTAAAAGTAACTGAGGTAAGTAGGCTTTAGTGTGAGGTTTTATGTTTATCAGCCTAGGAGTTAGGTTGTGTTTGCTGGCTGCTGCAGTTGCAGGTGTCAGAAGTTAAATTTCTTCTAGGGTCCTTGTTTTTGTCTCCTCTATTGTCTTGGGTTTCCCTAGAGACTCTTTCTTAAACAGAGTCTAGGCTTCCAGTTCTTTCAGCTGTAACCTCCTGGTTAAACAGGAGGCCAGTTGATGTGGTGGTAATGTGTGGGGGGAGGGGAAGCATTCCTTAGATCTATAATTAGGTCTCAGTCTTTTAGGGTGCCTGTGCCCCTGGAATATGACCTTCACGAGTGCTCCCCAGCTTCTTTCTCACCTTAGATGAGATGGAAATGTTAGAAAAATTTGGAGTTGGATATATGCCTTCCCCTACACTGAAGGCTAGAGGGAGACAGTTTTCAATATTTCCCTTCCCCCAGTTAGGTTACACTCGGGTAAAACAAGTCAGTGAGCCTTAGGTTCCATGGGCTCTGTGGTTCAGAACTTCAAGGTAAAAAGGCTACACTGCCTAGAACACATGAACCTTACAATTCTAGAGCCCCAGAGTACTATGGTTTGAAAATGCTGCTTCCAGAACTTTACGATTCAGGCTCTAAAGTCAAAATCTCCTTGGTCTAAGACTCAAGACCTGTTTCAAGGGTGCTCTAGTAGAAGACCTACAAGATTTAAACCCAGATGGATCCAGGTCTCTATGGTTTCTAAGCACTCTAATGCTAGTGCACCGTATTTTTTTGGCTTTGAAGTAAAAACATAAAACATAAAAAACAAAAACCTGTGGCCTCTCAAAGTTTCAGAGTCTGAAACGACTAAGGTTTTATTTTTTTGACACAGCTTTTATGATACCAGAGTACTCTAGCTCAAAGGTTCTATGACTCTGGGCCCCTATGAGACCTGGAGTTTTGGGGCTGAGGGTCTCAATGGTTTCAGGCTCCATTATTCAATGTTTCAATGTTCCTAGGATTCTTCTTTTTTTTTTTTTTTTTTAAGATTGGCACCTGAGCTAACAACTATTACCAATCTATTATGTTTTCTTTCTGTTTTTTTCTCCCCAAATCCCCCCAGTACATAGCTGTATATTTTAGTTGTGGGTCCTTCCAGTTGTGGCACGTGGGACACCACTACAACGTGGCCTGATGAGTGGTGCCATGTCCACACCCAGGATCCGAACCAGCGAAACCCTGGGCCGCCACAGCAGAGCGCCCAAACTTAACCACTCAGCCACAGGGCCGACCCCTTAATGTTCCAAGGACTCTGTGGCTCCAGGTCTACATGGCTCCTGACAACGAAGGTACCAGGACCCTAAGGTAGGCTCAGGCCTATAAGATCCAAGGGTGAGGGTCTCTGGCCCCAGGGAACCACTGTTTCAGCACTTTCTGCTTTCTGAGCCTTCTAGAAAAAGAGTTATGAAAGGTCCCAAAGGTCCTTGTTACCTGTTTCATCTTGATACCAAACATGGAGCCGCCCACGTCAATAACGAACACCACGTTTCTCTCGACAGGTGGGAGGCCTCTGGGAGCAAAGTAATGAATAAAATAGCCAGCGTAAATCTGGACAAAACGAAGTGAAACCAACAAGAACCGTGAAAGCCAGTCTAAATCAGACTCTCTTACTCTCCCGCATAACAGCCTGCTCTCTTCCTTCCTAGGCTTTATCACTGTTTCTAGTTAAACAGGCATTTGTGCAATTGTTTGTTCAACGTCCATCTCCTCCACCAGATCTGTATCTCTGCTGTTCAGGCTGTCAGCCCAGGGCCTGCCTCAGAGCTGTGGAGTGAATGAGACTGGCTGGTGGCCCAAGGCTCCAAGGATCAGGATCTCTGTCATACTTGAGTTCCTGTCCATGAGGGCTGGGCCTGCACAGTCTTGAGGGCCTCTGGGGACATTTTGCCTGGGCTCCAGGAACTGTAAGTATTGTTTTGACCTCCCTCTATAGAGTGAGCCTGGGGCCCAGCTCCACTGCTGCCAGGGGCTGGGAGTTTGCAGGGCCTCCCTCTCCTCCTTAAACCTCCTTTCTGCTGTTGCTGGGCAGAGCAGGGAGGGGAGGAGGGAGTAGAGGCTGACTGAGCTGTTTGTTCAGAGGGGATTGGTTAGACCAGGTGCAGATGCCTTGGGCCGTCCAGGATGTGATTGGCTGCTGACCCCCTTCCCCACTCCATCTCACCCTCTGCAGAGCCTGGGGGCTGGGACAGCTGAGGGAAGGGGAGGGGGAGCTGGGAGGGCCCCCAGGACCAGTGGCAGCTCAGCCTAGGGAAGTATGGGCTTGCTGAGGGTCTGTGCTGCCTAGTAGCCTGAAGCAGGCTCTGCCCTGCGATAACCAGCTTATTCTCCTCTCTGCCATTCAGGCCCTCTCTGATCACAAGGCTGCACACACTCTCTCTTCCTCTCTCAGTGGGGAGAGAAGGAGATGGGAGGGCATCTTTCTCTTCTTCTCGACCCCAGCCTGTGATTTAGTTCACAAGTGCAAGTGCAGCGTCAGTCTCCACTTTCTCCTGGCATTCTACAGCATTTCCCAAAGGCCTGGGTCGAGCATCCTGCCACTGCCCAAGCCAAAGGCAGAGTCCGGCTGCCGTCCTCTGTTCCTCCCACACCTGGGCAGGTGAGAGTTTCTGGGAACATCACAGGCCTACCTCTCCTTGGTCCCTCCCTCTCACCGGTGGCCCCAAACCTCATATCCTATAAGCCAGAGGCACGACCCAGGTCACCAACCTCTCACACTCCCCTCAGCTGTCACGCCACCCCACTCTAGGAAATGTCTCTCTTCCTTCTTCATGAAGAAAATTAAGGGCCCCAGGCCCTGTTTCTTGGACTGCCCGCCCCACCCTTGCACAGGGTCCACATCCCCATATACCTCTTGCTCTACTTAAGGACAGCACAGTCCTGCCCTGGACTCCATGCGCTCCGAGCCTCCAGCACCTCCTCCACCAGTCAGGCCCCTTCTCTCCAACCCAGGCCACACTACCTACTGGGACTTCCTTAGAATATAAAAATGTTTGTGTCTTTTCCATCCACTAGGGCAGCCGCCATTGATCCCAAGCACACCCAAACTTCAAAACAGCTTCTCTCCTCCCTGTACCATGCCACAGTAATGAAATCGGCACCCGCAGTGGTCTTCTTACCTCCAGTTCACTCCTCCGCCCACCACAGACTGGCTCCCCCCGCCACCACGCACTGACCCTTCTCTCGCTAGAGGCAACAATGACCAGTTGGTTTCCAAACTGCATGGGTGTGTTTTGATTCTCACCGGACTGCAGCTCCCTCGTGCATTTCACAGCTGGTGGTTGCTTCTGGTCCCCAGGAAATCTTTTCCCCTGGGATTCTGAGATGATGAACTCTCCTTATTCTCCTACCAGCTCTCTGGCCCACCTGATTCAGTTGCTTTTCTGGGTTCCATTTTCTCTCCCTGTCCTTTAAGCAGTGCTTCCCAATATTTTTCAGTCATGGCATGCAGAGAAAATGATCACGTTTTTGTAGCACAATGGAGGGAAGTGGTGGGGATTTAGAGCTCTGAGCAGACTGTCGGCAGTTGGTGGGGCCAGACAGCCTGAAGGCTGAGGAGCTCCGGCTCCCGCACTGAGAAGCTCTGCCTTAGCAACTGCCATCCTGGATCTGTTCTTCTGGCTCTACACATTGGTCCTGGGTCACCTGCCTGGTTCTCTCGGTTTCAATCCATGGGTCTCCCCTGATGACTCCACATCTCTTTCTCCAGTGCAATGCTCTCCTCTCTTGGCCCTCCACAGCTGCATACCCACTCACTGTTGGACCTGTTCCCTTGGATGTCTGAAGATGCCTCCAACGTATCTTACCCAAACAAGAAATTCATTCTCTTCTCCCCACCCCCCATCCTGGCCTTGTGTGCCTTTGTCATTTAGAGGTACCATCATCCACGTGGCCACTCCAGATACAAACCTGAGTGTCACCCCTGAATCCTCCTGTGCACCTCACTCTCCACATCCAACCAGCCACAGATTCCTGCTGGTCTTAGCTGCTGGATATGTCTCAGGTCCATGTCCTCTCCACCCCAAACTAACAAAGCCCAAATTAGGGACTTCTTTCTCTCTAGTTTGCCTGCTTCTATTGCAGCCCCTCCTGTGCATGCATCTTTGCAGCAGCTGCTCAGTCTGGTCTTTCTAAACACTGACCTCATAACGTCATTCCCTCTCGGGGTTCCCCGGTCACTTTCAAGACAAAGTCCACGTTCCTTATCATGCCCCTGCAGCACTCACCGCCTTCAGACTCACCCCTCACCATTTCTTGTGCCTCAAATTAACGCTCTAGGAACTCCAACCCACTGGAAGCTCCCTAGACACCCAGGATATTTCCAGCCTCCATTCCTTGTATCATGCAGCCCCTAGTTTGCTAGAATACCTTTCCCTTCGCACAGCACCCCTCCCAGCTTGGTACGCTTCTTTGCGTTCTCTAACACCCAGGTCGGTCTTTACTTCCTCCAGGGAGTCTTCCCGAAGTTCCTTTCCCCTCGTGATGGCTTCCATCATCCTTTGTGCTGTCACTGAAAGAGCACTTCTCATCTCGTGTCATTATTGCCTCTTTCTGTTTCACCCGGAGATAGTGAATAAAGTCTGTGTGCGATTCACTTCGGGCTGCCCGACATCAGCCAGCACTGGGCACGACACAGATTAGGTGCCCAGGGAGTCCTGACTAAGTGAATGAAGGGGCAAATGTGCTGGGCTTTGAAAGGTGGGCGTACTCACGCAGGAATGGGAGGTGAATTGAGGGGTTCTGGGTGGGAGGACGCAGGAGGCAGGGCACACAGTGGATGGGATTATCGATCATGCTATTTAATGCCTCATTCCATCTGTTCTATCTGTATTTCCACTCCAGGCAAAGGTGGCATAGGTAAACAAACAATGGACAAGCAGACAACTACCTCAACTAACACACACGTGGCAGAACACTAGGTTAAGGCCCCTGCTGCCACCTGCTGGCAGGATACCCTCAGTTCCTATTCTGAGAGGGTGAATTACTTTTATTCCTCCTACGCAACAGGCTGTGCCATACCTCTCTGTCTCTGCACATGCTGTTCCCCCTCTCTCTGCATGCGTTTCCCTTCCCCCTCTTGGCCTAGGTGGAGGTAGAGTCTACTCATTTTTCCCATGCTAATTTAAAGGATGCTCCTTTAGGCGGGCTTTCCTGAACCCTTCCTCAGGGGATCCTCACGTAGCCCGTTACAGATTTGTACACAGCACTTAGAACTTTTTATGTCTGCTCGGCCTCCATGTATCTGACTCCTTCAGGACTGGGACATTCCAGAGGGAAATTAGGGGCTGTGTCCCACTCATTTCTGAGTTCTCAGAGTCAATGAGGACAGGAGCGGGCTAGAGTTACTCTGCTCGGTGGAGATGTGTCCATGAATGAATGAATGAGTAAGTGCACCGGGGGAGGTGTAATGAAAGCAGTGTACCAGCCCAGAGCAGAGAGAAGAATTGTCAGTGGAGTGGGATCACCAGGGTGGTGGCATTTGAACAAGGTCTTTAAGGACGAGGAGGACACTGACCAGTGAAGAAAGGAGGGAGAAGACATTCCCAGGGCAGCAGATAGTATGAACAAATGCTGAGACATGGATGAACGGCAGGTTTGGGTATTCGGGGAGAAAGGGGTGTGGTGTGATGTGGTGTGGGACAGCTGGAGGGTGGTTTGTGTGCTCGAGGTGGTGAGAGGTGTGGCGGGAAAGGCAGGCTGGGACCAGACATCTCAGGCTGCCGTGCAGTCACTGCCATCAAGCCCAGGGTCTTGGACCAGTCCTCTACCCTCCTGGTACAGCGTGGGACCTCGCTATGTTCTCCATGAGTGTGTGAGCTCAGAGTTTAAGGGTTCTCTGTTTAGGCAGATGGCTCACTCAGGCAAAAAGAATTTCTAAAACTTAGAAACAGCAAAAAAGTCCAAGAGAACGTGAGAATATCAGAGCTGTCGAAAGTGTGAGAGACCAATTACTGGCCATCGGTTCACTTTCCAAAAGGACTGGTTAAGAGTGGGCTATGACCGGATTCAAGCAGGAACGGATTCATTTGGAGCTTGATTCAATTTACAGAGTTCCAGGTCTCTAACCCTTTGAGGGCGCACATGTGCCTCCCAAGGTGTGAAGTCATACGTCGTTACACGTCATCCTGTCCGGGTTCGCTAGTTCTCACTGATCCCTAGGAAGAACCAAGTGAGCAACTTGGGGAGGCCAGATTATTGCCCAGGCCGGTCTGACTCCAGAGCCCGTGCTCTTTCCATTCCCCTAGCCCCCTCGCCTGCACATCTCCCGTGACGTCCTCCAGGACTACGTCATACTGGACTGTGAAGTCGGCCGTGATGCCTGAGCTGGAGAAGGCAGACTGGTCTTGCAGTGTCGGGTAGAAAGTGATTCGGACACGGATCTCTGCCCTCTCAGTCCTGGTGGATGGGGGCGAGTCAGCCTCACCCGTGTGGATGCGGAGGGTTAGGGTGGGGTGGCAAGGAGGATTCACCAGGCAGAAAGCCAGGTAAAGGGACCTCAAAGGGGGCAATATCTGGGGAGGGTGAGAAATAACCCCCACACCACCTGCTGCTCCTCCTGCCTACAATGCCCTTCCACTTGTGCAAACGCCACGCTCCTCCGGAAACCCTACAACCACCTCCTCATGCTCTGCCTCTTCCAGCAAGCCCAGCCTGGCAGACCCAGCCCTCCCCTCAGCTCCCAGGCTCTGGCAGTCTGCCCCTCACTCACGACCTCGCCCTGGCTCACTTGCCATCCGTCCTGGGGCCCAGTCTCTGGAGGAGCGTCACATTCCCAGGTCGACCAGGAGCCTGGGTCTCCTCCCAGAAAGGCCGTGTGGGGTGTGTTGTGGAGAGATCCAGACACACAGACAGGGCCTAGGTCTCCTCCCATGCCCCCTTACTGCTGTGGGAAACTGCAGTCTAGCAAGGTTCTCCTCTGGGATGGAATTTCATGTGTTCTCTTCCCCCGCTGCCTTCCGACTCTCAGAATCACATGTGGGAATAGGCCTTTTAGCACCTCATGAAATCGCAGATGAATTTCTAGTCCCGGATGTTTGCTGAGCTGGCCACAAGATCAACTCCTCTGGAATTTCAGTCCAAGACAAATGTCCATTTAGACATGTCTCTGTGCCTCCTTTTTCCCAGAAAATGGAAACTTGGGAATTCTGCTCCCCTCCCCTTCCTGCTACAGCTGTCAGGAAGCTTAGGGGCAAACTGAGCCCCCATACTCTCTGAGGCGCCTGCTTCCATACGTTCCCTTGGCTTCCTTCCTTTCAGAGGTCTTTGTTCTGTTTTATCCCCACAGGATTGGCTGTACCCTCTGTTTTAACCTTTAAGGAGAATGGGGAGGGAGCTGCCATTTATAGCTTAGGGCTTAAGCGTGCGGGCTCCAAGGACTCAGATGCTGCCTGAGGACAAGTTACCCACACTCTAAGCCTCAGTCTCCTCGTCTGTAGCACAGACATGATAATCGTTCCTATTTCATAGACAGTGTTTGTGTGGATTAAATGAGACCATTCATGTAAAGCATTTGGAGCCATACTTGGCTCTGTCCACTTAGTAAGTGCTCGATCATGCTCATGATTACAGGTACCATCTAATCTTCATTACTCTCTACCACTGATTCACAGGGAGGAATTTTCTCAAATTCTCACAATGGTCCTGAGCCATGGATGGCATCTCCGCATTGTACAGATGGGAAAAGTGAAGCAGAGGATTGAGTGATTTGCCTGTGGTCCCACCTTAGGAGAAAGTCAAAGCTGGGATTTGAACCCAGATCTGTGTGTCTGTTTCTCTCCTCTACGTGCACCGCACTGTCTCTCTGGGCCAGCAGGGACAAATTAGGCAGGACCTCCAAAGCGAAACAGTTTGGCGAGGGTGGCCACGTGACATGAGTGATTTCTCTGTGCCTGTCCACTCATCTCTCAGAGGAGGTGGGTAGGCCAGCTCAGTGGTTCTCCAATCTGGCTGGACATTGCCCTCTCCTGCAAACTGGTCAGAAACAGATTCTTGGGCGCCTCCCCAAGGTACCGAACCAGAAGACTCCAGAAGGGTCGGGTCCAGGAATCTACATTTCCAACAGTTCACATAGTGAGCCTGATGTGGCCACTCTGGCCTTCAAACACCTCTAGAAGAAAATTTGAAGCACGGCTGACAGACAGGACATCTCTCCGGCCTACAGGGCCTGAGATGGCATCCTCCAGGGCAGCCTGAACTTCACACTGTCCTCCCATTGCCCTTCCATTCTCAGTGGTGATTCCAGAGGAAAGCAAGATTTGGCCAGTGTGGCTTCTGAAACCTGCTGCATTCTCAACACATGATTTCATGGACGTCACCTAGTAATCCCTCCCCAAATCCTTATTTTTTCCTGAGGGAAATCATGACTCTGGGAAGTTATTGAACTGCTGGTTTCATACAGCTTGCCAGGATCAGACCAAGTTTGTAAACCAAATATCTTCAACTCCAAACATGTCCTCTTTCCATTGTTTGAATGGGGAATGATCTTGGCAGTGAGCACAGTGCAGAAGTAGTACCGGAGGGAAGCTCAGGGAAAACAGGTAGGTTTCCATTCAGGGAAGGTCAGTTTGATGGTTCACCCATAGTGCTGTCCACATACTGGTATGGATGTTGGTGTGCAGGCGACTGGTCCTCAAAGGTGGTTTGTGAACATAGCCAATGCCCATCCTTTCTGACAGTGTGACCTCTACACTCAGCCTTTTCATCAAGTGGCTAGGCCTCGGGCTCACCATCAGCTGATACTGACCCTGGTGCCTTTGTAGCAGCTCTTCATAGGCCAGGGAAAATTCTCACCTCTGTGCCTGCTGCTGGGCTGGTGGACATGTGGAACTTCTCGGATTCCGGGTCCCTGGGCATGAAAGGGAGGAGATTGGGAAGGGGATGGGATCTTTTAAAGGGGAGGGGAGCTGCTAGATTACCTAGTTCTTCCCACCCCGACCCTGGCCCCACCAGATCTGACCAGGTTTCTAGTTCAACTAAGTCTCTCGCCCGCAGTTAATCATCCACTCATCCACTCATTAATCTCTCTCTCTTCCTCTTTCACCTTCCTAAATGTTTTGCCTGAGAAACTCTATCACAGGCAGCTTACCCATAAAGAAACTCTGTTGGTGAAAATCTGAATCCAGAATAGAAAAATAAGTGGCTAATGATTTGTTTTACAAAAAGGGTTTTCAATTTATACACAATGCCTTTTCCCCTTCAAATAGCCCCTCACGCCCACCCCTCCCCCATGCTTTAGATTAACCTTGTTTATATGGCATTAATTCCTCAGCATGCAGTACCAAAACCTAAAGTTTATGTGCTTAATGACATTCTTGGAAGCTGGGAGAAAACATTGAAAGAAGACAATACATTTCTGCCAGCAGAATGGAACTCAGGTAGTAAAAAATATTTGATTTAGAAAAACCTCCCTTGAACATAACCTTACCAGAAGGTACCAATTCTCAAATAAGCCTCATCCTGCTAGGAGGAGGAAAGTGGAAATGGGGAAGTAAACTCCCATTTGTTGAACACCTACTCTCTTATATTCATTAACCACATCATCTTCATGTAATCTTATGAAGTAGAGATCATTGTCCCCACTTTACAGAGATAGGGACTGAGGCCCAGAGAAAACAATGTGTAAGCCCCTGATCACAGGGCTAAGATGAACTTGTTGTGTTTCAGACTGGATGGAGCCTTACATGATGCCTACATGAGCAGCTATCTTTCCCTGCTGATGGGCTTCCTTATAGATTTTCTTTGCCTGATGCTTCTCTTTGACTTCTGCAATGTAGACTTCATTGTTGATGGTCCTGATGGAACAGCAAAGAGGAAGGACAGAGACAGAGAAAAAGAAGATGGTCAGAGACAGAGAGAAAGAGACATACAAAGAAGGAGGAGGAGGACGGGAGATGGGGAGAAAGAGCAAAATAGTACCATAAAGCCAGAGTTAGAGAAGGAACAAGAGAAGAGAGGAGAGGTGAGGGAGATAAAACCAAGTGAAGCAGTTATCATTATCTCCATTTGTAAGATGGGAGATAGAGACCACACAGTTGGCATATGGTAGACCTGGTGTTAGGACTTTATGTTTCCCAAGTGTTGAATGAATTCCATGTTTTGGAATATAAAATAATTTTAGGTGGGACACAACTGAACGTTTTTATTATAATTGTTATGTTTAGTGAAAACATTACAGTAAGTAATGTGTATTAAAAATATAACTAGCACATTGAACCCATGAACTCACAGATATTGTTGCTTAGGATAAGACTAACTTAGGTAATCTTAAAAAGTGTACCTATTTAAAGAAACCATATTAAGTAAATAACATGGTGGGTGGTACAGGTGATAAAAATTGTGAAAGCAGAACGTAAAAGGCATCTGAGCTTGATTAGGTAGGGGCCGTGACCTCAGAGAGCTCAGAGACTTATGGGATGCTAATTCAGATTTGCTAACACCCATTTTTCCATTGCTCTAAGGAAGGTAATAAAAGGCAAAGGAGTTCAAAGAAGGGAGGGAGCACTTTTGCCCAAGTCTTCAGGAAAGGGTCCTAGAGGAGGTGGCTTTTGTGCTGGACCTGAAAGACAGGGAGGATTTGGATACATGATCCTCAGTGGCCATGCCTTCTCAGTCTCCTTCCCTTCCTGACTTCTAAATCTTTGAGACACTCCGAGGCTCTGTTTTCAACATCTCCTTCCTCTCCTCTTTGTAGTGACTCCCTAGGTGTGGTCATCTATCCCCATGGCTACAATATCATTTGTACACATATGATGCCCAAATCTGTATCTTCAATGTGAACTTGTCCCCTGAACTCCAGGTCTATATATCCAGTTGCTCACTTGACATTTCCACTAGAATGTCCAATAAGGGCACCTAAGGCTTAATATATCCCAAACTAAGTTCCTGGTATCTCCCCCACTTCTCCAATGTGCTCCTCCCCTAGTCGTCCTTATCTCAGGACATAGTTGTTCAGCTGAAAATCTTAAAGTCATGCTTGACTCCCTTCTTCCTCTCACACTCCACATTTAATCCATCTGGGAATTTTGGCTCTATCTTTAGATACATCCACCATCTGACTCCTTCTCACCACTCCCACAATTGCTACCCTGGTCCAAACTACCAACATTTCTTGTTCAGATAAATGCAGTAGCCTACTAACTTCCCTCTGTAAAGCCTTGCCTCCTTATTATCTGTTCACTTCATAGAAGTCAGAGCAGTCATGTTAAATCCTAAGTCATGCTACGTCCCATTCTTGCTTAAAACTCTGTGGCTTCCATCTCAACTCAGAGTAAAAGCCAAAGTCCTTACCAGGGCCCCCATGGCCAGACACAGTCTGGCTCACTGTCACCTCTTTAACCCCATCTCCTACTCTTCCCACATTCATTCTGCTCCAGCCACACTGACCTCCTTGTTGTTTCTTGAATTTGTTCAGTGCACTCCTGTCTCAGAGCCTTTGCAATTGCTGTTCTCTTTTCCTGGAACACTCTTCCTCCAGATCTTTCAAGACTTATACCCCCTCTTCTTTCAGGTCTTTGCTCAAATGTCATTTCCTCAGAGAGATATACTTGATCACTCTAAAATAGCACCTGCCCACTCACTTTCTACCCCCCTTACTCTACTTTCTATTTTTTGGTAGCACTTCTTATACACAAACTGACATATGCTTCCTTGTTTGCTTTTTCCTTGCCTGTCGTCTCCAATGGACTGTGAGCTCCTTGAGGGCAGGGAGCTTTTCTGCCCTATTTGCTGCTATGTCCTCAGTGTCTGGACTATGGCCTGGCACACAGCAGACACTCAACAATTATGTGTGGAGTGTGCATTCCAGACACACAGCAGGAAAACACAGAATGCATTTCAGGAAACTGCAAGTAGTTAGTTAGATTGGGCTGGAGCAGAGGGGCAGGGAAAGGAGGTATGGAGAGAAGCTTGGAGTGGTTGGGTAGAATAAAGGAGAATAAAGGGCTTTGAAGACCAGACTCAATGAGCTCATATGGCAGTGAAGACTTTTCCTATGGAGAATGGGGAGTCATGGAGAAATCTTGAAAAGTGCAGGGATGGGTCACAGCTGGCCTTTGAAGGGAGTGATAGCTCGGTGTCCCAGGGGACGTGAGTGCAACTCTGTAAGAGGCAGGAACAAGTCTCTATTTTACAAATTGAGAAACTGAGGCATAAATATTGGGGGAAGGGAGTTACTTGACCAAAGCAGCAGCTTCCAGGAACACTTGAGGATATGCAGCCTGCAAGAAGAGACCACTCAGGTGAGAAGTGTTTCTAGGCAGCTGAAACAGACTATTACTGTGGCTGGGCTAGTGTGGGGGTGGGCCGAGCTGGCACTGCCCCAAAATCTCCTAGGGGGTGTAGGGGTTTAGGGTGGAGCTGGTCTGGCAGCAGCACACTGGGGCCTCTGTGTGTGTGCTGCCTCCAGCCAGCATACTTTCCACAGAGTCTGCCCAAGAACATTTCCTCTAGCCTGCTTTGCTTAATTTTAAAAAAAAATTTCTTTTGGTGTTTTTTCTATTGAAATAAAAATCCAAATTCTGTCTGACTGCTTGGCCCTTGGATCATTTGACCAACAACCTCTCTGGTGAGCCCCTGTACTCCAAACCCATGCCTGCTCTTTTGCCTTTGGTCTCCCTGGGCTTCCCACATGAAGTGGGCCTGGCCCCTTCAAAACTTACCCATATGGAAATCCTGCTTCCAGAAAGCCCTCCTTGACTACCTCAGCACCTCTCCCCTGAACTCCTTGGCCAGGAGCACACCTCTTACCTCCTCTAGCCTTTCCTCTTTCCAGGGGAGTGCCATCTGCCCATCAAGGCCAGGAAGGGTTCTGATGACGAAGCCCAGGCTCTAGGACTGCTTTTCCAAGGCTTACAGGTTGTTTACAGCACAAGGCCCCACTCCAGTGAGGGGGTCTGAGCAAAGGCTGAAACTCTGCCTGTGCCATCCTCACTCATCTGCTGAATCTGAGTCCCTCTCCCCAAAGCCAGGGGTGTTTTTCTAACTCAGACTAAGGTGTTATATGGGTTAATGAGGCCCCCGCTAAGCTTTCCCTTATCTTCTCCTCCTCCCACGTTCACCATCTCAAAGAAGGCCTCTCATCCACCAGGTCAGACAAGCCATGATGGCATCCTCCATATGTACTTACTCCCCACATCCTTCTTTATAGTCTCTCAAATCCCACCGCCACTGGACTCCTCCAGCCCTCAGCATCCCTCATATGGATGCTGCCCCAAGTTCCTTACTGCTCTTCCTGCTTCCTGGCTGGCCCTTTCAGCCCACCCCCACTTCATTATTGTCACTCCTTGCTTAAAACCTTGCCATGTCTCTTTATTATGGCCACAGTTATTTCTAAAGTAGGATGTATTTTCTCCAGGGGGTGCTGGAGACAAATCCTGAAGAAGTGTGGAAAGAATATTAACACTGTAATTATAGGAGTTTTTTCCTCATCCTTTATTTATATTTTTGCATATGCTTCATAATGTACCTCATATACTTGTTCAGTAGTATATTTATATAATTTATAAATTAATAAATAGCCATATTTTGGGAGTACATGGTCAAGTTTTTCCTCCTGGGTGTGCAAACCCTTAAGATGATTTGGAGACCATCAAGTAAGGGCCAGGTTCGTGCCCTGGCATTGGCAGCCCTCTACTTCTCAGTCCTTCCCTATCTCTCCAGTCTCATTTCTGACCACTCTTCTACCCCTGCTTGTACTTTACACTCCAGTGACACTGAAGTACCTGCAGTTCCCCTAATGAGGGAACACTGGCTCCTGTACTCCTTTTGCCCAGATTCCCCAGCCCTGCCCTCATCCTGCTTGCCTGGTGAACATCTTATATTTCAGTTGCGGTGTCATCTCTGTGAGGTTTTCTCATGCTGACTAGGGGTGGGAACTGACCAATGTCTCCTGGTAGGCCTCACCATTCCCACCACCCCCTCCCCCCACACACTTCTCTTTCCTCCAAGCATACTTTTTAAAAATTATCTGTTTCTTTTTTTATGTCCCCCATTAGACTGTGATCTCTTTGGGAGCAGGGACCTTTGTGCGATTCATCTTCCTCTTTCTGTAGTACCAAGCACAGTGTAAGTCACACAGTCAGCATCAGGAAATGTTTCTTTAAAGAAATAATCAAGTTAACATTATCAAGGACTTACTATGTGCCAGACACTGATTTTAGCATATATCATCACATACATTAACTAATTTAATCCTTGCAGATGGGTTCTAATTTTATCCCCATTTTACAGATGTGTAAAATGAGACTGAGAAGTGAAGTGACTTGTCCTGAGTCCCATAACTGGCATAGCCGGGTTTCAAACTCAAGAAGTCTGATCTCAGAGTGCATGTTCTTCAACACTATGTTCTGTTGAAAGAACGAGCAAAAGAATGAATGAATGTATGCACGCATGGATGAAGCCGTAAGTTTGGAAGCAGACCTACACAGTGAAATTGCGATAAAGGCAAGGCGAGGCAGATCCAGGTCAAAGACAGCTTCATGGGCCTCAGAATGTGGATTAAACAAGACAGAGGTGACCAAGGTGTGGGCATAGCGGGAAACCACAGTAGAACACTGTGAATAGTTTGTCATCAACAGCTGAGAGAAAACATAGGGAAGTGGGTTAGGTAGACTCTATCCTTCACTTAGATGGGCTAGTACTTGGGAACCCAGGACTCCTGGATAGGCCTCAGGCTACAGGTGGAGTAACTGAGGCCCACAGAGGGAAAACAGACTCCATCATCCGTTACATGGATCTGCCTAATATTTTAGTGAGTTTTACCAAGTCTCAGAACCAAAGACTCACAGAAGATCACAAATCAAGGGAACTTTGGACAAGCGCTCCTCCAACTTCCAAATGCACACAAATCACCTGGAGATCTTATTAAAATGCAGATTCTGATTCTGCAAGTCTTGGGTGTGGCCTGAGATTGTGCCTTTCTAACAAGCTCCCAGGTAATGCTGATGCTGCTGGTCCACAGATTTTACTTTGAGCAGCAAGGCTTTAGAATATAACAGAGTGCCTGTCATTCACTGAGCCCTACTTTGCACAAGGCATTGTGATAAATATACATATTTTTTCCTCTTTAGGATCTCAAGTGTACAGAATTGCACTTGATAAGTGCAATCATGCACTGAAAGCACGGTAACCATTTGGCATCCATGATCTTATTGAATCCTCACATCAGCTCCATGAGCTAGATACTATTATTGTCCACATTTTATGGACGTGTTAACTGGACCCAGAGACTGAGGTCACACAGCAAGATATCAATCTTCTTCCTCACCTTTTCTGAAGCCATGTTCCCTCCATTTACCCACACATAATGTACATCTAGTTCAATCTCAGTGTGGGGCAGTGGGAAATGAGGGCATTTGGGATCAGATGGACCTAGGTTCAAATTCTAGTTCTCCCACTTCTTAATTGTGTCTTAACCTCTGAGCCTCTGTTTCCTCCCTATGTGATGAGGATAATAATAGAGCCTAGCTCACAGGGATGCTTTGAGGACTAAATGGAACAATAACTCTACAATCCCTGGTGCAGCACCTAACATGTGCTCAGCAAACAGTAACTCTTTTCTTTGGCCCTAGCTTCTCTGTCATGGGACTGAGGAAACAGACCAAATAACCTTCCCCCATCCCCCCAAGGAGCTAATTTTTTCACAAATCCTAGAGCTTTGTTCCCTCATCCCAGAACTGACCTTTGTGCTTGATCAGGGGCAGCCTGGAGGTCCCTGGTATGTCAGTTCAAGTAGAATGGTCAGCAAAAAGCTGACACAGATGAGGCACCTCCACTCACACATGATGCCGCCTTTGGCCTGGGTCTGTTGTTTGCGTCCAGAAGGTCTGAGCCCGATCTCCAAACTCTTGCTCTTTTAAACCTCGAGGTATCCCTTCTCTTGAGAGGGAGGGACTATCCTTAAGGGTGGAGAAGGCTCTGAATGTGGCATTGAGGCCCACACAAGCCAAGATTGTCCAAGAGCTGGGGGTGGCATCTTGCCTGGAGAGGGGCCAGTTCCATGCCTCCCGTTTTCCCCTCATCCAGCTGTAAAATGAATGGAAACCAAACATACTAGAGTGCTGGGTCTGTCTGTTTGCTATGTTGGCTCAGGGTGGGGCTTTTCTTTCCTATAAACATCCACAGGAGCCCAGTAACTGAAGCCAAAGAAAGGTCACTTAGCATTGATCATCTTAAAGAGGTAGCAGATATGAGAGAGGGGTTGGTGGGACAAGGGCCCAATCCTGGTCCTTTCTGGCACTGACTTTTTAGCCTTGGGACAGGAGAGACTTACTTAGGGTTCCAGAACAAATTAGGAGTCCCACAGATATGAGACAATCTCCAGAATAGTCAGAGGCCAAGACAGGCTAGGGCAGGACTGAAAATATAACATAGCGGTTCAAAATAGAACTACTGGATTCAGACCATCTGGGTTTGAATCTCAGCTCTGCCACTTACTGACAGTGTAATATCGAGCAAGTTAATTAATCACTCTGTAGCCTCAGTTTCCTCATCTATAAAATGAATAATAATAGTACCTGCTTCATAAAGTTGCTATGAAGATTGAGTGAGGTTCTACTTTTGGAATGCTTGGCATATGGTAAGAATTCAGGAAATATCAGCTGCTAGAACCAGAGCGGGATGAGGCCTGACTGAGATCAAAAGTATGGGAAGCTTCCTGTCCCTCCAAAGACCTGTGTGGGAGGGCTGGGGAGATGCCAAGTTGATGGTTGTCATTCTGTCTGTGGGAACCCGCAGATGCTCTGGACTGTGTCTGCAGGTACTGTGGAGGGCGAGAGTGAGGAGTGGAGCTGAGAAAAAGGAAATTACTTGAAGGTCTGCTCATGGGATATCGGCATCACTCAGAACCCCTATCTCTCTGCCCTTTCCACCCACATAGAGCACATGCAGCTCCAGCACTTACCTTTAGGCAAAATCTCTACCGGTGTTTTACGAACTGTGTAGGGAACACTTAGACTTGTCTTATGGCATTTGGTACTACAGAAAAAAGCTTTCTGATTTCAGTATTTGGGCAACCCATAGCCTGTTGGTTGCCACCTCCCCCAAGTCCACATGAAGTTTCCTGTCAGAATTTCCTTATGGAGGAGAGCCCTAGCTAGAAAATAGCCCTGCTTATATAACAACAGAGAAACCCACATCAGATACCAGTCCTTTTCCCTTCACTAAGAATGGATAACCAAAGATCCTCAAGCAAATTAAGGGAAACTGCATCATGAAAGAGAAAACCTAAAATAAACAAATGGAACAATGACACCAGAGCAATCTGGAAAATTTGGAAACAAAAGAGAATTTCAGAAAAAAATGGTAATATTCTCAGCAAAATTCAAGAAGATGTAACATGAGTAAAACAAGACCTAGATGACACAAAACAGGAACAATCAGAAGAAAGAGGGACTCCTTAGAAATGGAAAAATAGGTGGCTGAAATTAAAAAAAACTCAACAGAAGGACTGGGAAATAAAATTGAGGAAATTTCCCAGAATGTAGGGCAAAAAAACCCCAAAGAAACACAAAGTATGAGAGAAAATTTAAGAGAGAGAGATTAATCCAGAACGTTCAATAGCTGCATAATAGGAGTCCTAGACAGAAAGAACAGAAAAAAAATGAAGAAAAATTTATCAAAAACGTATTAGAAGTTAATTTTCCAAAGCTGAAGAAGGATGCCCAGAACAGTGAACCCAGGAAACAGTGAATCCAACTCAAGTGATTACTGCAGCAGCCTCCTCACTGTTCTCCTGCTTCCCCCTTTATCATCTACACCTCATCCCCCACCAATATATTTTCACGATGGCCAGAGGGATCCTTTTAAAACCAAGTCAGATCCTCTCCCACCTCTGTTCAAAACCCTCCTGTGGATCCCACTGTGGCTTACAGGGCCCTATAAGATTAGGCCTCTATTACCTATCTGACCTCATTTCCTATTACTTCCCTCCCCACCTTCCTCTACCAGTCTAGCAACACTGACCTTCAAAAATGGCAGGCATGAGGGCTGGCCTGGTGGTGCAGCAGTTAAGTTCACTCGGTCTGCTTTGGCGGCCCGGGGTTAACTGGTCCGGATCCCGGTGCGGACATACACATGGCTTGGCAAGCCATGCTGTGGCAGGCATCCCATATATAAAGTGGAGGAAGATGGGTACGGATGTTAGCTCGGGGCCAGTCTTCCTCAGCAAAAAGAGGAGGACTGGCAGCAGATGTTAGCTCAGAGCTAATCTTCCTCAAAAAAAAAAAAAAAAAAAAGCAGGCATGAGAAGAAAAATGCCAGGCACGGTCCTACTCCAGAGGCTTTGCACTGATTGTTCTTTCTGTTTGAAATGTTCTTTCCCCAGGTATCCACTTGGGTAGCTGGTTTCCTCATCTATGGGAAATTTGCTTTGGTTTAACAAAATTTAGTTACTTTGGTTGTGGAAAGATAGCCCTCAGGGCTTAGAGTGGTACAAAATGAATTAAATTGCCCTGTAAATAAGAGGAAGAAAAAATCGTATTCCACTAGCAGCTCAAGAGAGAGGATATAGGATAGGAACCTGGAAATGGAAAGGAGAGGAGCTGCCCCCTCTGTATGTTGGGGGACAGAAAGGGCCCAACAGCGGTGGGGAGTAGGGCCCCGGATAAGGCTTTTCCCAGTGGTGAGAATGGCTGTGGAAGCGTGAAGAACAGGAACGTCTGATGTCCAATTTTAAGTTGTTTGCTATGCTGTGCTGTACGACTTAGACGGCTAAAGAGGTGATAGGTGGCTTTGGAAGGAAACCTTTGCCACCTACTCTCAGCCTTACCTCTGAATTTTCCAAATTCTGAAAATTTTGGAAATTTTGTAAAATTCAGAGGTACTGATTTTGTATAGTTTAGGGGAAGGGAAATGTGCTAGGACAAAATTGGTGGTGGGGATATTCTGGGCTTCCCATTTAAGCTTCAGGGGTCTGAAATCTTGGATGTTCTGGGATTAGGCAGTTTTATCCCCTGACCTTCTGCACTAAAAGCAATCTTTAGTGCTTTCTGCCTTTCCTCATCTCCTGAACAGATATGCCTGATGATAACTCAGCTTTTCATCTTTACCCTTAGTTGATATGCAGGATCTACATGATCTCAGGTATTTACCTGCTGATCTACAGATGATGGAAACTGGTCTGGGACCCAGTGACCTAGGTTCTTCAGAGTTTATGGGTAGATGTTAAAGAACAAAAGATTCCAAGAGTTCACAAGAAGAAGGTGAGAGGAAATCTGTCTGGTCAAAGGGTGAAGATTGTGAACGAATTTGTCTTTTCTTTCCTGATAAGGTTTTCTCTTGTCCTCTGATCCCCAGGTCTTATGAAAGGGTGGTTATGGTATTGTGTTATGAAGGTGGTGGTATTGAGAGGGGACTGGGGAAGTTGGGCTTTGAAAATCTTTGGGAATGCCTCTGATGGATTTGGAATGAGATTTTTCCCTAGTCCCTTGAATCTCCTATGGTTCCGACCCTGTATTCCTTTAAAGTTACTCCAGGATCCCAAAGGCCACAAATTGGACTTAAAACGTTGTAGAATTGAAAACGGTTGAGGTTGTAACAGAGGGTGTTCCATGGGGGAGAAATTGTATGAGCCAAGGCCCCTAAGCAGGAGAAAGCAGGGCACATCTGGTAATAGCGAAGTGTTTTGTTTGGTTGGAATACAGAAAGTGCTCAGAAAAATAGCAAGAAAAAGGCTGGAAAAGTAATTAGAGCTAAATTTTGGGAGAGCCTCGAAATCAGGCTCAGGCGTTTCTTGAAAGAGTAGTCATTGTCATGTAATCATGTCATGAATACCTCACCTGCCACTCACATCTCATCTCGCTACAATCTTGAAACTGCTGCATGGCATAGACTTCCAAATAACAGTGGCTTAAATAAGACATACATGTATTTATTTCACTTAAAAGAAATCCGGAGGTATGCAGTCCAAAGTTGCTATCGTGGCACTATGACATTCTTAGAGATCCAAGTTCTTTTTAGTTTACTGCTCCACTATCCTTAGGGTGTGACCCTTGTCCTTATGACCTTTATTCCAGGAGGCTATGTGTCCAGCTAAAAATCAGATGGTCTATTACTAAGGAAGAAGAAGAGAATGGATATCGGTATAAGCAATTAGTAATCTATGCCACAAATGTCTATACTGAAATTATTCCCTCTGAGGTCACCAGGGACCAGACCACTACCTGATTATTAAAATCCCTAGACATTTTTTCAGGCCTTTTATTGACCTCTTGGTAGCATTCAACACTATTGACCCCTCCCTCCTCTTGAAACATTCTCTTCCCTTTGTTTTGTGACACTACTTTCTCTCGCTTTTCTCCCTGTCTCCTTGGTCACTACTTATTCGTCTCTCTCATGGTCTCCTTTTCTTCCACCTATACCCATAGTCACTGGTCTCCAGGGTCCTTCCCTGGGCCTCGTCTCTTCTAAGACTTGACCTTCCTCCCAGGTGCTCTTGCCCCTTCCCATGGATTGAAGAACCATTCACACACTGATGACTCCTAGATCTATAACCCCAGCCCAGACTTCCTTCCTGAGCTTCAGATGTGTATATCCAAATGCCTGTGAGACATTTCCATTTGGATGTCCAACAAGTACCTCAAAATTGATGCTCAGTTCCCCTCCGTTAGTATTCCATATCTCAGTGAAAGGGGTTACCATCTACATATTTGATCTCTCAAATCAGATCCCCAAGAGTTTCCTTTGACACTTTCCTCCTCCTCACCCCTTCCCCACATCCAATTATTCATGAAGTCTTGTTGCTTTTTATTTCTTTAATATCTTCTGAATTCAGTCACTTCTCACCATCTCCACTGCTCCCTCTCTAGACTAAACCACAATCATTGCTTTCCTGGATGACTACTCTGTCTGCAGGAAGACATCTATTCCATACTCCTTATGGATTAGGCAGCCAGGGCGTTCTTTCTAAAACACAAATGTATGTTGTATCCAATCATAGAACCCTTCAATAACTTCTCAGTTCTCTCAGGATCAAGACCAAAGTCCTTATCTTGGCATTCAAGGCGTGCCATGATTTGGAAGGGATGGGAATTTGGGGCTCTAGAAGTAGAAGAAAAGGAGAGGCTGTGTTTAGCATGAAATAGAGCCCTACAGATGGGAGAGAGAACCTAGGAGGCAAGAAAGTGTTGAGCTGATATCACAAACTTAGAGGAAGCAACAGTTCAGACAAAGAGAGGAGTCAGGAGAACAGAAACCCACTTTGAATATCTACGAAGTGTGTGTAATGTGTGTGTGTGTGTGTGTGTGTGTGTGTGCATTGAGTTATCTATAGACCATACGGATTCATGATATTTTATTTGCTCAGTAAAGGAAAAGGTGACCTCATAAAGCAGAAGACTTATGACCACTTGAATTACTTTTGGATGTAGGAAAGGTATTGAATATAATTTCTGTAACTGACCACTGTACTGAATTTTATTATGGTTTCTAATAATTTTTACTTGATGCTCTTGGGTTGTCCAAGTCTACATTAATATACTCTGTAATTAATGATAATTTTGTCTACTTTCCATTATTTATACATCTTATTTTGTTTTCTTTAATAGACCCAATTACTTATGTGAATTTATTATGATAAAAGTGACATTTCAAATCAGTGGGGGAAAAGATGGATTAACTTGCACATGGTGTAAGGATAAGAGACTACGATTTTGGAAAATAATTAAGCTGAATCCTTATACAAAAGAAATTTTGGAATGATCAAACATTTAAATGTAAATGATAAAGCCATAAAAGTGCTTAGAAAAAAGCCAGGGATTGTTATAGCATAGTAATGTGGAAAGCATCGCTAAGCATGAGGCGGAATCCAGTCATGATAAAGGCAAACCTGATACATTTAGCTACATAATAATGAAATCCTTTTGTATAGCAAAGATTATAATAAATAACGTGAAAAATATTTGTAATATATGCCACACAAACGTTTGAGATGCATTGTTGGTGGGAATGTTATTCCATATACCTTTTGAGAGTAAGCTGACAAATTTTGTATCAAAACGGAAGGCTTTTTTGTAGCATTTGAGTCAGCAAAAAAGACAACAAATAACAACAACAACAAAAAGCCCAATACAGATACAAGGATGCTCCTTGTAATATTGTTTGGACACTAATAGTAAAAAAAAAATGGAAACAATGCTAAATATCCATGTATCCTGGACTGGTTAAATAAATTATGGGACATCTACACAAGAAAAGACAATGCAGCTGTTCAGAAAAATATGCACTATGGAAAGCTGTTTAGATTATATAACTGGACCAGGTTGCAGAACAGTAGGTATAGTGTACCATTGGTGGGGAGAAAACCCGAATAATCAGTTTATGAATACAAAAAATTCTGGAGGAATGTATGTCAAAATGTTAATAGTGGTTATTTCTGGGGGATGAGATAAGGGTGGCCTTTCATTGGTATGTTACATATTTCTGCATTATTTGAATTTTCACAACACATTACCTTTGTAATACGAAAAAATAAAGATATAAAAATAAATAAATTCAATGAATAAATCGCTTTGAGGGGGTGGTTTTGGTTGGAAGGGCTTCAGACCGAGTCTGGTACAGTGGCATAAACACGGACTTTGGCGTCAGACGGCCCTGAGCGGGGCCCCATTGCCCCACCCCCAAGGAAGGAGGAGGGGTGGCAGGGGGCTGCGGAAAGGGGATGGGCTGGGCTGGGCTGGCTGCAGCTCTAGTCCAGGAGGCTGAGACTTCCAGAGGGACTGAGAGAGGGCAGACGCAGCCCGGACTCACTCGAGAAGAAGGTGAGGGGCGTTAAGATTGGGGCTTCCTCGCAGCCAGATAGTGGTTCCAGCCCCCTCGAACCTATAGCCAGGCAAGGGGGCAATTCTTACTGCACCACTGCAGCTGAGGGAGAGGTGACCTGGAGTGGGATGTAGGCAAGGAGGACGACTTAGAGTACTGGGGAGCAGAGACTAGTGGAGGAGGAGGGGGGGAAAAATGGGCAACCGGGCATGTTGGGTGGCAGACGAGGAATATGAGGGGGAAGGGGAATACTGCGGGGAAGTGGAAATCCAGAGAAGAAAATACGGGATGGAGAGAAGGGTTAAGGAATATTGGAGGAGGGCGTGCAGAGGTAAAGGGAAGGAGGATGTAAGGAAGGGGAATAGGGAATTCGGTGGGGTAAATAGGAAATGCGATGGGGGAAGAGAGAGTAGGGAGCAAGACAGAGGGAATACGGAGGGGGGCGGGGATAAGGAATGAGGAGCAGGGAGCGGGGGAAGGGCAGACTTGCTGGGACGGAGGCCCCCTAGGGAGGCGGAAAGGGGCGGGACCACTTCCGGCCTGGACCGGGGAGGGTAGTCTTCGAGTTTCGGAGGGGCTTGGAGAGAGTGAACGCACTCGGGAATTGTAGAAGGACGAGGTGAGCAGCAGGCCCCAGCTCTGGATCAGAGCCCAGTAGGGGTCGGCCCCACCCTCTGGGATCTGGAGAAAACCTGCTGTAGGGACCGGATCGTACCGGATCCATCCGGCTGGAAAGGGAGGGGACTGGACCCGGCTTGGCTGGGCCCAAGATGGAATCACTAGCTCAATACTGATTTGAGGCGGGGGTGTATTAGGGAAGGGGCGGAACCAAGATGCGCTTTGCCCCTGTTTGGAGGGGGGCGTGTTATGAAAAGGGGCGGGACCGGGCGAGTACTCTGGACTTGGTAGGGTGGGTGTGAGTAGGGGAGGGGCCAGGACCACCAGACACTGGGACAGTTTGAGAGGGAGGCTTGTTGGGGAGGGGGCGGGACCCAGCGGTGCTGCGAACCTGGAGAGGGGCGTGTGTTGTGAGCTGGTGCTGGACTGAGTCCGTGACTATTGCGCATGCGTACTATGGATCAGTAGAAAGGGGCGTGTAGAGAAGGGCCAGCAGAGGGGCGGGCCAGCTGCTGAATGCGCATGTGCACAGTGAACATCAAAGAAAAGGCTTGTGCTGGGAAAGCGGGCGGGGCTGAGATGGGCTCTGCAGCGGACGCGCATGCGCAGTGTAGACCTGCGGCTGGGGGGAGTGCACTGGGAAAAGGGGCGGGGTCCCCAGAGCTGCCGCGCTGGCACATCTTCCTGGAGGAGGGGAGGGTGCGGTTGCACAGAATTGAGACCTAGACGCTCTGGATTACTGAATCTGTGAACGGAGTCGGTGGGGGTGGGGGAGGGGTTTGGGACTGGGGCCCTGGGGAAAGTAAAGATCAGCCTCCAGTTGGAACAGAAGAGAGGACGTTCAGTGGGCTCTTTGCTTGACCCAGGCCTTCTCTCCTTCAGGTTCAGCGCTTGCCAGGCCAACGAGACATGTCTGACACGAGTGAGAGTGGTACGGGCCCAACCGGCTTCCAGGTAAGGCCTCCTTCTGCCCTCTTCTTAGCTCTTTTCCTCTCCAGCCCCTGTTGCTGCCCCAAATCCGTTGGCACCTCCCCTCCCATTCTTGTCCTTCTCCACCCACTTCCCTGCCTGGGTACCCCCTCCCCTAGTAGAGAAAAGGAGAAAGAGAGGGAGGGAGGAAGGAAAGAGGAAGGGAGGGAGGGAAGGCCCGCCCCTCTTCTGCCATCAGTTCCTGCTCTGAGGAAGGGGAGGGCCGAGGTGGTCAGAGCATGCTGCAAGGAGTTAGTATAGGTCAGAGAAGTGAGGATCTGGAATTTTGAAGCCGGTTGCCTAGTTGGGGGTGGGGGGAATGTCTGTGAGCTTCCCTGCTTTCTCTTGCAGGCTGAAGCCTCAGAAAAGGACAGTGGCTTGAAGATGCAGACCCTGTTGACAGTAACCCAGAACTTGGAGGTCTCAGAGACACCGAAGGCCCCAAAGGCACCAGAGGTCTCAGAGGCTGTGAAGGTTTTGAATGCTGCCGGGGTCTCAAAGGCCACAGAGGTCTCAAAGGCTCCAGAGGCCCAGGAGGCAGCTGCCACCCAGGCCTCACCTACCACTAAGCTGACTGATACCCAGGTTCTGGCAGCTGAAAAGAAGAGTCCAGCAGCTGACACCAAGATGCAGAATGCTGACCCTGAGGCTGTGACAGTGCCTGCCACTGAGACCAAAAAGGTCAGCTGTGTGGCTGATACGAAGGTCAATACAAAGGCCCTGGAGACCGAGGCTGCTGCCTCTCAGGCTCCAGCAGATGAACCTGAGCCTGAGGGTGCAGCTGCCCAGGCTCGAGAGAATCAGGATACTCGGCCCAAGGTCAAGACCAAGAAAGCCCGAAAGGTAAGACCTCTGCAATCATCACCCTTGGCTTTCCACTTCTCTTCTTTTAGTTGGTTCATTTATTCTGCAAACATCTAGACAGTTTACTGTGTTCTTCAAGGTTGTGGGAGACACTAAGAGGAATATGATAGAATTCCTGTCTTCAGAGAGCCCACAGACTGGCAGGGAGATGAGACAGGAACATGTATAGCTGCAGTCTGAATGTAATACAGTTTATATTTACGTAGTAGCTACCATGTGTTTGGCCTTTAACTGGGCACATTCACACAGGTTATCTCGTTAAATACTGAAAGCAATCCAGTTTTATAGAGAAGGAAGCTGAGTCCCAGAGAAGTAAAGTGACTTGAGTGATTTATCTAGAGTGGTATAATCAGAGCTAGTGGTGGAGATAGGAAGAGAAGAAGCCTCTGACCCTACCCTTGGGTTGCTCCTGGCCTGGTGGGGAGATGAAACTCCTACTTGGAAGCCTGTGGAAAGACAAACCCAAGACCAAACATGGCCAATGTCTAGTTAGTCAGGCTGTTACTACAGAGGTGGGATTAGAGGGGCCTTCCTGGAAGAGATAGGATGAGGGGAAAAAGGACCATTTGCTTCATCTGACGATGTTGTCCTTCTCTTTCCCTTGATGCAGGTGAAGCATCTGAATGGGGAAGAGGATGGCAGCAGTGATCAGAGTCAGGCTTCTGGAACCACAGGTGGCCGAAGAGTCTCGAAGGCCCTAATGGCCTCAATGGCCCGCAGGGCTTCAAGGGGTCCCATAGCCTTTTGGGCCCGCAGGGCATCAAGGACTCGGTTGGCTGCTTGGGCCCGGAGAGCTTTGCTCTCCCTGAGGTCACCTAAGGCCCGTAGGGGCAAGGCTCGCCGCAGAGCTGCCAAGCTCCAGTCATCCCAAGAGCCTGAAGCGCCACCACCTCGAGATGTGGCCCTTTTGCAAGGGAGGGTAAGAATGCCATTCGCTGAACTCTGCCTTATCCACCACCTTGCCTGCCCTCTTCTCTGCCATCCTCTCAAGTCTTCTGTGAACATATCTTGATCTTTCCATCTCTTCCTCCTCTCCCAGGCAAATGATTTGGTGAAGTACCTGTTGGTTAAAGACCAGACAAAGATTCCCATCAAACGCTCAGGTAGAGTCCTGCTAGCCCTCCCTACCCCTAGTTCTGCCCTCCATTACTCTCTCCGCCATGTGCTAGGGACGTTCCTTGTTCTTATTCCTTGCTTCTACCTCTGTCCTCCCAAAGTTCTAATTTGGTAGCACTAGCATCTCTATTCATTAGCTCAGAACATGTTGTGTCACCCACAGCAGGGTTGGCAAAGGGTCTATAGCTTGGGTATGGGGGCCACCTGGCTTCGCCTCAGACCAGTTGCTCACAGCACTCTCCCCTTGCAGACATGCTGAAGGACATCATCAAAGAATACACTGATGTGTACCCAGAGATCATTGAACGAGCAGGCTATTCCTTGGAGAAGGTGAAGGGGCAGTCCTGGGGGATGGGCGCAATGGGGAAGCCTTGAATTGAACAAAGGTGTACATGTCCCTTCTGGGGGGAACACAGAGACTCCCTAATCCAGCCCCGTCCCTGTGAAGATGGGTAGGTGGTGGCTCAGGGAGGGGCACAGACTAGCCCAGAGTCACAGAGCAAGTCAGTTGTAAAAGCACAGCTTGGACCCAAGCCGCCTGACTTAGTCCAGGCTTCTGTCCACTGCTGGACACGTCCTGTAATGTATTTCAGATGCTCACCTCTCCCTTCCGTTCCCCCTTCTCTGTCTCCCTAGGTTCCCACTAATCACGAAGATGATGTTGATAACAATAGTACGTTTGTTACCTGTATGCTGTGTGCTGGCCACTTAGCTAAGTGCTTTACATGCATTATCTCACTGATTTCACTCACACACACGCACACACACACACACATACATACACATGCACACACCCCTAGGTACATGGGGAACTGTGGGATGCTCAGGAAGGGTGAATTTTGTGATCTCACAAGCTGTTCTCCCCATCCACAGGTATTTGGGATCCAATTGAAGGAAATTGATAAGACTGACCACTTGTACATTCTTCTCAGCACCTTAGAGCCCACTGATGCAGGCATACTGGGAACGTAAGCTGGGAAAGGGCTGGGGTGGGAGGGAGGCTTCTGCTCTTTTCCATGGTACTACCCCATCCCTGTTCTCTCTCCCCACATCCCCTTAGAGAGCCAGGAAAGACGGCCTATAAAGCTCCTGTTGCAGCTCCCGACTGTAGTTGGAGCCCTGCACACAATAGTGGTACCTGATTTATGATTGGCTGAAAGGCATAGAAGCCTGAGGTGGGGCATTCCTACTGTCAGGTTTTCTGTTTCTCCAGAAGTTTCCCAGGAAAGAACGCCTCTTGTTGCTTGTCTCTTCCTACTAGCCTTGGTTGAGTGGTTCTCAAGGGAGGGCTTCCTGGTCTGGGTGCATCATGATGCTGTAAGGGCAGGGGCATCAGTGGGGCTGTGCCTAAATTCTCTTGGGGCTAAGGGATGTGGGAGAGAAAGAAGGGACTCACATTGACTAAGTGCCTGGGTTGTACCAGGTTGAGAGAATTCTTCCATTCTCTTGGCAACCCAGGGAGGGAAGGATGTGATTTTCCCATTCTACTGAATAGGAGGCTGAGGCTCAAGAGTCTACGTGCTTTGCCCAGGGTCACATAGAGCTTGAAGCATAGACTGGGCAGAAGTCTCCCTTATCTGAGGAATCTGGAGAGGCTAGCCTAGTGAGCTGGCTAGTGTGTTTTTTGTAGATAGCTACTGGATGTAAACCTTCTCTGTGTCCTAATATTCCCCTAGGACCAAGGACTCACCAAAGTTGGGTCTCCTCATGGTGCTTCTTAGCATCATCTTCATGAATGGAAATCGGTCCAGTGAGGGTGAGTGGCTGGGTGCGCAGCTGAGTGGGTGGCCATGGTCAGAATTCCATGTGTTCATTTTCTGTCCCTGTCTCCTCTTGCCTCCCCTTGCAGCTGTCATCTGGGAGGTGCTGCGCAAGTTGGGGCTGCGCCCTGGGTATGATTGGGCTCTCTCCGTGCTTGCTGTCCATGTTGTCCTTTGGCAAGAGAGGATGGTCCCAGGATTGCATCAGCCTGGTGGTCTGGTGGAGTGGGCGGGAGTGCTGGACTGGGTAGAGGGCCCAGGGTTCTGACCTGGTGGATGGGGAAATGGTCCTGAACTCTCTGCTCCCTGTCTCACTGTCTTTTGGGCTTCTATGGAGCTTCCTTCTTATGCTGCAAACTTCTTATCCATGTTGGAAATAGCTCTGCCCACGTCTGGGAAGTGCCGCAGTCCTGATTGTATTTATTTTTCTTTCTCTGCTGTCAGGATACATCACTCGCTTTTTGGGGATGTGAAGAAGCTCATTACTGATGAGTTTGTGAAGCAGAAGTAGGTGTCTGTCTGGTGTTGATGTGTTCCATGCATTTTGCCTGTTTCAGAACTGA
This sequence comes from Equus przewalskii, assembly GCF_037783145.1. Lineage (NCBI taxonomy): Eukaryota > Metazoa > Chordata > Mammalia > Perissodactyla > Equidae > Equus > Equus przewalskii. The sequence goes on along the minus strand of NC_091863.1, from coordinate 42,790,826 downwards.
GTTATAACACTGTGGTATGTGTGTGTGTGTGCTTGTGCATGTGGATGTGTGTGTATGCAGGTGGTAGCTTATTCCTGAGGTAGTGACCAGAAACAGGAGCACACATTTCCTGACCTATTATATGTACTCTCACATTTACCTTCAGAACCATTCTGCAAGGGAGGGATTGTCATTATCAACATTTGTACGTGTAAGGAAACTGAGGCTCAGAGAAGTGAAGTCATTTTCTCAGGGTGTTACACAGGTAGAAAATGAAGAGTCTATGTTTAGATCTTGGCCCCAGTGCCTTGCTTCTTTTTACTATGCTAACAAGGGCTTCATAGAAATTAATTTCCATAAAGAAATGACATAGAATGGTAGCTTTGGGTAGCCAGGTACCATACTGGGGACTTGACTTGTACATCTCATTTCATTTTCATAACTACTCTGCAGGATAAGTGGTGTCATCCCATCCCCATTCTCAGTTAAGGGACCTGGGGCTCAGATAGCGGAAGCCTGAGCATGGCCCCAGCTGGTAAGGAGCCCATTTGGGCCTGAAGCCCAGCCCTCCTTATTTTCTGGCCAAGGTCACCCTATCCTTGGTTGTGGGAGAACACGTGCACTCACACAGGTGCAGCAGCGTGTACACACGCATGCGTGTGTGTGCACACGTGCGCGCGCACACCTACACACACACGGTCGGGAGTAGGCACAGAGAAGACTGCTCTTGGTTGACTGTGTCTTCCCTTCACAGTCGTTGTCTATGGTGGACTGTCCCAGAACTTAGCCAGACCATGATCAAGGCCCCTGTGGTGGGGTGTGCTCAGAGCAGGGGACCTGAAGAAATGGCTCCTCTGTTTACAACACACCCAACAGGAATCTGGGTTCATTGTGACAAGGGGCACAAAACTTGTGGCCTTCCTATGAGCAAATACCCTACATGTGTTCCCCCTATACCTCCATGTGGCTACTGGGCACGATCAATAGGACAGGACTCAATATTGGAAAAAAAGCTGCAGTATTTGGTGGGGAGGTTGCCACCTAGAGTCTGTCCAGTTCATGCATGGGGTGGACCAGGGATGTCTTAGACATAAAGGCTTTGAACCTCTCTTTTCAAGGTATCTGGACTATGCCAGAGTCCCTAATAGCAATCCCCCTGAGTATGAATTCTTCTGGGGCCTGCGCTCCTACTATGAGACGAGCAAGATGAAAGTCCTCAAGTTTGCCTGCAAGGTAATTGGAGAGTGGTCCAAGCTTGGCATATCAAGAGCTTGGGATACTGCTGCCTGGGGCAGGCTGGGTGCAGAGCAGCGTGCAGCTTAAATGTGAACATTCTGAAGCCTCTGTTAATGTGCCAGATACTTTTATCTGAATCACTTAATCCTTAGAACTAACATGTCATTGCCCTGCTGCAGATGGGAAGACTCAGGGTCAGAGAGGTTGTTGGGTGATATGTCCAAGGTCACGGAGCTAGTCAGTCTCAGAGCAGGGATAGACTATTAGGTGTGTGATTACTAGTAGTATTTATTGTATTATTAATATTGTATACAACATGTAGCATGGTGCTTAGCGTATGGTAGGTGCTCATTTCTTGGATTCTGATCCTTCTGATGATTATTGTTTCCATTTCAGGTACAAAAGAAGGATCCCAAGGAATGGGCAGCTCAGTACCGAGAGGCGATGGAAGCAGATATGAAGGCCGCAGCTGAGGCTGCAGCTGAAGCCAAGGCGAGGGCGGAGATTAGAGCTCGAATGGGCATTGGGCTCGGCTCTGAGAATGCTGCTGGGCCCTGCAACTGGGATGAGGCTGATATTGGACCCTGGGCCAAAGCCCGGATCCAGGCAGGAGCTGAAGCTAAAGCCAAAGCCCAGGAGAGTGGTGGTGCCACTGCTGGTGCCAGTGCCAGTGCCAGTGGTGGCTTTGGTGCCAGCGCCAGCCTGACTGCTACCCTCACGTTTGGGCTCTTTGCAGGCCTTGGTGGAGCTGGTGCCAGCGCCAGTGGCAGCTCTGGTGCTTGTGGTTTCTCCTACAAGTGAGATTTCAGGTATCTACTTGGATTTAGTGGGGGTAGCCAGGGCTCTTGGGATGGGATGAGGAGCTAGGTGGTTATAGGAAGGACCATGTGGAGAGTGAGGGAAAAACACTGCTTTTGACATTTTATTCCTTCCTATTTGGTTGATGTATTTGACTTTTTGATTTTCTTTCACTTGTGTTTTCAGATGTTGCTAATCCCAGCAGTCTTTCTCTTCGAGCCAGGGTGCATCCTCAGAAACCTACTCAACACAGCACTCTAGGCAGCCACTATCAATCAATTGAAGTTGACACTCTACATTAAATCTATTTGCCATTTCTGAGTTTATTGCTTTTTTTTGTGGTGGGCTCTCACATTTTGGTATCACATTTAAAAATGGATTAGGAAAGTTTCCACCTCAATCTGTTTAGTTTGAGGTGACATTGTTGGATTCGGGGGAGCAGAATTAGCACGTCTCTCTGGGATAGGTTGAGCCCCATCTCTAGCATACAGGGCAGGCAGGATTGCAGTGGGGTGGGAAGTCATGGGGATTGTAGGCACAGAGGACACACTTTGAAGGAGAGCCCTGAGGTGGGCAAGTCTGGAGCAGAAAGCAGACGTAGAGGAGACTGGACATCAAGTGTACACTCACCTTTTGAGAAATTTGGATGAGACAGGAAGGAGAGAGAGGTAGGTAGCTAAGGGAGATACAAGAACAAGTGAGGATTTTCTTGAGAAAGAAGAGAGAGACTTGAGCAGGCAACAGCCAATAGAGAAGGAGACTTTGAAGACTGACTCATGCAGTCCAGTCCCTGAGGAAGTGGGAGGGGAAGGCCTGGGAGAAGGAACTGTCCAGAAAGGACTTGAAGAGGGGACTGTAGAAGGATGTCAGGCAGTGAGGAGGCCCCAGTAGAGGATGGAGTCCACGAGTTTTGGGAGACCCCTTCCCCATGGCAAGGTGCTCAGTAATCTTGTAGGAATCAAAATGAGTGTTGGTTTATTCCAAGGTTTTGGTTCTGGAATAAGGACACAAGACCAAGGGCAGTGAGTGGATGAATCTGTATCTTCCTTACTGTGTCCACAGTGCCTGACACATAGTAGGTACACAGAGTGGTGGAAGAGATGGACCACGGGACCCAGGCAGGCTTGAGGTGGAAGATGAGGAGATTGTGTGACAGACTGAGAGGCAGTGTAGAGGTGTGTGCATAGGAGTCTCAGTGAAGTCTATGAACAGGGCAGAATGTTAGATGAATATACCAAGTGCCTGCTATATGTCTGGCAGTGTTCTAGGTGACTGGGAAGGGGTATCGAGAGAACAGGAAGGATGAACTGGGAGATTAGTCAGATGGTCAGACAGTGAGATGATTGTATTTAAGAAAACAGCAGAGAGAGCTCTGGGTTATGATAAGGTCCAAGGAATGGGTAGAGAAGATGATGGTTCCTGGAGATGAGGGGTGAATGGCCTGGGAGGCCAAGGTGTTAGTTGTATTATCCATGTGGACAGTGAAATGACCCAGGATGGTGGCAGGAGTTGGGGTAGAGAGGAGTGCTGTGAGCCAGGTGCCAAAATCCCGTCGTGTGGTTGAAGGTGTCTTCCCAGCTACACTGCCCACTAAGGCACAGGGCCCTCAGCCAATTAGAGATCCACTTTCACCCTGTTTTGGGGAGTATTTCCCTGGACCTTTCTCTTCAGGAAGCCCTTACCATCTAATCCCCACATTACCAGGCCTCTAGTCACTGGGACAGAGTCTTAATGGGTGAGACCCTAGTAATGGCTGCCTCTCCCCTCCTGTAGACTATAAACTATAAAGGAACAATGTTTATTGCTTAGGGAACAGCATCTAAAGAAGAAAAGAGAAAGCTCCGTCCAGAGCAAGGTAGTTCCTTGCCTGTGGCCGTGAATTGAGACCATCTTTCCCTGCTGAGGCGTTTTTCACTGGAAGCAGAAGTTCTTCTGTTGATTCTATAGGCCATGGTCTACGCAGGGGATGAGTAGTACCTGGGAGAGGTAGACAAGGGCAGAGGTGGCTTAGGCCTAGGAAGGACTCTAGTGAGTGGGTACTGTGTCCAGGGCCTCTTCAGATTCCCAGGTGATGTCCATCTGAAAATGGAATAGATAGGGATGGTGGGGGGTGGCAAGGAACTTGGGGGCTGTGATTCTAATAAAAACTGAGTTTAAAGTGCTTGATAGAGATAATGGTGAATCATAGACATGAAGAATTGCCATTCCCGCTTACCTTCCCTCTGCAGACCACTGGGCTTGCAGGGATCCCCTCCTCTTCTTCCTTTTCTACAAGGCCTACAATGTGACAGGACAAAAGGTTGGCTTTTCCTCACTCCTTAAGTGTAAGGACTGAAGACAGAGAGGGCAGGGAAGAAGAGATCAAGTCTGACTCCAGGCAAGTGGGGGTGGCCAGAGCTGGGAAGAGAGAGTGGCAGAGGAAATGGGGACAGACTCTGGTTCATGTTTTTGCCACCTTTACCAGCTTGGAGACCACTACTGTAATGAATGAATGAACCACAATTTTCAGTCTCTCCTTCAATATATCATTAATTAAATTCCAAATAATTCTAGATTGTACCATTTATCTTCCTCTTGGCTAGGAGGGAGAAGGACCCCTAGAGCAGTTTCTCCATCTATTTTTCATTATCACCCCCTAAGAAGCCTTTTTAGACATTTTTGACTGAATTGCCCCCCCCATGAAATTTGAATACCACAGATATACTGTATATTTAATAACCATGTGTGTTTGTGCTTTATACATAAGATTTTTTATTCAATACAGGGTTAATAATGACTAAAATGTTAAAGTTAAAGGTTTAAGTTAAAGATAAAATGTTGAAGTTAAAGGTTTAAAAATTTAAAAAGCTATTAACATTTACCTTTATAACTCTTTGCTGAGCAACTTTAAATGTAATTTATTTACATTACACTGTGTCAAATTACATAATGAAAATTGGCAATTTACAGAAATATGTGATGATAGTATAATCAGATTTTTAAAAAATTATTCAAAACTTATTTTCCTAGCAAAAGTAAAACACTTGAAAATTTAAATTAATTTCTTAATTATTTTTAGTTGACAAGTTTTACTTGATGTGAAAAAATAACTTTTAACTAGCTGCTCAATATTCATTCAGATCTTGTCAACATTTTTTCTTTTCAGTACTTGACATAATTAATGATGGATTGAATAACTTTTGTAGAATTAAATAGAAGCTTTTTAAATTTAATTCTCAAAGCACAAATAACACACAGAGGCACTGAAGATCAAGTATGAAGGCAGTCAATGGCAGCCAATAGGCACACACAGGCCACTTCTTGCGATATGACTGTGAGAATGAGTGATGGGTTGAAAGTCCTCCAAATGTAGCCGTCTATTGACCATGGTTTTATAGCACTGATCTTGCATACATTTTGTGTATCTCCTATGACCTCAGCATCTTTGCTGTTCATGTGATACCCAAGAAAAACTCAGTAAGAGAAATTAAAAACTAAGGAATAAGATTTTCTTGGGTAATCTATCATAACATTAATAAAAAAATAAAAAAAAAAAAAAAAAAAAAAAAAAGATTTTCTTGGGTAAAGTTGAGCCTTAGAGGGCCACAAACTATTGGAATAGCTGATTTATTTGCCCCCCCCCCCAAGGACAATTTTTACACTCTTGGGAGTGATTACCCATCACCTCATCCGCCCCCCACCTCCGCCTTGAGAATGTAAGCCCTAGAGTAATATTTCACTTGGACTGAACAAAACAAGGTAGAATGAGAGTGCTGGGTAGCCGAGAGAGAGAGAAAGCAAGAAATGTTTACTGGAGACCAACCATTTGTGAGAACAGAATGAGTAACAAGCTTTTCTCTAAACTTACACTTGCAAAAATGCAAGTGTATGTTGGTCCAATATAATGCTACTAATCCAAGTATAAGTTCCAACCACCCCTTCTCCAAAAGGAGATTACTCCAAATCTTATCACCTACTATCTCTAACTCCAAGTCCAGGAATTTCGAGGTGATATCCTTTACTTGTCTAGTTACCTTGCAATCCCTACTAGATATGCTATAAGAAATGAGCTAAATTGTACATTGAACCACAACTCACACACTATATTCTACAATGGGGTGAAGATGAAGGAAGAGGATGGAAATAACTTACACACACACACACAGGTCATGGCAGGAAATAAGGAGAATGGTTATAGTCTTTGTTACTGAAACTAGTCCAGAGGCCAGAGCTGGTATTTCTGACTTCCCTTTCTCTCTTTTGAATCTATGTGTGCCCCCTGCCTTTAACAAGTACCCGAACTGCTCATGGTTATTTGCTTGGTAGTGCAAGGCCCTTGGTGGTCCTGTGTGTATATGGCTATTGTATTTTTTGGCTAACCTTTATCACTGGACATGATGTGGATGAAAGCATCCAGGGGATTTCCTGGGACTCATATATAGAAGGTAGATTAAGCCCTACTCCAGGGGTTCCAGCAATCCTGAGCGTGCCTTGTAGGAGCAAGTTGTGCATTAGGTTCCTAAAGGACCCTAGAGGGTGCCTCCACAATGACTGTGTGGAATCCGAGCTCTCAGATGTCCTATCTTTATTGGTTTGCTGTAATCTGCTTTGAACTTTTGCCACTGGACATGGCAGTGCTAGAGTCGTGCAGTGACTCTCCTGGGCTCCAAACATGCTCTTCCCTACCCCATCGTGTAGCAGATTCTCTATTTCCCCTTGATAATTAGGATCACTCATCCCAGCCCTTTTACCTGTCGGTTCAATGTCACGAGGAGCTCCAAATGGCCAGGTGGAAGTCTCAACTTCTTGTGAATCAAATTTTTGGAAGAGTTTCAGTAAGTGAAGTGAGACTAAGAGAGGTGTCGCTCCCATTTCCACCCTTTGGTTCCTAGGCCTGTGTATTCTGTTTATGGGAGAAAGAGTGTCACATACTGGTTGTTGATGCAAAGAATACACTGAATTCTGTAGGATGGCCCTCAGACCTCACAAAGTGGTGCTTCCTAACTGTCGCCATAACTAAATCTTCCATAGACCATCCTGCCCTTCTTGGAAGGGCAGTTGTTACGAGTGATGGTGCATGTGACAAGAACAGGGAAGCCTGTAGTTGTTAGACCATTGTCTTACCTCTTTCACTGTGAAATGTGTTCCCTGACTAGAAAAAATATTGTATAAGATATTTCCACGGTGTGTAAAGTATATAAAGTAATTAGAAAATCCAAGGATGGTGGTGCTGGTAAAAGCACTACAGGCAGGGAAGGCAAATCCATGCCAGAACATGTGATTATTTCAGTAAGGATAGATTGATGCTCACTCCATGACGGAAGGGGTCCAACGTAATTCCTCTGTCACCCAAGGACTTGTTGGTCCCCGCAGGGAATGGTGACATATTGGGGTTTCTGCGGTTGAGAAACTGGACAGTCAACAGTGTTGATAGCCAAGTCGACCCAAGTGAAGGTAAATCCATATTGAACCCCTGCATAACATCCATCCCTTCCACTATGGCAGTTTTGTTCATTGGCTCACCAAACAAGCACTGGGATGTCTGGAGAAAAAGGCTGACAGATTTCCAGAGGCCGGATCATCATGCTCCTTTCAGTAGGCATTCACATGGGACACAAATATTCTCACACTCAGCACATTCTGAGAGATCTGTTCACTTACTCTTCAGATATCTGTAGGCAAAGTAACTCGACTTGCACATAATAAGCACTCTCTAAATATTTTGTTGCATTATTGTTATTGCTATCACTTCTCCAATCTTGTTCCTTCCCAGCCTCTGACCACCTGGCCAGACTGTTAATTGGTACTGATCAGTGCCCCTGGCCAGGTCACTTTTTGGATAAAGAGATCAACCAGATGCGCGACTCCGAGTTTTGCCTCCCAGGAGGATTTCCCTTCCTTACTTCCCATCAGGGTCACACCTGAGTGGGGCTGTAACACCACAGCTGTCAACTTCCAGCTAATTCCTGCTTATTATGCAGCATCATTTACAAATCATGCTCCTGGGTTGTTTTTCTTCTTCACTAAGCTGGTAATTGGGAACTGCCCACAAGAACGTAGGTGTGAGCTGAGGGAGAGCAAGCAATGTAGTGGGGGTAGGTGCTGTGGGAGTGTGAGTCCCTGTAACTCACTTGTGCTTTCAGGACCTGCTCCAGACTGATTTTGTTTATACCACTGCCCTTTGGTGATGGAGTGTTGTTATTGCCTGGCCAACTTCAGAGCTTGGTGGATCAGATGGCACAAAGGCCAGGATGGCCAGCTCAGGTTGCATGGTCACTTGGGGTCACGTGGTTAGGCATTCAAACTCTACCAGGGCCAGTGATTTGACTTCGTTAAATTAATCATCAGGTGCCAGGAGCTGTTTCTCTAAAGGAGGGTACTTATTTGACAAAGAGCATGGCTTTTGCTCCAAAACTCTAGAGGCTTGTGCTTTGATTCTCTGTCAGAGGCCCCACACAGCGTCCCAATCTGCCACAGACACTAAACTCATTAAGACATTTACTTGTTCATTCAGCAAACATGTATTAGTGACTACAGTGTTCCTGGCCCTGTGCTGGGTACCGGGGTGGCCTGTTCTCAAGACACAGCCTGTCCAGTGAGGGAAACAATGACAGCACTGGTAGGAACCGTGAAGGGCTGGGGGAGCCCAGATGAGCAAGTGATTTGCTCTTCTTCTGCATAGAGGCATGTTATTAATCACAGATGGCGTGTGAGGAATATCTGCACAAAGGTGTAGATACAGGCACACTATTTTATGTACAAATATAGACATTTCATACACACATTCTAATTATGGATTATGAGTCAGCAGTCAGTGTGAGCACCAGTTATGATGAGCGCGAGTGCTCTGGTGGAAGGAGCCCTTGACTAACAGGTAGGCAAGAGGGGTTAAACTGCCCCAGCTCCTTTACATGGTCCCTCTGTATCCCGGGACATGTCCTTGCCCCTCTCTGGCCCCATCTCCTGCCTGTAAGATGCGAACAGCATTAGCTCACCCAGCCTGGTCTCTCTGAATGTCACGTTAGATAGCGGATGGAGAGCACCCAGAGTGCTCCCTGGCACAGAGTAGGTGAGAGCTATTTTGATTGATTGTGGGTTACAGTCAGTGGGAAACTGCTTTGTAAACCATGCATGTTGCACTGTGCTCATGAGTGTGAAGGTTGGGGCCAGGCATGAGTGTGTAAATGTGCACATTTGTGTGCAAGGGAGGCCTGCTATGTGGAGATGGCCACATTTTCAAACTGGGCACTGAGCTGTGCGGGCAGGGCTGTGGCCAGCTCCAACGGGGAGACCCCTGGCTGCAGGTGGTGCCATGGGGAGGGGGTCACACCTCCAGCGGCCTCTGACCCTGCTCTGAGGAGCAAGAGAAGTGGAAGTCAGAGGTCAGAGTCCACCCCGAGAGTAGGCTGCCAGTCTGAAGGTAACAGAAAGGGAGCCACAAGAACCGGGCCTTCCAGCGCGGTACCTTGCCTGGAACTCCACCACCTCCGCAGTGGGGGATGCTGAGGGGCATCAGGAAGGCCTGGTTTTCAGTCCTGGCTCTGTCCTTTACCAGCTATGTGACCTGGGGCCTCCCTCTGCTCCTGTCTTGGCCTCAGCTTCCTCATCCATAAACTGGTGACGGTAATACCCACCCCTCAGAGCTATTGTGAAGATTAAATGAGGCCACACACGTGGAAGCAGATGGTGCCATGACTGTGCACAGATGTCCAATAAATGAGGGTGCTCCTTCCCACCTGCACCCCATTTCCCACTTGTCTCACTGCAAGCCATCCTTCCAGAAAGAACAATACCTGTACTAACAAGCCCAGGCACAGGGCCAAACACAGGGGAAAATGTGTCCCTTTGTTTAGCCAGGACCCACAATGTGCAGTTTACTATGTTTGGCTGGAGAGAAGAGACCCATGCCATAGAGTCAGAGAGGGACCAGAACTGGGAGAGATGGAGCCCAGGGCATGATGACCTGCCTGGGAGGGCAGGAGAGGACAGGGGAAGGCTTCTTGGACCAGACCGTAGAGCAGAAGCTGGGCCCCAGTAAGGGATGGGGGAGGGGGAGCAGGAAAGAAGCTGTAACTGGTGGGGGACGAGTGCTGACACTACGATGACCTGCAGTGGGGGTGAGGGGTGAAGCATCAGCCCTGAGTAAGGGAGGAAATGGTGGATTCAAGGGTGGGGCGCTTCAGGGCAGCTGTCTGTGCAACTGATACCTGCCCACCAGCTGACAGAGGAGGCCAGCCTAGGTGGGGAAAACTGCGCAAGCGAAGGCATAGAGTAGTGAGAAAGATGAGGGGACCAGTCAAGCACGGGCGAAGGGTGCTCACTGTAATGAGGTTGAAGGGGCAGCCAGATCTGGGCAGGCCTGGAGTGCCAGGACCAAGCTATCAGACTGGAGATGCTGTTGGCACACAGGAGCCATTCAAGGACAGGCTAAGACTGAGTGGCTGATGGGGTGGAAAAGTGGGAGTGATCAGAACATGCTCTTACCCTGTTGGTGAGTTCCCCCATTCTCAGGACCCAGGCAGCGGCTGCCCGCCCACCAGCAGCCAACCTGGACCCACTCCACCAGCTCCTCTGGGTGCATGCGGCCCTCCCTACCTGCTTGACTTGAGCTGAGAGGCCAGAGTCACCTCTGATGTGGCCTCTGAGGTTGAGCCCACTCTCACCGTGCTGGCATAGGTAGATGGAGCGGGGTGTGATGTGGAAGTTCATGAGATAGTAGACTGTGCGACTCTGGATGTGATCCTGCACTCGGTTCACCATGTAGCACGTGCCCACATTGAAGATCTTGATGTAGGACAGGCAGCTGGGCCGGCCCAAGCAGGAACCAGGGCAGCTCAGGGGCTGGTGGGGAGCTCTCTTTGTTATTCCCCATTTGCACCTCTAGACCCATGTCCATCCCACAGTGTTCCCCAGGACGCTCACTTTCATTGATTGCATCCTCTGGGCTCCCCAGTTCTGAAAACAAGAGACATTGGCATGAGATGGAGGGTGGTCAGAGGGAGAGTTTGGGTACTTGTTCCCGTGCCTCCCTATCTGCTGGGTTGTGCTTTGGCCGTGTCTAAATTCCCTAACCATGGCCATAAGCTCCTGTGGGCAGCCCCTCTTCCATGGTTATAAATCTCACCACTTTCTTATAACTGCTCTGTCTCCTTGACCCTTCCATTCTTGGGGTGGTAATCGCTTCCAGCTGATGCAGTCCTTGGGTAGCTGACCATCCCTTGTGGGTTCCCTTAACCCTGCCCACACCTCTGAAAATTGTGTCTTCACTAATTTTTCTTAAGTTTGCACATTGAGTGTGCCATCTGCTTTTTGACAATATTCTGATTGACACAGAGTGAATGTGAGTGAAAAAGGGAATGAGTGAATGTGTGAGTAAAGGAAAGAGTGGGTGAATAGAATGGGAGTAAATGCATGAATGAATCAGTAGGTAAGTGTGAATGAATTAATGACTGAATGAGTTGATCTGTAAACTTGCCCTATTTATTCTGCTAAGGGTTGTAGAAGCCACACTGGCCAAATCTTGCTTTCCTCTGGAATCACCACTGAGAATGGAAGGGCAATGGGAGGACAGTGTGAAGTTCAGGCTGCCCTGGAGGATGCCATCTCAGGCCCTGTAGGCCGGAGAGATGTCCTGTCTGTCAGCCGTGCTTCAAATTTTCTTCTAGAGGTGTTTGAAGGCCAGAGTGGCCACATCAGGCTCACTATGTGAACTGTTGGAAATGTAGATTCCTGGACCCGACCCTTCTGGAGTCTTCTGGTTCGGTACCTTGGGGAGGCGCCCAAGAATCTGTTTCTGACCAGTTTGCAGGAGAGGGCAATGTCCAGCCAGATTGGAGAACCACTGAGCTGGCCTACCCACCTCCTCTGAGAGATGAGTGGACAGGCACAGAGAAATCACTCATGTCACGTGGCCACCCTCGCCAAACTGTTTCGCTTTGGAGGTCCTGCCTAATTTGTCCCTGCTGGCCCAGAGAGACAGTGCGGTGCACGTAGAGGAGAGAAACAGACACACAGATCTGGGTTCAAATCCCAGCTTTGACTTTCTCCTAAGGTGGGACCACAGGCAAATCACTCAATCCTCTGCTTCACTTTTCCCATCTGTACAATGCGGAGATGCCATCCATGGCTCAGGACCATTGTGAGAATTTGAGAAAATTCCTCCCTGTGAATCAGTGGTAGAGAGTAATGAAGATTAGATGGTACCTGTAATCATGAGCATGATCGAGCACTTACTAAGTGGACAGAGCCAAGTATGGCTCCAAATGCTTTACATGAATGGTCTCATTTAATCCACACAAACACTGTCTATGAAATAGGAACGATTATCATGTCTGTGCTACAGACGAGGAGACTGAGGCTTAGAGTGTGGGTAACTTGTCCTCAGGCAGCATCTGAGTCCTTGGAGCCCGCACGCTTAAGCCCTAAGCTATAAATGGCAGCTCCCTCCCCCTTCTCCTTAAAGGTTAAAACAGAGGGTACAGCCAATCCTGTGGGGATAAAACAGAACAAAGACCTCTGAAAGGAAGGAAGCCAAGGGAACGTATGGAAGCAGGCGCCTCAGAGAGTATGGGGGCTCAGTTTGCCCCTAAGCTTCCTGACAGCTGTAGCAGGAAGGGGAGGGGAGCAGAATTCCCAAGTTTCCATTTTCTGGGAAAAAGGAGGCACAGAGACATGTCTAAATGGACATTTGTCTTGGACTGAAATTCCAGAGGAGTTGATCTTGTGGCTAGCTCAGCAAACATCCGGGACTAGAAATTCATCTGCGATTTCATGAGGTGCTAAAAGGCCTATTCCCACACGTGCTTCTGAGAGTCGGAAGGCAGCGGGGGAAGAGAACACATGAAATTCCATCCCAGAGGAGAACCTTGCTAGACTGCAGTTTCCCACAGCAGTAAGGGGGCATGGGAGGAGACCTAGGCCCTGTCTGTGTGTCTGGATCTCTCCACAACACACCCCACACGGCCTTTCTGGGAGGAGACCCAGGCTCCTGGTCGACCTGGGAATGTGACGCTCCTCCAGAGACTGGGCCCCAGGACGGATGGCAAGTGAGCCAGGGCGAGGTCGTGAGTGAGGGGCAGACTGCCAGAGCCTGGGAGCTGAGGGGAGGGCTGGGTCTGCCAGGCTGGGCTTGCTGGAAGAGGCAGAGCATGAGGAGGTGGTTGTAGGGTTTCCGGAGGAGCGTGGCGTTTGCACAAGTGGAAGGGCATTGTAGGCAGGAGGAGCAGCAGGTGGTGTGGGGGTTATTTCTCACCCTCCCCAGATATTGCCCCCTTTGAGGTCCCTTTACCTGGCTTTCTGCCTGGTGAATCCTCCTTGCCACCCCACCCTAACCCTCCGCATCCACACGGGTGAGGCTGACTCGCCCCCATCCACCAGGACTGAGAGGGCAGAGATCCGTGTCCGAATCACTTTCTACCCGACACTGCAAGACCAGTCTGCCTTCTCCAGCTCAGGCATCACGGCCGACTTCACAGTCCAGTATGACGTAGTCCTGGAGGACGTCACGGGAGATGTGCAGGCGAGGGGGCTAGGGGAATGGAAAGAGCACGGGCTCTGGAGTCAGACCGGCCTGGGCAATAATCTGGCCTCCCCAAGTTGCTCATTTGGTTCTTCCTAGGGATCAGTGAGAACTAGCGAACCCGGACAGGATGACGTGTAACGACGTATGACTTCACACCTTGGGAGGCACATGTGCGCCCTCAAAGGGTTAGAGACCTGGAACTCTGTAAATTGAATCAAGCTCCAAATGAATCCGTTCCTGCTTGAATCCGGTCATAGCCCACTCTTAACCAGTCCTTTTGGAAAGTGAACCGATGGCCAGTAATTGGTCTCTCACACTTTCGACAGCTCTGATATTCTCACGTTCTCTTGGACTTTTTTGCTGTTTCTAAGTTTTAGAAATTCTTTTTGCCTGAGTGAGCCATCTGCCTAAACAGAGAACCCTTAAACTCTGAGCTCACACACTCATGGAGAACATAGCGAGGTCCCACGCTGTACCAGGAGGGTAGAGGACTGGTCCAAGACCCTGGGCTTGACGGCAGTGACTGCACGGCAGCCTGAGATGTCTGGTCCCAGCCTGCCTTTCCCGCCACACCTCTCACCACCTCGAGCACACAAACCACCCTCCAGCTGTCCCACACCACATCACACCACACCCCTTTCTCCCCGAATACCCAAACCTGCCGTTCATCCATGTCTCAGCATTTGTTCATACTATCTGCTGCCCTGGGAATGTCTTCTCCCTCCTTTCTTCACTGGTCAGTGTCCTCCTCGTCCTTAAAGACCTTGTTCAAATGCCACCACCCTGGTGATCCCACTCCACTGACAATTCTTCTCTCTGCTCTGGGCTGGTACACTGCTTTCATTACACCTCCCCCGGTGCACTTACTCATTCATTCATTCATGGACACATCTCCACCGAGCAGAGTAACTCTAGCCCGCTCCTGTCCTCATTGACTCTGAGAACTCAGAAATGAGTGGGACACAGCCCCTAATTTCCCTCTGGAATGTCCCAGTCCTGAAGGAGTCAGATACATGGAGGCCGAGCAGACATAAAATGTTCTAAGTGCTGTGTACAAATCTGTAACGGGCTACGTGAGGATCCCCTGAGGAAGGGTTCAGGAAAGCCCGCCTAAAGGAGCATCCTTTAAATTAGCATGGGAAAAATGAGTAGACTCTACCTCCACCTAGGCCAAGAGGGGGAAGGGAAACGCATGCAGAGAGAGGGGGAACAGCATGTGCAGAGACAGAGAGGTATGGCACAGCCTGTTGCGTAGGAGGAATAAAAGTAATTCACCCTCTCAGAATAGGAACTGAGGGTATCCTGCCAGCAGGTGGCAGCAGGGGCCTTAACCTAGTGTTCTGCCACGTGTGTGTTAGTTGAGGTAGTTGTCTGCTTGTCCATTGTTTGTTTACCTATGCCACCTTTGCCTGGAGTGGAAATACAGATAGAACAGATGGAATGAGGCATTAAATAGCATGATCGATAATCCCATCCACTGTGTGCCCTGCCTCCTGCGTCCTCCCACCCAGAACCCCTCAATTCACCTCCCATTCCTGCGTGAGTACGCCCACCTTTCAAAGCCCAGCACATTTGCCCCTTCATTCACTTAGTCAGGACTCCCTGGGCACCTAATCTGTGTCGTGCCCAGTGCTGGCTGATGTCGGGCAGCCCGAAGTGAATCGCACACAGACTTTATTCACTATCTCCGGGTGAAACAGAAAGAGGCAATAATGACACGAGATGAGAAGTGCTCTTTCAGTGACAGCACAAAGGATGATGGAAGCCATCACGAGGGGAAAGGAACTTCGGGAAGACTCCCTGGAGGAAGTAAAGACCGACCTGGGTGTTAGAGAACGCAAAGAAGCGTACCAAGCTGGGAGGGGTGCTGTGCGAAGGGAAAGGTATTCTAGCAAACTAGGGGCTGCATGATACAAGGAATGGAGGCTGGAAATATCCTGGGTGTCTAGGGAGCTTCCAGTGGGTTGGAGTTCCTAGAGCGTTAATTTGAGGCACAAGAAATGGTGAGGGGTGAGTCTGAAGGCGGTGAGTGCTGCAGGGGCATGATAAGGAACGTGGACTTTGTCTTGAAAGTGACCGGGGAACCCCGAGAGGGAATGACGTTATGAGGTCAGTGTTTAGAAAGACCAGACTGAGCAGCTGCTGCAAAGATGCATGCACAGGAGGGGCTGCAATAGAAGCAGGCAAACTAGAGAGAAAGAAGTCCCTAATTTGGGCTTTGTTAGTTTGGGGTGGAGAGGACATGGACCTGAGACATATCCAGCAGCTAAGACCAGCAGGAATCTGTGGCTGGTTGGATGTGGAGAGTGAGGTGCACAGGAGGATTCAGGGGTGACACTCAGCTTTGTATCTGGAGTGGCCACGTGGATGATGGTACCTCTAAATGACAAAGGCACACAAGGCCAGGATGGGGGGTGGGGAGAAGAGAATGAATTTCTTGTTTGGGTAAGATACGTTGGAGGCATCTTCAGACATCCAAGGGAACAGGTCCAACAGTGAGTGGGTATGCAGCTGTGGAGGGCCAAGAGAGGAGAGCATTGCACTGGAGAAAGAGATGTGGAGTCATCAGGGGAGACCCATGGATTGAAACCGAGAGAACCAGGCAGGTGACCCAGGACCAATGTGTAGAGCCAGAAGAACAGATCCAGGATGGCAGTTGCTAAGGCAGAGCTTCTCAGTGTGGGAGCCGGAGCTCCTCAGCCTTCAGGCTGTCTGGCCCCACCAACTGCCGACAGTCTGCTCAGAGCTCTAAATCCCCACCACTTCCCTCCATTGTGCTACAAAAACGTGATCATTTTCTCTGCATGCCATGACTGAAAAATATTGGGAAGCACTGCTTAAAGGACAGGGAGAGAAAATGGAACCCAGAAAAGCAACTGAATCAGGTGGGCCAGAGAGCTGGTAGGAGAATAAGGAGAGTTCATCATCTCAGAATCCCAGGGGAAAAGATTTCCTGGGGACCAGAAGCAACCACCAGCTGTGAAATGCACGAGGGAGCTGCAGTCCGGTGAGAATCAAAACACACCCATGCAGTTTGGAAACCAACTGGTCATTGTTGCCTCTAGCGAGAGAAGGGTCAGTGCGTGGTGGCGGGGGGAGCCAGTCTGTGGTGGGCGGAGGAGTGAACTGGAGGTAAGAAGACCACTGCGGGTGCCGATTTCATTACTGTGGCATGGTACAGGGAGGAGAGAAGCTGTTTTGAAGTTTGGGTGTGCTTGGGATCAATGGCGGCTGCCCTAGTGGATGGAAAAGACACAAACATTTTTATATTCTAAGGAAGTCCCAGTAGGTAGTGTGGCCTGGGTTGGAGAGAAGGGGCCTGACTGGTGGAGGAGGTGCTGGAGGCTCGGAGCGCATGGAGTCCAGGGCAGGACTGTGCTGTCCTTAAGTAGAGCAAGAGGTATATGGGGATGTGGACCCTGTGCAAGGGTGGGGCGGGCAGTCCAAGAAACAGGGCCTGGGGCCCTTAATTTTCTTCATGAAGAAGGAAGAGAGACATTTCCTAGAGTGGGGTGGCGTGACAGCTGAGGGGAGTGTGAGAGGTTGGTGACCTGGGTCGTGCCTCTGGCTTATAGGATATGAGGTTTGGGGCCACCGGTGAGAGGGAGGGACCAAGGAGAGGTAGGCCTGTGATGTTCCCAGAAACTCTCACCTGCCCAGGTGTGGGAGGAACAGAGGACGGCAGCCGGACTCTGCCTTTGGCTTGGGCAGTGGCAGGATGCTCGACCCAGGCCTTTGGGAAATGCTGTAGAATGCCAGGAGAAAGTGGAGACTGACGCTGCACTTGCACTTGTGAACTAAATCACAGGCTGGGGTCGAGAAGAAGAGAAAGATGCCCTCCCATCTCCTTCTCTCCCCACCGAGAGAGGAAGAGAGAGTGTGTGCAGCCTTGTGATCAGAGAGGGCCTGAATGGCAGAGAGGAGAATAAGCTGGTTATCGCAGGGCAGAGCCTGCTTCAGGCTACTAGGCAGCACAGACCCTCAGCAAGCCCATACTTCCCTAGGCTGAGCTGCCACTGGTCCTGGGGGCCCTCCCAGCTCCCCCTCCCCTTCCCTCAGCTGTCCCAGCCCCCAGGCTCTGCAGAGGGTGAGATGGAGTGGGGAAGGGGGTCAGCAGCCAATCACATCCTGGACGGCCCAAGGCATCTGCACCTGGTCTAACCAATCCCCTCTGAACAAACAGCTCAGTCAGCCTCTACTCCCTCCTCCCTTCCCTGCTCTGCCCAGCAACAGCAGAAAGGAGGTTTAAGGAGGAGAGGGAGGCCCTGCAAACTCCCAGCCCCTGGCAGCAGTGGAGCTGGGCCCCAGGCTCACTCTATAGAGGGAGGTCAAAACAATACTTACAGTTCCTGGAGCCCAGGCAAAATGTCCCCAGAGGCCCTCAAGACTGTGCAGGCCCAGCCCTCATGGACAGGAACTCAAGTATGACAGAGATCCTGATCCTTGGAGCCTTGGGCCACCAGCCAGTCTCATTCACTCCACAGCTCTGAGGCAGGCCCTGGGCTGACAGCTTGAACAGCAGAGATACAGATCTGGTGGAGGAGATGGACGTTGAACAAACAATTGCACAAATGCCTGTTTAACTAGAAACAGTGATAAAGCCTAGGAAGGAAGAGAGCAGGCTGTTATGCGGGAGAGTAAGAGAGTCTGATTTAGACTGGCTTTCACGGTTCTTGTTGGTTTCACTTCGTTTTGTCCAGATTTACGCTGGCTATTTTATTCATTACTTTGCTCCCAGAGGCCTCCCACCTGTCGAGAGAAACGTGGTGTTCGTTATTGACGTGGGCGGCTCCATGTTTGGTATCAAGATGAAACAGGTAACAAGGACCTTTGGGACCTTTCATAACTCTTTTTCTAGAAGGCTCAGAAAGCAGAAAGTGCTGAAACAGTGGTTCCCTGGGGCCAGAGACCATCACCCTTGGATCTTATAGGCCTGAGCCTACCTTAGGGTCCTGGTACCTTCGTTGTCAGGAGCCATGTAGACCTGGAGCCACAGAGTCCTTGGAACATTGAGGGGTCGGCCCCGTGGCTGAGTGGTTAAGTTTGAGCGCTCTGCTGTGGCGGCCCAGGGTTTCGCTGGTTCGGATCCTGGGTGCGGACGTGGAACCACTCATCAGGCCACGTTGTAGTGGTGTCCCACGTGCCACAACTGGAAGGACCCACAACTAAAATATACAGCTATGTACTGGGGGGATTTGGGGAGAAAAAAACAGAAAGAAAACATAATAGATTGGTAATAGTTGTTAGCTCAGGTGCCAATCTTAAAAAAAAAAAAAAAAAAGAAGAATCCTAGGAACATTGAAACATTGAATAATGGAGCCTGAAACCATTGAGACCCTCAGCCCCAAAACTCCAGGTCTCATAGGGGCCCAGAGTCATAGAACCTTTGAGCTAGAGTACTCTGGTATCATAAAAGCTGTGTCAAAAAAATAAAACCTTAGTCGTTTCAGACTCTGAAACTTTGAGAGGCCACAGGTTTTTGTTTTTTATGTTTTATGTTTTTACTTCAAAGCCAAAAAAATACGGTGCACTAGCATTAGAGTGCTTAGAAACCATAGAGACCTGGATCCATCTGGGTTTAAATCTTGTAGGTCTTCTACTAGAGCACCCTTGAAACAGGTCTTGAGTCTTAGACCAAGGAGATTTTGACTTTAGAGCCTGAATCGTAAAGTTCTGGAAGCAGCATTTTCAAACCATAGTACTCTGGGGCTCTAGAATTATAAGGTTCAAGTGTCCTGAGACATTGTAGCCTTTGCACGTTAAAGCTTTGAACCACAGAGCTCTTGGGTGCTAAGGTACAGGATTCAGGATCCACTGAATTTTAGCATTATGGGTACCTGGATTCTTAAGCCCTAGGAAGTCATTGGACATTAATAATTTGGAAAATCAGGAGTCTTTGACCTCATATACCCTTAAATCTCTAAGCCTAGGTAGCCTAGGGCCATAGAGATTTTTCAACCCCTGAACTCTAGTATCTTTGGACTACGCTTGTCTTCGGCTTTAAGCAGTCTACTGTTAAATTTATATAGTGAGTACTTAATTTCAGGTATTGAATTTTTTAGTTTTAGAGAGCAGTGTTAGTGAATTCAAGTTAGGTCACTAGAAAGTATCCTAACTGAGATAAAGAGACCAAAAGTAATGAAAATAATGTAGTAAAGCATTAGAAACATGTGGCAGAAAGTCAAATGATGAACTATATTAACCTATGGATTCTAATAGCTCAGAGAGTACCACTTAGGGAAAATGCAAAGAAAACTATCCCGGATACAACATGGGAAAACTGATAAAAAATAATGGGGACAAAAACATTTGCCAGACAAAACAGACTTTGAATCAAGAAATATTACCAAAGGTAAAGAAGAATATTTTATAATGATAGCAGGATTCATTCAACTGAAAGATATAACACATAAAATTTTATGCACCTGTTATCACAGGTTTGAAATATATAAAACAAAAATTGATAGAAATAAAAGGAGACATAAATTCACAATCATAAGTAGAGATTTTAATATACTTCTCTCAGTAACTAATAAAACATTTAATTAAAAAATACGAAGGATTGGGTGCTGGCCCTGTGGCCGAGTGTTTAAGTTCGTGCGTTCTGCTGCAGGTGGTCCAGTGTTTCGTTGCTTCGGGTCCTGGGTGTGGACATGGCACTGCTCTTCGGGCCATGCTGAGGTGGCGTCCCACATGCCACAACTAGAAGGACCCACAACGAAGAATATACAACTATGTACCAGGGGGCTTTGGGGAGAAAAAGGAAAAAAAATAAAATCTTTAAAAATAATACGAAGGATATGGGTGATTTGAACAATGTTAATCAATTTGACATAAATTACATCTATAGAGCACTACACCAAATGATAGCAGAATACACATTCTTTTTTTTTCTGCTTTATCTCCCCAAAGCCCCCCTGTACATAGTTGTATATCTTAGTTGCACGTCCTTCTAGTTGTGGGATGTGGGACGCTGCCTCAACGTGGCCTGACGAGCAGTGCCATGTCCGCGCCCAGGATCTGAACCAGTGAAACCCTGGGCCGCCACAGCAGAGCGCGTGAACTTAACCACTTGGCCACGGAGCCGGCCCCATGCACATTCTTTTTAAGTGAACATGGGAACAATTACCAAAAGAGACCACATTCTGGCATACGTCATTTGTTTTTTCATTTTAGAAATTCACATTAATATCACAATGAGATACATTACACATCTATTAGAATATTTATAAAAACAAAACAAAACTAATGCAAAACAAAACTCATACTACTAAGTGCTGGTGAGGATACAACAGAAACTCTTATATATTGCTGCTGGGAATGCAAAATAATACAGCCACTATGGAAAGGGGTTTGGGAGTTTCATATAAATTTAGAAATAAACTTGCTCTATAACTGAGAAATCCTATTCCTAGGATATTTTTTTTCAATAGAAAATAAAACTTAAATTCAGACAAAAATTTGTAAAGGAATATTTTTAGTGGCTCTATTCATAATCACCAATTAAAAGGAAAAAACTCAAATGTCCTTCAACTGCTGAATGATTAGATAAACAGATCCATACAATGGAATGCTAGGTATTTAGCCTAGAAAGGAAAACTCATGTTCACATGAAAACGTATACACAAATATAACAAGTTTATTCATAATTTTCAAAACCTGGATAGATATAAATAAACAAGCTGTGATACACCCATGCAATAGAATGCTACTCAGCAACAAAAAGAAACAAACTACTAATACGTGCAGCAACATGGATGAATCTCCAATGTGTTATTCTAAGAGAAAAAATTACAGATTCCAAAGGCTACAAATTATATGATTCCATACATATGACCCTCTAGAAAAGGCAGTGTTATTGAAAAATATATCTATGGTTGTTAGAATCCGGGGGTGAGGGATGGAGGAGTTGACTATGAAGGGACAAAACAAAGAGTTTTTTGAGGTGATGGAATAGTTTTGTATCTTTCTTTGTTTTTGGGTTACATGGCTATATGTATTTATCAAAGTCATAGAATTATAGACCAAAAATAATAACTTTTACACAATTCAAATAAAGTAAGTGAATAAAAAGTACTTACCATGAGCAATTTTATGTTTTTAGAACTGGTGACTTCAATGAAGTGGTAAAATTTCTTTAAAAATACAATTTACTTAAACAGATACAAGACTAAATTAAAAGTGTGAATAATTCTTTATATGTTAAATAAATTGAATATGTAACTGAATACTTTTCTACCAAGAAGACTCAGATATAGGTGGATGCACTGTCAAATTCTTTGAAACATTTAAGAAATATTTACCTATGTTACATAAACTCTTTCAGATAATTCAATAAAGATGAAACATGTTGCAAATTGTTTTATAAGGCCAGATTAACTCCGATAGCAAAACTTGACAAGAACGCTACAAGTAAAGGAAAATACAGGTTATTAAGATTCATGAACATGCAAATCTTGTAAATAAACTATTTGCAAATTGAACCTCAATGATAGATGTATGTAAAGGATAATACATCATGACTGAGAGAGGTTTATTCCAGGAATGCAAGTTAAGGAAACAATCAACAGAGTGAAGAGGCAACCTACAGAATGGAAGAAAATATTTTCAAACCTTATATCTGATAGTGGTTAATATCCAAAATATACAAAGAACTCTTACAACTCAACAGCAAAAAAAACTAATAACTGGTTAAAAAATGGGTCAAGGACTTGAATAGACATTTTTCCAAAGAAGACATCAAATGACGAACAGATATATGAAAAAATGCTCAACATCACTAATCATCAGGGAAATGCAAATCAAAACCACAATGAGATATCACCTCACACCTGTCAGAATGGCTATCACAAAAAAAGGGCAACAAACGTTGGCAAAGATGTGGAGAAATTAAAACCCTTGCATACTGTTATTGCAAATGCAATGTTTCAGCTGCTATGAAAAACCGTATAAAGATTACTCAAAAATTAAAATTGGAATTACCATTTGATCCAGTAATCCCGCTTTTGAGTATACATCTAAAGGAAAAAAAAATCGCTATCTTGAAGAGGTGTTTGCACTCTCATGTTCATTGCAGCACTCTTCACAATAACCAAGATTTGGAAACAACCTAAATATACATTGACAGGTGAATGGATATAGAAAATGTGGTAAATACACACAATGGAATACTACTCAGCCTTAAAAAAGAAGGAAATTCTGAAATATGTGATAACATGGATGACACTTGTGAGCATTATGCTAGTGAAATAAACCAAAGACAGACAAATACTGCACGGTTTCTCCTACGTGAGATATCTAAAATACTCAAATTTATAGAATCAGAGAATGGAATAGTGGTTGCCAGGGGCTGGGATTAGGGGGAACTGGGGAGTCATTAATAAAGGGCATAAAGTTTCAGTTAAGCAAGATGAATAAGCTCTAGATATCTGCTGTACAACATGTACCTATGGTCAACAATAACATGCACTTAAAAATTTGTTAAAAGAGTAAATCTCATGTTATGTATTCTTGCTACAATCAAATAAAATTTTTAAAAACTAATCATTGTTTAAAGACATTTTTTATCCAAAGTGGAACTAAAAGAAGTAAAAGATATGTATGCCCTTTATCTACTAAAAACTAAATTCCTAATAAAAAATTCAAAGCACAAAGAAAGCTCCTGGTCTAGATATATTAAGTGGTAAATTTATCAAACACTTAACCTAGAAATAACACCAAACCTGCACAAACTTCTTCAGAAAATCAGAAGAGGGAACGCTTTCCAATTCATTTTATAAGGGTAGCATTACAAAACTACCTTAGAAAGTAGAGGCGAATATTCCTTATGAACATTACATGAAGATTCTTTTTTTTTCTAGTTTTATTGAGAAATAATTGACATATGTCACTGTATAAGATAAAAGCATACAGCATGATGATTTAACTTACATATATTGTGAAATGCTTACCACAATAGGTTCAACTAACATCCATCTTCTCATACAGATACAATAAAAAGAAAAGAAAGGGAAAAAAGGACAGAAATTTCTCCTTGTGATGAGAACTCACATGATTTACTCTCTTAACAGCTTTCCTATATATCATACAGCAGTGTTAGCTATAGTCATCACGGTGTACATTTCATCCCTAGTACTCACTTATTTTATAGCTGGAAGGTTGTGGCTTTGGACTGCCTTCTTCCAATTCTCCCTCCCCCCAGCCTCCACCTCTGGTAACCATGAGTCTGATCTCTTTCTGTGAGACTGGGTTCTTTTTGTTTTGCTTCCACATGTAAGTGAGATGATACAGTGTTTGTCTTTCTCTGTCTTATTTCACTTAGCATAATGTCTGCAAGCTCCATCTATGTTGTTATAAATTGTAGGATTTCCTCATTTTTTATAGCTGAATAATATTCCATTGTATATATATGCCACAACCTCTTTATCCATTCATCCCTCGATGGGCATTTATATTTTTTCCATTTCTTGGCTATTGTAAATAATGCTGCTATGAACATGGGAGTGCAGATATCTTTCTGAGTTAGTGTTTTCATTTCCTGGATGCATAAATTCTTAACAAAATATTAGACATATTCTAGAAATATATAAGAATGATAACATATCAGTCCAAATGGAGTTTATCCCATCAGTGCAAGTTTGGTTTAACATTCAAAATTGAAACAATTAACAGACTAAAATTCACACTATTGCTAAAATAGACTTAATTCAGAACATTAACAGACTAATAGCAGAAAACTCATGATCTTCTCAAAAGATACAGAAAAAGGATTTGGCAAAGGTCACCACTCATTCATAACAACAATGCTCAGCAAGCTAGGAATTTCCTCAACCTGATAAAGAACATCTACAATAAACCTACAAGTGACACCATACTTAACAGTGAAAAACTGAATATTTTTCCCCTGGAATAAATCCCACTTGATAGTGGTATGTGATCCTTTTAATGGATTGTTGTATTTGATTTGTTAATATTTTGTTGAGGATTTTTGCATCTATGTTCATCAGTGATATTGGCCTGTAATTTTCCCTTTTGTGTTGTCATCTGGTTTTGATATCAGGGTAATGCTGGCCTTGTAAAATGAGTTAGGAAGCATCCCTTCCTCTTCAATTTTTTGGAAGAGTTTGAGAAGGATAGGTATTAAATCTTCTTTGAATGTTTGGTAGAATTCACCAGAGAAGTATTCTGGTCTTGAACTTTTGATTTTGGGAGGTTTTTGATTACTGTTTTGATTTCCTTACTGGTGATTGGTTTATTCAAATTCTCTGCTTCTTCTTGATTCAGTTTTAGAAGGTTGTATGATTCTACAAATTTATCCATTTCTTCTAAGGTTATCCAATTTGTTAGTGTAAAAGTTTTCATAGTGTTCGCTTATAATCCTTTGTATTTCTGTGGTATCTGTTGTAATTTCTCTTTTGTTTCTGATTTTGTTTATTTGAGCCTTCTCTCGCTTTTTTTCTTAATGAGGCTATCTAAATGTTTGTCAATTTTGTTTTTATCTTTTCAAAGAATCAGCTCTTACTTTCACTGATAGTTTCTATTGTTGTTTTAGCCTCTATTTTGTTTATTTATTTTATTTTATTTCTTTTTTTTTTAAGATTTTATTTTTTCCTTTTTCTCCCCAAAGCCCCCCTGGTACATAGTTGTATATTCTTCGTTGTGGGTCTTTCTAGTTGTGGTATGTGGGATGCTGCTTCAGCGTGGTCTGACGAGCAGTGCCACGTCCGCACCCAGGATTCGAACCAATGAAACACTGGGCCGCCTGCGGCGGAGCGCGCGAACTCAACCACTCGGCCACGGGGCCAGCCCCTCTATTTTGTTTATTTTTGCTCTTATTTTTATTATTTCCTTCCTTCTTTTGATTTTGGGCTTTGTTTGTTCTTCTTTTTCTAGTTCCTTTAGGTGTAATATTAGATTGTTTATTTGAGATTGTTCTGGTTTCTTGAGGTAGGCCTGTATTGCTATACATTTTCCTCTTAGTATCACTTTTGCTGCCTCCCATAAGTTTTGGTATGTTGTGTTTTCATTTTCATTTGTCTCCAGGTATTTTTTGATTTCTTCGTTGATCCAATAGTTGTTCAGTAGCATGTTGTTTAGTCTCCACATATTTGTGACTTTTCCAGATTTATTTTTGTAGTTGATTTCTAGTTTCATACCATTGTGGTTGGAAAAGATTTCAATCTTCTTAAATTTGTTAAGACTTGCTTTGTTTCCCACCATATGGTCTATCTTTGAGAATCTTCCATGTGCACTTGAGAAGAATGTGTATTCTGCTGCATTTGGATAGAATGAATGTTCTATATATATCTGTTAAGTTTATCTAGTCTAATGTTTCATTTAAGGCTGATGTTTCCTTGTTGGCTTTCTGTCTGGATGATCTATCCATTGATGTGAGTGGGATATTAAAGTCCCTTACTATTGTTGTGTTACTGTCAATTTCTACCTTTACATCTGTTAATAATTGCTTTATATACTTTGGTGCTCCTATGTTAGGTACATATATATTAATAAATGTTATGTCTTCTTGATGGATTATACCCTTTATCATTATATAATGTCCATCTTTGTCTCTTGTTATCATTTTAGGTTTGAAGTCTATTTTGTGTGATATAATTATGGCTACACCCACTTTTTTTGGTTGCCATTTGCTTGGAGTATTAGCTTCCATCCTTTCACTTTGAGCCTATGTTTCTTTTTAGAGCTGAGATGAGTCTCCTGGAGGCATCATATTGTCATGTCTTGTTTTTAATCTGTCCAGCCTCTCTGTGTCTTTTGATTGGTGAATTCAACCCATTTACGTTTAGGGTAATATTTATTTATGAGACTTAATATTGCCATTTTATCTTTTGTTTTCTGGTTGGTGTATATTTCTATTGTTTCTTTTCCCTTGTGTTTCTGTCTGTCATTTCAGTTTGGTGGTTTTCTGTGATATGTTGATTAGTTTCCTCTTTTTTTAGTGTTTTGTGACTCTGCTCTGGGTTTTTGTTTTGTGGTTGCCATGAGGTTTGTATAAAAGATCTCATAGATGAGTTAGTTCTTTTTCTGGTGATAGCATCTTATCTCTTTTTGTCTCTGCAGATTCCATCCTTGTCCTCTTCCCCTTCTATGCTTTCTGTTGTCACCAATGATCCCTTTTTGTATTGTGAGTTCCTTGCCAAAGAAGTGGTTATAGTTATTTTTAATGCTTCCTTTCCCTCTAAACTTTATATTATAAGTAAGTATATACTGTTCTATTATGATGTAGATTTGCAATTTTCTGATTCTGTCTATCTATTTATCATCTTGCTCAAAGCTTTGCATACCTTTGCCTTTTCAGTTTCAGGTAGGAGAGCTCCTTTCAACATTTCTTCTAAGGCAAGTATAGTGGCAATGAACTCCCTCAACTTTTGTTTGTCTTGGCAAGCCTTTATTTCTCCTTCATATTTGAAAGATAACTTTGCTGGATAGAATATTTTTGGCTGACAGTTTTTATCTTTCAATATTTTGAAAATATCTTTCCACCCTCTCCTAGCCTGTAGGGTTTTTTGCTGAGAAATAAGCTGATGGCTTAATGGGGATTCCTTTGTAGGTTATTTTCTTTTTCTCCCTGGATGCCTTACTATTCTTTCTTTGTAATTGATTTTTAACAATTTTATTATCATGTGTCTTGGAGAAAGTCTTTTTACATTCATGTAATTGGGTGTTCTACTAGCTTCATGGATTTGTACATCCAGTTCCTTCCCTGGTTCGGGAAGTTCTCAGCTATTCTTTCTTTAAATGAGCTCTGTGCTCTTTTTTCTCTCTCTTCTCCTTCTGAGATACCCATTAACCTTATGTTGCCCTTTCTAATGGAATTTCTACATTTTTTTGTCTTGGTTCTCTCTTTTCTTCTACCTGCAGGGTTTCTAGATTTCTACCTTTGGGGTCACTAATTCTCTCTTGCATATGGTCTGCTCTATTTTCAATACTTTCTAATGCATTCTTCATCTGATTTATGGAGTTCTTCAGCTCCAGAATTTCTGTTTGGTTCTCTTTTAGAGTTTCAATGTCTTTGATAAAATTTTCTTTCTGCTCATTGATTTTATTGCTTAGCTCATTGTACTGCCTTTCTGAGTTTTCTTGTAGCTCATTGAGTTTATTCATGACAGCTATTTTGAATTCTTTATCAGTTAGATCACAATCTTCCATGACTTTATGTTTGGTTTCTGGACACTTGTTTTCTTTTTGTGATGCCATGGTGCCAGGGCTTTTTGTGGTGCTTGCTGAATTATTCCTCTGCCAGTACATTTGTTGTAACAAACACATTTTGGATTTACATATAGCTTTGTTTTTTTGATTCAAACTTTTCAACTGCTTGTTGATTAGAAGACTTTGTTTTGATTTTCAGTAAGTAGTGCTATAGTGATAGTTCATGATTTTTCTTACCTGTTCTACTTCTGACTATATTTGAGAATCTGCATGTTCCACCATCCACTGCCTCTCTTGAGGTGTTAATGGTATCCTCCTCATTGCCACTTGCACTTCTGGGGGTTACTGATGCCTTACTGTTGCTGGAATCACTGTGGTAACTGGCCTTATGGCCATGGACACAGGGATGGCCGATGCCTTAGCCATGTCTGATATCACCTGGGTTGGAAGGTCTCCATCTGTGGCGGGGGAGGGAGGAGGGAGGAAGCTGAGTACATGTGGTACTGTCTCAGCTGTTGCCTGTTACTTAGTGGTCACAGAGGGTGCTGCAGTTGGGATGTAGGAGTCCTGTGCACGCCTTCACCACTGCTACCAGGCTCCAGGCCATGGCTGGGGGGCTGGAGATCATGGAGTTTTACCTTTGCTGCTGCTCTGTTTTCCATGGCTTCAGATGCCCTTGTCTGGAGTTGCACATGTGCCTCTGCTGCTGCCTGCCAAGTTCTCTGGGGCTAGGGGTGGCTGCCTCAGTTGCTGCAGCTGGGGATCCAGGCTCCTGGGCTCTGCCTGTGCTGTTTCTTCATTTAGTTTCCTCTGTGTGCTCCAATTAATCCACCTTTGTATGTATCAATATGTAGATCTTTCTGGCATCCTAGTGTGTTGTACAATGTAGCCTTTTTGGGTTATGGATGTTTTACTCACTGTAGATTGAAGGGGAGAGAGAAAGGGATACTCTCACACCACTGTAATGATGATGTCTCCTCTTTTTTTCCGTAAAATTGAGAACAAAGCAGGATTGTCCACAGTCACCACTTCTACTTAACATTGTTCTATAGGTACTAGCCAGTCCAATAAAGTAAGAAAAATATAAAAGTCATATGGATTGGAAAGAGAAAGAAAATTGTTCATTCAAAGATGCCAAAATTACATATCTAGAAAGTCCTAAGGAATATACAAAGAAGTAATTAGAACTAATAAGTGGAACTTGAAATGTTGCAAGAAACAATATTAATATACAAAATAAACTATTTCTATATACCTGTAATAAACCATCTAAAAACAAAATTTAAAAGTGCCATTTACAATAGCACCTTAAAATAGGTTAATTGTAGGGATAAATTTAGTAAATATGTATGAGACTTGTGCACTAAAAATTACAAAATATTATTGAGAGAAATTAGAGAAGGCTGAAAGAAATACAGAAATATACCATGTCCATTGATCAAAAGTCTCAATATAATTAAAAGGACAACTCTCCAAAACTAATATAAATAGATTTGATACAAACTTTATCAAAATTCCATTAGGTCTTTGATAGAAATTGATAAGCCAATTAAAAATTTTGCATGCAAATTCAAAGGGCTCAGAACAATATTGAAAAAGAACAAAGATGAAGAACTTACATTACATTATTTCAAAACTTAAAATAGTCAAGAGACTGTGATATTTACATAAGGGTAGACGTATAGACCAATAGGACAGAACAGAGATTTGAAAATTAGATCCACACATATATCATCAATTGATTTTCAACAAAACGGCCAAGGTAATTCAATGAGAGGGGGATAGCAGTCTTTTAAAAAAAAATGGTTCCAGAGCAACTGGGTATCCATTTGGAAAAAAAATTGACTTAGACCCTTATCTCACTCAATCTGCCACAATGAACTTGAAATGAGTCATAGACTTAAATGTAAAAGCTAGAATTCTAAAACATCTATACAGAAAACACAGGAGAAAATCCTCAGGAACTTGGAGTTATTGATGCAAAGACAAAGCATAAATTATAAAAGGTAAACTTTCTGAAATAGACCTCATCAATATTACAAACTTCTCTTTGAAAGACAATGTAAGTAAATGAAAAGGCAAACCACAGACTTGGAGAATATATTTGCAATATGTACTAGATAAAAGACTAGAATCCAGAATATATAAAGAACTCTTAAAATCAATGATAAGAACACATGAAACCAACTAACAACTGGGATAAGCAATGCTAAGTGAAAGAATCCAGACTCCAAATCATACAGTATGACATTTTGGGAAAACAAAATGACAGGATGGAGAACAGATTAGGGGTTGCCAGGGATTAAGGGTGTGTGGAGAGTTTGCCTACAAAGGGATGGTGTGAGGGAATTTTTAGGAGTGACACAACTGTTTTGTATCATGATCTTGGCTGTGGTTATATGAATCTATGCATTTGTTAAAATCCACAGAACTGTATACCAAAAAATAAAATTTGCCACATGTAAATTAAAAATAAATAAAAAATTGGGCTAAATATTTCAACAGACTTTTCACAAAAGAAGATATACAAATGTTCAGGAAGCATGTGAAAGATGTTTAACATCACCACTTGTCAGGTAAATGCAAATTAAAACCACACTAATAGACCACTACACAACCACTGGATGAATAAAATTAAAAGACTGAAAATTCCAAGTGCTGGTGAGGATGCAGAACAAGTGGAACTTTCATACATTGCTAGTGGGAGTGCAAAATGTTGTAGCTACATTGGCAAACAGTTTAAACAGTGGAAATATCATAAGTTTAAACATACACTTACTATATGACCCAACAATCTCATTCTTAGATATTTACTCAAGAGAAGTAAACATATCCACAAATGACTTGTACACGAATGTTCACAGAAGCCTTATTCATAATAGCCCCAAACTGGAAACAAGTTTAATACTTACTGACAGGTGAATGGATAAACATATTTTGGTATATTCATATGGTTAATACTGCTAGGCAATAAACAGACTAAACTTATGTGTGCAAAGTCATAGAAAAATCTAAAATATATTAGGATTAGTTTAAAAAGATATTCTCAGAAAAGTATATAATGCATGATTCTATCTATATAAAATTCTAGAAAAGACAAAAATAACCTTTTTTGACAGAAAACAGATAAGTTGTTGCCTAGGGCTTGGAACTGGCAGTTTGGCTGCAAAGATGCATGAGGGAACTTTTTTGGGTGATAGAAATATTCTATATCTTGATTGTGGTGGATTTTTTATGGGTGTATACATTGTCAAAACTCATTAAACTGTAAATGTAAAATGGCTACATTATTTCGTATGCAAATTATACTCAATAAAGTTGGTCTTAAAAACTAAATAATTGTAATTCTCTGCATCACTAGAATAAAGCAAAAAATGCTCTTTCAATGGATGCGCCAAAAGCATTGATAAAGTTTAACACTTGTTCAGGATTAAAGCTATTGGCAAACTTGATTTCAATCTGATAAAAGATATATATAAACAACCTACAGATGACATCTTAATTTCTCACTTTGATTTCTTTTATCAGAGTATTGTAGTTTTCCTCATATACATCTTGCACATATTTTGTTAGATTTATACCTAAATATTTCATTTCTTTTGGTGCTGATGTAAATGGTATTGTGCTTTTAATTTCAAATTCCAATTGTTCACTGCAGGTATACAGACAAGCAATTGACTTTTGTATATTAACCTTTTGTCCTGCAACCTTGCTATAATCATTTATTATTTTCAGGAGGATTTTTTTGTTGATTCTTTGGGTTTTTCTATATAGACAATTGTGCCATCTGCAAAAACAACAAACAAGCAAGCAAAAGCAATTTTAGATCTTCCATTCCAATGTGTACACCTTTATTTTTGTTGTCTTATTGCATTATCTAGGACTTCCAATATGATGTTGATTAGAAGTGGTGAGTGAGGACATCCTTGCCTTGTTCCTGATTTTTAGGGGGAAAGCATCTAGCTTCTCACCATTAAATGTGATGCTAACTGTAGGTGTTTTTGTAGATATTCTTTATCAAGTTAAGAAAGTTAGTCTCTATTCCCAGTTTGCTTAGAGTTGAAGTTTGTTAAATACTTTTTCTGTGTCTATTGATATGATTGTGATTTTTCTTCTTTAGCCAGTTGATGTGATGAATTACATTAATTGATTTCTTTAGTTGAAGAAGCCTTTTATACTTAAATTCCAATTGGTTACAGCACATAATTCTTTTTATACATAGTTGGTTTCTATTGTTAGTATTTTGTTGAGGATTTTTGAGTCTATGTTCATGAGATATATTGGTCTGTAGTTTTCCTTTCTTGTTTTTTTCTCCTCCCCAAAGCCCCCCAGTACATAGTTGTATATTCTACTTATGAGTGCCTCTGATTGTGCTATGTGGGATGCCGCCTCAGCATGGCCTGACGAACAGTGCCATGTCCATGCCAGGGATCTGAGCCGGTGAAACCCCGGGCCGCCAAAGCAGGGCACGTGAACTTAACCACTCGGCCATGGGGCTGGCCCCTGTAGTTTTCCTTTCTTTCTTTCTTTTTTTTTTTTAGGAAGATTAGCCCTGAGCTAACTACTGCCAATCCTCCTCTTTTTTCTGAGGAAGGCTGTCCCTGAGCTAACATCCGTGCCTATCTTCCTCTACTTTGTACATGGGATGCCTACCACAGCATGGCTTTTGCCAAGCGGTGCCATGTCTGCACCTGGGATCCAAAGCGGTGAACCCAGGGCGGCCGAGAAGCGGAACGTGCGAACTTAACTGCTGCACCACTGGGTCGGCCCCATAGTTTTCCTTTCTTATAGTGTCTGATTTGTTTTGGTATTGCGGTAATGCTGGCTTCATAGAATGAATTCAAAAGTATGTCCTACGCTTCTATTTTCTGGAAGAGATTATAGAGAAGTAGTATAATTTCTTCCTTAAATATTTAGTAGAATACACCAGTGAACCATCTGGGCCTGGTGCTTTCTATTCTTGTAGGTTATGAATTATTCATCCAATTTCCTTAATAGACATAAGCCTGAGTAATGTCAAGAAAATGATGGACTGGGAAGCTCCAGGCCCTGGTTTCCCCACAGAAACACTAAAAAAACCCTAGAGACTGGCTAAAATGTCTTTATAGGAGCTCTGGAACACATTCAAATGTCTACAGTAACCAAGTGATTGCCCAATCAAGAAACCACATTTAAAATGGCAGGAAATTTCATGGTGTGTTTGTTTCCCTGTATGCCACCCCCTCCCTGGCATGGCAATGTCCTGGTCTAGAGAAAACAGCAGCCCAGTTCCCATTTTCCTCCTTTAAACTGGTGGAATCAGAACAGACTTTATTTGGCACAATTTGACCCATCTCAAGGCTGTCAAAAGGACTGTTCTCTGTTTTGCCTAACTTTGTTGTTAGGCAAGAGAAGCAGTGGGAAAACCTTGGTAAGGCTGCAGGGACACTGATGAGTGGAGACATGCAACAGACCATCAAAATCTTCAAGGAAAGACTCTTTCATAAATTGTGATATTTAAAAATAACCAAGTATATGGGGAAATTGAAAAAGCCACACACAGGCCCAGGCAAGGAACATGATCAAAAAAAGCCTGAGAAGACATTAAGCTTTCTCCTCATGCTGATCCCAAGGCTCAGAACTGAAGCCCAGCTAAATAGTGAAGGACTTACCCAGCAGAGCCAGTCTGCAAAGACTCAGAGAGTTGGCAGTCTTTTCAAATGCCCAATTTTCAAGAAGAAAATTACAAGATGTACAAAAAACCTCAGGAAAACGTGACTGATTCTAAGGGAGGAAATAAAGTGATAGGAACCATCCTTGAAGATACATAGGTATCAGACTTACTGGACAAAGACTTTAAAACAACTGACTTAAGTATGCTCATAAAGCTAAGAAAACAAAAATAGATGAAAAACTAAAGGAAATCAGGACAATGATATATGATCAAAATAAGAATATCAACAAAGAGATAGAAATTATAAAAAGGAAGCAAACAAAATTCTGGAGCTGAAAAATACAATAACTAAACAAAAAATTCACTAGAGAAGCTCAACAACAGACGTGAGAAGGCAAAAGAAAGAATCAACAAACTTGAAGATAGGACATTTAAATTAGTGAGTCTGAAGAACAGAAATAAAAAAGAATGAAAACAGTGAGAAAAGCCTAAGGGACTTATGGGACACGATAAAGCAGGCCAATATAAGAATTATGGGAGTCACAGAAGGAGAAGAGAGAGGAGAAAAGGACAAAAAGATTATTAGAAGAAATTATGGCTAAAAATTTGCCAAATTTGAGGAAAGACATGACTGTATAAAATCCAAGAAGCTCAACAAACTTCAAATTAGATAAACATAAGATCTATAGTGCAAGATATTATTGAATTGTTGAAAGTTAAAGACAAAGAGAGAATTTTGAAAGTAGCAATATAAAAGCAACTCATCATATACAAGGAATCCTCAACAAAATCATCAATTTCTCAGCTGAATCCTTGGAGACCAGAAGACAGTGGAATGACATATTTAAAGAGCTGAAAGAAAAACAACGGTCAACCTAGAATCCTTTCTTTTTCATGTTAAAAGGGGTTTTATTTCCTCCCCAGCTTTATTGAGGTATAATTGACAAATGAAACTGTATCTAAAGTGTACAGTGTGACAATCTGATACAAATATACATTGTGAAATGATTAACACAATCAACGTTAGTTAACACATCCACCACCTCACATACTTACCTTTTTGTAGTGAGAATACTTAAGATCTGTCTTCACAAATTTCAAGTACACAATACAGTATTATTAACTATAGTCGCCATGCTGTACATTAAATTCCCAGAGCTTATTAATCTTATAACTGAAAGCTTGTATCCATTGACCAGCATATCCCCATTTCCCCAACTTCTGGTAATCATAATTCTACTCTGTTTCTGTGTTTGACTTTTTAAAAAATTCCACCTATGAGTGAGGTCATAGAGTACTTGTTCTTCTCTGTCTGGCTTATTTCACTTAGCATGATGTGTTCCAGGTTCATCCATGTTGTCACAAATGGCAGGATGTCCTTCTTTCTCATGGCTGAATAATATTCATATATATTATATGAATATTATTATATATGTATTATGTATGTATGTATATATGCATATATGTATATATGTGAATATTATTATATATGTGTGTGTGTATATATATACACACACACACACACACACACATATTTTTTATCCATTCATCCATCAATGGACACTTTGGTTGTTTCCATATCTTAGCTATCATGAATAATGCGGCAATGATCATGAGAGTGCAGACGTCTCTTCAAGATAGTGACTTTGTTTCCTTTGAATATATACTTAGAAGTGGAGTTGCTGGGTTATATGGTAGTTCTATTCTTAATTTTTTGAGGAACTTTCATACTGTTTTCCATAATGGCTCTACCAACTTACTTTCTCACCAACAGTGCACAAGGATTCTCTTTTCTCCATGTCTTTGCCAACACTTGTTATCTTTTGTCTTTTTGATAATATCCATCCTAACAGGTGTGAGGTGATATCTCATTGTGTTTTGTTGTTTTTTTTTAAGATTTTATTTTTCCTTTTTCTCCCCAAAGCCCCCCGGTAGATAGTCGTATATTTTTAGTTGTGGGTCCTTCTAGTTGTGGCATGTGGGATGCTGCCTCAGCATGGCCTGACAATCGGTGCCATGTTCACACCCAGGATCTGAACTGGTGAAACCCTGGGCCACCGAAGCAGAGTGCGTGAACTTTACCACTCAGCCACGGGGCTGGCCCCTCATTGTGGTTTTGATTTGCATTTCCCTTATGGTGTTGAACACCTTTTAAAGTATCTATTGGCCACCTGTATGTATTCTTTGGAAAAATGTCTATTCAGCTCCTTTTCCCATTTTTATAATTTGGGTTTGTTTGTTTTTTTTTTGCTATTGAGTTGTATGAGTTCCTTGTATATTTTAGATATTAGCCCCTTATAAGATACATGATTTGCAAATATTTTCTCCCATACCATACATTGTCTTTTTATTTTGTTGATTGTTTCCTTTGCTATACAGAAACTTTTAAGTTTGACATTGTCCCACTTGTTTATTTTTACTTTTGTTGCTTGTGCTTTTAGCGTCATATCTAAAAAATCATTGCCAAGATCAATGTCAAGGAGTTTTCCCCTAGGTTTTCTTCTAGGAATTTTATGGTTTCAGGTCTTACGTTTAAGTATTTAATCCAGTTTGAGTTACTTTTTGCGAGTGATGTTAAACAAGGGTCCAGTTTCATTCTTTTGCATGTGGATATCCAGTTTTCCTAACACCATTTATTGAAGAGACTATCCTTTCCACATTGTGTGTTCTTGGTGTCATTGTCAAAGAATAGTTGGCTGTAGATGCTTAGGTTTATTTCTAGGCTCTTTATTCTGTTCCGTTGGTCTATGTGTCTGTTTTTAAGCCAGTAACGTATTGTTTTGATTACGATGCGTTATAGCTTTGTAATGTAGTTTGAAATCAGAGAGCATGATGCCTCCAGCTTTGTTCTTCTTTCTCAAGATTGCTTTGGCTATTCAGGGTCTTTTGCGGTTCCATACAAATTTTAGAATTTTTGTTCTATTTCCTTGAAAAATGCCATTGGGATTTTGATAGGAATTGCATTGAATCTGTAGATTGTTTGGGGTAGTGTGGCTATTTTAACATTATTAATTCTTCCAATCCATGAGCATGAATACTTTCCCATTTATTTGTATCTTCTTCAATTTCTTTCATCAATGTCTTCTAGTTTTCAGTGTACAGGTCTTTCATCTCCTTGGTTAAATTTATTCTAGATATTTTGTTCGTTTTTGGTGCAGTCGTAAATGGGATTTTCTCAATTTTTCTTCCTTATAATTCATTATTAGTGTATAGAAATGCAACAGATTTCTGTATGTTGATTTTGTATCCTGCAACTTTACTGAATCTGTTTATTAATTCTAACAGTTTTTTGGTGGAGTCTTTAGGGTTTTCTATATATAATATGTTATTGACAAACGGAGACTATTTCATGTCCTTCTTTTCAATTGGATGCTTTTTGTTTATGTTTCTTGCCTAATTGCTCTGGCTAGAACTTCAAATACTATATTTAATAAAAATGCTGAGAGTGGGCATCTTGTTCCTAATCTTAGAGGAAAAGCTTTCAGTTTTTCACCATTGTGTACGATGTTAGCTGTGAGTTTGCCATTTATGACCTTTTTTATGCTGAGGTACATTCCCTCTATACCCATTTTGTTGAGAGTTTTTATGGTGAATAAGGTTGAATTTTGTCAAATGCTTTTTCTGCATTAATTGAAATGATCATGCGATTTTTACCTTCCATTTTGTTAATGTGATGTATCACATTGCTTTGTGGACATTGAACTATTCTTGCATCTCTGGAATAAATTCCACTTGATCATGGTGTATTATCCTTCCAATATATTGTTGAATTTGGTTTTCTAATATTTTGTAGAAGATTTTTGCATTTATATCATTAGAGGTATTGGGCTATATTTTCTTCTCTTGTAGTGTCTGTGTCTGGTTTTGGTATCAGGGTAATGCTGACATTGTAAAATGAGGTCGTAGTGTTCCCTCCTCGTGTACTTTTTGGGAGAGTTTGAGAAGGACTGGTATTAGTTCTTCTTTAAATGTTTGATAGAATTCACCCATGAAGCCATCTGATACTAGAATTCTTTCTTGGGAGATTTTTGGTTACAGATACAATCTCCTTTCTGGTAATTGGTCTTTTCAGATTTGCTATTTCTTCATGATTTAGTCTTGATAGGTTGTATGTTTCTAGGAATTTATCCATTTCTTCTAGGTAGTCCGTATTGTTGGCTTATAATTGTTTTTAGTTCTTACGATCCTTTGTATTTCTGTGGTATCAGTTGTAAACGTCTCTCTTGGAACTGCTATTGCTGCATCTAATAAACTTTTGTATATTGTATTTCCGTTTTCATTGTCTCAAGGTGTCTTTAGATTTCTTCTTTGACCTATTGATTGTTCAGTAGCATGTTGTTTAATCTCCACATATTTGTAAATCTTCCAATTTTCTTCTTGGAATTGGTTTCTAGTTTTATACAACTGTGGTTGGAAAAGATGCTTGATATAATTTCAATCTTCTTAAATTTATTAAGACTCATTTTGTGGCCTAACATATGACATATCCTGGAGAATGTTGCATGTGCCTTTGAGAAGAATGTGTATTCTGCTGATGTTGGATGGAATGTTCTGTAAATGTCAGTTAAGGCCATCCGATATAACGTATAATTTAAGTCTAATGTTTCCTTATTCATTTTCTGTCTTGGTAATCTATCCACTGTTGAAAGTGTGGTATTGGAATCTCCTACTATTATAGCATCGCTGTCTATTTCTACCTGCAGATCTGTTAATATTTGCTTTATATATTTAGGTACTCCTATATCCTCTTGTTGGATTGACCTCTTTATGATTATATAATGACTTTTTTGTTTCTTATTACAGTTTCTGGCTTAACATCTATTTTATCTGATGTAAGCATAGCTACCTTTGCTTTCTTTTGGTTTCCATTTGCATGGAATATCTTTTCCGTCCCTTTACTTTCAGTGTGTGTGTATGGGGTCCTTTAAACTGAAGTGGGTCCCTTGTAGTCAGCATATAGTTGGGTTTTGTTTTTTATCCATTCAGCCACTCTATGTCTTTTGATTACTGAATTTAGTCTATTTACATTTAAAGTAGTTATTGATAGGTATGGACTTACTATTGCCATTGTATTAATCGTTTTCTGGCTGTTTTGTAATTCATTTGCTCCTTTCTTCTCTTTGTCTCTTCCTTTGTGATTTGATGATTTTCTGTAGTGGTATGCTTAGTTTCCTTTCTCTTTATCTTTTGTGTATCTATTATAAGTTTTTGCTTTGTGATTACCATGAAGCTTATGTAAAACATCTTATATTTATATGTCTATTTTAAGCTGATAACAACTTAATTTTGAATACATATTAAAGATGTATATTTTTACTCCCCCTTCCATGTTTTATATTTTAGATGTCAAAATTTACACCTTTGCCTTGTGTATTCAATAACAAATTATTGTAGCTATAGTTATTTTTACTACTTTTAACCTTCATACTAGATTTATAAGTAATTTACCCACCACCATTACAACATTAGAGTATTCTGAATTTAACTATATATTTACCTTTACCAATGAGAGTTATACTTTCATATGTTCACTGTTATTAATTAGCATCGTTTCATTTCTGCTTGAGGAAGTTCCTTTAACATTTCTTGTAAGACCAGTTTAGTGGTGATGAACTCCCTTAGCTTTTGCCTTTCTGGAAAGCTCTTAATCTCCCCTTCAATTCTGCAGGACAACTTTGCCCAGTAGAGTATTCTGGTTGTGAGTTTTCTTCTTCTTTCAGCACTTTGAATATATCAAGCTCCCTTCTGGCCTGCAAAGTTTCTGCTGAAAAATCAACTGATTGTCTTATAGGGGTTCCCTAGTATATAACAATTTTTTTCTCTTAATGCTTTTAAGATTCTCTTCTTGTCTTTAACTTTTGACAATTTAATTATAACGTATCTTGATGTGAATCTCTCATGATTCTTCTTTGGAAGTCTCTGGGCTTCCTGGAACTGGATGTCTGCTTCTTTCCCCATGTTAGGAAAGATTTAGCCATTATTCCTTTGAATATGCTTTCTGCCCCTTTCTCTCTCTTCCCCTTCCAGACTTCTATAATGCTAATATTGATGTGCTTGATGGTGTCCCATAGGTATGACAAATAAAAATGGCAAGCCATAGGATATATTGGAGAATATGAGGAAGCCATTTGGTATAAACCTAATTCGGCCTAACCTTGTCTTTCCAAAAGGGCCTGACCGTGGCTGTTGAGCATGCATTGTATATCTGCTTTAGATATTCCCATGGCAAGAACAAAGGCCCTTGAGATAAAGGTGCAACTTCCCGCCCCTTCCCCCTCCCAACACCTCCTTGGCGTCTCCTTAAGGATTAAGCATCTTTCCTTAGGCTAGAAACTGATTGCTGTGCTCACCTGTGACCACCCAGCTCGAGACAATAGACTTGCCTCCTGCTACGCCCACCAAAATAGCAGACCCACTACCTGCTGTGTCCATCAAGTGCTGTGCTGACAGGGCAACCCCGTGACTATTGTGGGAGGGACATTTCAATCATATGTGAAACACCCTGTTTGGGGGTATATAACCACTCTGTGCACCCCACTTCATTGGTGCCCTTTCTTCCTTTGGGAAGAAAGGCCCTGGGCCATGGTCCTCAGATTTCAGCTCAGAATAAACTCACCCAAATTTTCATTTATAGATTGGTTATGATTATTTTCGTTGACAAGTACCTTAAGCTGCCTTCACTCTTTTTCATTCTTTTATCTTTTTGTTCCTGTGATTGGATGAATTCAATTGCCCTTTCTTTAAGTTTGCTGATCCTTTCTTTTGCTTGATATGGTCTGCTGTTGAACCCCTCTACTGAATTTTTCAATTCAGTTATTGTATTCTTCAGCTCTGTGATATCTGTTTGAGACTTTCTTAGATTTTCTCTTTGTTGAAATTCTCACTTTGTTCATGCATTGTTCTCCTGACCTCTGTGAGCATCTTTATCTCCATTGTTTTGTACTCTTCATCAGGTAAATCCCTTTCATTAGGTTTATTTCTGGAGTTTTATTTTGTTGGAACATATTCTTTTGTTTCTTCATTTTCCTTGGCTCTCTGTGTTGGTTTCTATACCTTAGATAGAACAGCCACCTCTCCCAGTCTTTATGAAGTGATCTTGTGTAGGGGATGAAACTTATTTTTCAGCCTGGCCCAAGTTCTTGGCTGTCTCTCAAACCTTTGTGATGATCCAAACTACTTCTTTGTTCTTAGTGGCTTCCAGTAGTTGAGGGTGTGCCATGACCTGTCAGTGTCCCACAGGGGAGGACCTCAGTGAGCACTTAGATTTAGGCTGATCGGAAGTCAGCTCCTTAGGCAGCAACTTTTAAAGTATGCAAATAGGCATCTTTCAGGAAAAAAGGTGGGTGATGGGCATTTCTGTCTGCTCCCTCTCAGCTGAGTCTTGGGGTGATAGCTGATAAGAACTGTCTATTTGTTTTATTTAGTCCTGTGGGACCTGAAAATGCAAGCTCTACTGATCATGAGAGCTAGGTGATCAAGGGCTGCATCCTCTGGGTCGCAGCCACAAAACCTAGGGCACCAGACACGTATACAAGCTCCTCCCAGGGAGATATTGGTGATTTGGACTGGTATATGGGGAGAATGTGGAGATGGTGCTTGCTGGCTTCCTTGGTCTTTGGAAAATCACAGTCTGTCCCTAGATGTGTGCTTAACTAGAAGCTGGATCCTTGGGGCCGGTCGGGTGGTGCAGCAGTTAAGTTCGCACATTATGCTTCGGCAGCCCAGGGTTTGCTAGTTCAGATCCCAGGTGCAGACATGGCACCGCGTGGCAAGCCATGCTGTGGTAGGCATCCCACATATAAAGTAGAGGAAGATGGGCACGGTTGTTAGCTCAGGGCCAGCCTTCCTCAGAAAAAAAGAGGAGGATTGGCAGTAGTTAGCTCAGGGCTAATCTTCCTCAAAAAAAAAAAAAAAAAGAAGAAGAAGCTGGATCCTCAGGCAACAGCTTTTAAAGTATGCAAATAGGCTTCTTTCAGGGAAAGACTGGGAGACAGGTGTTGTGCTGATCCCTGGGAGGATAGCTGGTGAACTGCTTGTTTGCTACAGTCCCATGGCACCCACAAATGAATGTAAGCCCCACTGGTCACTAAAGCCAGGCAATCAAGGAGTGTGTCTTCTGGGTGACAGCTGCATAAGCCAAGGTGCCAGATGTGTGCACAAGTTCCTTTCAGGGAGATACCAGCAACCTGGCATGGGGCAGAGAGAGATTACAAAGATGGTTCCCACCAGCCTCCCCGGTCTCCAAGGAGGATGCAGTTAGCCTCTAGATATGTGGTAAATTAGGAGCCTTATCCTCACTCTGCAGCCTTTAAGATATGCAAATAGACATCTTTCAGGGAAAGACTGGGAGATGGGCATTTCTGTCTGTTGCCTCTATCCTGAGCCCTGAGGGCATAGCCACAGGGAATCCTCACGAGTGAGTCCATTAAGGACTGTTTCTTTGTTTTCTATAGACTTGTAGATCTCATGGACACAAGTCTTGTTGGCTTTCAGAACTAGGTATTTTGGGGGCCCAATTCTATGGAGGAAGTCTGAGAATTTGAGGTGCTGTATATTGTGCCCAAACTTTTCGCTCCTCGGGGAGAATCTGGGAGTTGTGAGTTCTCTCCTGACTGTATGTCACTGTGCTGAAGGTGCGGTTTGTGGTAAGAGTGTGTCTCAGCCTTTCTTACCCATTTCAACATGGGTTTTTTCTTGTTTGCCTGATGTGTAGGAGTCACTTGGTTTCTGGATTTCTTTCAGAAGGATTTTTTTTTCTGTATGTAGCTGTAGATTTGGTGCATCTGTGGGAAGAGGAGAGTTCAGGAGCCTCCTACGTCACCATCTTGGACTGGAACCCTAGTTAAATTCCATTTGGTCTGAGAACTTTGTATGATTTCTATTCTTTTAAATTTTGACAAATAGAAATGGCAAGCAATAGGATATATTGGAGTATACGAGGAAGCCATTTGGTGTAAACCTAATTCAGCCTGACTTTGTTTTTTTCCAAAAGGGCCTGACATGGCCATCGAGCATGCATTGCCTATCTGCTTTAAAACATTTCCTATGGCAAGAAAAATGCCCTTGAGATAAAGGTGCAACTCCCCCCCACATTGGCATTTCCTTAAGGATAAGAATCTTTCCTTAGGCTAGGAACTGATTGCTGTGCTGCCTGTGACCACCCAGCTCGGGACAACAGACCTGCCACCTTGCTGTGTTCACCAAGACAGCAGACCTACCTGCTGTTTCCATCAATCGCTGTGACGACAGAGCAGTCTCGTGACTATTGTAAAAGGGAAATTTCAATCATATGTGAAACATCCTGTTTGGGGGTATATAACCACTCTGTGCACCCCACTTCTTCGGTGCCTTTTCTTCCTTTGGGAAGAAAGGCCCCGGGCCATGGTCCTCAGATTTTAGCTCAGAATAAACTCTCCCAAATTTTCATTTATAGATTGGTTATGGATTATTTTCATCGACAATTTGTTGAGATGTTTTATGGCCCACAATGTGGTCTATCTTCATGAATGTTCCATGTGAGCTTGAGAAGAATGTGTGTTTTGCTGTTGTTGAATGAAGCAGTCTAGAAATGTGATAAATCAATGAAAAGCAATACGATATATTGGAGCATATGAGGAAGCCATTTGGTGTAAAACTAATTCAGCCTGAACTTGTTTTTTCAAAAGGGCATGACATGGCCTGTTGAGCCTGCATTATACATCTGCTTTAAATACTTACTATGTCCCAAAGATAAGAATGATGCCCTTAATGATAAGGATGTAGCTTCCCCCATATCAGCATTTCTTTAAGGATAAGCATCTCTTCCTGAAACCTAAGGATTACTTACCAACCTGCTATGCTCACCTTGTGACCACTGACCTACTGTGCCAGCTAAGCATCTTGTGACAATTGTAAAAGGGACATTCCTGTCATATGTGGTGTATACTCTTTGTTCCAAGATGGTATATTACCATTCTATACACCCCACTTTGGGGAAGGAAGGTCCCAGGCAGTCCTCAGATCTGATTCATAATAAATTCACTCCAATTTTGTTTTATAGATTGACAATGGATTATTTGTGTTGACAAATGTGAATGAGATCCAGTTGATTGATGGTGATGTTCAGTTCAACTACTGATTTTCTGCCTGCTGGATCTGTCAATTCCTAATAGAGGTGTGTTGGAATCTCATTATAATAGTGGATCCATCTACTTCTCCTTGCAGTTCTATCATTTTTTGTGTCATATATTTTAATGTTCTGTTAGCATATGCACATTAAGTTTTGCTATGTATTCTTGGAGAATTAATCTTTTTATCATTCTGTAATGCCCCTCTTTATCTCTGATAATTTTCTTTGCTCTGAAGTCTTCTTTGTCTGAAGCTAAATAGCAACTCCAGCTCTCCTTTGATTAGTGTTAGCAGGATATATATTTTTCCATCCATTACTTTGAATCTATCTGTGTCTTTACATTTAAAGTTCATTTCTTGTAGACAACATACAGTTGGGTTTTACTTTTTCATCCACTCTGAAAATCTCTGCATTTTAATTGACATACTTAAGACATTGATATTTAAGGTGATTATTGACATAGATTAACATCCATCATATTTGTACCTCTTTTCTTTCTGTAGCCCTTGTTATTTGTTTCTTTTTTGCTTTCCCCTTTTTTCTGTCTTCTCTGGTTTAATTGAGAATTTTATATGATTCCATCTTCTCTTCTCTATTGGCATATCAATTATATTTCTTTAAATTTAAAAAAAATATAATTGATATGCCAATATCTATGAGACCAACATCATGCTGATACCAAAACCTGACAAGGACACCACGAAAAAAGAGAACTACAGGGGCTGGCTCCGTGGCCGAGTGGTTAAGTT
Source organism: Equus przewalskii (assembly GCF_037783145.1). Lineage (NCBI taxonomy): Eukaryota > Metazoa > Chordata > Mammalia > Perissodactyla > Equidae > Equus > Equus przewalskii. The sequence goes on along the minus strand of NC_091863.1, from coordinate 42,746,637 downwards.
CACGCACTCCGCTGCAGGCGGCCCAGTGTTTCGTCAGTTCGAATCCTGGGTGCGGACATGGCACTGCTCATCAGACCACGCTGAGGCAGCGTCCCACATGCCACAACTAGAAGAACCCACAACGAAGAATACACAACTATGTACTGGGGGGCTTTGGGGAGAAAAAGGAAAAAATAAAATCTTTAAAAAAAAAAAAAGAGAACTACAGGCCAATATCACTGATGAACATAGATGCAAAAATTCTAAACAAAATTTTGGCAAACAGAATTCAGCAATTCATCAAAAGGATCATACTTCATGATCAGGTGGGATTCATACCAGGGACACAGGGATGGTTCAACATCCGCAAATCAATCAACGTGATACACCACATCAACAAACTGAGGAATAAAAACCACATGATCATCTCAACAGATGCAGAGAAGGCATTTGGCAAGATCCAACAGCCATTTATGATAAAAACTCTGAACAAAATGGGCTTAGAAGGAAACTACCTCAACATAATAAACGCCATATATGACAAACCCATAGCCAACATCATACTCCATGGGCAAAAACTGAACGCCATCCCCCTGAAAACAGGAACGAGACAAAGATGCCCTCTATCACCACTCTTATTTAACATAGTACTGGAGGTCCTGGCCAGAGCAATCAGGCAAGAAAAAGGAATAAAAGGAATCCAAGTAGGGAGGGAAGAAGTGAAACTCTCGCTGTTTGCAGACAACATGATCTTATATATAGAAAACCCCAAAGAATCCATTGGAAAACTCTTAGAAGTAATCAACAACTACAGCAAAGTTGCAGAGTACAAAATCAATTTGCATAAATCAGTAGCATTTCTATATTCTAATAATGAACTAACAGAAAAAGAACTCAAGAACACAATACGATTCACAATCGCAACAAAAAGAATAAAATACCTTAGGGTAAATTTAACTAAGGAAGTGAAGGACCTATATAATGACAATTACAAGGCCTTTCTGAGAGAATTGGATGACGACATAAGGAGATGGAAAGACATTCCATGTACATGGATTGGAAGAATAAACATAGTTAAAATGTCCGTTCTACCTAAAGCAATATACAAATTCGACACCATCCCAATCAGAATCCCAATGACGTTCTTTACAGAATTAGAACAAAGAATCCTAAAATTCATATGGGGCAACAAAAGACCACGAATTTCTAAAGCAATCCTGAGAAAAAAGAACAAAACGGGAGGCATCACAATCCCTGACTTCAAAACATACTACAAAGCTACAGTAATCAAAACAGCATGGTACTGGTACAAAAACAGGTGCACAGATCAATGGAACAGAATTGAAAGCCCAGAAATGAAACCACACATCTATGGACACCTTATCTTTGACAAAGGAGCTGAGGGCATACAATGGAGAAAAGAAAGTCTTTTCAACAAATGGTGCTGGGAAAACTGGAAAGCCACATGTAAAAGAATGAAAATTGACCATTCTTTTTCACCATTCACCAAAATAAACTCAAAATGGATCAAAGACCTAAAGGTGAGACCTGAAACCATAAGGCTTCCGGAAGAAAAGGTAGGCAGTACACTCTTTGACATCAGTATTAAAAGGATCTTTTTGGACACCATGTCTTCTCAGAGAAGGGAAACAATAGAAAGAATAAACAAATGGGACTTCATCAGACTAAAGAGCTTCTTCAAGGCAAATGAAAACAGGATTGAAACAAAAAAACAACCCACTAACTGGGAAAAAATATTTGCAAGTCATATATCTGACAAAGGCTTAATATCCATAATATATAAAGAACTCTCACAACTCAATAACAAAATATCAAACAACCCAATCAAAAAATGGGCTGGAGACATGAACAGACATTTCTCCAAAGAAGCTATACGGATGGCCAATAGGCACATGAAAAGATGCTCATCATCGCTGATCATCAGGGAAATGCAAATCAAAACTACACGAAGATATCACCTTACACCCATTAGAATGACAAAAATATCTAAAACTAATAGTAACAAGTGTTGGAGAGGTTGTGGAGAAAAAGGAACCCTCATACACTGCTGGTGGGAATGCAAACTGGTGCAGCCACTATGGAAAACAGTTTGGAGATTCCTCAAAAAATTAAAAATAGAACTACCATACGATCCAGCCATCCCACTACTGGGTATTTATCCAAAGAGCTTGAAGTCAGCAATCCCAAAAGTCCTATGTACCCCAATGTTCATTGCAGCATTATTTACAATAGCCAAGACATGGAAGCAACCTAAGTGCCCATCAACAGATGAATGGATAAAGAAGATGTGGTACATATATACCATGGAATACTACTCAGCTGTAAAACAGAGCAAAATTATTCCATTTGCAATAACATGGATGGACCTTGAGGGAATTATGTTAAGTGACATAAGCCAGCGAGAGAAGGATAATCTGTGTATGACTCCACTCATATGAGGAATTTAAAAATGTGGACTAAGTGAACAGTTTAGTGGATACCAGGGGAAAGGTGGAGTGAGGGGTGGGCACAAAGGGTGAAGTGGTGCACCTACAACACGAATGACAAACATTAATGTACAACTGAAATTTCACAAGACTGTAACCTATCATTAACTCAATAAAAAAATTAAATCATATAAGCTTACAATTAAATACATTATATTAACAGAGGTAATAAATACTCAAAACTCATCGCTTCCTAATTTAAAAAAAATTTGTTGCCCTAGGGTTTGCAAAATATCTTTACAACTAATCCAAGTTTACTTTCAAATAGCACTATACTTCTTCATAGGTAGTGAAAGTACCTTATAATTCCTCCTTCTCATTCCTTATAACATCGCTGTCATTAATTTCACTTTTTCATAAGCTATAATCACCAAATACATTGTAGTTATTATTATTTTGAACACATTCATCTGTTAGATGAATTAAGAATAAGAAAAAGCAAAATATTTTATCTTCATTTATTCCTTTTGTAATGCTCTTTATGCAGATTCAAATATTTGAGCTATATCATTTTCCTTTTCTGAAGAACTTCTTTTAACATTCTTGCAAGGCAGGTCTACTGGAAACAAAGTCCCTCAACTTTTGTTTGTGTGAGAAAGTCTTTACTTTTCCTTCATTTTTGGAGGATAATTTTACTGGATACAGAATTCTAAGTTGGTGGATTTTTTTCCTTCAACACTATAAATATTTACTCCACTCTCTTCTTGCTTGCATGGTTTGGAAGAGAATTCCAATGTAATTATTATCCTTTTTCCTCTGTAAGTAAGGTGCTATTTTCCTTTGGCATTTATCAATATTTTCTCTTTGTCTTTGATTTTCTGCAGCTTGAATATGATATGCCTGTGTAGATGTTTTTGGTATTTATCCTGCTTGGTGTTCTCTGAGTTTCCCGAACCTCTGCTTTCATGTCTGTCATTAATTTTGGAGAATTCTCAGTCATTATTACTTCAATATTTGCCATGTTCTTTTCTATTTTCTTCTCCTGGTATTTTTATTATGTATATGTTACAATGTTGTAATTGTCCCACAGTTCTTGGATAATCTGTTCCATTTTTAAAAATTCTTTTTTCTCTTTGCTTTTCAGTTGGGGAAGTTTTTATTGACTTATCTTCAAGCTCACTGAATTATTCCTTGGCTGTGTCCAGTCTACTGATGAGCCCATCAAAGGCATTCTTCATTTCTGCTACGGTGTTTTTGATTTCTAGCATTTCTCTTTGATTCTTTCTTAGCATTTCCAGCTCTCTGCTTAGGTTACCCATCTGTTCTTGCATGTTGTCCTTTTTCACATTAAAGCCCTTAACATACGTGATGGTTAATTTTATGTTTCAACTTGACTGGACCATGGGGTGGTGAGTCATTTGGTTAAACATTATTCTAGGTGTGTCTGTGAGGGTGTTGCTGGATGAGATTAACATTTGAACAATTAGACTGAGTAAAGCAGATTGCCTTCCCTAATGTGTGTTGGGCTTGTCCAATCAGTTGAAGATCTGAATAGAACAAATACACTGAGTAAGAGGGAACTCCTCCTGCTTGATTGCCTTGAGCTGGGACATTGGTCTTTTCCTGCCTTTGGGCTCAAGCTCAAACAGCAGCTCTTCTTGGGTCTTAAGTCCTTTAGCTTTCAAATTGCAGCTTACACCATTGTCTCTCTTGGTTCTCAGGCGTTTGGACTTCAGTTAGAACTACATCATTGGCTCTCCTCAGTTTCCAGCTTGCTGACTGCAGATCTTGGCACTTCTCAACCTCTGTAATTATGTGACCCAATTGATATAATAAATGTATGATGAACAAATATATATATATATATATATTCACTTCATATTGGTTCTGTTTCTCTAAAGAATCCCAAATAACACAGCACATTAATCATAGTTATTTTAAATTGATGGTCTGATAATTCCAACATCTTTGCCATATCTGAGTTAGGTTCTGATGCTTGCTTTGTCTCTTTAGACTATGGTTTTTGCCTTTTAGTATTCCTCATAATTTTTTTTAGTAGCTAGACATAATGTATTAGGTAAAAGTAACTGAGGTAAATAGGCCTTTACTGTGAGATGTTCTGTTTATTTGGCTAGGAGTTAGGTTGTATTTTCTGTTTGTTGTAGCTGTTTTTGTCAGAAGCTAAAATTTTCTCTAATATCCTTGTTTTTTCCCCTCTTGCTGTATTTTGGTCATCTGAGAGAGTTCTCAAATAGAGTTTGAGGCTTGCAGTTATTTCAGCAATAGTCATCTTTTATACAGAATCCCAGTGGATGTGGTGATAAGGTGAAGTTGTTGGGGGAGCAAGGCATTCTATAGTCCTATTATTAAATCTCAGTCTTTACTCACCCTGTGCCCATTGTCCTTGACCCTCACACGTGCTTCTCAATTTTATGTTTTCCCCTCAGCTGATACAAGAAGGCTAGAGGATGCTGGAATTGGGTATTTCCTTTGCCCCACATGGAAGGCTGGAGGGGTTTTAGGTGGTTATTTCCTTTCCCTCAGGTTGGTCAAAATCTGGTAAAACTCAAGACAGATTCTGGTAAAATTGTTTACCTTGAGATCAAGCTTTTATAAAGTATAACATAATGTTCTGGACGTATTTCAAAATGGCTACCTTTCTTCTTTCCCTACTGGAAGTATGAGGGACTTTTTCTCTGATATTTGCCCTAAGAGTCTCATGGGGATCTTGGAAGTAAAACTCATAGCAGTGTGGGGGCACCCCTAAGACTCAGCTCTCTAGCGTCCAGAGTTTTTAACTGTCATGCTCATCCACAATGAGCCTCCAGAAATTCCTCAATCATAGTTTAAGTTTTCTTATTTGCTCTGACTCTAGCAGTGGGTTTCTGCTCCTAGGCTTCTTCTCTCAGTAAGTTATGATTCTCTGTATTAGCCTGTCTTTCCACTTTTTGGGGTAATGGCTTGCCCTATGTCCTCAATTCTCTGATGGATGTAAGAAGTTAATTATTTTCCATTTATTCAGCTTTTTTCTTGTTGTGAGGATGGGAATGATGACTTCTAAGCTCTTTACTTGTTTGTCTAGAAGCTGGAAGTCAACTTGACAATTTTAAGATGTGATTTTCCCTAGATTGTTCTATCAAGTCAGTGTATTTGCAATCAAATTTGAAGCAGTTATTTTATGGTGAAACTTAACTTCTTGATTCTAAAATTTATATAGTAATGTAAATAACTTAGAATAGCCAAAGAAATCTCAAAGAAGGAGAAGCTGGTGGACTCACACTACTATTATGGGTAGGAAGAAAGACAAATTCACCAATGTAAATAAATAGAGTCTAGAAATAGACTTATCCATATGTGGTCACTTTATCTAAGAAAATGGCAGCATATAATTCAGTGGGGAGAAACGATTACCTTTTCAACAAATTTTGCCAAAGCAACTGGATACCTATATGGAAGAAAATGAATCTTGACCCCTACCTCACTTGATGCACAAAAATTAGTTCCAAATGGATCATAGATACAACTGTAAAGGCTAAAATCTATAAAACCTCTGGAAGGAAACAGTAAATATCTTTGGGTATTGGAAAGATTCTTAAATATTACAGATATACATAAATCACTAATCATACAATTTTAAAAAGGACAAATTCATAAAACAATGAACTTCTAAGCATCAAAAGACATCCTTAAGGGCCAGCCCCGTGGCCGAGTGGTTAAGTTTGCGGGCTTCGCTGCGGCGGCCCAGTGTTTCATTGGTTTGAATCCTGGGCGGGGACATGGCACCACTCATCAAGCCATGCTGAGGTGGTGTCCCACATGCCACAACTAGAAGGACCCACAGCTAAAAATACACAACTATGTACCGGGGGGCTTTGGGAGAAAAAAGAAAAATAAAATCTTAAAAAAAAAGACATCCTTAAGTGTAAATTACTTCTCATTCATTGGAAACAATGATGACATCCTAGGTTCCTGCTTCCCAGTATTTCATCCAAAAGCAATAGAAACAAAAAGAAGGGAAAAATACAACTACACAAAGCCCACATTCATCATAACTTGAAGATAAAAAATGCCTAAAATTAAGAATTACTATATATATAAAAAAAGAAAGTCACCAAATTCCAGTGTATGATCATTCATGCTTCTGCCACACTTCTACCCCTCCACAAGGCTTTTTCTGGTCATGCAAAGGCAAGTTGGAACAACTTTAAGGAAGAAAGGAGAGAAGCAACAACTGCCTAAGGTTGATCTAAAATCAGTGTCAGATACTCTAAATCTACACTAAGCCTGAAAAAAAAATATGGATGGACGAGAGTACAAACGATATGGAAGGAAGTTAAATGTACGCATGATTTGAACTGTCTTAGAAACACACAATTCTGTGGAAGAAAGAAAGGAAAAACAGGAGGGAGAAGCAGCCTTTGGCAATTAGATGGTGAAGGGCAAAAGAAGGAAAATAAGCAAAATTAGGTTACTGTAAAATTAAAAATAACAATAACAAAAAATCAGAGGATACGCCACTCTTCCCCAGAAAAAAAGAACAAATAAACAATATCCATTGAAGTATATAGACTTTGCTATACCGGCAGAAGAGAACACCTTTAATCTAGGAATCTTTTAAAACAGCCCATTACCACCAAAATAAACAAGAAAGCAAAGAACAATTCATAAATGGCTTTTACAAAAATAACTAGAAATGAAATTCAACATACACCAACTGAGGAAAATTTCCTTTGATAAGCAGCCATGAAGCAAAGGGAAAACCATGTCAACATGCTAAAAAATATTATACATAGTCAAACATGCATTTGAATTTAGGCAAAGCATCTGTGAAATATCAATTCAAAAATTAACAACAAAAATGGACAAAGACAGCAAGAAATGTAAAAAATATTGATTAAATTCAAGATAAAAATGAAAGAAAAAAACATTTTTCAGAAATGATAGTAAATACAAGGTGCCCAATGGATAAAATTTAATAAGGGAAATTGAATAAAGGCAGTGAAATAACGAAGAGATAACAATTAGATAAAGAAAGAAGTAAAAACCAAAAAAGGTCAGAGAAAAATCTCCAAAATGGGAGACAGAGAACATATAACATTGATGTTATTGTTGTCGCTGAAGAAGAAAAACAAAATAATGGGACAGAACTAATACTTAAAATATAATTAAAGAAAACGATAGGAATATAAAAGGACATGAATCTACACATTAAAGGGCCCATTGGGTACCTGGGAAAATTAATCCTGAATGACAACCTGCAAGACATATCTTAATAAAGCTATTAAATTTCAAAGATTAAGAAAAAATTCCCAGGGCCTGCAGGCAAAATGATCAAATGACTTATAAAGGGAAAAGGATTAGACTGGTATTAGACTTTTCAAAAACTTCATACAAAGCAGGGCACCAATTGGGCAGAGTTTTTCAAAAATTCAATAAAAGAATTATGAACCAAGGATTTTATATCCAGGCAAGCTGTCCTTTAACTTTAAAAGAATGTATAAATGTATAAATGTATAAAAACATTTGCTAGTGTAAAAGAATTAGAGCATATATTAGGGAAGGAAACTTCAATAAGTTCCATAATGTAGAAATATTTTGAACATCTCTGATCACAATGAAACAAAGTTAGAAATCACTAACAAATACAAGAACAAACAAAACCAAAATATCTTCTCTGACCGCCATGGGATAGAAGTAGAAATCAATAACAAAAGTAAAACTTGAAAATTCATGAATACGTGGAAATTAAACAACACAGTCTTATATAACCTTAGGGTTAAATACAAAATTATAAAAGAAACTAGAAAATACTTAGGCACAAATGAAAACAAAAATACAACATATCAAAACTTATGGGATGCAGCAAAAGCAAGGCTGAGGGGAAAATTTATAGCTGTAAATGCCTACATTAAAAAAGAAGAATCTCCAGCCGGCCCTTTGGCAGAGTGGTTAAGTTCAAGTGCTCTGCTTTGGTGGCCCAGGGTTTCTACTGGTTTGGATCCTGGGTGCGGACACGGCACTGCTCGTTAGGCCACGCTGAGGTAGCGTCCCACATGCCACAACTAGAGGGACCCACAACTAAAATATACAACTATTTACTGGGGGGACTTGTAGAGAAAAAGCAGAAAAAAAAAAAAAAAAGAAAAGAAGAATCTCAGCTCAATAACCCTACTTTCACCTTAAGGAACTAGAAAAAAAAGATAAACATAAACCCAAAGCTATCAGAAAGAAAGAAATATTGAACATAACTGAAAATAAGCAAAATAGAGAATAGAAAACAGTAGAGAAAATCAATAAAACCCAAAGTTGATTCTTTTAAAAGCTTAACAAAATTGACAAACATTTAGAGAAAAAAAGAGATGACAAAAATAATCAAGATCAGAAATGAAAGTAGGAATATTGCTACCAACCTATACCAACAGAGATATAAAGGTTTATGAGAACAACTCAACAACAAAAATCACAAATAATCTGATTAAAAATGAGCAAAGGACTTGAATAGACATATTCAAATATTCTCCAAGGAAGATATATAAATGGCCAACAAGCATATGAAGAGATACTCAACATCAGTAATCATCAGGGAAATGCAAATCAAAACCACAATGAGCTATCACCTCACGTCTACTAGTATAGCTCTAATGAAAAATAACAATTGCTGGCAAGGATGTGGAGAAATTGGAACTTTCGTACATAGCTAGTACAAATGTAAAATGTTGCAGCTGCTGTGAGAAACAGTTCAGTGGACCTTAAAATTTAAATATAGAATTATCACATGATCCAGGAAATCCACACCTAGGTATATACCCAAAATAAGTGAAAATAGATGTAGAAACAAAAATGTGTACCTGTATGTTCATAGCAAAACTATTCGTAATAGCCAAAATGTGGAAACAATCTAAATGCCCATCAAAATGTGGTATATTCTTTCAGCCATAAAAATGATGTACTGATGTGTGACAACATGTATCAACCTCATAAACATTGTGCCAAGTGAAAGATGGCAGACACATATTGTACAATTCCTTTTATATGAAATGTCCTGAAAAGATAAAGCCTTAGAGATAGAAAGCAGATTAGTGGTCACCAGGAGCTTGGAGAGAGGGTATAGGATGTGACTTCTAAACTGGTTCAGGGTTTCCCTTTTGGTTGATGAAAATGTAGAACTAGATAGAGGTGATGGTTGCATAATGTGAATGCCCTATATGCTATTGTATTGTATACTTTAAAATGATTAATTTCATGTGAATTTTAACTCAGTAAAAAAAAATTGGAGACTACTTTACATATATGTATGCAACTAAATTAGAAAACTGAGATGAAATGTATAATTTCCCAAGAAAGCACAGATTATTAAAATTGACTTCATTAGAGTTATAATGCATTCAATTTTCATAGAGGAAATAGAGAAAGGTATCAAAGCAAAAAGCACCAAGTCAGATGGTTTCACAGGGGAATTCAATCAAAATTTCAAAGACCAGCTAGGTCAAATTCTCTATAAGTTGTCTCAGATCATTGCAAAGGAAAGGAGAGTGTTTCTATTCCAGTCAAGAAGGAGTAGGCATACTACACCCTGTCTCTCCCAGTGAATGCAACTATCAGTTATCTAAGGATTTTTTAAAGTAAATGGTAAGCAGCAGATTGGGGAAGAAAACCAGAGCTCAAAGTATAACTGAACTGGTAGTGAGCTTCCCATTTTTTTCCTTCAGTATCTCCCAGCCTGGACTCAAAGACAGCCTAAAACTGTACTGGTGTGGAAATAAAGGGCTGAAGGGAAGCCCTCTGTTTCTGGTCTGAAAAATTGGAAAGGGGATCCTTATGGGTCAGAGACAGTGGGTGAAATCCTCTGTTTATTTTTCCATAGTCTCCCACTCTATATCCTAGGAAATTTTGTGGCAGCTGTAGCAGCAATGGTAGCAATGGCTGGCCAGGCAACAAAACTCCAAGGGAGGTAAACCCTTCTCTCTGACCAGAATATCTATTGTCCAAAGAACATAGGCGTAATCCCAGTTGCTTTTACTATTTCTCTTTCCTCTTGATACTTGATTCCAGAGGCAGATGTAGTCATGGGAAGTTCACCGCAGAGTGGGGGAAATTAAAGCCCTGGTTTTATAGCCAGAAGGCCATGATGAAGGTCTCCCAAGAACCAGAAAGAATCATAGAGATAGTGGAGATGAAAGAGCTCAGTAAAAGAGTCTCATAAATTTGTGTTTGAACTTCTGACCCTAAATAGCTTACCAAGGACTTTGAGAACCAAACTGCCGTAGATCACCACCCACATCCCAGAATGGCCACTGGATGGCACACGTGCAGGGCAGGTTGGAATAGCACTTTGAAAGCTAAATTTATATTGGAAGCACAGATCATATGTCTTAATCCCTTCAGGAGGCTATAACAAACATACCATAGACTGGGTGGCTTAAACAACAAACATTTGTTTCTCACAGTTCTGGAGCCTGGAAAGTGCAAGATCAAGGTGCTGGCAGATTTGGTGTGTGGTGAAGGCCTGCTTCTTGGTTCATAAGTGGCTGTCTTCTCTGTATCTTCATAGGGCAGAAGAGATGAGAGAGCTATCTGGGATGTCTTTTATAAGGGCACTAAAATCCTGTTCATGAGGGCTCTACCTTCACGACCTAATCACCCCCAAAGGCTACATCTCCAAATACTATCACACTGGGGATTAAGATTTCAGCATGTGAAATCGGGGAGGGCACAAATATTCAGTCCATAGAATTACAAAATGTAGGCAGGAACTTGCCACCTGAAAATAATTAGGTTAATCTGTGTTAAAACATATAAACAAAAATCAACATTCTCCATAGGATTTAAACAAGCCCTAGAGTCCTTTACTATATAAAATGTCCAGGATTCAATACAAAATTACTTGACATACAAAGGAGAATTTCAACATTTCACAAGGTGAAAAAGCAAGACATCAACCCTGAGGTGGCACAGATGTTGGAACTATCAAAAACTTTAAAGCAGCTATTATAACCACGATCCAAGTAGTAAGTGTGAAAAATTGTGGGACAAATGGAAGGATAGAAAGATTTAGCAGAGAAATAGAAGGTATAAAAAAGGGAAGAAAGTCTTCTTCATTGTTTTAACAAAGCAAGTATAACATTTATACCTAAACATGATAAAAATAGTACAAAAAGCAAAATAAAATTATAGAAAAAAATCATTCATGAAAATTGATGCAAAAATACTAAATACAATATTAACAACAGAATCCAACATCCGTGTGACCAAACTGAATTTACTCTATGAATGCAAGTTGGGTTCAATATTAAGAAATCTGCTAATACAAAATACCATATTAATAGAGCAAAAGAGAAATATCATATACTTATCTTTACATATGCCGAAAAGTCTTTGACAAAAGTCAACACTAATTCCTGATTAAAAAAATCAGCAAATTTGGAATAAGCTGTTGTTTATAGGATATTATGTCATCATTAAAAAGTGAGTTAAAGCTGTATCAGTTGGTTTGGCAGAATCTCAGTGATGTACTGTAAAAAAAAAAGCAATACATAGAAATGCATTTATAATCTGATCCTAATTTTTTAAAAATACCACTCTAGCTAATTATTTCTGATTCATATCCTAAGGCACATAATGTTAAATTGAGAGCTAAAGGAGAGCTATCAGAAATATTTCAAAGAAACACTGGCTTTAAGTGGATGGTCTCATCCTGGATGTCCCCTTTTATTGACTTTGGGATTCGAAGGGCAAGACTGAATACCCTCAAATAAATTCACAGGCAACCGACTAAAGTTTTAAGAAACGTCACCAGGAAATCCCCAAATCTGGGTGTTTAAAGTGAACTGTAGAGTGTGCAAGGTTGTTTTCATAGTATGACTGTCATTGCCTCACCATAAGCAGGACCCCTAGCTCATGGAAGCAGCTGCTAAACCGTGACACATTAAGAGAGATTTGGAGGAGTCCTGAGAGGCTGAGTGGGAGAAATGAGCCATGGTAACCCCTCCCCACATACTGAACTAAATTGATGTTTAGCTGCTGAGAATCAGCTCAGCTCAGCCATTTCCATTCCTACCCTTTTCCCTGTCATAGAGTGTTCCCAAAAGGTGATTTCATCAACTCACTAATCCCCCTCCCAGATACATTTGAGTTGTTTCACAGGGATGGAACTGTAACATGGAGCTCAGGAGCCATTGGAAGCCTCTTTGGGCAGGCTGGCCATGATGAATGTGGTTTTAGGTACTTTCCCTGGATTTTGGGGGATATTCAGGCTCTGACCTGCCCAAGGGCATCTAGTATCCTGGTTTATTGTCTTTCAGGGTTAGTGATAGTGCTTTGATAGTGGTAATAGGGAGAGTGGTTCCACAGGGCAAACCCCCAGGGTTGTAGTCCTGGATTTCTCTATAGTTTGCCTCCTTGCAGACCCTCTGAGGTCAGTACCCAGGCACAGCTTTTACAGTAGGCCTGAAATGGTTTGGTGAACGTGAATGTATCAGCTTCCTATTGCTACTGTAACAAATTACTGCAAACTTGTTGCCTTAAAAGGACAGAAATATAATTTCTCACAGTTCTGGAGGTCGTAAGTCTGAAATCAGTTTCACTGGGCTGAAATCAACATATGTGCAGGGCTGTGGCCCTTCCAGAGGCTTTAGAGGAAAATCCACTTTCTTGCCTTTTCCAGCTTCTAGAGCTATACTCCTTGCATTCCTTGGCTCATACTTTCATGTAATATCTAAGAAATCTTTGTCTAACCAAGATAACAAAGAATTTCTACTATGTTTTCTTCTAGAAATTTTATGTTTAGATTTGGGTTTATGATCCATTTTGAGTTAAATTTTGTATAAGGTGTGAGAAAATTTGTTGAAAATTAATTGACCATATTTGCACGAATGTATTTCCAGACTCGGTATTCTGTTTCACTGATCTTTCTGTTTGTGCTTTCTACAACACATGATGTCTTGATTACCATAGCTTTATAGTAAGTCTGGAGATGCGATAGTGATAATCCTATTTTGTTCTTTTTCAAAACTCTTTTGACTATTCTAGCTCATTTGCCTTTCCATATAAATTATAGAACTCAGCTTGTCAAATTCTACAAAAAATCTTGCTGGGTTTTGATTGGAATGGCATTAAACCTATAGATCAGTTTAGCAAGAAGTGATATATTAACGATTTTGAATATTCCAATTGATGAACATGAAATATCTTTCCATTTCTTCAAGTGTTTGTAGTTTTCAGCATTCAGAAGTTGTATTTTGAAATATTTGTTCCTAAGTAATTTCAATTGTTTTCAATACATTTCCAATTGTAGCTTGCTGGTATATCAAAATATAACTGATTTTTGTATGTTGACCTTGTATCCAGTGACTGTTGGGTTGAGAATTTGCCCTGACCTATGGTAGAAAGTATTCAATCCTTCACCATAAAGTATGATGTCAGATCTAGTTTTTTTTGTAGATGACCTTCATCAGGTTGAGGTGGTTTCCCTCTATTTCTAACTTGCTGAAGTTTTTTTTTTTTTTTATCATGCATGGTTCCATTTTGAGGAAGGCTTTTTCTACATTGTATTACTTTTCTATTACTGCATAACAAATTACCACAGATTTAGCAGCTTAAAACAACACCTATTTATTAGATCACAGTTCTGTAGATCAGAAATCTGAAACAATGCAGCTGGGTTCTCTACTCAGAATCTTACAAGATTTAAATGAAGTCATCAGTCAGCTTAGTTCTCATCTAGAGGCTCTGGGGAGATAGTCCACTTCCAATCTCTTCTTTTTAAAAAATTATTTTATTGCAGTCATATTGGCTTATAACACTGTGTAAATTTCAGGTTTACATTATTATATTTCAGTTTATGTATGGACTGCATTGAGTTCACCACCAATAATCTAGTTTTTATCCATCAGCATATATATGTGCCCCTTTACCCCTTTCGCCCTCCTCCCATTCCCTTCCCTTCTGGTAATCACCAATCTGTTCTCTTTATATATGTGTTTATCTTCCACATATGAGTGAAATCATACGGTATTTGTCTTTCCCTGTTTGACTTATTTTGCTTAACATAATACCCTCAAGTTCCATCCATGTTGTTGCAAATGGCACGGTTTCATCTTTTTTATGGCTGAGTAGTATTCCATTGTGTATATATACCACATCTTCTTTATCCATTCTTCCATTGATGGGCACTTGGGTTGCTGCCAAGTCTTGGCTATCATGAATAATGCTGTCATGAACTTATGGGTGCATATAGCTTTTTGAATTACTGATTTCATGTTCTTTTAATACATACCCAGTAGTGGAATAGCTGGGTCATATGGTATTTCTATCTTTAATTCTTTTGGAAATCCATAAGCTCTTTCTTTTTGGCAGAATTCAGTTTCTTATGGTGGTAGGACTGAGGTTCCCATTTTCTTGCTGGCTGTAGGCTAGGGGTTGTTTTCAGTTCCTAGATGCCACTCTCAGGTCCTTTCCACGTGCCCTCCTCTATCTTCAAGCCAGAAACAGTGTGTCAAATCCTTCCTGTGCTTTCAATCTCTGACTTCCTCTTCTTTGACCAGTCAGAGAAAACGCTCTACTTTTAAAGGGCTCTTATGATTAGGTCAAGCTCACTTGGGTCATCTTTTATTAAAATCAACTGTGCCATATAATATAACCTAATTGGTAATAAAATGCATCAACTTAATTCCGCTATAGTCTGAGAACATACTTTGCATAACAGCAATTGCTTTATGTTTGTTACAGTTCATTTTATGGCCCAGAATATGGTTTGTCTTGGTGCACATTTCATGTGCACTTGAAAAAGTGTATATTCTCCTGTTGTTGGTGGGAGTGTTCAAAAAAATGTCAATTAGATCCAGTAAACTGATAGTGTTTTTCATTTTTTTCTATGCCCTTACTGATTTTCTACTTGTTCTATAATAAGATAGGAGTGTTGAGGTCTCCAACTATAACTGTAGATTTGTCTATTTCTTCTTTTAGTTCTATCAATTTGTTTTACGTATTTAAAAGCTCTATTGTTAGGTACATATATATTTAGTATTGTGAGGTCTTCTTGAAGAATTGATTCCTTCAACATTATATAATGTGTCTCTTTATCCCTGAGAATATTCCTTATTTTGATGTTGCTATAGACTAAATGTTTGTGTTCCCCTTTCAAATTCATGTGTTAAAATCCAATCCCCAATGTGGTAGTATCTGGAGGGGAGACCTTTAGGATGTGATTAAATAATGAATGCAGAGACCTCACGAATGGGATTACTACCCTTATAAAAGTGACCCCAGAGAGATCCACCATGTGAAGATACAGTGAGAAGGTGGCCATCTACGAACCTGGAAGCAGGTCCTCACCACACACCAAATCTGCCAGTGCTTTGATTTTGGACTTCCCAGCCTCCAGAACTGTGAGAAATAGGGGATTGCTGTTTAAGCCATCCAGTCTATGGTGTTTTTGTTATAGCAGCCAGAACAGACTAAGACAGAAATGGTACTGAGAAGTGGGCTGCTGCTGTAACAAATACCTAAAAATGTGGAAGTGGCTTTGGAAATAGGTAATAGGTAGAGGCTAAAAGAGTTTTGAGGTGCATGCCAGAAAAAGCTGACATTGCCACGAACGGCCCTTTCAAGGCAATTCTGGTGAAGGCTCAGAAAGAAAAGAAGAAAGCTGTAGAGAAAACCTCAATCTTCTTAGCAAATACCTAAGTAATCCTGAACAGAATGTTGGTAGGAATATGATGGTAAAGACCATTCTGATGAGGTCTCAGATGGAAATGAGAAATATGTTATTAGACAATGGAGGAAAGGCAATCTTTGTTATAAAGCAACAAAGAACTTGGTTGGATTGTGTTTGTGTTCTAGGGTTTTGTGGAAGGCGCAATTTGTGAGTAATGAAATCAGATATTTAGCTGACGCAATTTCTAAACAAAGCGTTGAAGGAGTGGCGTGTCTCCTCCTAACTGTTTATAATAAAATGTGAGAAGAGAGAAATGACTTAAAGATGAATTTGTTAAGCAAAAAGTAAGCATAACTTAAATATTTGGAAAAGTCTTTGCCTATCCATATTGCAAAAATGAGAACACTAAAGATGTAGCCAAGTGACCATTTGATAAGGAGATTAATGTGGACAAACCATCTTAACAGAAGCCAGGAATTATTCTCCAACAGTGGAATAATGACCCCAAAGATGATTCAGAGATCATCATAGCTGCCATTCTCATCACAGGCCCAGAGTGCAAGGCCCCAGAAGGCAGAGTGGTTTCAAAAGAGAGGCCACCAGCGCCTATGGTATTTCAGTGTGCCCAGCCTGGAACCACCTCATATTGTGGGCTCTGCTCCCCTAACTGTGGTGCTGCACTCCTTGGCTGCTCCAGGTACAGCTCCAGTGAGCCCCAGTGGAATGGGCCACAGCGGCCACCCCTCTGGAGGGTGTAGGCAGCAAATTTTGGTGGCATCCACATGGTACTGTGTCTACCACTGTGCAGAGTTCACAGGTCGAGGGGACATGGCTGCCTCCACCTAGGTAAGGGTATCTCTCTGGGTAAGGGATCTCTCTGGGTACTCTTTTATAAGGGCACTAATTCCATTCATGAAGGCTCTGTCCTCATGATCTAATCATTTCCCAAAGGCACCACCTCCTAATACATCACATTGGGCCTTAGCAGTTCAACATATGAATTTTGTGGGGACACAAACTTTCACACTGTAGCAGTGCCCTTATAAAAGAGACTCTGGAGAGCTCCCTTGCCCCTTCCACTATGTAAGGATACATTGAGACGATGTTCATCTATGAACCAGGAAGTGGGCTCTCACCAGACACCAAATCTGCTGGTGCATTGATCTAGTGGACTTCCTAACCTCCAGAATTGTGAGAAATGAATTTTTGTTGTTTAAATCACCTGGTCTATGGTATTTTTGTTATAGCAGCATGAATGGACTATGACAGGTGTCTATTTTTCCCAATGTTAATATAGCAACTCCAGCTTTCTTTGACTAGTTTTGGGATGGTATATCTTTTTCTGTCATTTTCCTTTCAAAAAATTTTTCTCCAGCTTTATTGAGATATTATTGAAATATAACTTATGTAAGTTTAAAGTGTACAACATGATGATTTGATACATGTATATGTTGTGACATGATTACCACAATAAGGTTAGTTAATACCTCCATCCCCTCACATTATTACCAGTTTTTGCGGTGATAACTTTTCATGTTTATTTTCTTGACAACTTTAAGTATATAGTACACTATTGTTAATTATAGTCCCTATGCTGTACATTAGATCTCCCAAACTTATTCATCTTATAATGGGAAGTTTACCCTTTCACCGGCATCTCCCAATTTCTACCATACCCTAACCCTAGGCAACCACTATTCTTCTCCTTATTTATTTGAGTTTGGCCTTTTTAGGTTCCACATATGAGTAAAAACATACAGTATTTGTCTTTTTCTGACTTATTTCACTTAGGATAATGCCTTCCAGGTCCATCCATGTTTTCACAAACAGCAAGATTTCCTTCTTTCTCATGGTTGAATAATATTCCACAGTATGCATATATAATATTTATATGTACATATATATTATATATATATATATTATATATAGTACATCTTCTTTATCCATTCATCCACTGATGAACCCTTAGGTTGTTTCCATGTCTTGGCTATTGTGAATAATGCTACGATGAACATGTGAATGCAGATATGTTTTTGAGATCCTGTTCTCATTTCCTTTGGATATATACCCAGAAGTGGAATTGCTGGATCATATGGTATTTCTATTTTTAATTTTTTGAGGAGCTTCCATACTGTTTTCCATAGTGGTTGCACCAATTTACATTCCCACCACCAGTGCATGAGGCTTCTCTTTTCTCCACATCCTCACCAACACTTATCTCTTGTCTTTTTGATGATAGCCCTTCTAACTGGTATGAGGTGATATCTCATTGTGGTTTTGATTTGCATTTCCCTGCTGATTAGTGATGTTGAGTACCTTTCATGTACCTTTTCGCCATTTGTATGTCTTCTTTGAAAAAATGTCTATTTAGTTTCTCTTTTCCATTTGCATATATCTTTTTCCATCCCTTCACTTTGAGCTTATGTGTGTCCTTAAAGCTGAAGTAGATTCTTTCAGGCAGCATATAGTTGAGTCTTGTTTTTCTTTTTATCCAGTCAGCCACTCTATGCCTTTGATTGTAGAATTTAATCCATTTATATTTAAAATAATTTTTGCTAGGTAGGGACTTACTAATGCCATCTTATTAATTGTTTTATGGCTGTTTTGTAGTTCCTTTTTCCTTTCTTCCTCTTTAGCTGTCTTTCTCTGTGGATTGACTATTCTTCATAGTGGTATGCTTTTATTCCCTTACTTTTTGTGTGTCTACTGTTAGTTTTTGCTTTGTGGTTACCATGAGGTCTACATAAAACATCTTCTAGATATAACAGTCTATTTTAAGCTAATAACAACTTAACTTCTATTGCATACAAAAGCTCTATCATTTTACTCCTCTCCCACATAATTTGTTTTGATGTCATAATATACCTTTTTGTATATTGTATAT
The DNA here is from genome assembly GCF_037783145.1 of Equus przewalskii. Lineage (NCBI taxonomy): Eukaryota > Metazoa > Chordata > Mammalia > Perissodactyla > Equidae > Equus > Equus przewalskii. The sequence goes on along the minus strand of NC_091863.1, from coordinate 42,727,673 downwards.
CCATTAACAAATTATTGTAGCTATAGTTATTTTAGTACTTTTGTCCTTTAAACCTTCATACTAGAGTTAAGTGATTAACACACTACCATCTTACAGTATTTGCATATTCTGAATTTGCCTATATACTTACCATTACCGGTATGTTTTATATTTTCATGTTTTAATGTTTCTAAATAGTGTTCTTTCATTTCAGCTTGAAGAACTCCTTTTGGCATTTTTTGTAATGCAGGTATAGTGGTGATGAACTCCCTATGCTTTTGCTTTTTAGGAAAAGTCTCTATCTCACCTTCATTTCTGAAAGACAGCTTTGCTGGAAAAAGTTTTCTTTGTTGGCAGGTTTTTTATTTTAGGACTTTGAATGTATAGTTGCCCTCTTCTTTGTCTTGAAAGGTTTCTGCTGAAAAATCTGCTGATAGCCTTGTGAGGGTTCCCTTATATGTGAGAAACTGTTTTTCCTCTTGCTACTTTTAAAATTCTCCTTGTTTTTGATTTTAGAAAGTTTTACTACAATATGTCTTGGATAAGATGGTTTTGGGGTGAAATTTTGGAGTGATCTATTTGTTCCACGAATCTAGATGTGTATAACTCTCCCCAGATTTGAGAAATTCTCAGCCATTATTTCTCTAAATAAGTTTTCTACTCTATTTTTCCCCTCCTCTCCTTCTGGGCCTCCAATAATTTGTAGATGGTTTCTTTTAATGGTATCCTATAATTCACATAAGCTTTCTTTAGTCTTTTTTTTTCCTTTTTCTTTTTTGCTCTTCTGACTGAATGATTTCAAATGACGTGCCTTCTAGTTCACAAATTCCTTCTTCTATTTGATGAACTCTGCTTTTGAAGCTCTGTATTGAATTTTTCAGCTTAGTCATTGTATTCAACAACTCTACGGTTTCTGTGTGTTTTTTTTTAAAAGATCTATAACTTTTCTTACAGTATATTGTTATAATTGTTCTATTTTATTATTGGTTATTGTTGTTAATTTCTTCCTGTGCTTAATTCTTTAAATGATTTTATTGAAGTCACATTAGCTTATAACATTCAGTAAGTTTCAGATATATAATATTATATATCAGTTTCAGTATATACTGCATCGTGTTCACCACCAACAGTCTAGTTAATCCATAACCATACACATGTGCACCTTTACCCCTTTCACCCTCTCCCTATGCCCTGCCCCTCTGGTACCCACTAATCTGTTCTCCTTATCCATGTGTTTGTTTATCATCCACATATGAGTGAAATTATACAGTATTTGTCTTTCTCTGCCTGGCTTATTTTGCTTAGCATAATACCATCAAAGTCCATCCATCTTGTCACAAATGACACGATTTTGTCTTTTTTTAAGGCTGAGTAGTATTCCATTGTGTGTTTGTGTGTGTGTATGTGTGTGTGTGTATATGCCACATCTTCTTTATCCATTCATCCATTGATGGGCCCTTGGAATACTTCCATGTCTTGGCTATTGTGAACAATGCTGTGATGAACATAGGGATGCATAACTCTCTTTGAATTGTTGATTTCATTTTCTTTGGATAAATACTCAGTAGTGGGATAGCTGGATCATATGGTATTTCTATTTTTAACTTTTTGAGGACTCTCCATACTGTTTTCCATAGTGGCTGCAGCAGTTTGCATTCACACCAACAGTGTATGAGGATTCCCTTTTCTCCACATCCTCTCCAACACTTGTTATTTCATGTCTTGTTAATTATAGCCATTCTGATGGGTGTAAGGTGATATCTCATTTTGGTTTTGATTTTCATTTCCCTAATAATTAGTAATGTGGAATATCCTTTCACATGCCTTTTGGACATCTGTATATCTTCTTTGGAAAAATGTCTGTTCATATCCTCTGCCCATTTTTTGATTGAGTGGTTTGTTTTCTTGTTGTTGAGTTGTATGAGTTATTTTATATTTTGGAAATTAAACCCTTGTCAGATATGTAACTTGCAAATATTTTCTTTCAGTGACTGTGTTCTCATTTTGTTCATGGTTTCTTTTGCCTTGCAGAACCTTTTTAGTCTGATGTAGTCCCATTTGTTTATTTTTTCTTTTGTTTCCCCTGCCTGAGTAGACATGGTATTTGAAAGATACTGCTAGGACTGATGTCAAAGAGTGTACTTCCTAAATTTTCTTCTAACAGTTTTGTGGTTTGAGGTCTTACATTCAAGTCTTTAATCCATTTTGACTTAATTTTTGTGTATGATGTGAAACAGTGGTGTACTTTCATTGTTTTGCATATGGCTGTCCAGTTTTCCAAACACCATTTATTGAAGAGACTTTCCTTTCTCCATTGTATATTCTTGGCTCCTTTGACAAAGATTAGCTGTCCATAGATGTGTGGTATTATTTCTGGGATTTCAATTCTGTTCCATTGATCCATATGTCTGTTTTTCTGCCAGTTCCGTGCTGTTTTGATTACTTATAGCTTTGTAGTATATTCTGAAGTCAGTGATTGTGGTACCTTCAACTTTATTCTTTTTTCTCAGGATTGCTTTTGCTACTTGGGGTCTTTTGCTTTTCCATACAAATTTTAGGATTCTTTGTTCTACGTCTCTGAAGAGTGACATTAGGATTCTGATGGGATTGCATTGAATCTGTAGATTTCTTTGGTTAATATGGACATTTTAACTATGTTTACTCTTCCAGTCCATGAGCATGGAATATCGTTCCATTTCTTTATGTCTTCTTCAATTTCTTTCAATAATGTCCTATAGTTTTCAGTGCATAGGTCTTCCACCTCCTTGGTTAAATTTATTCTTAGGTATTTTATTATTTTTGTTGTCGTTGTAAATGAGATTGTATCCTTGACTTCTTTTTCTGCTAATTTGTTATTAGTGTATAGAAATGCAACTGAGTTTTGTACCCTGTAACTTTACTGTATTTGTTGATTATTTCTAATAGTTTTCTGGTGGATTCTTTAGGGTTTTCAATGTATAGAATCATGTCATCTTCAAACAGTGAGAGTTTTAATTCTTACTGTTCAATTTGGAGCCCTTTTATTTATTTTTATTGCCTAATTGCTCCAGTGGAAATTTCCAGTACTATGTTGAATAAGAATGGCAAGAGTGAGCACCCTTGTCTTGTTTCTGTTGTCGGGAATTGCTTTTGGTTTTTCACCATTGAGAAGGAAGTTGACTGTGAGTTTTTATGTATGGCCTTTATTGTATTGGGGTACTCTCCTTGTATACCCATTTTATTGAGTTTTTTATTATAAATAAATGCTGGATCTTGTCAAATGCTTTCTCTGTATTTATTGAGATGATCATGTGATTTTTATTCCTCATTTTGTTAATGTGGTGTATCACATTGATTGATTTGCAGGTGTTGATCCATCCCTGCATCCCTGGAGTAAATTCCACTTGATCATGGTATATGATCCTTTTAATGTGGTTTATTTATTTATTTTTCAGATGTACATCATATTTCGAATTCTGTGTACATCATGTACACCACCCGAACACTAATTATGGTCCATCCCCTCACATGTGAGCCTAATCATCCCTTTTGCCCTCCCCCCTCCCCCTTCCCCAATGGTAACCACCAATACAATCTCCAATGCTATGTGTGTTTTTTTGTCGTTTTTATCTTCTACTTATGAGTGAGATCATATGGTATTTGACTTTCTCCCTCTGACTTATTTCACTCAGCATAATACCCTCAAAGTCCATCCATGTTGTCACAAAGGGCTGGATTTCGTCATTTCTTATGGCTGAGTAGTAGTCCATCGTGTATAAATCCCACATCTTCTTTATCCATTCGTCCCTTGATGGGCACCTAGGGTGCTTCCAAGTCTTGGCTATTGTGTATAATGCTGCAATGAACATAGGGGTGCAAGTATCTTTATGCCTTTGTGTTTTCAAGTTCTTTGGATAAATACCCAGCAGTGGGATAGCTGGATCATGTGGTAGATCTATTCTTAATTTTCTCAGGATACTCCATACTGCTTTCCATAGTGGCTGCACAAGTTTTCACTGCCACCAGCAGTGAACAAGGGTTCCCTTCTCTCCACATCCTCTCCAACCCTTGTTGTTTCCTGTCTTGTTAAGTATAGCCATTCTGACCAGAGTGAGGTGATACCTCATTGTAGTTTTGATTTGCATTTCCCCAATAGCTAATGATGTTGAGCATCTTTTCATATGCCTGTTGGCCATCCGTATATCTTCTTTGGAGAAATCTCTGTTCAGATCTTTTGCCCATTTTCTAATTGGATTGTTGGTTTTGTTGTTGTTGAGCTATATGAGTTCTTTGTATATTTTGGATATTAACCCCTTATCTGATATATGGTTTCCAAATATCTTCTCCCAATTGTTAGGTTATCTTTTCATTTTGTTGATGGTTTCCTTTGCTGTGCAGCAGCTTTTTAGTTTGATGTAGTCCCATTTGTTCACTTTTTCTTTTGTTTCCCTTGCAGGGTCAGACATGGGACTTGAAAATATGCTGCTCAGACCAATTTCATAGAGCGTACTGCCTATGTTTTCTTCTAGAAGACTCATGGCTTCGGGTCTTACATTCAAGTCTTTAATCCATTTTGAATTGATTTTTGTGCATGGTGTAAGGGAGTGGTATACTTTAATTCTTTTGCATGTGGCTGTCCAGTTTTGCCAACACCATTTATTGAAGAGACTCTCCTTTCTCCATCGTATCCTCTTGGCTCCCTTGTCGAATATTAGCTGTCCAAAAACGTGTGGGTTTACTTCTGGGCTCTCGATTCTGTTCCATTGATCTGTGTGTCTGTTTTTGTGCCAGTACCATGCTGTTTTGGTTACTATGGCTTTATAGTATATTTTGAAATGAGGGAGTGTGATCCCTCCAGCTTTGTTCTTTTATCTCAGGAATCCTTTGGCTATTTGGGGTCTTTTGTTGTTCCATATAAATTTTAGGATTCTTTGTTCTATTTCTGTAAAAAATGTTGTTGGAACTTTGATAGGGATTGCATTGAATCTATAGATTGCTTTAGGAAGTATGGACATTTTAACGATGTTAATTCTTCCAATCCAAGAGCACGGAATATCTTTCCATTTCTTTGTGTCTTCTTCAGTTTCTTTCAACAATGTTTTATAGTTTTCGGTGTACAGGTCTTTCACCTCTTTGGCTGACTTTATTCTTAGGTATTTTATTCTGTTTCTTGCAATTGTAAATGGGATTGTATTCTTAATTTCTCTTTCTGCTACGTCATTGTTAGTGTCTAGCAATGCAACTGATTTTTGTACATTGATTTTATATCCCGTGACGTGACTGTATTCCTTTATTATTTCTAAAACGTTTTTAGTGGACTCTTTAGGGTTTTCTAGATATAAAATCATGTTGTCTGCAAAGAGTGACAGTTTCACTTCTTGTTTTCCAATGTGAATCCCATTGATTTTTTTCTTGCTTGATTGCTCTGGCTAGGACTTCCAATACTATGTTAAATAAGAGTGGTGACAGTGGGCATCCTTGTCAGGTTCTTGTTCTTAGAGAGATACCTTTCAGTTTTTCTCCATTGAGAATGATATTTGCTGTGGGTTTGTCATATATGGTGTTTATTATGTTGAGGTATTTTCCTTCCATACTCATTTTATTTAGAGTTTTTATCATAAATGGATGCTGTATCTTGTCAAATGCTTTCTCTACATCTATTGAGATGATCATGTGATTTTTATTCTTCATTTTGTTAATGTGGTGTATCACATTGATCGATTTGTGGATGTTGAACCATCCCTGCATCCCTGGAATGAAACCCACTTGATCATGATGTATGATCTTTTTAATGTATTGTTGTATTCGATTTGCTAGTATTTTGTTGAGGATTGTTGCATCAATGTTCATCAGTGATATTGGCCTGTAATTTTCTTTTTTTGTGTTGTCCTTGCCTGGTTTTGGAATCAGGATAGTGTTGGCTTCGTAGAAGGAGTTAGGAAGCCTCCCCTCCTCTTCAATTTTTTGGAAGAGTTTCAGAAGGATAGGTATGAAGTCTTTGAATGTTTGGTAGAATTCAGCAGGGAAGCCATCTGGTCCTGGACTTTTATTTTTTTGGAGGTTTTTGATTGCCATTTCGATCTCCTTACCAGTGATCTGTCTATTCAGATTTTCTACATCTTCTTGGTCCAGATTTGGAAGGTTGTATGTTTCTAATAATTTATCCATTTCTTCTAGATTATCCAATTTGTTGGCGTATAGCTTTTCATAGTATTGTCTTATAATGTTTTCTATTTGTGAGGTGTCCGTGGTAATCTCTCCTCTTTCATTTCTGATTTTATTTACTTTAGCCTTCTCTCTTTTTTTCTTGGTGAGTCTAGCTAAGGGTTTGTCAATTTTGTTTATCTTTTCAAAGAACTAGCTCTTGGTTTCATTCATTTTTTCTATTGTTTTTGTAGTCTCTACTTCGTTTATTTCTGCTGTGATTTTTATTATTTCCTTCCTTCTGCTGATTTTGGGTTTTGTTTGTTGTTCTTTTCCCAGTACCTTTAGGTGTACTTTTAGATTGTCTATTTGGGATTTTTCTTGTTTGTTGAGGTAGGCCTGAATTGCTGTAAACTTCCCTCGTAGAACCGCTTTTGCTGTATGCCACAGATTTTGGCATGTCGTGTTTTCATTTTCATTTGTCTCCAGGAAGTTTTTGATTTCTCCTTTGATTTCTTCATTGACCAATCATTGTTCAGTAGCATTTTGTTCAATCTCCACATTTTTGTGGCTTTTCTGTTTTTCTTTCTGTAGTTGATTTCCAGTTTCATACCTTTGTGGTCAGAAAAGATGCATGGTATTATTTCGATCTTCTTAAATTTATTGAGACTTGTTTTGTGGCCTAATATGTGATCAATCCTGGAGACTTTCCATGGGCATTTGAAAAGAATGTGTATTCTGCGATTTTTGGATGGAATGTTCTGTATATATCTACTAAGTCCATCTGTTCTAATGTGTCCTTTAAGGCCAGTGTATCCGTATTGATCTTCTGCTTGGATGAACTATCCAGTGGTGTAAGTGGAGTGTTAAAGTCCCCTACTATTATTGTGTTACTGTCTATTTCTCCTCTTAAGTCTGTTAATAATCACTTGATATATTTAGATGCTCCTATGTTGTTTGCATAGATATTTATAAGTGTTATATTTTCTTGTTGGATTGTTCCCTGTATCATTATGTAGTGCCCGTCTTTGTCTCTTATTACAGTTTTTGATTTAAAGTCTATTTTCTCTGGTATAAGTGTTACTACCCCCACTTTCTTTTCTTTGCCATTTTCATGGAATGTCTTTTCCCATCCTTTCACTTTCAGTTTGTGAGTGTCTTTAGGTCTGAAGTGTGTCTCTTGTATGTGGCATATACATGGGTCTTGCTTTTTTATCCAATTGGCCACCCTATGGCATTTGATTGGAGCAGTTAGTCCATTCACATTTAAAGTACCTATTGATAAATATGTATTTATTGCCATTTTGTCACTTTTTTTTTCTGGGTGTTTTAGCAGTTCTTCTCTGTTCCTGTCTTTTCTCTTGCTCTCTTCCCTTGTGGTTTGATGGCTATCTTTAGTAATATGTTTGATTTCTTTTGTCTTACTTTTTTTCCTGCTTTTCATAGGTTTCTGATTTGTGGTTACCATGAGGATCCTACTTAATATACTATGCATATAGCAGTCTATATTGAGTTGATAGACTCTTTAGCTTGACCTCTTTCTAAAAGCTCTACTTTTTCACTCCCCTCCTACCACATTTTGTTTTTCACATCATATATTGTCTATTGTTAGTGTGTGTCTATCCATTACCCTCTTATCATTGAAATAGGTGATTTTAGTACATTTGTCTTTTAACCTTCATATTATCTTCACAGGTAGTTGATCTGCTGCCTTTACTATACTTTTACCTCACAAGTGATTTTATTGCCTGTTTTTTTTGTTGTTGTTGTTTTGTGTTTTTTTGATAATTTTTTTATCTCTATTTGTGGTCATTGCTTTCCCACTTAAATAAGTTCCTTCAGCATTTCTTGTAGAACTGGTTTCTTGGTGATAAACTCCTTTAATTTTTGCTTGTGTGGGAAGCTCTTTATCTCTCCCTCCATTCTGAATGACAACCTTGATGGATAGACTATTCTTGGTTGTAGGTTTTTTCCTTTTAGTACTTTAAATATGTCGTGCCATTCTCTTCTCACCTGTAGGGTCTCAACTGAGAAGTCCGCTGATAGCCTGATGGGCTTCCCTTTATATGTCACTTGTGGCCTTTCTCTTGCTGCTTTTAGGATTCTCTCTTTGTCTTTAATTTTGGACATTCTGATTATAATATGTCTTGGTGTGGACCTCTTTGGGCTTCACTTGTTTGGAGATCTCTGTGTTTCCTGAACTTGGATGTCTGTTTCCTTCCTCAGGTTAGGAAAATTTTCCTCTATTATTTCCACAAATAAATTTTCTGCCCCTTTGTCTCTCTCTTCCCCTTCTGGGACCCATATAATACGAATGTTAGCATGCTTGATATTGTCCCCGAGTTCCCTTACACTGTTCTCATTCTGTCTAATTCTTTTTTCTCTTTTCTGTTCTGCTTATGTGATTTCCTTTAGTCTTTCGTCTAGCTCGCTGATCCGTTCTTCTGCTTCCTCTACTCTGCTATTGAGTCCCTCTAGTGAATTTCTCATTTCGAGTATTGTATACTTCATTTCTGATTTTTTTTTTATATCTTCCAGTTCTTTGCTGATGTGCTCACTGTGTTCATCCATTCTTCTCCGCATATCTGTGAGCATCCTCATGACATTTTGTTTGAATTCTTTGTCGAGTAGGTTGCTAGTTTCTGTTTCACTTAGTCCTTTTTCTGGGGTTTTGTACTGTTCCCTTGCTTGGAAAGTATTCCTTTGTCTCCTCATTATGCCTCTTTCTCTGTGCTATTTTCTTTGTATTAGGTGAGTCAGCTATGTCTCCTGATGATGGAGAAGTGGCCTTATGTATGAGATGTCTTATGAGGCTCACCAGTGTGCTTCCCACTCATCACCAGTCCATAAGAACAAGGAGTGACCACTTTGTGGGCTACTTGTGTCCTTCTGCTGTGGCAGGGTTGCTCTTACTGCAGGTACCCAGGGAGTCTGATCTTTTCTTCCCTGGCCAGCTGTTTGTAAATCCGGTTCTGGGAGCCTCAGTACTGTTGGCTACAAAGTCTATCAGCACACTCTTATTGCAGTTGTCCTCTTAATTGAGTTGGTACCCAGTGTAGCTGGTTGCTAGGCTCAGGGGCATACAGTTGTGATAGGCCTCCGGCCAACAAGGCCGTTGTCAGTTCTCTTAGGAGTGCAGCTGAGTGGGGCTAGCCTTTGGCATGGGGGCACTCAATTGTTTCAGGCTTTGGAAGGTGGGGCTGATCCTTTTTACAGCTATATGTGAAGCACAAGACTTCTGCCACTGATAAGCCTCACTCCCCACAGGACCACATACACTGTGAACACAGTCCTGGTCTGTGCACACTTCTCACCCCCCTGGAACATACCCCAATGCCACACTCCAGAGGCCCCCTTGTCTCCCCCAATGCCTCCCACAGTTCCCCTGGTCCTCACACAGGCCCTGCCCCACAGAGGCAGACACCCTTGCCTACCTGTAGAGGATCAAGGCACCCAGTCAATGCAGGCTGATGAGTAGCCTGAGGGCTTGCTGTTAGGTGGGGCCAGTCCTTAGGGCAGGTTGCCTGCCCTGGATGAACTGGATTAAATCTGTGCTCTAGTGGATGTGGCAGACCCCTGGGCTAACAGCCCAAGGGATGCACCTCAATAGCCCCCACCAGTGTTGGTATCAGCACGCCTGGACCAGCTCAGAACAATGGCCCCCACCAATGTCTCAGTCTCCAGAGAGGTCCCTCCTCTCACCAAGATGCCCCCAGAGCCCACCAGGTGAGTCTCGTTTCACCAAAGGACTGTCAACCTTCTCTCTGGTGATTTTAGGTTGCTGCAATGAGTGAGTTTGTCCGTGGGCCCTTTAAGACCTGGGTCTTTTCAGCTTTCTGCCAATAGCTTTTCTGGGGGTATCCTCGCTGCAGTTAATAGCCTGCAAAGCCAGACCGTAAGACCCCCACCTCAATTGGGCTGAGTCCAAAGGATGCTTATAGCAGTATTGCCCCCTCTCTGGACCTCACTCCTCCAGGGGGGCTCATAACTTAGGGTGTCTCCTGCCTGGCCAGCTGAGAATCTCTGCTGCTCCCAAAGGTGGCTTTTTTCCTCTCTGGCCAGAATTCCTGCCTCTTCTGCCTTCTTCAGGACTGTCCCTTGTCGTGGGCATTCTTTTTATCCAGTTTTCAGTTTTCAATCCAGGGTAATTCTTCCAAAACTTGTTGTAACCTGGTTGTGTTCATGGGAGGAGGCGAGTTCAACATCTGCTCACACCGCCATCTTGATGAGATCTCCTCTAATGTCTTGTTGAATCTGAGTTGCTAATATTTTGTTGAGGATTTTTGCATCTATATTCATCAGTGATACTGGTCTGTAATTTTCCTTTCTTGTGTTGTCTTGTCTGGTTCTGATATCAGGGTAGCATTGGCCTAGTAGAATGAGTTAGGAAGTGTCCTCTCCTCTTCAATATTTCAGAATATTTTGAGAAGGATAGGTATTAAATCTTCTTTGAATGTTTGATTGAATTCTCCAGAAAAGCCATCTGGTTCTGGACTTTTGCTTTTTGGAAGGTTTTTCTTTTCCTTTTTCCCCTCCCTCCCTTTTTTTTTTTTTTTTTGAGGAAGATTAGCCCTGAGCTAACTGCTGCCAATCCTCCTCTTTTTGCTGAGGAAGACTGGCCCTGAGCTAACATCTGTGCCCATCTTTCTCTACTTTATATGTGGGATGCCTACCACAGCATGGCGTGCCAAGCAGCGCCATCTCTGCACCCGGGATCTGAACTGATGTACCCTGGGCTGCCGAAGTGGAACATACGCACTTAACTGCTGTGCCACTAGGCCAGCACCCTGGGAGGTTTTTGATTACTCTTTCACTCTCTTTGCTTGTGATTGGTCTGTTCAAATTCTCTATTTCTTCTTGATTTAGTGTTGGGAGGTTATATGATTCTAAGAATTTATCCATTTCTTCTAGATTATCCAGTTTGTTGGCATATAGCTTTTCATAGTTTTATCTTATAATCCTTTATTTTTCTGTGGTGTCCATTGTAATTTATCCTCTTTCATTTCTGACTTTATTTATATGAGTCTTCTTTCTTTTTTCTTAGTGAGTCTGGTAAGGGTTTTCTATTTTGTTTATCTTCTCAAATAACCAGTTCTTAGTTTCATTGATTCTTTCTGTTGTTGGTCAGTCTGTATTTCATTTATTTTTACTCTGATTTTTATTATTTTCTCCTTCTACTGACTTTGGGCTTTGTTTGTTCTTCTTTTTATAGTTCCTTTAGATGTATTTTAAGATTACTCATTTGAGATTTTTCTTGTTTGTTGTGGTAGGCCTGTATTGCTATAAATTTCCCTCTTAGTACTGTTTTTGCTGCATCCCTTAAAAGTTGGTATGTTGTGTTTTCTTTTTCATTTGTCTCCAGGTATTTTTTGATTTCTCCTTTGATTTCTTCATTGAGCCAATGGTTCTTTCGTAGCATGTTGTTTAGTCTCCACATATTTGTGACTGTCCAAGCTTTTTTCTTGCAGTTGATTTCCAGTTTCATAGCATTATGGTCAGAAAAGATGCTTGACATGACTTCAGTCTTCTTAAATTTATTGAAGCTTGCCTTCTTTCCCAGCATATGGTCTATCTTTGAGAATGTTCCACGTGCACTTGAGAAGAATGTGTATTCTGCTGTTTTTGGATAGAATGTTCTATATATATCTATTAAGTCCATCTGATCTAGTGTTTCATTAAGGCTGATGTTTTCTTGTTGACTTTCTGTCTGGATGATCTATCCATAGACATAAGTGGGGTGTTCAGGTCCCCCACTATTATTGCGTTGCTGTCAATTTCTCCATTTATTAGTAGTTGCTTTATATACTGTGGTGCTCCCGTGTTATGTGCATATATATTAATAGATGTTATGTCTTCTTGGTGGAATGTCCCTTTTATCATTGTATAGTGCCTGTCTTTGTCTTTCATTGTCTTTTTTATCTTGAAGACTGCTTTGTCTAAGTACGGATACACCCACTTTCTTTTGCTTGCTGTTTGCTTGGAACATCATCTTCCATTACTTCACTTTGAGCCTGTTTACTTTTAGAGCTGAGATGTATTTCCTGGAGGCAGCATATTGTTGGGTCTTGTTTTTTAATCCATCCAGCCATTCTGTGTCTTTTGATTGGTGAATCCGATCCATTTACATTTGGAGTGATTATTGATATATGAAGGCTTAGTATTGCCCTTTCATTCCTTGTTTTCTGGTTTTTCTTTATTTCATTGTTTCTTTTTCCTTGTATTTCTGTCTGCCATTTCAGTTTGGTGGATTTCTATTGTGGTTTTCTCAGTTTTCTCTTTATTTGCTCTGATTTTGTTTTGTGGTTACCATGAGATTTGTATTAAAGATCTCCATAGTTGAGATAGTCCTTTTTCTGATAATCTCTTATCTCCATTAGCATATGCATGTTCCAACCCTTTTTTCTTCCCCTTCTACGTTTTTGTTGTCACAAATTATTTGTCTTGTGAGTTTGTGGTCAGACTGAAGTGTTTATAACTATTTTTTGTGCTTTCTTTCCCTTTATCTTTTATGTTATAATTGTTTGCTAAGCTATTCTGATATAGAGCTCCAATTTTCTGATTTTGTCTATCTCCTTGCTCGAAGCTTTGTAAACCTTTGTCCTTTTTTTTTTTTTTTTTTTTTTTTTGCTGAAGGAGATTTTCTCTGAGCTAACATCTGTTGCCAATCTTCCTCTTTTTTGTGTGTGAGCCACCACCACAGCATGGCCACTGACAAATGAGAGGTGTAGGTCTGCACTGGGAACTGAACCAAGGCCACTGAAGCAGAGCATGCTGAACTTAGTCACTAGGTCGTTGGGGCAGGCTCTAAACTTTTGCTTTTTTGTTTCAGATAGGAAGACTCCCTTCAACATTTCTTGTAAGGCAGCTCTAGTGGCAATGAACTCCCTCAGCTTTTGTTTGTCTGGGAGAGCTTTTATTTCTCCTACATATCTGAAGGATATTTTCACTGGATAGAGTAATCTTGGCAGCAAGCTTTCGTTTTTCAGTATTTTGAATATATCATTCCACTCTCTCCTAGCCTGTAAGGTGTCTGCTGAGAGATCTGCTGAAAGCCTGCTAGGGGTTTCTTTGTAGGTTATTTTCTTCCATCTTGCTGCCCATAAGAGTTTTTCTTTGTCATTGACTTTTGTCAGTTTTAATATTATATGCTTTGGAGAAGGTCTTTCTGCATTGATGTAATTAGAAGTTCTATTAGCTTCTTGTAGCTGCATTTCCTGTTCTTTCCCCAGGTTTGGGAAGTTCTCAGCTATTATTTGAACAAGCTCTCTGCTCCTTTCTCCTTCTCTTCTCCCTCTGGGATACCTATAATCCTTATGTCACTTTTCCTAATTGAGTCAGATATTTCCCAAAGATATTTCTTCTTTTTTAAAAATCTTGGTTCTCTCCCCTTCCACTTGAATCATTTTATCTTTTTATCTTTGTAGTCATTAATTCTCTCCTCCATAAGGTCTGCCCTATTTTTTATGCTATCTACATTATTTTTTTGTCTCATTAATTGTGTCCTTCATCTCCAGAATTTCTGTTTGGTTTTATTTTAGATCTTCAATCTCTTTGGTGAAGTATTACTTCTGTTCATTAATTTTATTCATGAGCTCACTGAACTGTCTTTCTGAGTTTGCTTGTAGCTCATTGAGTTTCTTCATGACTGCTATTTTGAATTTTCTGTCAGTTAAATTGTAAACTTCTATGACTTCAGATTTGATTTCTGGAGATTTGTCATTTTCTTTCTGTTCTGCAGTGTTACTGTAGTTCCTCATGGCATTTGATGAATTGATCCTCTGTGGAGCATTTGTGGTCATAATTGCATTCTCCTGTTTGGGTAAGGCTTTGGTTGCTTTGTTTCTGGTCACCTGGGTCTCGTGTTCCTCCACTGGCTCTCCATGGGCACAGATGCTGTTGTCTTGTGAACCACCTGTGTTGCTGTTCCCCAGTTGACTGGTGGTGAGGGTTGCATCACTGTCAGGGGTGCTGGGTTCAAGGGTGTCACTGTCTCTGGTGGGGGCCTAGGGACCTGGAGACTTGTATGCAGCCCCTGCTGCTGGTGGAGTGGGTGTTTGGCATGCCTCCACTGGTGGCTGGATACTCCCACCCTGTATGTTCACAGTTGTGTTGATCAGGCTGCTGCCTCTGCTGCTGCTCCACTGACTGAAGCCTGGGTTCACAGAAGCCCACTGGGAGCCTAGTGACAGGGAAGATGGCTGGTGTGGGTATGGACTGGTAGCCTGGGTTCATAGAAGCCTGTTGGGAGCCTGGGGTCACAGGAGCCTATTGAGGCTGTGGCAGCAAGCCAGAGGCCTGGGTTTTCAAGAGATCTGTGGGAGGCTGGAGCTAAGGAAGCCACCTAAAGCACACAAACTTCCTGGGGTCACTGGAACCAACAGGCATAGGGGTGAGCTGAGGTCTTGGGTTGCAGGAGCCCACCAGGAGCCTGGTGCCATGAGAGCCACCTGGGGCCACTGGAGCCAGCAGGAATCAGGGTGAGCTAGGGCCTGTATTCACAGGAGCTTGTTGGGAGCCTGGTGCTGTGGAAGCTGTCTGGGTCCATGAATGTTGCCTAGGGTTGCTGGAATTGAAAGGCACTAGGATGAGCTGCATGCCTGGGTTCATGAGAGCCCACTAGGACCCTGGTGCCACAGGAGCTGCCTGGGGCTAGTGGAATCAGCAGGTCCCAGGGTGAGGTGGGCACCTGTGTTCACAGGAGCCTGCCAGGAACCTGGGGCCATGGCAGCTGTCTGGGGCCTCTGGAGCTGGCAGGCACTGGGTTTAGATGGTGGCTTGGGTTCACAAGGTGCTGAGGAAGCTGCCTGGGGCCATGTGGGCTACCTGGAGCTGACAGTCACCAGGGTGAGTGAGGGGCCTGATTTTGTAGGAGCCCACTGGAAGCCTGGTGTCACAGGAGCTGTCTAAGGCCACAGGAAACTCCTGGGGCCACTGGAGCTGCCAGGCACAGGGGTAAGATAGAGGCCTGAGTTCTCAGAAACCTGCAGGGATCCTGGTGCCAAGGTCATTGCCTGAGACCACAGGAGCCAGCAGGCACTGGGGTGAACCGGGTGCCTGGATTCCTGGGAGCTTGCAGGGAGCCTAGCACTATTGAAACCAGCAGATGCTGAGGTGAGCCAGGGGCCTGTATTCATAGGAGCCTGCCAGAAGCCTGGTGCCAAGGTCACCAGCTAGGGCTGCAGGCACTGCCTGGGGTTGATGGAGCTGCCTGGGGCTGCTGGAGCTGGCAGACACCGGGCAAGCTGGGGGCTTGGATTCTGGGAGTCTGCCAGGAACTTGGTGTTACAGGAGCTGCCTGGGGCTTCTGGAACTGGCAAGCACTGGAGTGAGACATAGGCCAAGGTTCCCAGGAAAGTGTGGGGAACCTGGTTCCATGGGATCTATCAGAGTTTGCCAGAGCCAGTAAGTACCTGGGTGAACGTGAACCAAGGGCCTTGGTTTGTGGGAGCCCACTGGAAGCCCTGCTGTGGAAGCTGTTTGGGCAACGAGAGCTTCCTGGGGCCAGTGGTGTAGGCAGGTGCTGAAGTGAGCCAGGGTCTAGATTCATGGGAACCAGCTTGGAGCCATCTGGGTGCATGAGAGTTTGCCTGGTGCTGGGGTGGGCCAGCTCTGGTGTCCACAGTGAAGTGGTGCACGCACTTTACTCTGCTTTTCCTACGGGGAAGGTTTCTCTCTCTGTACTGGTATGCCCACGCTTGGGGTAGGGTTGATGGGGATAGTGTGAATCTACCTTTGCTGTCATCCTCAATGTATCTTATTTCTGTGCTTCACCCAGGTGTTGTAATCCCTCCCCTTATCCTTGGCTCTTGTGAAGGCACTTTTGTGTGCAGACGGTTGTTCAAATCAATGTTTCTGGAGGGGAACAAGTGGTAGAAATTCCTATGCTACTGCTTTGCTGACATCACTACTCCAATTCCCCATTCTGCTTTTATCTTACCTATTTCTTTATATCAAAGTAAGGTTTTTGCAGACAGTATATATTTTGGTCTATTTAAAAAATCCAACCTGGCAAAGTTTGTCTTATAATTGGTGTACTTAGACCATTTGCATGTTTACTAGTCTTGTTCCTGATCTCAGGGGGAAAGGATTCAGTCTTTGACTATCATGTATAATGTTAGCTGTGGACTTTCCATAGATGCCTTTTATAACGTTGAGGAAATTCCCTTCTATTCTTAGTTAATTTAGTAGTTTTAGTTGTGAAAGAGTATTGGATTTCATCAAATGCTTTTTTTATGTCTATTGAGGTGATGGTTTTTATTTTTGCTTTTATTATATTAGTATGAAGTATTAATTGATTATCGGATGATAAATCAACCTTGCATTCTTGGGGTAAATCTCACTTGGTCAGGGTGTATAATTCTGGTTTTTTTTTTTTTTTTTTTTTGCTTGAGGAAGATTAGCCCTGAGCTAACATCTGTGTCAATCTTCCTCTATTTTTTGTATGTGGGGTGCCACCACAGCATGGCTGATGAGTGGAGTAGGTCCGCACCTGAGATCCAAACTCATTAACCTGGGCCACGGAAGCAGAGCACATGGAACTTTAACCACTCAGCCACAGAGCCAGCCCCTATAATTCTTTTTATATGCTGCTGCATTTGGTTTGCTAGTATTTTACTGAGGATTTTTGCATTCATATTCATAAGAAATATTGGTCTGTAGTTTTCTTCTGATGTCTTTGTCTAGTTTTGGTATTAGAATAATACTGGCCTCATAGAATGAGTTGTAGTGTTCCTTCCTCTTCTATTTTTTTTTTGGAAAAGCTTAGGAAATATTGATAGTACTTCTTTTAAAAATGCTTGATAAAATTCAGTGGTGAAGCCATGTTGGCCTGGAATCTTTTGTTGGTATTTTTTCATTTATTAGTTCAATCTCTTGGCTTGTTATATGTTGATTTAAATTGTCTATTTCCTCTTGATTCAATTTCAGTAGTTTATGTCTTGGTAGTAATTTATTCATTTTATCTAAATTATCTAATTTGTTGGCATATAATAGTTCATTGCATTCCTTTATAATCCTTTTTATTTCTGTAATATTGGTAGCAATGTCATCTCTTTCATTTATTATTCTAGTAATTCGATGCTTCTCTCATTTTGTCTTGATCAATCTAGCTAAAGGATTGTCAATTTTGTTGACTTTTTCAGAGAACTAGGTTTTGGTTTCATTGATTTTTACGTGTTGTTTTATTATTCTCTACTTTATTAATTTCTGCTCTAATCATTATTATTTCCTTCCTTCTCCTTGCTTTAGGTTTAGTTTACTCTTCTTTTTCCAGTACCTTAGTTAAGCCAGAAAGTTAGGTTATTGATTTGAGGTCTTTCTTCTTTCTTGATATGGGCATGGATAGCTATAATTCTCCCTCTGAGGACTACTTTAGCTGCATGCCATGTTTTGGTGTGTGGTTTCTTCATTTTCATTCACCTCCAATATTTTCTGATTTCCTTTTGATTTCTTCTTTGACTCACTGGTTACTTAAAACTGTGTTTTTTGATGTTCACATATTTATATGTTCCCCTTTTTTCTTTCTGTTAATAGGCTTTTAATTGCATTCCATTGTGGTTGGAGAATATGCTTTGTATTATTTCTGTCCTTCTAAATCTATTGAGATTTGTTTTATGGAGTAGCTATGGCCTATCCTGGAGAATGTTCCATGGGCACTTGAGAAGAAAGTATATTCTGTTGTTTTGGGTGGAATGTTCTATAGATATCTGCTAGGTCTCATCAGCTTATAGTAATGTTTGCATCTTCTTCCCTTTTCTGTCTGGTTATTCTATCAATTACTGAAAGTGGGGATTGAAGTTTCTAGCTGTTATTGTAGAACCATCTGTTATTCCTTTCATTTATATCAGTTTTTGCTTCAGATATTTTAGTGCTTTGTTGTTAGGTGTGTAAATGTTTATAATATTATATCTTCCAAATGAATCGACCATTTTATTATTATAAAATGTTCCTCTCTATTTCTAGCAACATTTTTTAATTTTAATGTCTATTTTGTCTGATATTAGTATAGTCATTCCGACTTTCCTGTGGTTGCTCTTTGCATTATATATCTATCTCTATTTCTATCCTTTTACTTTCTTTGAATCTAAAATGTCTCCTGGGGACAACATATAGTTGGATCTTAATTTTTTATCCTATCTGGCAATCTCTGCCTTTTGAATGGTTTGTTTAATTAATTCACTTTAATGTTATTATTGGTATATTTGGATTTACACCTGCCATTTTGCTTTTTGTGTTCTATGTCTCATGTCATTTTGGTTCTTTCATTACTCCTTCATTATTATCTTTTGCATTAGGTGAATGTGTCCTAATAAAGCATTTAAATTTCTTTAGTTATTTCTTTCACTATCTATTTTTGAGGGTTTTTTTTTTATTAGTGGTTGCACTAGGGTTTACCATGTGCATTTTATCAGAATCAGCTTCAGATTTATGTTTATTTAATTCCAATAAAATATAGAACCTTACTCCTATATAGCTCTATTTCCTTTTTCCCCTCTTCATGGTATTATTGTCACACATATTATATCTATTAATGTTACAAACCAAACAATACATTGTTATCGTTTACTTTATATAATTTTATATGTTTCAGTGAAGCTAAGAAAAGAAGAGCAAGCATATATTATAGCTTTTGTTATATTAGCCTTCTTATTTATCATTTCTGGTTATCTTTGTTCTTGTGGATTTGAGTTACCATCTGGAGTCATCTCTGTAGCCCAGTACAATTTTGCTCTCACTCACTTCTTTTGTGCTATTTTTGGCAAATATATTACAGTCCTATATGTTATTAGCCCAACAATACATTATGTACATATTATTTATACAATTAATTTTAAAGTTGATTAAGAGAAGAAAGGAGAAAAAGTATTTTATGTGTGATGTAGTCCCATTTACTTTTGCTTTTGTTGCCGTTGTGTGAGGAGATATATCCAAAAAAATACTGCTAAGACCAATGTCAAAGAATTTACTGCCCATTTTCCTCCAGAAGTTTTATGGTTTTAGGTCTTGCATTTAAGTTTTTAATCCATTTTGAGTTTATTTTTGTCTGTTGTGTAGTAAATGGTCCAGTTTCACTCTTTTGCATGTAGCTATCCTGTTTTCCCAACATCATTTATTGAAGAGACTGTCTTGTTCCCATTGTATATTCTTGCCTCCTTTGACATAGATTAATTGACCATATAAGGGAGCATTTATTTCTGGGATGTCTATTCTTTTCCATTGATCTATTTGTTTTTGTGCCAGAACCATACAGTTTTGAATACTATAGCTTTGTAGTATAGTTTGAAATCAGGGAGTGTGATTCCTCCACCTTGTTCTTCTTTCTCAAGATTGCTTTAACTATTCAGTGTCTTTTGTGGTTCCATACAAGTTTTAGAATTATTTGTTCCAGTTCTTTGAAAAATGTCATTGGTATTTTGATAGGAGTTGCATTGAATCTCTAGACTGCTTTGGGTAATATGAACATTTTAACAATATTAATTCTTCCAATCCAAGAGCATGGTATATCTTTCCATTTATTTGTATCATCTTCAGTTTCTTTCATCAATGTCTTAAAGTTTTCAGAGTACAGATCTTTCACCTCCCTGGTTAAGTCTATTCCTAGTATTTTATTCTTTTTGATGCAACTGTAAATGGGATTGTTTTGTTAATTACTCTTTCAGATAGTTTGTTATTAGTGTATATAAATGCAACAGATTTCTGTATATTGATTTTGTATCCTGGAATTTTACTGAATTCATTTATTAGTTCTAATATTTTCTTGGTAGAGTCTTCAGGGTTTTCTATATATAGCATCATATCCTCTGCAAATAGTGACAGTTTTACTTCTTCATTTCCACTTTGGATGCCTTTTATTTCTTTTTCTTGTCTTATTATTATAGCTAGGACTTCCAATACTGTGTTGAATAAAAGTGGTGAATGTGGGCATCCTTGTCTTGTACTTGATCTTAGAGGAAAAGCTTTCAGCTTTTCACCATTGAGTGCGATGTTAGCTGAGGGTTTGTTATATATTACCTTTATTATGTTGAGGTTCATTCCCTCTATACCCACTTTTTGAGAATTTTTATCATAAGTGGTTCTTGAATTTTGTCAAATACTTTTTCTACATCAATTGAGATCATCATACAATTTTTGTCCTTCATTTTGTTAATGTGGTGTGTTACATTGATTGATTTGTGGATGTTGAACCCTCCATCCTTGGAATAAATCCCACTTGATCATGGTGTGTGATCCTTTTAATGTATTGTTGAATTCAGTTAACTAATATTTTGTTGATGATTTTTGCATCTATGTTCATCAGTGATATTGGCCTGTAATTTTTTTTTTTGTAGTGTTTTTTCTGGTTTTGTTTTCAGGGTAATGCTGGCCTTGTAGAACTAGTTTGGAAGCATTCCTTCCTCTTCAATTTTTTGGAGTAGTTTGAGAAGGATAGATCTCATCTCTTCTTTAAATATTTGGTAGAATTCACCTGTGAAGTCATCTGGTCTTGGTCTTCTGTTTGTTGGGAGTTTTTGATTACTGACTCAATTTCATTGCTAGTAGTCAGTTTATTCAGATTTTC
This sequence comes from Equus przewalskii, assembly GCF_037783145.1. Lineage (NCBI taxonomy): Eukaryota > Metazoa > Chordata > Mammalia > Perissodactyla > Equidae > Equus > Equus przewalskii. The sequence goes on along the minus strand of NC_091863.1, from coordinate 42,707,014 downwards.
TATTTCTTCCTGATTCAGTCTTGGGAGATTGTATGTTTCTAGGAATTTATCCATTTCTTCTAGGTTGTCCAATTTGTTGGCATATAATTTTTTGCAGTAATCTCTCATGATACTTTGTATTTCTGTGGTATCAGTTGTAGCTTATCCTCTTTAATTTCTGATTTTATTTATTTGGGCCTTCTTTTTTTCTTGATGAGTCTGGGTAAAGGTCTATCAATTTTGTTTCTCTTTTCAAAGAACCAACTCTGAGTTTCATTGACCTTTATTTATTTTTTTAGTTTCTCTTTCATTTATTTTTGCTCTGAACTTTATTATTTCTTCCCTTACACTAACTTTGGGCTTTGTTTATTCTTCTTCTAATTCGTTTAGGTGTAAATTTAGATTGTTTATTTGAGATTTTTCTTGTTTCCTGAGATAGGCCTCTATTGCTGTAAGCTTCCCTCTTAGAACTGCTTTTGCTGTGTCCCATAGATTTTGGAACATTGTGTTGCCATTTTCATTTGTCTTAAGGGTTTCTTTAATTTCCTCTTTAATTTCTTCATTGATCCATTGGTTGTTTAGTAGCATGTTGTTTAGCCTCCATGTGTTTGTGTTTTTTCCAGTTTTCTTCTTGTAATTGATGTCTAGTTTCATATTGTTGTGATTGGAAAAGATGCTTGATATTTCAATCTTCTTAAATTTGTTGAGACATTTTTTGTGGCCTAACATGTTATCTATCCTGGAGAATGTTCCATGTGCACTTGAAAAGAATGTGTATTCTGCTGTTTTTTTTTTTTTTTTTTAAAGATTTTATTTTTTCCTTTTTCTCCCCAAAGCCCCCCGGTACATAGTTGTGTATTCTTCGTTGTGGGTTCTTCTAGTTGTGGCATGTGGGATGCTGCCTCAGCGTGGTCCGATGAGCAGTGCCATGTCCGCGCCCAGGATTCGAACTAACGAAACACTGGGCCGCCTGCAGCGGAGCGCGCGAACGTAACCACTTGGCCACGGGGCCAGCCCCTGTATTCTGCTGTTTTTGATGGAATATTCTTTATATATCTATTAAGTCCATCTCGTCTAATGTGTCATTTAAGGCTGATATTTCCTTATTGGTTTTCTGTCTAGATGATCTATCCATTGCTATAAGTGGGGGGTTAAAGTCCTCTACTATTATTGCGTGACTGTAAATTTCTCCTTTTATGCCTGTTAATATTTGGTTTATATATTTAGGTGCTTCTATAGTGGGTGCTTAGATATTTACAAGTGTTATATCTTCTTCTTGTATTGATTCCTTTATTATTAAGCAATACCCTTCTTTGTCTCTTGTTATACACTTTGTTTTAAAGTCTATTTTTCTGATACAAGTATTGCTATCCCAAATTTCTTTTTGTTTCTATTTGCATGGAGTATCTTTTTTCATTCCTTCACTTTCTCTCTGTGTCTTTAGATCTGAAGTAAGTCTCTTGTAGGCAGCATATATATGAATCTTGTTTTTTTAATCCATCCAGTCTTCTGATTGGTGATTTTAGTCTATTTACATTTCAAGTAATTATTGATAGGTATGTACTTATTGCTATTCTGTTAATTGCTTTCTGGTTATTTTTGTTGTTCTTTCCCTTTTCCTTTCTTCTCTTCCTCTCTTCCCTTGAGATTTGGTGACTTTTTTAGTGTCATTTTTTTATTCTTTTCTCTTTAATTTTTCTGTAGCTATTATGGGTTTTTGGTTTGTTGTTATCATGAAGTTTATTTATAACAACTTACGTATATAACACTCTATTTTAAAAAGCTAGTCCCATCCGAGGTTGCCTGCCAGGTGAGGCAGGGCCAAAGCCACTTTGGAGGGGTGCCAGTCCCACCTAAGGCTTCCTGCCATGTGTGATGGGGCAAGAGCTGCTTTGTTGGAGGGGTGCCACCCCTGGCCGAGGCCATGTGCTGAGTGGGTGGAGTAGGAGCTGCTTTGGAGGGGCACTGGCCAGGGTGGATCCTCAAGAGAACATTGGAATGAGGCAAATGGTGCTAGCAAGGTAGATGGAGAGTGTCAGAAATGGTGCTCACCAGTGCTGGGTCTGCTAGGTAGCAGGAGAGTGAAAAAAATGGAACCTTCCAGCACTTCTGCCCTCAGAGAAAGTTTCAACAGATCCCAGCCCCTCTGGCACATGCCCTAAAATTAGACAATGAATCTCCTTCATGTATGACCCAGGAGCTTTCCAAACTGCTGCCTCTGTGCTGGGACTCAGAGTGAGTAAGTTTGTGTGTACACCCTGTAAGAGTTGAATCTCAGTTTCCTATAGGTCTCCAGCTCTCCTGTATGTAAACCATGCTGGTTTTCAAAGCCAGACATTATAGGTGCTTGTCTTCCCAGTGCTACTCCCCCAGGCTAGGGAGCCTGATGTGGAGCTCAAACCTGTTGTTCATCCAGGAAGACCTCTGTAGTTGTGATATCCTTCCTGCCTGTGACTCACCATGTTGGGGGTATGGGTCCTGCCTAGACTATGTGTCCATCCCTCCTACCCATCTCTATATGGCTTTTCCTTTGTATCTTTAGTTGTGGAAAATCTGTTCTGTTAGTCTTCAGGTTGTTCTCAGCAATAGTTGTTCTATATGTAGGTTGTAGTTTTGGTGTGTCCATGGGAGGAGGTAAGCTAAGAATCTTCCTGTTTTTATATTTAAAGTGGATTTGTAGTAGACAACATATAGTTGGTTCTTGTTTCTTGATCCACCGACAATCTCTGTCTTTTAATTGATGCATTTAGACCATTGATGTTCAAGGTGATTATTAATATAGTTGGATTAACATCTACCACATTTGTTACTGTTTTCTATTTGTTGCCTTTGTTCTGTGTTTCAATTTTTGTCTTCCACTCTTTTTCTACCTTTCATGGTTTTAACTGAGTATTTTATATGATTCTATTTTTTCTCCTTTCTTAGTCTATAAGTTACACTTATAACTTTTAAAAAAACATTTTTAGTGGTTGACCTAGAGTTTGCAATATAGATTTACAACTAATCCAAATCCACATTCAAATAACACCATACCACTTCACAGGTAGTGGGAGTAGCTTGTAACAACAAAATAATCCTAATTCCTCACTCTTGTCCCTTGTATCATTGATTTCATTCATTTCACTTATACACAGCATACATATATAAGTAAGCATACATAATCAAATATGTCATTGCTGTTATTATTTTGAACAAATTATTATCTGTGAGATCAATTAAGAATAATAAAAGTTTTTATTTTACCTTCATTATCCCTTCTCCAATGCTCTTCCTTTCTTTTTGCAGATCTAAGTTTCTGATGTTTATGATTTTTCTTCTCTCTGAAGAACTTTTAACATTTTTTACAAGGAAGGCCTTCTGGCAGCAAATTCCCTCAATTTTTGTTTCTCTGAGAAAAAACCTTTATTTCTCTTTCATCTTTGAAAGACAATTTCTTAGGATGCAGAATTCTAGGTTGGTAGGTTTTTTCCCCCTCAACTGTTATTTTACTCTACTCTCTTCTTGCTTGCATGATTTCTGATGTAACTCTTATTTTTGCTGTTATATATATAAGGTATTTTTTTCCTCTGGTTTCTTTTAAAATTTCTTCTTTATCTTTGATCATTGTTTTAAATTCCTGGTATGATAAATCTAGTATCCCTGCCATGTCTTGTTCAGGTGCTTGTTCTATCTCTTCAGATTGTGCTCTTTGCCTTTTTGGTAAGCCTTGTAATTTTTCATTGATAGGTGGACATGATGTACTGGGCAAAAGGAAGAGCTGTAAATAGGCCTTTAGTGATGTGGTCACATGTGGGGGTAGAGAAAGCATTCTATAGTCCTATGATTATGTCTCAGTCTTTTAGAGCCTATGCTTCTAGACTGTGAACTCCACAACTGTTTCTTATTTTTTTCTCCTGCCTTAAGTGGGACAGGATAGCTAGAGTTGGCTGGAGTTGGGTATTTTCTTTCTCCCACATGGAAGGCTAGAGCTGACTAATGTTAGGCTCTGTTAATACCCCAGGAACTTAGGCTCTGGTTAATTAGCTTCCCCTGGGGGGAAGACCTCATTAAGAAGAACAGAGTGCTTTATCATATTTCAAAATGGTTCCTTTCTCTGTCCCCTGCCAGAAACGTAAGGGAATTTTTATCCAATATTTACTGTGAGAACCTGGACAAGCTCTTGGAAGTAGATCTCACAAAATTGTGGGGTCTCCCCTATGACTGGGTCCTCTTGGAGATTTTAACTCTCAGAGTTGCCCACACTGAGCATCTAGCAATCCATCAATTGAAGTTCAAGTTTTCCTACCCTGGGACTAGCTCCTGTGGCAGTTTCCACTTGTGAGTGTCTACTTTAGTAAGCTGTGACTCCTTATATTCACCTATCTCATCAATCTTGGGGACAGAGGTTTGCCTTGTGTCCTCCTCTTATGGATCCTAGAAGAATTGTTGATTTTTCAGTCTGTTCAGCTTTTTACTTGTTTTTAGGATGGAGTGGCAACTTTCAACCTCCTTACATGCAGAACTGGAGCTCAGAAGTACCCCACTTTGTGTAGATCTGTAACTCCATATGGTATCATTTTTCTTGTGCCCAAAGAATGATCTTTAACATTTATTGTAGTGAACATCTGCTGGTGTTGAATTATTTCAATTATCATATGCCTGAAAATGTCTTGATTCATCTTCATTTTTGAAAGACATTTTCACGGAGTATAGAATTCTAGGTTGATGGTATTTTTCTTTTAGTGCTGTTAGTATGTTGCTCCACTATCTTATTGCTTGCAATGTTTCTCATGAGAACTATGCTGTAGTCTTTATCTTTGTTTCTCTGTATATATCCTTTTTCTTTGGCTGCTTTTAAGATTTTCTCTTTATCATTGGTTTTGAACAATTTGATCATGATTACTTTAGTGTAGTTTCTTCATCTTTCTTGTGCTAATGTGCTTGGGGTTTGTAAGATTCTTGAAACTTTAGATTTATAGTTTTCATCAAATTTGGAAAAATTTTGTGTATTACTCCTTCAAATGTTTTCCCTGTGCCCTCCTCTTCCTTCTACTCTCCAAGAACTCAGATTACTTGTGTATTAGGCCATTTAAAGTGTCCCAAAGCTTAATCGTTCTTTGTCCATTTCTTTAAAATACCTTTTTTCTTTGTTTCATTTTGTTTTAACTTTATTGATCTTCTCACTGCAATGTTTAATCGGCCAGCAATCTTATTCAATGTATCTTCCATGTGACACATAGTTATCATCTCTAGAAGTTCTTTTTGGTTATTTTGTATACCTTTTACATGTCTAATTGATTTTTTAACATATGGAATATGGTTACAATAGCTATTTTAATGTCTTTGTTAATTGCAACATATTTGACAGTTTGGGATCAGTTTCCATTGATCGATTTTTCTCTTCATTGTTGCTCCGTATGCTCCTTCTTTGCATGACTGAAAATTTTTTATCAGTTCTGAGACATTGTAAATTTTACCTTGTTGAGTGCTGATTGTTTTTGTATTTCTATAAATATCTTTTTTCTTTGTTCTGGCACACAGTTAAGTTACTAGGAAACTGTTTAATCCTTTCAGTTCTTGCTTTTATGTTTTGTTAGGCAGGACTGGAGCAGTTCTCAGTCAGTCTCAGATAATTATTCCCAAATATTGAGGCAAATCCTTTCTGTGCACTCTAACCAATGCCTCATGGGTCATAAGATTTTACAGATGGCTGATAGGGACAGACACTCTTTTCCACTTTTACTGAGTCTCAGGTATTCTTCCCTTCAAAATTTTGAAGTTATTCTTTCCCTGGCCTCCGATAGCTTCCTCACATGCATGCACTGATCAGCACTCAACTGAATACTTGAGGAGAACCCTCTGTGCAGGTCTCTGGAGTTTTTACTCTGTGCAGCTCTCTCATCTTCTTACTCTGTTCTGTGAACTCTATCTGCCTTGGCCTCATTCACTTTCAGTTCCATCTTCTCAACTTAGGGAGTCTTGTGGGTTCCACCTGAGATCTACCTCCCTGTGCCTCAAGGTAGTAAGCTGGGGCAATTGTAGATCTCACCTTATTTGTTACCCATTTCTCAGCCATCATTATCCTTTGTTCCCTGATATCCAGGATCTTCAAATCAGTTGTTTCATAAATTTTGTCCTTATTTTGGTTTCTTAAATATGAGAGAGTAAACCCAGTTCTTGTTCCTACATCTCTTCCAGAAGCAGTAATTGTGAGCATGTACTCTTAAGCCCTAAGCTATAAATAGCAATTACCTCTAGCCCTTTCTCCTTAAAAGTTAAAAACAGAGGATAGATCCAATTCTGTGGGGATAAAACAGAATGAAGACCTCTGAGAGGAAGGAATCCAAGAAAATGTTTGTAATCAGGGGCTTCAGAGAAAATTGGGGCTCTGTTTTCCCCTAAGCTTCCTGACAGCTGTAACAGGAAGGGGAGGGGAGCAGAATTCCCAAGTTTCCATTTTCTGTAAAGTAGGAGGCATAGAGACTAAATAGACTAAAATGTCTAAATGGACATTTATCTTGGACTGAAATTACAGAGGAGTTGGTCTTGTGGCCAGTTAAACAAACATCCAGGATCAGGAATTCATCTGCGATTTCATGAGGTGCTAAAAGGCTTATTCCCACATGTGATTCTGAGAGTTAGAAGGCAGCAGGGGAAGAGAACACGTGAAATTCCATCCCAGAGGAGAACCTTGCTAGACTGCAATTTCCCACAGCAGTAAGGAATCCATGTCTGGATCTCTCCACAGCACATACCACATGGCCTTTCTGGGAGGAGACCCAGGCTCCTGGTCGACCTGGGAATGTGACACTCCTCCAGAGACTGGGCCCCAGGACGGATGGCAAGTGAGCCAGGGTGAGGTCTTGAGTGAGGGTCAGACCACCAGAGCCTGGGAGCTGAGGGGAGGCCTGGGTCTGTCAGGCTGGGCTGGAAGAGGCAGAGCATGAGGAGGTGGTTGTAGGGTTTCAGGAGGAGCATGGCATTGGGGCAAGTGGAAGGGCATTGTAGGCAGGAGGAGCAGCAGTTGGTGCGGGGGTTATTTCTCACCCTCACCAGATATTGCCCCTTTTGAGGTCCCTTTACCTGGTTTCCTGTCTGGAAAGCCCTCTGTCTTAGTCCATTTGGGCTGCTATAATAAAATACCACAGACTGGGTACCTTATAAACAACAGAAATTTATTTCGCACAGTTCTGGAGGTTGGATGTCCAAAATCAAGGTGCTGGTATGGTCGCCTTCTGGTGAGGGCTTTCTTTCTGGTTCATAGCTGGTGTCTTCTCTCTGTGTCTTCATATGGTGGGAGTAGAGATTCCCGTGGGGTCTCTTTTATAAGGCACTAACCCCATTCATGAGGGCTCCACCCTCATGACTTAAGCACCTCCCAAAGGACCCACCTCTTAGTATTGTCATCTTTGGGGATTAGGACTTCAACATATGAATTTTGGGTAGACAAAATATTCAGACCAAAATACCATCCATGCTACCCCACCCTGTCCATACAGGTGAAGCTGACTTGCTCCCATCCACCAAGATTGAAAAGTGAAAAGCCAATATCTGTATCATCTTCTACTCATCACTGCAAGGCTAGTCTGCCTTCTCTAGCTCAAGCATCATGGCAGACTTTATGATCCAATATAATGTGACCATGGAGGACATCATTGGACATGTGAAGATAAGGGGGCCTAGTAAGTAGAAAGATAATGGGCTTTGGAATTAACGTTTGTTTTTCTACTTCCTAGCTGTGTAAGAGTAGCTAAATTCCTTTATCTCTTTAAGATTCAATTTGCTCTGATAATTGACTTGTTAAGAAGTTTGAGTTGATGTGGGAAACCCCTTCTCTGCCCCGCCTCAAATATTTCTGTAGGAAACTCTGGGTATTTTTCTGCTCCCTAATCTCACAAGTGAGTGGAGCACATGACATTAAAAGAAAGCAGAAATAGCTACATTAGTGTTAGATAAAGTGAAATTTAAGTTTGAATTCCCTAAATAAGATAGAGAGGGTCATCAATAATACAAGCCATTGTTCCTGAAGGAGTCATAGCACATAGGAGCTAAATACCTACCATCAAAATGATTAGAGTGGGAAATGGAAACATATTTATAATAGAGATTTCAATTCTCTTATTGTTTCAAAATGAAGCATGATCAGTAGAAAAAAGTTAAAAGAGTAATTAAATAAAACCTTAAAAATTGAATATATGTATATATATTTATACACTTTTCGGATAGAAGATATTGATTTTTTCCTCCATATAGCCAAGAAACATGCCATCAAACAGTTCCTGAGCTTTCATACTCTGTGTTTGTCCTCTGTTTTGTGATTTTGGGACTTCAAGGTTAGTCAAACCTAGCTTCATGCCTTGAATCAGCTAATAGTCTTTTAGAAAGCAGATGTGGGAACAAATAACGGTAAGAAATTGGTCTAGATGTTATGTAGACATATGTACCAACTTATTGGAACACAAAGAAAGGAGAGGTTATTTTCACTTCTGCTGATGGTGGGGCACCAGCAACGGGAGGACAGGAAAAGCTTCATAGAGAAAGGAATACTTGAATTGAAACATAAAACGTAAATGGGACCTCACCTTCATCAGGTGGACAAGGTGTGGGGAAAGACGGTTCTAGCCAGAGGGGATGGTATGTGTAGAAATATAAGGGTATGAAACACCCTGGAACGTAGGAAGAAAGCATTTCATTCACTCAGAAGTGAAGGAAGCCTCCCCTTTAAAGTGCACTGCCACTAGGTGGCAGTAGGAGCCTTAGTCTTGTCTTCTGGGGCATGGATGTGGTTACTTAGAAATTTGTTATTTTTTTCCACTTAAAACTATTTCTAAACTTACCTATATTAATAGAACAAAACCAAGTCCACCAACTTAGGGGTTTAAGAAATGTTACTTTCTTTTTTTTCTAACACTTATCTTTTCTTTTTCATCTCCATCACACCAGAATGGTAGAAACTTGATTTCAGCTATTTAAGGACTCCTTCACCTTTGACCCTCCACTTTTCACCAGGGTTGTATTTATGCTCTAGAGGGAGGATGCAGATTTAGGTATCTAATACTCTATGCTTTTATATATCCATATTGAGATATATTCTTGTGTGGCCTCTGGTAATTTGTCCATGCCAGTCAGTGATAGATCTTCCTTGTTATGATCACAAAATCACTTCAACTTTCTTGCCTGGGAAATATTTCATTGCTTTTGCACTGCTCTTGACTACAGAAAATTATGAGCAGGTCTATTTGCCTAGATACTACACAGACCTTTCTTCTTTCTTCTTGCAAACTGTGATACACCAGGGAATTCTGGGACTTTGCCAGGTACCTGTCCTCTACACTAGGGAGGGAAAACACCATTTAATTCTCTTTTTCAATATTCAGACTAATCTAGGAGTTCTGGAGTCTCAGCCCATGTTTTAGCAAGCTATAGGCTCCGTTCTCAAAGTTTACAGTGGTATCTAAGCTTTATTTGCTTTATCTTTGAGACTTTCCCCCTCTTTTTATATTAAGAAAATTCAATCTAGTCTGAAAGGAGAAACTGACTCTGACTGTTCACTTAGGATTCTGGAAGAGTTTGCCTTATGGCCAGATCAAGGGTTTTCAAAGTCAAAAGCCAAGAACTGATTTTTCTATTTTCTTACTTTGGCGATGACTTCATGCCCCAGATGCAGTGAAGGCAGCATGCCTTCTAAAGGTGGGTGTGTCTAAATAGGGGTATGTATTTGGGTGATACAAAGAGGGGTGGAAGAGAGAAGTAAAGGTTTAGAATGGCCATTGAGGGGACTATGAGAGATTGCTGAGCAGCGACTCGCCTATACATTCTCGGACATGATCGTGGGGCCCAAGGAAAGGCTGGGACCATGGAGTTGGAGTCACTCCAAGCAGGTGAGTGATTTTACCAGAACGCTCCTCAGTTTCCTAGGCATGTGATCATAGGAGGCTAGCTGGGGAACTAGTCTAGGCTTGGCTGTTGCTGGGGATTTCCCAAGCCCATGGGGAGTATTGCTAAAACTATTAGACTGGGGACACAGAAGAATATAATGTATTTATCTTCAAAATAATGAGCCATTTTTAGATTCAGACTGCTTGTTATTTATATAGACAACAAAAGGAAGAGTAGCTAAAAGTGCCATTTTCCTAGGTCCTCATCTCACGAACTAAAAATGATGACAACAAAATAAAAGAGGCAGATGACTGCAGTGTGAGTTGTGGATACCTAAGTGCTGAGGAGCCAACTCTAAACTTCAGCTAAGTGGTTTTATATTCTTCAGCTTTATTCTGAAGGAGATGAGACAGGAAGCCCCATACCTCATCAGAACCCAGGAGCCAATGAGAAATTGTCTTATGACAGTCTCTTAGGGGAGATAGGCAGGAAAGTTGGAGATGGCCTTATGGAAGTTTGTCATAGGCCTCCCATCAGCTTATGTTATTGGGGGACCAAAGGCGTTTAACCAAGATTCAGATTAGCTGCTGTTGAAGCCTTTGCCTACATGGCCAATGTAGATACATGCAAGGTGGCTAGTGTGCCATGGCAGAGACTTTTCTACTGTCTTCTCATTTTCCCTTTCCCCCTGAGAAAGGAGAAAGTGTGTCCAGCCTTGTGATCAGAGAGTGCCTGAAGAGAAGAGAGGGATAAGGTGGTTACCCCAGAAAAGAATGTGCTTTATGCTTCAGGGGAGCACAGACCCTCAGCAAGCTTTCCTAGATTGAGCTGACACTTGTCCTGGGACCCTCCTAGTCCTCCCCTTCCCTCAAGCCCCAAGCTCTGCAGAGGGAGAGATGGAGTATGGGAAAAAGAGGTGAGCAGCCAATCACATCCCTGACAGCCCAAGGCATCTGCACTTGGTCTAACCAATCATCTCTGAACAAACAGCTCACTCAGTCTTTGCTTCCTTCTGTCCTCCCTTCTTTGCCCAGCAACAACAGAAAGGAGGTTTAAAAAGGAGAGGGAGGCCCTGCAAACTCCCAACTTCTGGCTGAGAATGGAACAAGGCTCTAGGCTCACTTTATAGAGGAAGGAACACATATACTGGTAGCTCCCGGAGTTCACTATCACTGTGATTAAATATCCATGAAAACATTCCAGTGTATTCCTGAGCCTGATATCTTACAGGATAGAGGTGAAGGGGAGCAAAATATGCCATTTCAAAATATGCTACTTGGGCATATTAATTATTGTGAATTAAAGTTACTGGAGAGACAGCTGGTGTAAGAAGGACACTCTGATCCTCCTTCCTCCCCCTGAAATCTCCCGTGTGAAGGGACCCTCTCTGTACTAGGAAGGTAGAAGGCAGCCTTATCACCAGGAGTAGAGAATTTAGGGCCAAGACAGCTGTATAAACAAAACCTGTTACTTCTTCACTAATTTACTACCTCGAGTCCAAACCCATTTGTCTTGTCAATTCTTCACAAATTTACTCTGTCTTTGTCTAAAAGGTATAAAAGCTTCCTACTTTGGTCACTTCTTTGAGTCTTATATTTTTATGGGGCTCCTTTACATATAAAATTAAATTTGTTTTGATCCTGTTAATCTGTTTTATGTCAATTTAATTATTAGGCCTATGAAAGAAGCTAGAAGGGAAGAAGGAAAAATTTTTCTTCCCCTACAGGGTAAGGAATGTCTGGGAAAGTGAAGGCTACAAGAAATCTATATCAAATGTCTGGTGGTCTCAATTTAGCCGGAGAAACAAGAGTCTGTGAGTGGAGAGGGAGATATTGAGTTCCCAGCTCTAGCCCCTGTCCCACCTCCTCAGAAATCACAACCCCTCCCGTTACCACAATGACCTGGACATATGGTCTCTTTCCGCCACTGTAACCTGAGCCTGGATTTATAATGGAGAACATGAGTGTTCAGGTGATGAGATAGTCATCCATGGTCAGATTGACTGGTTTGTTCAGTTGGCACCACTAGGCTATCAGGGACAATAAAACCTTCTCTTGTACCACAGAGATAGCTTCTGAAAAACTATTTAGCTCCTGGGCAACAAAGTACCAGAATAGAAGCCTGGACACAGGACTAGGAAAATGCTTTTCAGGTTAATGTGGGGAAAAAGAAACCAATTGAAATTCTAGACTGTATGATTGTGTGGACCTTGCTATTATGGCAGGAGGTCCTCCAAATTATCCATGAGAGAAAATTTCTTTCACTACCAAAACATAATAGGACTGGCTGTAGTAGGGATCCTGCTGTAGTAGCATCCTGGCTGTAGTAGGGAAGGATCCCTGGCCAGCTTTGGCATTTACTGTGGACAAACAGGAGGAGGATCAAGCAAACCTTGCTGAAGTTTGTGCTGTTCAAATTAGTGTTGATACATCAACTCCAATACCACCTCTGTATCCAGACTTGCCCTTTTCAAGAGCAAACAGAAGTAGGCCAAAGGCCAGGGTCGCTTCTTCCCTAAGAGGGACTGAAGGCCTTGTTCACTGGTCAAGGTGTATTGGGGACTTGGCAACAAAGGTTGCCAAACCTTTTCACCTCTTTTGGATGCTGGGACACAAGTCACTCTGGTGCTGGGCAGCACCCATGGACATATTTGAAAAGTTACTTTAACTGGATTTGGAAATAACTCTCAGATGGTACAACTGACTGATGTAATTTGTGAGTGGACCCTTTTGGGCCAGTACATAGTCACATGGTTGTAACTGATACTGCTGAATGCATTGTGGGAATATATGTGTTAAGTATGTGTAATATTTGTCTTGCTTATAAGGGACATTCCCAGTGGGGTAAATCTCACAATTAGAACAGTGGTAGTGGGACAAGTATGCAACCGGGAGCCCACCTGGCTCCCCTAGCCCAGCCATGTGGTATCAGTAGAACAGTATAGGATACGAGAGAAAGGGAAAGGGGTAGAAAGGAAGATCTCTGTCCTGATTAAAGAGGTAGTATAAACAGGAGTGTTTAAAGAAACTATCCCACAAGCTGTACAGACTACCTTTCCACTTGGGCCAGTCAACCGTAAGGAGCCTTTTGTGCTACAAGTATCAGTGGTTGACAATTATACAAACTGGAAACTGTGAAAGAAAGATGTGGCCACTAGACAACAAGTTTTACACACAGGGCTTGCCTGATATGAACACCTGGTATACCCCATTTGAGAGACTATTACTGGCTTGTTATTGGACACTGGTAGACTCTGAGAGACTAACAAAGTGGCAGCAGAGTCGTTACATCCTGCTATCCCTACCATGGGATGGGTCAGAAATGAGAACACCAACAAAGTGGATATTGCCCAACAAACATCCACTATTAAATGGAAGTGATATATTTACAGGAAAAGTAAGCTAGGCATTTTACATGTTACATGAAAAAGTGGCTGGCTTCCCTCCAGATGAGGCCGTCTCAGATGTGGGGGCTGTGCTACCACCTTAGGCTTCTTGGGGGCTTCAGTAAACCTCACTCTACCTTTTTTCCTTGCACTCCCATCCCTGGGAAACAGGGTTACTGGAATTTTTGAGCAGCAAAGAAGAATTGCAGGAGGAGGGCTGAGTGATTCTAAGTAGTGCTTCTATGGCTGGTCAGCTATGCTTGTTGGATTTGGGCAATTATGGATAATGATTATAATGATCATAAATATGAAGTTACAACTCCTAAGGTTGTCCTCATGGCATGGCCCATGTGTCAGGGAGTAGATGTTCTAGGAATGTATAAAGAATATAAAAAAGAAAACCGCTGAGCCACATAGGCACGAGATCAGGGATATGATTTAAGACATTGAGGGGACTGGAAAAATGGTGAAATGATTGCTGCAGGAACTGGTCATACTGATAATGTGGCTGTGGAAAGAGAACAACCGTGGATGGTAGGGAGAGAATACCTTTGACCCTGGATGGTCAAGGGTGGGGAGAGAGACCATTAATTCTCTCTTTCTCTCTCTCTTTCTCAGTTCTTGTCCACTGAGCATCTGGCCAATTGACCCCAGGCTGCATTCATTACTCACAACTTAACTTCTGACCAAGAAAAAAATCTTGAACTAAGAACTCTCAGGAAGTTCACAATATCTGCTGACTCCAGAAAGGAACAGTCTCCACTTGAAACAACAGAACAAGATTGACATTCTGGACACTGATCTGATTCCCTTTAGCCTTATCCTGTTATTGTTGGACACTTTTGCTTATTTTTCACAGACTCCTTATTGTTTTAAACTCTCTAGCCTGATTGATAATGGACAATTTTAATCCCCAGGACTTACTGACAGTCATTCAAGGTGGGGTAGGTGTGATTTCCAACACTTCTTGCTGCACCCGGATGACATATTTAACAGACTTGGCTCTGGAAGGGGAGCCCCACTGTGGTCTATCCTCCAAGTAGGCGTGATAACCTTCTGAGAGTCATAATGGGGTGGCCTATGTTGCTAAAATGAATTCTTAGATGCATATGAGAAAGGTTGGAAGATAGAGTCATAGAGGAGCTGTTCTGTCTTGGTGCCCTGATGATCTTACCTTTATTTGCACAGGCCATACAGGCAAAGGCTTGAACCATAGCTTAGGAATCTTGACTGAATACCTTGTGATCCTCCCAGAACATGAGATGATGGAGACCTACAACTTCTACAAGATCATCTCCTATTTGCCTCTCTGTCTCTCCTGGGAGGTTGTAATGAGAGAGTTTTTTTTCTTTTATCGCCTCTGGGGTTCTGAAGAGGTATAAGGCTTTCTGCTTCATTCCCTTAAAAATAGAGCTTCAGAATATGAACCAATTAGCTGTAGTCTTGAGTTGGCTTCTCAGCACTGGGATATCCCACAACTCATGTTCCAGTCATCTGGCCCCTTTGTTTTGATGTCATCCTTTTTGGTGTGTGGGACAATGACTATGAGAGCTGGAAACTTTGGCTACTCCTCTTCCATTTGCTGTTTGTATAAGAAATAAACTGTGTAAATCTTGAAGTAGCTCATTCTATCTACTGGCCAAATCAGTCAGGACTTTGCTTTAGTTCTGTCCTGACTTGTATGTGCATGGCAAGAGATTTTAAGGGGATCTCTGCTCTCTTGGTCATCATGTACACAGCACCAAAGGATTAGGGGCCCCTCAAGGATTGACAGGTGGTTCTTTATCAGATTATACCATACCAGTATTTTCTCCAGCTGTTGCTGGCTTTTGTATGTCCTTGTCTTGGACCGCCAGCACTGTATATTTACATCCTGGTGAGATGTTGCACACCTACAGCCTTTAAGTTCTGCATAACTTTCAGTTGGAGATAGCCAAGTAAGTTTGCGAATGACAGATCTAGCCTATTCACCTCAGCAGAGAAGTAAGGAAATAGAATCTGGAAGTTATACATGATAGCAGAGAAACTCATCCACCTCACAAGAACATTGTGAGATCATATACAACGAAAGCAAAATATCTGGTACAAAATAACAACAGAATGACAATAACAAGAAACATCTGAACCAGCAATTCCTATGAACCAGCAATTCCATTCCTAAGTCCATGCAATAGAAATGTGTTCGCATGTGCCTCAGAGAAAACCATAGCGAGAAGAATACCATAGCAGTATTATTTTGTAAAAGCAGAGAGCAATCCAAATGTCCATTAACACTAGAATGGGTACATACAATGTGGTATATTCATATAATTGAATACTATATGGCAATGAAAATGAACAACCAGGACTATATGCAACAACATAGGTAAACCTCATAAATGTAAGGTTGAATGAAAGAAGCCAAAGATAAAAGAGCACATACTGCATTATTTTATTTATGTGAAGTGCAAGAAGAGGCAAGATTAATCTATGCTGTTAGACAGCAGGGTAGTGGTCAACGTGGGGTGGGGAGATAGTGCTTGGGAGAGAAAATGAGGGGTTTCCTTGGATGGTGGTAATGTTCACTTTTTTTACCTCAGTAGTGGTTTCATGGGTTCAATTTGTAAAAATTCATTGAATTGTACGTATATGATTCTGTGCACTTTTCCATATGTGTATTTCAATAAAATGTTTATTAAAGGTAGTAGCTAAAATTCATTGAGCATTTACTAACTTCCTAAGCAAAAATTTGTAGTGGGAGATCATGTGTATTGCATATCTATGATGAGCAAGAGACTTTGCAGACTGCTTCGCATAAATAATTTCATGTAGTTTTCAAATTTCCCCAGGAATTTCAAATCCTACTGGTGTTCAAATCTCTAAGAATTATAAGGTCTGCTCTGGGGTATGTAAGGTTTGTGGTGTATGTACAGTTTAAAGATTTTTAAGATCTTTAATAATATCATGTATCCAAATACATATTTCTGCAGGAATAATGCATATGTGAGGGCAAATTAAACCCAGCTTGCAATTTCTATAATTTTTAAAAAATAAACTTTTTATTTTGAGATAATTTTACATTTATACAAAACTTGCAAAGATATATTACTGTGGTATGTTTGTCAAAATTAAGAAATCAACATTGGTACACAATGTTTTTTATTGAAGTATAATTGACATATACTATTATATTAGTTTCAAGTGTACTCATTAATGATTCAATGTTTGTATATATTACAAAATGATCACCACAATAAGTCTAGTTAACAGCCTAGTTTAACATACACAATTAAGACATTTTTTTCTTGTCATGAGAACTTTTAAGATCTACTCTCCGCAACTTTCAAATATGCAATACAGTTTTATTACTATTGTCATTATGCTATACATTACATCCCCATGACTTATTTATTTCATAACATGAAGGTTGTACCTTTTGATTCCCTTCAGCCATTTTGCCTACCCTCGCCCCTCACCTTTGACAACCACCAATCTGTTCTCTGTATCTATGAGATCAATTTTTTTCTTAAGATTTTGCATGTAAGTAAGATCATGTGGTATTTGTCTTTGTCTGACTTATTTCACTTAGCATTATGTATACACTCAACGCTGGGCACAGGAGGACCTGCTGGAGGAGCAGAAGGATGGGGCCTGGGCAGCAGCCGTGGCTGACAAGAAGAAAGGCCTCATGGGGCCACTGACTGAACTGGACACTAAAGATGTGGATGCCCTGCTGAAGAAGTCTGAGGCCCAGCATGAGCAGCCAGAAGATGGGTGCCCCTTTGGTGCTCTGACGCAGTGCCTCCTGCAGGCCCTGGTGGAGGAAAATATCATTTCCCCAATGGAGGACTCTCCTATTCCCGACATGTCTGGGAAAGAATCGGGGGCTGATGGCGCAAGCACCTCTCAAGGTCTAACCATGTTGTCACAAAAGTCAGGATTTCCTTTTTTTATGGCTAAATAATATTCCATTGTATATATGCACCGCCTTTTCTTTATCCATTCATCCATCCATGGATGCTTAGGTTCTTTCCATATCTCGGCTATTGTAAATAATGATGCAATGAACATCAGGATGCATGTATCTTTTTGGTTTAGTATTTTCATTTTCTTCAGATAAATACCCAGAAGTGGAATTGGTGGACCACATGGTAGTTCTATTTTTAATTTTTAGAAGAACCTCCATGCTATTTTCCATAGTGGCTGCTCCAATTTACATTCTCACCAATAGTGAGCAAGAGTCCCCTTTTCTCAGCATCCTCACCAAGACTTATTTCTTGTCTTCTTGATAATAGGCCATTCTAACAGGTGTGAGGTGATATCTCATTGTGGTTTTGATTTGCATTTCCTGGATGATTAGTGATGTTGAGCATCTTTTCATGTATCTGTTGGCCATCTGTATGTCTTCATTGGAAAAATGTCTATTCAGATCCTCTGCCCATTTTTTAATTGTATTTTTTGTTTTTTTGCTATTGGGTTGTATGAGTTCTTTGTATACGTTGGATATTAACTCCTTGTCAGATATATTATTTGCAATATTTTCTCCCATTCAGTAGGTTGCCTTTTCATTTCGTTGATGGTTTTCTTTGCTGTGCAGAAGCTTTTTAGTTGATGTAGTCCCACTTGCTTATTATTCCATTTGTTGCCTTTGCTTTTGTTGTCAAACCCCAAAATTCATTGCCAGCACTGAGATCAAGGAGCTTACTGTCTATGTTTCCTTCTAGGAATTTTATGCTTTCAGGTCTTACATTCTAGTCTTTAATCCATTTTGAGTTAATTTTTGTGTGTGGTGTAAGATAGTGGTCCGGTTTCATTCTTTTGGGTGTTGCTGTCCAGATTTCCCACCATCATTTATTGAAGAGACTGTTCTTTCCCCATTGTATATACTTGGCTCCTTTGTTGTAAATTAATTGACCTTATATGAATAGGTTTATTGGCTCTTTATTCAGTTGCATTGATTTATGTGTCTATTTTTATACCATACCAATACCATACTGCTTTTATTACTATAGCTTTGTAATATACTCTGGAATCAGGGAGCATGATGCCTCCAGCTTTGTTCTTCTTCCTCAAGATTGCTTCAGCTATTCAGGGTCTTTTGTTGTTTCATACAAATTTCAGAGTTATTTGTTCTACTTCTGTGAAAAATGCTATTGGAATTTTAATAGGAATTGTGTCAAATTTATGGATTTCTTTGGGTAGTATGGCCATTTTAATAATGTTAATTCTTCCAATCCATAAGTGTGGAATATTTTTCCATTTATTTGTGTCTTCTTTAATTTCTTTCATCAATGTCTTATAGCTTCCAGTGTACAGATCTTTCATCTTTTTGGTTAAATTTATTCCTAGATATTTTATTCTTTTTGATACAATTGTAAATGAGATTGTTTTCTTAATTTCTTTTTCTGATAGTTTGTTATTAGTGTATAGAAATGCAACAGATTTTTATATATTGATTTTTGTATCCTGGAATGTTACTGAATTCATTTAGTAGTTATAACATTTCTTGTGGAGTCTTTAGAGTTTTCTATATATAATGTCATGCCACCTGCAAATAGTGATAACTTTATTCTTCCTTTCTGATTTGGATGACTTTTATTTCTTTTTCTTGCCTAATTACTCTGGCTAAGACTTCCAATACTATGTTGCGTATAAGTGGCAAGAGTGGACATCCTTGTCATCTTCCTGATCTTAGAGGAAACGCTCACCTTTTCACCACTGAGTATGATGTCAGCAGTGGGCTTGTCACATATGGCCTTTATTATATTGAAGTTTGTTCCCTCTATATGTGATTTGTTGAGAGTTTTTATCATAAGTGGATGTTAAAATTTGTCAAATGTGTTTTCTGCATCTATTGAATGAACATATGATTTTCATCCTTCATTTTGTTAATGTGGTTTATCTCAATGATTGATTTGCATACGTTAAATCGTCCTTACATCTCTAGAATAAATATCACTTGATCATGGTGTCTGATCCTTTTAATGTAATATTGAATTCAATTTGCTAACATTTTGTAGAGGAGTTTTGGATGTATGTTCATCAGGAATATTGGCCAGTATTTTTCTTTTCTTGTGGCATGCTTGTCTGGTTTTGGTTTCAGTGTAATACTGGCCTCATAAAATGAGTTTGTAAGTGTTCCCCCTCTTCTATTTTTTGGAAGAGTTTGAGAAGGATTGGCATTAATTCTTTAGATGTTTGGTGGAATTCACCAGTGAAGCTGTCTGGTTCAGGACTTTTGTTGGGAGGTTTTTTGATTACTAATTCAATCTCCTTACTATTAATAAGTCTGTTCAGATTTTCTATTTCTTCGTGATTTAGTCTTGGAAGGTTGTATGTTTCCAGGAATTTATCCATTTCTTCTAGGTTGTCCAATTTGTTGGTGTATAATTGTTCATTGTAGTCTCTTATGATCCTTTGTATTTCTGTAGTATCAGCTGTAATGTCTCCTCTTTTATTTCTGATTTTATTTATTTGAGTACTCTCTTTTTTTCTTGGTGAGTCTTGCTAAAGGTTTATCAATTTTGTTTGTCTCTTTGAAGAACCAGCTCTTAGTTTCACTGATCTTGTCTAATGTCGTTTTAGTCTCTATTTCATATATTTCTGCTCTGGTCTTTATTATTTCCTTCCTTCTGATAACTTTGGTATTTTTTTTATTCTTCCTTTTCTAATTCCTTGAAGTGTAAACTTAGATTGTTTATTTGAAATGTTTCTTGCTTCCTTTTTTTTTAATTTTTATTTTTTTTGGATGTACATCATATTTCAAATTCTGGATACATTACATCATGTTCACCATATGAACACTAATTATAGTGTATCCCCTCACATGTGACCCTAATCACCCCTTTTGCCCCTTCCCCAATGGTAGCCACCAGTCCAATCTCCAATGCTATGTGTTTTGTGGGGGTTTTTTTGTCGTTTTTATCTTCTACTTATGAGTGAGATCATATGGTATTTGACTTTCTCCCTCTGACTTATTTCACTCAGCATAATATCTTCAAGGTCCATCCATGTTGTCACAAATGGCTAGATTTCGTCATTTCTTACTGCTGAGTAGTAGTCCATCGTGTGTAAATACCACATCTTCTTTATCCATTCGTCCCTTGATGGGCACCTAGGTTGCTTCCAAGTCTTGGCTATTGTGTATAATGCCGCAATGAACATAGGGGTGCAAGTATCTTTATGCCTTTGTCTTTTCAAGTTCTTTGGATAAATACCCAGCAGTGGAATAGCTGGATCATATAGTAGATCAATTCTTAATTTTCTGAGGATACTCCATACTGCTTTCCATAGTAGCTGCACCAGTTTGCACTGCCACCATCAGTGAACAAGCGTTCCCTTCTCTCCACACCATCTCCAACATTTGTTGTTTCCTGTCTTGTTAATTATAGCCATTCTGACCGGAGTGAGGTGATCCCTCATCGTAGTTTTGATTTCCATTTCCCTGATAGCTAATGATGTTGAGCATCTTTTCATGTGCCTGTTGGCCATCTGTATTTCTTCTTTGGAGAAATCTCTGTTCAGATCTTTTGCCCATTTTCTAATTGGATTGTTGGGTTTTTTTGTGCTTGAGCTGTATGAGTTCTTTGTATATTTTGGATATTAACCCCTTATCTGATATATGGTTTCCAAATATCTTCTCCCAATTGTTAGGTTGTCTTTTCATTTTGTTGATGGTTTCCTTTGCTGTGCAGAAAGTTTTTAGTTTGATGTAGTCCCATTTGTTCATTTTTTCTTTTGTTTCCCTTGCCCGGTCAGACATGGGACTTGAAAATTTACTGCTCAGACCAGTGTCATAGAGCGTACTGCCTATGGTTTCTTCTAGAAGTCTCATGGTTTCGGGTCTTACATTCAAGTCTTTAATCCATTTTGAGTTGATTTTTGTGCATGGTGCAAGGGAATGGTCTACTTTCATTCCTTTGCATGTGGCTGTCCAGTTTTGCCAACACCATTTATTGAAGAGACTCTCCTTTCTCCATCGTATGCTCTTGGCTCCCTTGTTGAATATTAGCTGGCCATAAATGTGTGGGTTTACTTCTGGGCTCTCAATTTTGTTCCATTGATCTGTGTGTCTGTTTTTGTGCAAATGCCATGCTGTTTTGGTTACTATGGCTTTGTAGTATAATTTGAAATCAGGGAGTGTGATACCTCCAGCTTTGTTCTTGTTTCTCAGGAATCCTTTGGCTATTCGGGGTCTTTTGTTGTTTCTTGCTTCTTGATGTATGCGTTTATAGCTACAAACTTCCCTCTTAGAACTGCTTTTGCTGCATCCCATAAGTTTTGATATATTGCATTTCCCTTTTCATTTGTCTCCAGATATTTTTGATTTCTCTTTTTACTTCTTCTTTGACCTATTGATTGTTCAGTAGCATGTTTTATAACCTCCACATATGTGTGAATTTTCCAGTTTTATTCTTATAATTGATTTCTAGTTTTACACCATTGTGGTTGGAAAAGGTGCATGATATGATTTCAATATTCTTAAATTTATTAAGACTTTTTTGTGGCTTAACATATGATCTATCTTGGAGAATGTTCCATGTGCACATGAGAAGAATGTGTATTCTGTTGCTTTTGGTAGGAATGTTCTGTATATATCTGTTAGGTCCTCCTAGTCTAAAGTGTCATTTAAGGCTGGCATTTCATTATTGACTTTCTGTCTTGATGATCTATCCATTGATGTAAGTGGGGTATTAAAGTCCCCTACTGGATGTCATCAAGATGGTGGAGTAAGCAGACTCTGAACTCATCTCTTCTCACAAACACAACCAGGTTAAGAGTATTTTTGGAAAAATTACCCCAGGTAGAAAGCTGAAAACTGGATAAAAAGAGCCACCACAACAAGTGATAGCCCTGACTAAGGCAGAAGAGGCAGAAATTCCCGCTGGAGAGGAAAAAAATCCACATTTGGGAGCAGTGGAGCTTCTCACCTGGCCACACAGGAGACACCCTAAGGTACGCAGCCCTCTCTCAAAGAGTGAGGTCCAGAGCAGGAGCTGATACTGCTATAAGCATCCTTCAGACTCAGCCCAGCTGAGATGGGAGTCTTACTGTCTGGCTTTGCTGGCTATTAACTGCAGCGAGGATACCCCCGGAAAAGCTATCAGCCGAAAACCAAAAAGACCCAGGTCTTAAAGGGCCCACGCACAAACTCATTCATTGCAGCAACCTAAAATCACCAGAGAGAAGGCTGATAGTCCTTTGTGGAAATGAGACTCACCTGGTGGGTTCTCGGGGCATGTTGGTGAGAGGAGGGACCTCTCCGGAGACTGAGACATTGGTGGGGGCCATTGTTCTGAACTGGTCCAGACATGCTGACACAGACCCTGGTGGGCACCATTGAGGTTCATCCCTTGGCCTGTTAGCCCAGGGGTCTGCCATGCCCACTAGAGCACAGATTGAATCCAGTTCAGCCAGAGCAGGCAACCCACCCTAGGGACTGGCCCCACCTAACAGCAAGCCCTCAGGCTACTTTTCAGCCTGCATTGACTGTGTGCCTTGATCCTCTACAGGCAGGCAAGGGTGTCTGCCTCTGTGGGGTAGGACCTGTGTGAGGACCAGGGCAACTGTAGGGGGCATTGGTGGAGAAGTGGGGGCCTCTGCAGTGCCATGTCAGGGTACACTCCAGGGGGTTGAGAAGTGTGCATGGACCAGGACTGTGTTGGATGGTGTGTGTGGTCCTGTAAGGGGTGAGGCTTATCAGCAACAGAAGACCTGTGCTTCACAAATAGCCATAAAAAAGATCAGCCCCACCTTCCAAAGCCTGAAATAATTGAGTGCTCCTGAGGCTAGGGCCAGCCACACGCAGCAGCACTCCTAAGAGAACTGACAACAGCCTTGTAGGCCTGAGGCCTACAGTAACTGCAAGCCCCAGAGCCTAGCAACCGGCTACACTGGGTACCAACCCAAGTAAGAGGAAAAATGCAATAGGAGTGTGCTGATAGACTTTGTAGCCAATGGTGCTGAGGCTCCTCAAACCAGATTTACAAAGAACTGGCCAGGGTAGGAAAGACTAGACTCCCTGTGTACCCACAGTGGGAGCAACCCTGCCAGAGCAGAAGGACACAAGTAGCCCACAAAGGGGTCACTCCTGGATCTTCTGAACTGTTGACGAGTGGGAAGCACACTGCTGGGCCTCATAAGGCATCTCATACATAAGACCACTTCTCCATCATCAGGAGACATAGTTGACTCAATTAATACAT
This sequence comes from Equus przewalskii, assembly GCF_037783145.1. Lineage (NCBI taxonomy): Eukaryota > Metazoa > Chordata > Mammalia > Perissodactyla > Equidae > Equus > Equus przewalskii. Next base: position 42,683,608 of record NC_091863.1, on the reverse strand, counting down.
AGAAATAAGCACAGAGAAAGAGGAAGAATGAGGAGACCAAGGAATACTTTCCAAGCAAGGGAACAGAACAAAACCCCAGGAAAAAGGGCTAAATAAAACAGAAAAAAAGTGATGTACTTGACAAAGAGTTCAAACAAAATGTCATGAGGATGCTCACCGATATTGGGAGAAGACTGGATGAACAAAGTGAGCACATCTGCAAAGAACTGGAAGATATAAAACAAAACAATTGGAAATGAAGAATACAATACTGGAAATGAAAAATTCACTAGAGGGACTCAATAGTAGAGCAGAGGGTGCAGAAGAATGGATCAGCAAGCTAGACGAAAGACTAGAGGAAATCACCCAAGCAGAATGGAAAAAAGAAAAAACAATTAGACAGATGAGAACAGTCTAAGGGAACTCTGGGACAATATCAAGTGTGCTAACATTCGGATTATAGGTGTCCCAGAAGGAGAAGAGAGAGACAAAGGGGCAGAAAATTTATTTGTAGAAATAATAGAGGAAAATTTTCGTAACCTGACGAAGGAAACAGATATCCAAATTCAGAAAGCACAGAGAGCTCCAAACAAGATAAGCCCAAAGAGGCCCACACCAAGACATATTATAATTAAAATGTCCAAAATTAAAGACAAAGAGAGAATCCTAAAAGCAGCAAGAGAAATGCCACAAGTGACATACAAAGGGAAGCCCATCAAGCTATCAGTGGACTTCTCAACCAAGACCCTACAGGTGAGAAGAGTATTACATGACATATTTAAAGTGCTAAAAGGAAAACACCTACAGCCAAGAATACTCTATCTATGAAGGTTATCATTCAGAATGGAAGGAGAGATAAAGAGCTTTCCAGACAAACAAAAATTAAAGGAGCACAAGGACCCACAATGAAGAATATACAACTATGTACCGGGGGCTTTGGGGAGAAAAAGGAAAAAAATAAAATCTTTAAAAAAAAATTAAAGGAGTGTGTCACAAAGAAACTAGTTCTACAAGAAATGCTGAAGGGACTTAATTAAGTGGGAAAGACATGACCAAAAATAGAGATAAAGAAAAATTATCATAAAACCAAAACAACAACCAAAAACAGGCAATAAAATCACTTGTAAAGATAAAAATATAGTAAAGGTAGCAGATCAACTACCTGTGAAGATAATAGGAAGGTTAAAAGACAAATGTACTAAAATCACCTATTTCAATGATAAGAGGGTAATGGATAGACACACACTAACAATAGACTATATATGATTTGAAAAACATAAAATGTGGGAGGAGGGAAGTGAAAAAGTAGAGGTTTTAATAAGAGGTCAAGCTGAAGAGTCTATAAGCACAAGGTAGACTGTTATATACGTAGAATATTAAATAGGATCCTCATGGTAATCACAAATCAGAAACCTATAACCAGCAAGAAAAAAACTAAGACAGAAATCAAACATATTACTAAAGATAGCCATCAAAACTCAAGGGAAGAGAGCAAGAGAAAAAGACAGGAACAGAGAAGAACTACTAAAACACCCAGAGAAAAAAGAGTAACAAAATGGCAATAAATACATATTTATCAATAGGTACTTTAAACGTCAATGGACTAAATGCTCCAATCAAAAGGCGTAGGGTGGCCAATTGGAAAAAAAACAAGACCCATGTATATGCCACATAAAAGAGACACAGTTCAGACCTAAAGACACTCACAAACTGAAAGTGAAAGGATGGGAAAAGATATTCCATGCAAATGGCAAAGAAAAGAAAGCAGGGGTAGCAATACTTATATCAGACAAAATAGACATTATAACAAAAACTATAACAAGAGACAAAGACAGACACTACATAATGATAAAGGGAACAATCCAACAAGAAAATAGAACACTTGTAAATATCTATGCACCCAACATAGGAGAACCTACATATATAAAGCAATTATTACCAGACATAAAAGGAGAAATAGACAGAAACACAATAATAGTAGGGGACTTTAACACTCCACTTACAGCAATGGATAGATCATCCAAACAGAAGATCAATAAGGAAACACTGGCCTTAAAGGACACATTCGACCAAATGGACTTAGTAGATATATACAGAACATTGCATCCAAAAACCACAGAATACACATTCTTTTCAAATGCCCATGGAATATTCTCCAGGATTAATCATGTATTAGGCCACAAAACAAGTCTCAATAAATTTAAGAAGATCGAAATTATAGCATGCATCTTTTCTAACCACAAAGGTATGAAACCAGAAATCAACTACAGGAAGAAAACCAGAAAACCCACAAAAACGTGGAGACTAAACAAAATGCTACTGAACAACGATTGGGTAAATGAAGAAATCAAAGGAGAAATCAAGAAAATTCCTGGAGACAAATGAAAATGAAAATATGACAAGCCATAATCTGTGGGATACAGCAAAAGCAGTTCTAAGAGGGAAGTTTATAGCAATTCAGGCCTACCTCAACAAACAAGAAAAATCCCAAATAATCTAACAATGCATCTAAAGTTACCGGAATAAGAAGAACAAACAAAGCCCAAAATCAGCAGAAGGAAGGAAATAATAAAAATGAGAGCAGAAATAAATGAAACAGAGACTAAAAAAACAATAGCACAAAATTAATGAAACCAAGAGCTGGTTCTTTGAAAAGATAAACAAAATTGACAAACCCTTAGCTAGACTCACCAAGAAAAAAAGAGAGAAGGCTCAAATAAATAAAATCAGAAATGAAAGAGGAGAGATTACAACGGACACCTCACAAATACAAAAGATTATAAGAGAATACTATGAAAAGCTATACGCCAACAAATTGGATAATCTAGAAGAAATGGATAAATTCTTAGAAACATACAACCTTCCAAAACTGGACCAAGAAGAAGTAGAAAATTTGAATAGACCAGTAAGGAGATTGAAACAGCCATCAAAAACCTCCCAAAAAATAAAAGCTCAGGACCAGATGGCTTCCCTGGTGAATTCTACCAAACATTCAAAGAAGACTTCATACCTATCCCTCTGAAACTCTTCCAACAAACTGAAGAGGAGGGGAGGATTCCTGACATTCTACGAAGCCAAGGTTATCCTGTTAGTGAAACCAGACAAGGACAACACAAGAAAAGAAAATTACAGGCCAATATCACTGGGCAACATCAATGCAAAAATCCTCAAGAAAATACTAGCAAATCGAATACAACAATACATTAAAAAGATCATACATCATGATCAAGTGGGTTTCATTCCAGGGATGCAGGGATGGTTCAACATCCGCAAATCTATCAACATGATACACCACATTATCAAAATGAAGAATAAAATCATATGATCATCTCAATAGATACAGAGAATGCATTTGACAAGATACAGCATCCATTTATGATAAAAACTCTAAATAAAATGGGTATAGAAGGAAAATACCTCAACATAATAAAGGCCATATATGACAAACCCACAGCAAATATCATTCTCAATGGAGAAAAACATAAAGGTATCCCTCTAAGAACAGGAACCTGACAAGGATGCCCACTGTCACCACTCTTATTTAACATAGTATTGGAAGTCCTCACCAGAGAAATCAGGGAAGAAAAAGAAATAAATGGGATCCACATTGGAAAAGAAGAAGTGAAACTGTCACTCTTTGCAGGCCACATGATTTTATATATAGAAAACTCTAAAGAATCCATTAAAAAACTTTTAGAAACACTAAAGGAATACAGTCAAGTCACAGGATACAAAATCAACGTAGAAAAATTGGTTGCATTTCTATACACTAACAACGAAGTAGCAGAAAGAGAAATTAAGAATACAATCTCATTTCTGAGGATACTCCATACTGCTTTCCATAGTGGCTGCACCAATTTGCACTCCCACCAGCAGTGTACAAGGGTTCCCATCTCTCCACATCCTCTCCAACATTTGTTGTTTCCTGTGTTGTTATTATAGCCATTCTGACCGGAGTGAGGTGATACCTCATTGTAGTTTTGATTTGCATTTCCCTGATAGCTAATGATCCAGCTATCCCACTGCTGGGTATTTATCCAAAGAACTTGATAAAGCAAAGGCATAAAGATACCTGCACCCCTATGTTCATTGCAGCATTATACACAATAGCTAAGACTTGGAAGCAACCTAGGTGCCCATCAAGGGACACATGGATAAAGAAGATGTGGTATACATACACAAGGGAATACTACTCAGCCATAAGAAATGATGAAATCCAGCCATTTGTGACAACATGGATGGACCGTGAGAGTATCAGGCTGAGTGAAATAAGTCAGAGGGGAAAGTCAAATACCGTATGATCTCACTCATAGGTAGAAGATAAAAACAACGACAAACAAACACATAGCAACAGATTGGATTGGTGGTTACCATAAGGGAAGGCGGGAGGGCAAAATGGGTGGTTAGGCTCACATGTGAGGGGATGGACTGTAGTTAGTTTTTGGGTGGTGAACATGATGTAATCTACACAGAATTTGAAATATATTATCATGTACATCCGGAAGCTATATAATGTTATAATCCAATGTTACTGCAATTAAAAATAATAGTAATAAATTCGCCTACTATTATTGTATTGCTGTCTATATCTCCCTTTAGATCTGTTAATATTTGCTCTATATATTTAGGTACTCCTACGTTGGGTGGATAAATATTTCCAAACGTTATATCCTCTTGTTGTATTCCCCCCCACCTTCATTATGTATTGGTCTTCTTTGTCTCTTATTTAGCTGTTGTCTTCAAGTCTGTTTTGTCTGAGATAAGTATAGCTATCCCAGATTTTTTTCAGTTTCCATTTCGTGGAATATCTTTTTCCATCCCTTCTCTTTCAGGCTTGGTGCGTCCTTATATCTGAAGTGTGTCTCTTATAGGCAGCATATAGATGGGTCTTGTTTTTCTTATCCATTCAGCCACACTGTGTCTTTCGATTATAGAATTTAGTCCATTTACACTTAAAGTTATTATTGAAAGGTATATATTTATTGCCATTTTGTTACTTGTTTTCTGTTTTGTAATCCCTCTGCTTTCTTCTTTTCTTGCTCTCTTTTTTTGTGATTTGATAATTTTCTGTGGTGGTATGCTTAGATTCTTTTCTGTTTATCTTTTGTATATCTACTATAGGTGTTTGTTTTGTGGTTACCATGAGGCTTACATAAAACAAGTTATATTTATAACTTTCTATTTTAAATTTTTAACAGCTTAAGTTTGAATGCATTCTAAAGCTCTATATTTTTACTCCCCTGCTCATTTTATGTTTTTCATGTCACAATTTACATCTTTTTCTCTTGTGTATCCCTTAGCAAATTATTGTAGTTATCAGATTTTTTTTACTACTTTTGTGTTTTAACTTTTATATTAGCTTAACAAGTGATTAACCTACCACCTTTACAACATTAGATTATTCCGAATTTTATTATTTGTTTACTGTTACCAATGAAATTTATACTTTAATATGTTTTCCTATTACTAATTACCACCCTTTCATCTCAGGTTACATAAGTCCCTTTAACATTTCCTGTAAGGCCAGTCTAGTGGTGATGAACTCTTAGCTTTTGCATGTCTGGAAAACTCTTTATTTCCTTTTCAATTTTGAATGACAACATTGCTGGATAAAGTATTCTTGTTTGGCAGTTTTTATCTTTGAGCACTTTGAATATATTGTACTACTCACTTCTGGCCTGCAAAGTTTCTAATGAAAAACTTGCTGATAATCTTATGGGGGTTCCTTTATATGTAACAAGTTGTTTTTCTCTTGCTGTTTTTAGGATTCTTTCCTTGTCTTTAACTTTTGACACCTTAATTATAATGTGTCTTGGTGTAGGTTTCTTTGGGGTCATCTTATTTAGAACTCTCTGGACTTCCTGGATCTGGATGACTGTTTCCTTCCCCAGGTTATGGAAGTTTTCAACCATTCGTTTTTCAAGCAAGGTGTCTGCCCATTTCTCTCTCTCTTTTCCTTCTGGGACCCCTATAATGAGAATATTGATCCACTTGGGGTTATGCTATAAATCCCTTAAACTATCTTAACTTTTTTTCATTCTTTTTTCTTTGTCTGCTCTGATTGGTTGAATTCTACTGTCCTATCCTTGAGTTTACTGATCCTTTATTCTGCTTCATCTAGTCTGCTATTGAACCTCTCTGGTGTATTTTTTTTGTCAGTTATTATATTCTTCATCTTTGTGACTTCTATTTGGTATTTTCCATTATTTTCTATCTTTTTGCTGTTTCTTCATCCTTTCTTCTCTTGAGCTCAGTGAGCATGATTATGACCATTATTTCAAACTCTTCCTCAGGTAAATTACTTATCTCCATTTCATTAAAGCCTTTTTTCTGAGGTTTTATCTTGTTATTTCATTGGGAACATATTCCTTTGTTTCTTCATTTTCCTAACTCTCTGTGTTGGTTTCTATGCATTAAATAAAGCAGTCACATCTCCCAGTCTTGAAGGAGTGGCTTTGTGTAGGAGATGAACCTAACTGCTCACCCCTACCTTAACTCTTATTTGTCTCTCAAGCCTTTGTGATTGTCCAAACAGCCTACTTTATTTTTCGTGGCTCCCAGTATTTGAGGGTGTGCCAAGACCTGTTAGTGTCCCAAAGGCAAGGATCTCACTCAACACCTAAACTCAGGCTGATTTGAAGCCAGACCATCAGGCAGCAAATGTACCTCTTTCAGGGGAATACTGGGAGATGGGCATTTCTATCTGCTCCCTCTGCAGTGAGCCATGGAATGATAGCCAGCTAGGAACTGTTTCTTTCTTTGCTGCCATTGCATTGAACTCATGAACACAAGCCCTGCTGGCCACCAGAGCTAGGTGATCAAGGTTCTTCCCCTGGGTGGCACGCACAAAAACTGGGGCACCAGATGCATGTACAAGCTCCCCTCTTGGAGTTACTGGTGACTAGAGCATGACAGAGGGAGAGCATGAAGCTAGCTCTTGCCCTCTGAAGTTTTTGGAGAGGATAATAGCTGGTCTTTATATGTGTTTCATTAGAAGTTTGCCCCTCAGGCTGCAGCTATAAAGATAAACTAATAGACCACTTTCACAGAGACTGGGAACCTTAGTCTGTTGCTTCTCTGCTGTGCCCTGGGGGCGACAGATGGTTAGAAACTCTGTCTCCATTTGTTCAGTCCTGTGGGAGCCATGAGCATAAGCCCCACTAGCCACCAGAGACAGGCAATCTAGAGGTGTCCCCGGGTGGCAGCTGCAAAAATCAGGGCATCAGATGAGGGTACAAGCTTCTTTCTTGGAGATACCAGTAAGCTGGAGCAAGGCAGAGGAAGAGTGCAAATATAGTGCCTGCTAGCCTCCATTTTTGGAGAGTATTTCAGTAGGCCCTTAGATGTGTGTTATATTAGATGCCTGTCCCTCAGGCCAATGCTTTAAGATTAAGCAAATAAGCCTCTTTCACAGAAAGTCTGGGTGTTCTTTAGTCAGCTACCTCTGCTGTGGCTCCTGGAGCGGGCAAGTCTGGGCACGGTAGCCCTAAAAGAACTTTGTCAAGTTTGCTATAGCCTTATGGGTCTCATGAATACAAGCCCTGTTGACTTTCGAAGCTGGACATTTTGGGGGCTTATCTCTCATGTGCAGATTTTAAAAGTTAGGATGTCCAATGTGGGCTTCAAACCCTTTGCTCCTGAGGGAGAATCTTAGGATTTTGTGTTCCCTCCTGATTGTGGGTCACCTTGCCAGAGGTCAAGTTTATGGCAAGATTGTGTTTCAGCCTCTTCTACTCACTTTGATGTGGGTTTTTTTCTCGTTTGCCCAGTATGTAGGAGTTGCTCAGCTAGATTTCGTTTTTTTTTCAGAGGAAATTCTTTCACACATAGCTGTAGATTTGGTGTGTCTGGGGGAAGAGGTGAGTTCAGGGTCTTTTCTACACTGCAATCTTGAACTGGAACCAGTGCCATAGATTTTTGTGGACACTATCAAGTTGAGGAAATTCTTCTTTATTGCTAATTTGTGAAGACTTTTTGTAATGAATAGATGTTCAATTTTATCAAATTTTTTAATTATGAATAGATATCATGTTTTCTTCTTCAGCCTGTTGACATGGTGGAATACACAAATTGATCTTTGAATGATGAACCAGACTCATATACTTGGAATAAATCCCCACTTGATCATTGTGTATAATTCTTTCTATACATTGCTGGATTCAATTTGCTAATATTTTGTTGAGAATTTTTGAATCAATGCTCATGAAAGATATTGGTCTGTAGGATGTTTTTTGTCTAGTTTTGTTATCAGGGTAATACTAGATTTGTAAAGTGAGGGGGAAATGTTCTCTCCTTTATATTTTCTGGAAGAGATGTGTAAAATTACTGTGAATTGTCCTTTAATGTTTGGTAGAATTTTCCAGTAAAATTATCTTGGCTTTGAGAATTTTTGGGGGGGAACTTTTCAAATGCTTTAATGGTAATAGGACTATTGATATTGTCTATTTCACCTTAGTTGAGTTGTGGTAGCTTGTGGTTTTAGGACTTCTTCCATTTCTTCTAGATTATCAAAGATATAAGTTGTACATAGTATTCCTTTGTTATCTTTTTAATGGCTACAAGATTATATATGTATAAAAGTGATATGTAATTAAATGGATGCTGAATCTTGTCAAATGCTTTCTCTTTGTCTACTGAGATGATCATGTGATTTTTATTCTTCATTTTGTTAATGTGGTGTATCATGTTAATTGATTGGTGGATATTGAACCATCCTTGCATCCCTCCACTAAATCCCACTTGATCATGGTGTATGATCCTTTTAATGTATTAATGTATTCAATTTGCTAATATTTTGTTGAGAATTTTTGCATCTGCATTCATCAGCAATTTTGGCCTATAATTGTCTTTTTTTGTGTTGTCCTTCTCTGGTTTTGGTATCAGGGTAATGTTGGCCTCATAAAATGTTAGAAAGTGTTCTTTCTCTTCAACTTTTTGGAAGAGTATGAGAAGTATAGGTATTAAATCTTTTTTGAATGTTTGATAGAATTCACCAGGGAAGCAATCTTGTCCTGGGCTTTTGTTTTTGGGGATATTTTTAATGATTGTTTCAGTCTCCTTACTATTGATCAATCTATTCAGATTCTCTATTTCTTCTTGATTCAGTTTTTGGAGTTTGTATAAGTCTGAGAATGTATCCATTTCTTCTAGGTATCCAATTTGTTGTTGTACAGCTTTTCATAGTATTGTCTTATAATCCTTTGTATTTCTGTGCTATCCATTGTAATTTCACCTCTTTCATTTCTGATTTTATTTATTTACCCTTCTGTCTTATTTTTTAGGGAGTCTGGCTAAGGGTGTGTCAATTTTGTTTATCTTCTCAAAGAACCAGCTCTTTGTATCATTGATCTTTTCTTTTATCTTTTTAGTCTCTATTTTATTTATTTCTTCTCTGATTTTTATCATTTACTTTCTTCTACTGACTTTGGGCTTTGTTCTTATTTTTCTAGTTCCTTTAGGTGTAGTATTAGATTGTTTATTTGAGATTTTTCTTGTTTGTTGAGTAGGCCTGTATTGTTATAAACTTCCCTCTTTGTACTACTTTTGCTGCATCCCATAGGTTTTGGTATGTTATATCTCCGTTTTCATTTGTCTCCAGGTATTTTTAATTTTTTCCTTTGATTTCTCCATTGATCCAATAGTCGTTCAGCAGTATGTTGTTCAGTCTCCACATATTTGTGACTTTTCCAGCTTTCTTCTTGTAGTTGATTTCTAGTTTCATGCTATTGTGGTCAGAAATGATGCTTGATAAGATTTTGATCTGTTTAAACTTATTGAGACTTGTCTTGTTTTTTAACATATGGTCTTTGAAAATGTTTGTTTGCACTTGAGAAGAATGTGTATTCTGCTACTTTGGATGGAATGTTGTACATATATCATATAAGTCTATCTGGTCTAATGTTTCATTTAAGGGCAACGTTTCCTTGTGGACTTTCCATATGGGTGATCTATCCGTTGATGTAAGTGGGGTATTAAAGTCCCCTATTATTATTGTGTTGCTGTCAATTTCTCCCTTTGGGCCTGTTAATTGCTTTATATATTTTGCTGCTCTTATGTTAGGTGCATATATATTACTAAATGTTATGTCTTCTTGGTGGATTATCCCCTTTATCATTATATAATGTCCATCTTTGTCTCTTGTTATCTTTTCTTGGTTTGAAGTCTGTTTTGTTTGATATAAGTATGGCTACACCCACTTTTTCTTGGTTGCCATGTGCTTTGAATATCATCTCCCATCCCTTCACTTTGAGCATATGTTTGTCTTTAGAGCTGAGATGAGTCTCATGGGGGGAGCATTTGTTGGGTCTTGTTTTTTAATCCATCCAGCTACTCTGTGAATTTTGATTGGTGAATTCAATCCATTTATGTTTAGAGTGATTATTCATAAATGAGGACTTAATACTGCCATTTTATGTTTTACTTTCTGGTTGCTCTATGTTTCCATTGATTCTTTTTCCTTGTGTTTCTGTCTGCCATTTCAGTTTGGTAGTTTCCTTGGTATTTTTCTTAGTTTCCTCTTTTTTTATGTTTCATGTCTCTGCTCTGAGTTTTTGTTTTGTGGTTACCATGGGTTTGGGAAAAAGGTCTTATACATAAGACAGTCCTTTTTCTGCTGATGGCATCTTATCTCCATTTGCCTATGCAGGTTCCATCCTTAATCTTTTCCACTTTTGTGTTTTTGTTGTCAAAAATTATCCCTTTTTGTATTGTGAGTTCATTAGCAAGTTGAAATGGTTATAGTTATTTTTAATGCTTCATTCCCCTTTAGCCTGTATATTATGATTGTGTTTACAAAACTGTACTGATTTAGATTGCAATTTTCTGATTCTGTCTGTCTATTTATCACCTTTCTCAAAACTTTCTGTACCTTTGCCTTTTTGTTTCAGGCACAAGAGCTCCTTTCAACATTTCTTTCAAGGCAAGTATACGGGCAATTAACTCCTTCAGCTTTTGTTTGTCTAGGAAATCCTTTATTTCTCTTTCATATCTGAAAGATAACTTTGCTGGATAGAATATTCTTGGCTGACTGTTTCTTAATTTTTATTTTTTACTGCAGTAACATTGGATTATAACACTATATAATTTCAGAAATACACCATAATATACTTCAAATTCTGGGTAGATTACATCATGTTCACCACCCAAAGACTAATTAAAGTCCATCACCACACGTGTGTCTAATCCCTCCTTTTACCATCACCCCTACCATCTTCCCCTATAGTGACCACCAATCCAGTCTATGTTGCTATGTGTTCGTTTGTCATTGTTTTTTTCTTCTACATATGAGTGAGATCATATGGTAGTTGACTTTCTCCTTCTGACTTATTTCACTTAGCATAATACCATCAAGGTCCATCCATGTTGTCACAAATGGCTGGATTTCATAATTTCTTATGGCTGAGGAGTATTCCATTATGTATATATACCACATCTTTCTTATCCATTTCTCCCATCATGGGCACCTAGGTTGCTTCCAAGTCTTGGTTATTGTGTATAATGATGCGATGAACATAGGGGTGCATGTATCTTTATTTGTTTGTGTTTTCCAGATCTTTGGATAAATACCCAGCAGTGGAATAGCTGGATCATATGGAAAATCGATTCTTAAGGTTCTGAGGATACTCCATACTGTGGTCCATAGTGGCTGCACCAGTTTGCACTCCCACCAGCAGTGTACGAGGGTTCCCTTCTCTCCATATCATCTCCAACACTTGTTACTTCCTGCCTTGTTAATTATAGCCTTTCTGACGGGAGTGAGGTGATACTTCGTTGTAGTTTTGATTTGCATTTCCCTGATAACTAATGATGTTGAACATCTTTTCTTTTTTTTATATAATTTATTTTTTTATTGAGTTAATGATAGGTTACAATCTTGTAAAATTTCAGTTGTACATTAATGTTTGTCATTCGTGTTGTAGGTGCACCACTTCACCCTTTGTGCCCACCCCCCACCCCACCTTTCCCCTGGTATCCACTAAACTGTTCTCTTAGTCCACATTTTTAAATTCCTCATATGAGTGGAGTCATACACAGATTATCCTTCTCTCACTGGCTTATTTCACTTAACATAATTCCCTCAAGGTCCATCCATGTTATTGCAAATGGAATGATTTTGTTCTGTTTTACGGCTGAGTACTATTCCATTGTATATATCTACCACATCGTCTTTATCCATTCGTCTGTTGATGGGCACTTAGGTTCCTTCCATGTCTTGGCTATTGTAAATAATGCTGCAATGAACACTGGGGTACATAGGACTTTTGGGATTGCTGACTTCAAGCTCTTTGGATAAATACCCAGTAGTGGGATGGCTGGATCGTATGGTAGTTCTATTTTTAGTTTTTTGAGGAATCTCCATACTGTTTTCCATAGTGGCTGCACCAGTTTGCATTCCCACCAGCAGTGTATGAGGGTTCCTTATTCTCCACAACCTCTCCAACATTTGTTACTATTAGTTTTAGATATTTTTGTCATTCTAATGGGTGTAAGGTGATATCTTCGTGTAGTTTTGATTTGCATTTCCCTGATGATCAGCGATGATGAGCATCTTTTCATGTGCCTATTGGCCATCCGTATAGCTTCTTTGGAGAAATGTCTGTTCATGTCTCCAGCCCATTTTTTGATTAGGTTGTTTGATTTTTTGTTGTTGAGTTGTGAGAGTTCTTTATATATTATGGATATTAAGCCTTTGTCAGATATATGACTTGCAAATATTTTTTCCCAGTTAGTGGGTTGGTTTTTGTTTCAATCTTGTTTTCATTTGCCTTGAAGAAGCTCTTTAGTCTGATGAAGTCCCATTTGTTTATTCTTTCTATTGTTTCCCTTCTCTGAGAAGACATGGTGTCCAAAAAGATCCTTTTAATACTGATGTCAAAGAGTGTACTGCCTACCTTTTCTTCCGGAAGCCTTATGGTTTCAGGTCTCACCTTTATGTCTTTGATCCATTTTGAGTTTATTTTGGTGAATGGTGAAAAAGAATGGTCAATTTTCATTCTTTTACATGTGGCTTTCCAGTTTTCCCAGCACCATTTGTTGAAAAGACTTTCTTTTCTCCATTGTATGCCCTCAGCTCCTTTGTCAAAGATAAGGTGTCCATAGATGTGTGGTTTCATTTCTGGGCTTTCAATTCTGTTCCATTGATCTGTGCACCTGTTTTTGTACCAGTACCATGCTGTTTTGGTTACTGTAGCTTTGTAGTATGTTTTGAAGTCAGGGATTGTGATGCCTCCCGTTTTGTTCTTTTTTCTCAGGATTGCTTTAGAAATTCGTGGTCTTTTGTTGCCCCATATGAATTTTAGGATTCTTTGTTCTAATTCTGTAAAGAACGTCATTGGGATTCTGATTGGGATGGCGTTGAATCTGTAGATTGCTTTAGGTAGAAAGGACATTTTAACTATGTTTATTCTTCCAATCCATGTACATGGAATGTCTTTCCATCTCCTTATGCCGTCATCCAATTCTTTCAGAAAGGCCTTGTAATTTTCATTATATAGGCCCTTCACTTCCTTAGTTAAATTTACCCTAAGGTATTTTATTCTTTTTGTTGTGATTGTGAATGGTATTGTGTTCTTGAGTTCTTTTTCTGTTAGTTCATTATTAGAATATAGAAATGCTACTGATTTATGCAAATTGATTTTGTACCATGCAGCTTTGCTGTAGTTGTTGATTGCTTCTAAGAGTTTTCCAATGGATTCTTTGGGGTTTTCTATATATAAGATCATGTCGTCTGCAAACAGCGAGAGTTTCACTTCTTCCCTCCCTATTTGGATTCCTTTTATTCCTTTTTCTTGCCTGATTGCTCTGGCCAGGACCTCCAGTACTATGTTAAATAAGAGTGGTGATAGAGGGCATCTTTGTCTCGTTCCTGTTTTCAGGGGGATGGCGTTCAGTTTTTGCCCATGGAGTATGATGTTGGCTATGGGTTTGTCATATATGGCGTTTATTATGTTGAGGTAGTTTCCTTCTAAACCCATTTTGTTCAGAGTTTTTATCATAAATGGCTGTTGGATCTTGCCAAATGCCTTCTCTGCATCTGTTGAGATGATCATGTGGTTTTTATTCCTCAGTTTGTTGATGTGGTGTATCACGTTGATTGATTTGTGGATGTTGAACCATCCCTGTGTCCCTGCTATGAATCCCACCTGATCATGATGTATGATCCTTTTGATGAATTGCTGAATTCTGGTTGCCAAAATTTTGTTTAGAATTTTTGCATGTATGTTCATCAGTGATATTGGCCTGTAGTTCTCTTTATTCGTGGTGTCCTTGTCAGGTTTTGGTATCAGCGTGATGTTGGCCTCATAGAATGCGTTAGGAAGTGTTCCATCTTCCCTCATTTTTTGGAATAGCTTGAAAAGGATAGGTATTAAATCCTCTCTGAAAGTTTGGTAGAATTCCCCAGGAAAGCCATCTGGTCCTGGGGTTTTATTCTTTGGGAAGTTTTTGATTGGTGTTTCAATCTCTTTCCTTGTGATTGTCTGTTCAAATTGTCTGCCTCTTCTTGAGTGAGCTTTGGGAGAGTGTAGGAGTCCAAGAATGTATCCATTCCCTCTATGTTATCCATTCTGTTGGCATATAGTTTTTTGTAGTATTCTCTTATAATCTGTTGTATTTCTGCAGAGTCTGTTGTTATTTCTCCTCTTTCATTTCTGATTTTGTTTATTTGAGCTTTCTCCCTTCCCTTTTTTTCTTTGTAAGTCTGGCTATTGGTTTGTGAATTTTATTTATTTTCTCAAAAAATCAGCTCTTTGTTTCATTGATCCTTTCTACTGCCTTTTTTGTTTCAATAGTATTTATTTCTGCTCTGATTTTTATTATTTCTTTCCTTCTGCTGACTTTGGGCTTTATTTGTTCTTTTTTCTCTAGTTCAGTTAGGTGTACTTTAAGATTGCTTATTTGGGATTTTTCTTGTTTGTTAAGATGTGCCTGTATTGCGATGAATTTTCCTCTTAATACAGCTTTTGCTGTATCCCACATGAGTTGGTATGGCATGCTATCATTTTCATTTGTTTCCAGGTATTTTTTGATTTCTTTTTTAATTTCTTCAATGATCCATTGCTTGTTCAGTAGTGTGTTGTTTAGTCTCCACATCTTTGTGCCTTTCTCAGCTTTTTTCTTGTAATTAATTTCTAGCCTTATAGCAGTATAATCAGAGAAGATGCTTGTTATTATTTCAATTTTTTTAAATTTGTAGAGGCTTACCTTGTTTCCCAACATATGGTCTATCCTTGAGAATGTTCCATATGCACTTGAGAAGAATGTGTATTCAGCTCTTTTAGGGTGAAGTGATCTATATATGTCTATTGAGTCCAATTGTTTTAGTTTTTCATTTAGCTCCACTATTTCCTTGTTGATTTTCTGTCTGGATGATCTGTCCATTGATGTGAGTGGGGTGTTGAGGTCCCCTACTATTATTGTGTTGGTTTTAACATCTTCCTTTAGGTCTTTTAATAGTTGGTTTATGAATCTTGGTGCTCCTGTGTTGGGTGCATAGATATTTATAAGTGTTATTTCTTCTTGATGAAGTGTCCCTTTGATCATTATATATTGTCCCTCTGTGTCTCTCTTTACCGGTCTTATTTTGAAATCCACTTGGTCTGATATAATAATTGCAACACCTGCCTTTTTTTGCTTGCTATTAGCTTGAAGTATTGTCCTCCACCCCTTCACCCTGAGTCTGTGTTTGTCCTTGGGGCTGAGGTGTGTTTCTTGGAGGCAACAAATTGTTGGATCGTGTTCCTTAATCCATTTTGCCACTCTGTGTCTTTTTATTGGAGAGTTCAATCCGTTTACATTGAGAGTGATTATTGATGCATGTGGACTTAATGCCTTCAATCTGTCACTCATTATCTTGTTTTCCTGAATTTCTTTTCCTGTGTGCTTTAGACTACCCATTTAATACTGTAATTTCTTATGCTGGGTTTCTTAGATTTTTCCTTATTTATGATTTGTGACTCTGTTCTGTACTTTATTTTAGTGTCTACCTTGAAGTTTGTATTTAGAATCTCATGTATAATATAGTCTATTCTCTGGTGGTCTCTTACTTACTTGACCAATATTAATTTAGACCCTTTGCTCTTCCCCTCCTAAATAATTATTTTCGTTTCTTATTCCAACTCGTGTTATGAATTTGTAGTTAGAGTGATAAGATCGTCCTTGCTTTGGTAGTTTCCTTACCTTTACCCTAATGCTATAGTTGAATATTTGCTATCCTGTTCTGGTTCTATCCATTGGTCTCCCTAGTCTGTGGATTGTGACCCCTTTCTCCCTTTTTTCTTTTTTCAGGTATGAGAGCCTTCTTGAGGATTTCTTGTAGTGGAGGGCTTTTAGTTACAAATTCCCTTAACTTTTGTTTGTCTGGAAAAGATTTAATTTCTCTTTCATATCTGAAGGTAATTCTTGCTGGATAGAGTATTCTTGCCTGAAGATTTTTATCTTTTAAAGCTTTGAATATGTCACTCCATTCTCTCCTAGCTTATAAGGTTTCTGTAGAGAAATCCGCTGACAGTCTGATAGGGGCTCCTTTATAGGTTATTCTCTTCTTTTTTCTTACTTCCCTGAGTATTCTTTCCTTATCTTTCCTTCTTGCCAATTTTACTACTATGTGCCTTGCAGTAGGTCTTTTTACATTGACAAATCTAGGAGATCTGAAAGCTTCCTCTACACACATTTCTCCGTCAATCCCTAGATTTGGGAAGTTCTCTTCAATAATTTCATTAAGCACACTTTCTGCTCCATTTTCCTTTTCTACGTTCTCGGGAATTCCTATGATCCTTATGTTCTTACTCCTCATTGAATCCACTATCTCTCAGAGATTTTCCTAGTTTTTTTAATTCTTACTTCTCTTTCTTCGTCTGTCTGGAGCCATTTAGCCTGTCTATCTTCAATTATGTTAATTTGCTCTTCTATGGTGTCTACACGGGCGTTCAGGGAATCTGTATTCTGTTTTATCTGGTCCATTGTGTTTTTCATCTCTAGTAATTCTGTTTAATTCTTCTTTATGATTTCAATCTCTTTTGTGAAGTAACTCCAGAACTCGGCTTGTTTCTCTATCTTTCTCTCTACCTCATTGAGTTTTTTGATTATAGCTGCTCTGAACTCATTATCACTTAGTTTACCTAATTCCAAGTCCTCAGGACTTAATTCTGTGTTTTTATTGTTTTCCTTCTGGTCTGTGGCTTTTATAAATTGCTGGATGGTAGAGGAGCGGTTTTTTTGCATGGTGGTAGAATTCGGTTGCAGTTACAGCCTGTCGCCACTAGATGGGGGGGTCAAGAACCACATGTTGTGAGCTCTCCACCTTCGGGCAAGATGGCTGCGCCCAGTGGCTTTGCCGGCAGGGAGGGGCTGCTATTCTTGCCCGCCAATCTAGATTCAAATCAGTTCTGTTCTCTCGCCTCCTGAGGCCCTGGGTTTATGGGGTCCCTGCAGACAGAAGCTTTCACCCCATCAGCGGGTTTCCACTGAACCAGCAGCAGGAGTCCTGGATGATCCCCCGGTCACGCAGTCCCTCCCCCACTCCTTCCCAACCCACGCAGCAGTGATTGCAGACTCTAGGGGAGGAAGCGATGTTCTCTCCTACCGTTCCAGCACCTCCAAGGCCGTAAGTAAGATTTATGATCTCCGCCTTCTTGGTATTGCAGGTATCTAACATGTTGGCATTAGATTTATTCTCTGAAATTCAGTTTTTCCAATCCTTTGTTGTAGTTTGGAGGGGAGAGAATCCCGGGTCAGCTCACCCTGCCATTTTGCTCCGCCCCTCTCTGAACATCTTTTCATGTGCCTTTTGGCCACCATATATCTTCTTTGGAGCAATCTCGGTTCAGATCTTTTTCCCATCTTTTAATTGGATTGTTGGGTTTTTTGTGGTTGAGCTGTATTAGTTCTTTGTATATTTTGGATATTCATCCCCTATCTGATATATGGTTTGCAAATATCTTCTCCCAATTGTTAGGTTGTCTTTTCATTTTGTTGATAATTTCCCTTGCTGTGCAGAAGCTTTTTAGTTTCATGTAGTCCCATTTGTTCATTTTTCCTTTTGTTCCCCTTGCCCATTCAGACATGGTACTTGAATATATGCCACTAAGACCGATGTCAAAGAGCGTACTGCCTATGTTTTCTTCTAGAAGTTTCATGGTTTTGGGTCTTACATTCAAGTCTTTAATCCATTTTGAGTTGATTTTTGTGCATGGTGTAAGGGAATGGTCTACTTTCATTCCTTTGCATGTGGCTGTCCAGTTCTCCCAACACCATTTATTGAAGAGATTCTCCTTTCTCCATCGTATGCTCTTGGCTCCCTTGTCGAATATTAGCTGTCCATAAATGTGTGGGTTTACTTCTGGGCTCTCGATTCTGTTCCATTGATCTGTGTGTCTGTTTTTGTGCCAGTACCATGCTGTTTTAGTTTCTATGGCTTTGCAGTATATTTTGAAATCGGGGAGTGTGATACCTCTAGCTTTGTTCTTTTTCCTCAGGATTCCTTTGGGTATTCAGGGTCTTTTGTTGTTCCATATAAATTTTAGGATTCTTTGTTCTATTTCTGTAAAAACTGTTGTTGGAACTTTGAGAGGGATTGCGATGAATCTATAGATAGCTTTAGGAAGTATGGACATTTTAAGTATGTCAGTTCTTCCAGTCCAAGAGCACAGGATATCTTTCCATTTCTTTGTATCTTCTTCGATTTCTTTCAACAATGTTTTATAGTTTTTGGTGTACAGCTCTTTCACCTCTTTGGTTAAGTTTATTCCTAGTTATTTTATTCTTTTTGTTGCAATAGTAAATGGGTTTGTATTCTTAATTTCTCTTTTGGCTACTTTGTTGTTAGTGTATAGAAATGCAACCCATTTTTGTATGCTGATTTTGTATCCTGCAACTTGACTGTATTTGCTTATTATTTCTAAAAGTTTTTCTGTGGATTCTTTAGGGTTGTCTACATATAAATCAGGTCGTCTGTGAATAATGACTGTTTCAGTTCTTCTTTTCTAATTTGGATCCCATTTATTTCTTTTTCTTTTCTGATTGCTCTGGCTAGGACTTCCAACACTATGTTAAATAAGAGTGGTGAAAGTGGGCATCCTTGTCTGGTTCCTGTTCTTAGAGGGATAGCTTTCAGTTTTTCTCCTTTGAGTATGATATTTGCTGTGGGTTTGTCGTATATGGCCTTTGATATGTTGAGGCATTTTCCTTCTACACCCATTTAATTTAGAGTTTTTATCATAAATGGATGCTGTATCTTGTTAAATGCTTTCTCTGCATCTATTGAGATGATCATGTGATTTTTATTCTTCATTCTGTTAATGTGGTGTATCACATTGATAGATTTGCAGATGTTGAAACATCCCTGCATCCCTAGAATAAAACCCACTTTAATCATCATGTATGATCTTTTTAATGTATTGTTGTATTCGATTTGCTAGTATTTTGTTGAGGATTTTTGCAGCGATGTTCATCAGTGATATTAGCCTGTAATTTTCTTTTTTGTGTTGTCCTTGTCTGGTTTTGGTATCAGGATAATGCTGGCTTCATAGAATGAGTTAGGAAGCCTCCCCTCCTCTTCAATTTTTAGGAAGAGTTTGAGAAGGATAGATACTAAGCCTTCTTTGAGTGTTTGATAGAATTCACCAGGGAAGCCACCTGGTTCTGGACTTTTATTTGGGGGGGGGTTGATTAGTATTTCAATCTCCTTACTGGTGATTGGTCTATTCAAATTCTGTACTTCTTCTCGGTCCAGTTTTGGAAGGTTATATTTTTCTAAGAATTTATCCATTTCTTCCAGATTATCCAATTTGTTGGTGTATAGCTTTTCATAGCATTCGCTTATTATCTTTTGTATTTCTGAGGTGTCCATTGTAATTTCTCCACTTTCATTTGTGATTTTATTTATTTGAGCCTTCTCTCTTTTTTCTTGGTGAGTCTAGCTAAGGGTTTTGTTAATTTTGTTTATCTTTACAAAGAACCAACTCTTAGTTTCTTTAATTTTTCCTATTGTATTTTTAGTCTCTATTTTGTTTATTTCTGCTCTGATCTTTATTATTTCCTTCCTTCTGCTGATTTCGGGCTTTGTTTGTTGTTCTTTTTCAACTTCTTTTAGATGCACTGTTAGATCGTTTATTTGTAATTTTTCTTGTTTCTTGAGGTAGGCATGAATTGCTATAAACTTCCCTCGTAGAACCGCTTTTGTGGTGTGCCACAGATTTTGGCATGTCGTGTTTTCATTTTCATTTGTCTCCAGGAATTTTTTGATTTCTCCTTTGATTTCTTCATTGACCCAATCATTGTTCAGTAGCATTTTGTTTAATCTCCACATTTTTGTGGCTTTCTTCCTGTAGTTGACTTCTAGTTTCATACTTTTGTGGTCAGAAGGGATACATGGTATTGTTTCAATCTCCTTAACTTTATTGAGACCTGTTTTGTGGCCTAATATGTGATCAATCCTGGAGAATGTTCCATGTGCATTTGAAAAGAATGTGTATTCTGTTGTTTTTGGAGGGAATGTTCTATATATGTATCTACTAAGTCCATCTGGTCAAATGTGTCTTTTATGGCCAGTCTTTCCTTATTGATCTTCTGTTTGAATGATCCATCCATTGGTGTAAGCAGAGTGTTAAAGTCTCCTACTATTATTGTGTTACTGTTTCTTCTTTTATGTCTGTGAATAATTGCTTTACATATTTAGGTGCTCCTATGTTGGGTGCATAGACGTTTACAAGTGTTATATCTTCCTGGTGGTTTGTTCCCTTTATCATTGTGTAGTGCCCTTCTTTGTCTCTTATTATTATTATTATTATTACAGTTTTTGTTTCAATGTCTTTTTTGTCTGATATAAGTATTGCTACCCCTGCTTTCTTTTCTTTGCCATTTGCATAGAATATCTTTTCCCATCCTTTCACTGTCAGTTTGTGAGTGTCTTTAAGTCTGAAGTGTGTCTCTTGTATGCAGCATATACATGGGTCTTGGTTTTTTTTTTTTTTTTTCCAATTGGCCACCCTATGCCTTTTGATTGGAGCATTTAGTCCATTGACATTTAAAGTTGCTATTGATAAATATGTATTTATTGCCATTTTGTTACTTTTTTTTCTGGTTGTTTTAGTAGTTCTTCTCTGTTCCTGTCTTTTTCTCCTGCTTTCTTCCCTTGTGGTTTGATGGCTTTCTTTAGTAATATGCTTGATTTCTTTCATCTTACTGATTTGTTTACTTATTATAAGTTTCTGGTTTGTGATTACCATGAGGATTCTATACAATATTCTATGCAGATAGCACTCTATATTGAGCTTATAGACTCTTTAGCTTGACCTCTTCCTAAAAGCTCTGCTTTTTCACTCCCCTCCTACCACATTTTATGTTTTTAAAATCATATCTAATCTCTTATTTTGTTTCTGTCTATCCATTACCCTCTTATCATTTAAATAGGCGATTTTAGTACTGTTATCTTTTAACCTTCATGTTATCTTCATAGGTGATTGTCTACTACCTTTACAATATTTTTACCTTTATCAGGGTGTTTATTGCCTGGTTCTTTTTTGGGGGGTGATAATTTTCTTATCCCTATTTGTGGTCATGTCTTTCCCACTTAAATAAGTTCCTTCAGCATTTCTTGTAGAACTGGTTTCTTGGTTATAAGCTCCTTTAATTTTTGCTTGTCTGGACAGCTCTTTATCTTTCCTTCCATTCTGAATGACAACCTTGATGGATAGAGTATTCTTGGCTGTAGGTTTTTTCCTTTCAGTACTTTAAATATGTCAAGCCATTCTCTTCTAGCCTATAGGGTTTGGGCTGAGAAGTCTGCTGATAGTCTTATGGGATTTCCTTTGTATGTAACTTGTGGCCTTTCTCTTGCTGCTTTTAGGATTCTCTTTATCTTTAATTTTGGACATTTTAATTATAATGTGTCTTGGTGTGGGTCTCTTTGGGCTTATCTTGTTTGGAGCTCTCTGTGCTTCCTATACTTGGATGTTGTCTTCCTTCCTTAGGTTAGGAAAGTTTTCAGCTATTATTTCTTCAAATAGATTCTCTTCCCCTTTGTCTCTCTCTTCTCCTTCTGAGACACCTATAATCCAAATGTTAGCATGCTTGATGTTGTCCCAGAGTTCCCTTAGACTGTTCTCATTCTATCTCTTTTTTCTTTTATCTGTTCAGCTCGGATGATTTCCTCTAGTCTTTCTTCTCATTCACTGATCCATTCTTCTGTATCATCTACTCTGCTATTGAGCGTGTCTAGTGAATTTTTCATTTACAGTATTGTGTTCTTTGTTTCTGATTGGTTCTTTTTTATATTTTCCAATTCTTTGTTGACATTCTCACTGTGTTCATCCAGTCTTCTCCCAATATCTGTGAGCATCCTTATGACTTTTTGTTTGAACTCTTTGTCAGGTTGATTACTTATTTCTGTTTCATTTAGTTCTTTTTCTGGGGTTTTGTCTTGTTCCCTTGCTTGGAATCTATTCCTTTGTTTCCTCATTATGCCTCTTTCTCTGTGCTTATATCTGTGTACTACATGAGTCAGCTATGTCTCCTGACCTTGGAGGAGTGGCCGTATATAAGCAATGCCTTTTGAGGCCCAGCAGTGTGCTTCCCTTTCATCACCAGTCCAAATGATTCATCCATGACCCCTTTGTGGGCTACTTGTGTCCTTCTGCTGCAGCAGGGCTGCTCTTAATGCAGGTATCCAGGGAGTCCAGTCTTTCCCTCCCTGGCCAGCTGTTTGTAAATCTGGTTCGGGGAGCCTCAGCACCATTGCCTACAACACCTAATAGCACACTTCTGTTGCAGTTTTCCTGTTAATTGGGTAGGTACCCAGTGTAGCTGGTTGCTAGGCTCTGGGGCTTACAGTTGCTGTAGGCCTCAGGCCTGCAACGCTATTGTCAGTTCTCTTAGGAATGCAGCTCAGTTGGGCTGGCCCTAGGCATGGGAACACCCAATTGTTTCAGGCTTTGGAAAGTGGAGCCAATCCCTTTCATGGCTATTTGTGAAGCACAGGTCTTCTGCTGCTGCTAAGCCCCACTCTCCACAGGTACACACACACTGTCAACACAGTCCTGGTCTGTGCACACTTCCTGACCCCCTGAAGCATACTCCAATGCCCCACTGTAGAGGCCCTCACCTCTCCACCAATGCCTCCCACAGTTCACCTGGTCCTCACACAGGCCCTGTCCCACAGAGGTGGACACACTCGCCTTCCTGTAGAGGATCAAAGCACCCAGTCCATGCAGGCCAACAAGTAGCCTGAGGGCTTACTGTTGGGTGGGGCCAGTCTATAGGGTGGGCTGCATGCCCTACCTGAACTGGATTAAATCTGCACTCTTGTGGGTGTGGCAGACCCCAGGGTTAACAGGCCAGGGAAAGAACTTCAATGGCGTCTGCCAGCATCTGTGTCAGCACGCTTGTATTAGGTGACAACAATGGCCACCACCAATGTCTCAGTCGCCAGAGAGGTCTCACCTCTCACCAAGATGCACCCAGAGCCTACCATGTGAGTCTCTTTGCACCGAAGGACTGTCAGCCTTCTTTATGGTGATTTTAGGTTGTTATCTGAGATGGGTGAATATTTGTGTGGGCCCTTTAAGACTCAGGTGTCCGGCATCCTTCCAATAACTTTTCTTGGGGTATTCCCTGCTGCAGTTAGTAGCCAGCGAAACCAGATAGTAAGACCCTCATCTCAGTTGTGCTGTCTGAAGTATGCTTATTGCAGTGATGGGCCCCTGCTCAGGAACTCACTCCTCCAGGGAGTGCTGCGTACCTTAGGGTGGCTCCTACCTGGCCAGCTGTGAAGCTCCACTGATTGTGAAGGTGGCTTTTTTTCTCTCTAGAAGGAATTTCTGCCTCTTCTGCCTCCATCAGGACTGTCCCTTGTTGTGGGGGTTCTTTTTATCCAGTTTTCAGTTTTCTCTCCTGGATGATTTTTCCAAAAATAATTGTAACCTGGTTGTGTTCATGGGAGGAGGTGAGTTCAGTGTCTGCCTATGCCACTATCTTGACAAGATCCTCTGACTGACAGTTTTTATCTTTCAACATTTTGAATATATCATTCCACTCCCTCCTGGCCTATAGAGTTTCTGCCAAGAAAGCTGCTGATATCCTAATGGGGGTTCCCTTGTAAGTTATTGTTTTTTTCCCCCAACTGCGTTTAATATTCTTTGTCACCGACTTTTGACAATTTTATTATCAAGTTCTTGGAGAAGGTCTTTTTGCATTGAAATAATTGGGTCTTCTGTTAGCTTCATGAACTCCTATACCCAGTTCATTACCCACGTTTGTGAAGTTCTCAATCTCTCAGGTTTTAGAGTTTAAATCTCTCTGATAATGCATTACTTGTGTTCATTGGTTTTATTCCTGAGCTCAATGATCTGTGCTTCTCAGTTTTCTTGTAGCTATTGAGCTTCTTCATGACAGCCATTTTGAATTCTTTATCAGACCACAGTCTTCCATGACTTTATTATTGCTTTCTGGAGAATTATTTTCTTTTTGTGATGCTATTTTACTGTGGCTTTTCATGGTGCTTGCTGAGTTGTTTCTCTGCTGGCACGTTTGTCGTAGCAAATACTTGTCTTATTTAGGTATAACTTTGCTTGTTTTGATTCATACTTTTCAACCGATTGAAGATTAGAGGCCTTCCTTTTGTTTTTTAGTAGGTGGTCCTATAGTGCTAGTTTTATTATTTCTCTTTCCTGAGCTGTCTCTGGCTATCTTTGAGGATAAGCATCCTCCAGCCTCCATGACCTCTATTCAGGGTGTCCTGCCAGGCACTCTTGTTGTCACCTCCTATGTCTCTAGGGGTCACTGATGCCTGACTCTTGCCAGTGTTGCTGCAGTCATTGGCTTCACTGCCAGGGGTACAGAGATGGCTGACACACTAGTCATGTCACCTGGGTCAGAAACTCTGCTGCTATGGCAAGGGGAGGCAGAAGGGGAGGAGGGAGCCATGGCAGTTCTTGGGGGGCACTGCCTCTGCTGTTTCTTGTTACCTTGTGGCCTCAGGCACTGCTGCAGTTGGGATGTTAGAGCCATGTGCATGCCCCTGCTGCTGCTATCAGGCTCTGAGCCTTGGCCAGGGCCTCAGAATCACAGAGCATTGCCTCTGCTGTTGGCTTTGCTCCCCATAGCTGCAGGTGCCACCAAAGTTGGCTGGCTGGAGTGCACACATGCTTCTACTGTTGCTTACCATGTTCTCTGCCTGACTTAGCCACTACGGCTAGGAGTCCAGGATCCTGGGCACCACCTCTGCTCTTCCTCTATTTCACCTCCTCTATATGCTCCAATCCACCCACCTTCATATCTAACAATTTGCGGATCTCGGGTGTGTTGGGACACCACAGCTTTTGTTGGGTTATGGATGTTTTACTCTCTGTAGACCAAGGGATACTTTCATGCCTCCATGATGATGATGTCTCTCTATATATATCTTAGAATTAGTTTGTCTAGTTTCCCCTTCAAAAAAAATTCTTGCTGGGATTTTAGCTGAGATGGCACTCAATTTATAGATAAATTTCAGAGATAGTGAAATTTTTATAGTGTTAAATCATCTTATCCATAAATGTGATTTATCTCTCCATGTGCTCAGGTCATCAGGTCTTTTTATAGAATATTAGGCTTTATTATAAAATATTTAAGATGCATTAATGTGCAGATTATAACATAAACACTTGTCAACACACTATCCATACCTATCAAATCCTAACATTTTTTAAGGCTTACAGAGGTGATATTACAAAATATTTAACAATTTGTACGGTATGGACACCAACTAACGAGAAAGATCCCTGGCTACCAGTTTCTTTCACCTCAATGCCTACCAAGCTTTGCTTGATTTATATATATATATATATTTTTTTTTTTTTAAAGATTTTATTTTTTTCCTTTTTCTCCCCAAAGCCCCCCCCGGTACATAGTTGCATATTCTTCGTTGTGGGTCCTTCTAGTTGTGGTATGTGGGACGCTGCCTCAGCGTGGTCTGGTGAGCAGTGCCATGTCCGCGCCCAGGATTCGAACCAACAAAACACTGGGCCGCCTGCTGCGGAGCGCGCGAACTTAACGACTCGGCCACGGGGCCAGCCCCCAGATTTATATATATTTTAAATACATATAATATTTTAGATAGATTTAAAGATACTTGTGTACCTTTTTCCAAAACCCATTGCCCCTTCCTTCCCTATGCATATTTTATATTGTTACTATATACGTATTTATCCATAAATAATGTATAGTGTAGTTTTGCATGTTTTCAAACTTCGTATCAATGGTATGCTACTAAACATACCAGTAGGTAAATATCCATTGTGATACATATTTTAACTGTTGTATAGTATCCCGTTGAAAGAACATGCCACAATTTACTTATCAAATTGCCTGTTTCTTTTTTAAATTTTGGGTAGCCTTCTAATTCTGTCCTATTACAAACAATGCTGCAATAAACATTGATTTTCATGGATCCTTAGGAATCCATGATGCTCTTGGATACTACCTAGTAGTGGAATTTTGGATTATAGGTTATACTCATCTGTAATTTTACTAGATAAGATAGTGGCACAACTGTGTGTACCCCCACATATATTGAATGATAGTGTCTATATTCTAACACTCTCCCAACCATTATGGACTATCAATCTTTCTTTTTTTAGATTTTTAGGATTTTTTAGTTTTTACTAACTTGATAGAGAAAAGTGGTATCTTATTTTATGGTAATTTGAATTTCCATAATTATATGCTTATTGGTTTTCATTCTAGCCAGTCTCAAATTCAGCTTATTCCTTTTTCACAGAAACTTTTTTGAGGGGCCCTAGATGTAGCCAACACACCCTGATACTTTATAATTTTCTAACTGTCTCCTCTGCTGCAGTCTCTACCTGTAACAACTTGGTACCAAGTTCTGTATAGGTATGCTTTTGGATGCAAACAAGAGAAAATCCATCCACACTGAAATAAATGGAATGGGTTATATCATGTATTAGGAAAGTTTAAGGATAGCACTGGATGTAGGCATGGTTTAATGCAAAAACTCAAAAAATGACAATGTGAGAAAAAAGGAAATAAAGGGAGGAGAGAGGCAATAAATGGCTGAAGAGGAAGTGAAGAAGAAGAGGTAATATAATATTTCACACTTATTCCTACTCTGAAGCAGGATGAGTTCTAGGCTGTCAGAGTTGACCAGGTCTGCATGATGGGGCCCCAAGGAGCTCACAATCCAGCAGGTAGGACTGAGGGTAAACCAGTAAACAGAGAGCTCCAACCCAGTTTGTTAAGTGCTCTGACAGAGCCATGCAAAGAAGTAAGGAGGAAGGAAAAACTAATTAAACTTGGGGTGATCTGAGGTGGTTTCTTGGAGAAAGTAGCACTTGACCCAGTCCTTTTAGGGAGGCGGGCCTTTCACAGTCAGGAGAGAGGCATGGACGTGGGGAACAAAGACACCCCAGGCAGAGGACCAGCTTGAGCAAAGGTATGACGTTGGCAGAAGGCAGAACATGTTTGGGGGATGATGAGTCACGCACTGTGACTGAGGCCTGGGGGACTGGCAGGGGCTGGTTGTGGAGGGCCTTGAATGACAGGCAAGGGAGCTTGGATTTAAACCTGCAGGCTGTTTAAATGTAAACTTGGAGGCTGTAGGTATGGTCAGCTTTGTGCTTTGAAATATGACTCTGAGGGCCTCTGTGAGAAGGGACTGGAGTGGAGCAGATGGGAAGCAGGCTCATCAGAGCAGAGACCCATCCACCCCTGTCCCATGTGCCCCTACACTCAGCAAAGGATCCTCAGAGCCTGCAGTCCTCCGTGAGAACTGTTCCCTCTCCTCTCTTCTGCCAATGTTCTACTCCTCCCGCAGGACCTGGCTCAAACATACTCTATCTGGAAGCTTTAACTCCCTTCCAGTTAGTGATTTTCCCCATGAGCCCTCTCAGCAGGCTGCTCTGGGATTCCTAGGTAACATAGGTATTAGGCATCCCAGCAAGATGGAGAACTCTTCAAGGACAGGGTGTGAACTCACCCATTTTCGCATGTCCAATGCCTAGCATGGATTGTGGCACATGGGAAACCATTGGGAAACTCTTCACCAGTGAATTAGAGAAAGAGAAAGTACATGAAAGGAAAGAAGAAATGTGAGAAAGAGAAGAGAAGCCTTGGAGAGAAGGAGGGGAGGGGGAAGAGAGATAGGGTGTTGGGATGGGCAAGAGAAAGGAGGAGAAGAGAACGGAGAAATGGAGAGTACAGGGCCATTGTGGGGCTCTTTTCTCTTCCCATCAGTAGAGCCGAGAATCAGACCTGTCACAGTGAGTGTCAGGCTTTGGAATCAACCGGATGTGGGTTTATATCCTGTTCCATCACTTACTGGCCACGTGCCTTTCAACAAGGCACTTCACCTCTTGGGCATTAATTTCATCAACTGTGAAATGATGATAGTACTAGTTCCTCCTTCATGGGTGTCTTAGAACTTAAGAATGGTTGTGAGTTTTCTTGGAGGACAGGCATCCTATCTTACTTGTCTTTCTTTGTCCATCATCCAGCAACGGCCTTGGCACGGCTGTGTGCTCAACAAATCGTTAACAAGCGACTACATAAATCAGTGCCCAAGGAGAACTGTTTTCTGCACTGGGGAGCAGTGCTCCATTTCACAAGACAGAGTCTAAGTACTTGCTCAATGCACCAGTAAAAGAGAAACATGGGCCCAATAAAATTTTTCAGATAAGTTGATATTCTTCAAAAGCATCAATATAGTCATCAGGGGATAAACAAAAACCTGTGGTAGACTTTCTTACATTTGCTGTTTTTATTCTGAATTATGTATGATGTGGGGGCACCCTATCTTTTAGTGTTTAGAGCCTCTAAATGTCTTGATCTGATCATACTGGAGAGACAGAAATGAACGTGACCCAGTCCCCTACCCCCAGATCAGCTCCTGGGGAGAGAGACCCAGACATACACTGCAACAACACACTATGTAATTAGTGTTGGCATGGGGTGGGGGGCAGTAGGGAGAGCTGGCTTGGGAGCTCAGAGAAGCACAGTCCTCCTAGGAGAAACAGAGGAATCAAATAGAAACGGGGATACAGGGTGGGGGAATTGAGAAATCAAATGGAGAATAGAAGGGAATGATAGCTGCATAAGGGGTAGTAAGCAGAAAAAAGACCACATTGAGGAGAATGGAAAGTTGGAAGGAGGGAGCTGGGGAGGAGGTTGACAAGCTGGGAGGGAGACCCCTCTGGAGGCGGAAAGGAGGCAGGACCACTTCTGGCCATGGAGGGGGAGCGGACAGGCTCAGATCTAAGGAGAGGTTTGGAGAGAGTGGAAGCTTTCTGGACTTGGGAGGACGAGGTGAACTCAGGTATCCAGCTGTAGAGAATACCCTGTGGGGGTCTCTGGACTGGGGCTTCAACGTGCTTGACTCCACATGCCCCTAGGGTTTGAAGAAAACCTGTTAGGGTTTCGGGAGTTAACTATATGGAAGTGGTCGGGTTTAGAGGTGCCTGGACCTGGTTCGTTGGGGAGAAAGGAGGGGGCAGAATCCCCTTCAGAGCACAAGCGGGAGAGAACTGGACTCGGTTGGGGCCGCAGAAAGGAGGGATGTCGACCTGGTGGGACCCCAGAAAGAAGAGAGTGAAAAATTCAGGCACTAGAAAGAAAGGAGTAGGACAGAGCTCGAGAGGTAGAGAGGCGATGGCAGGACTCCGTTAGGCTGGAAAAAGGGGTCAGGACTTGGTTTGGACCACAGAAAGCAGGGATCAGCACCCGAAGAAAGGAAGGGGCAGAATACCTTTTGAACAGCTGTAATGTCCCAGCTCAGAGCGGAGAAAAGAAGGGCTAAGACCCAGTTGATTCTAGTTTAAAAAAAGAAGGGACAGCACCAGGTAGGGTTCAGGAACAAGGAATACACAAAAGCGTAATACCGTTTATTTGTGGGTGGGGTATCCACGGTGCAGAAAGGGCGGGACCGGTCACTCGCAGACATGGAAGTCGGGGAGCGGTGTTGAGGAAGCGGTGGTGCAAGGACGGTACTTCAGAGCAGAGGGAGGGGGCGTATTAAGGCAAGAGGAAGTGCAGAGAAGTACTGCAGAGCAGAGGGAAGGGGCGTATCGGGAAGGGGCGGTGCGTGGTTGTACTGCCAGGAAGAAGTGGGCGATGTTGGGGAAGGGGCGGTGCGAAGAGGTACTGCAGAGCGGAGGGAGGGGGCTGATGTTGGGGGAAGGGTTGGACCAAGATGTGATGCAGTTAGAGTGGGCCAGGGGTGGGGCCCAGATGTTCTACTGCTTTGGGAGCATTGGTCGTTTGTGCAATTGAGGTGGCCAGAGTGTGCAGCACACCAAAATCATGCGAACCTAGTGCCTGAGATGGGGGCGCCCGGGTTGGTGCGCATGCGCAATGCGCACTATCGAGTTGCAGTAGGGGGCGTGTGAGGGTAAAGGGGCGGGGTCGTAGAACTGCCTTGTGGTTTCTTGGAGGCAAAAGAAGCTAAGGTTTGTAAACCAGACCGTCTGGGTTTCTAGATGTGAGAACCCAGTAGTTGAAGAGTTTGGGGCCCAAGGTTAGATGGGATCCTCCCTCTAGGATAGGCGGGATGTCTAATGAATCTCCTCCTCCCTGTCATTCTCCCTTAACTCAGGCCCCTTCCTCTCAGGCTCAGCTGTTACTCTGCCTCTCAGAAAAATGGATAGGAAAAGTGAATACGGTTATAGAATGCCTGCGTTCCAGGTGAGGCCTCTCTGCATTCCTGCCAGGCCATCTACCCCATCCTGAGTTCACTTACTACTCTTGATTCCTCTACCACTCTGTAGTTGGGTAATTCCCTGCCTAACCTGTCTCACTCCTCCCCTGCATGGGAGAGGAGGAGGAGAGGAAAACCTACCCTACTCTGTCTCCTCCTCCCTTCCTCTTCCCTCACCCTCCCCTTCAATCAATCATTGCTCAGAGTAACGGGAGGCCTTCTGGAAAGGGTGGGCTGTAGGGAGGCCAGATGGCTCAGCAGATCATAATCCTAAGTGTGTAGGGCCCTCTGCCTCCCCCTGGGAGCCTAGGGCTTCACTTCCCTCCAGATGTCCAGGCAGAAACCACAGAAGAGGACAGTGTCTTGCTGATGCATACCCTCTTTGCGGCAACCAAGGAACCCCTGGCCATGGACCCACCAGCTTCCAACCAGCCAAAGAAAAGCAAAACCAAGAAGGCTCCTGTTAAGGCTATTACTAAGACCATAACTGCTGCCCATCCAGTTCCATCTGCCAATGCAATTACCATGAACAAGCTTAAAATAACTTTGCAGGTTTAAAAACTGCCGATCATCCCCCAGATCAACCAGGCTTCAGCTACCACTGAGACAGCCAAAACTCAGGCTTCTTCACTGCTCAGCCTAAGAAAGCCAACAAGACAGAAAAAGTTACCGCTAAGGCAGCCCAAAGCTGCCAATCTCCAGCTGGCAGTGAGAGTGTCACTACACAGATCAAGTCACCCTTGCAGGCCCTAAACCTACCAGTCATCCCACATACTATCCAAGCTCCAGCTGCCAGTGAATCAGTAAATTCCCAGGCCTTGATAGCCTATACCAAGCCTAAGAAAGCTTCCAAGTTTAAGAAGGCTGCCAATAAGGCCATAGCTACTGCCACTGAGATGTCGCTGGTTCTAACCATCACCCACATAGCTACTACCCAAGGCCAAATTGCCAATGAGATAGCCAACACCCAGTCCACAGCAGCCTCCATACGAACTAAGAAAGCCTCCAAAGCCTAAAAGGCAATTGTTAAAGGTGCACATACTGACACTGAGCTGCTAGAGACCCCAAAGTCCGCTGAGACAGCTACCAGGCAGATTGAGGCCTCAGCAATAACGATCTGGCCCCAAAAATTCAAGGGCGAGAAGGCTATCAATAAGGGCCTGGCAGTTGAAAGGCAGCCTCAAATTGTTGACCAAGGGGCCCAGGTCAAGATGGGCATCTGTCAGACCAACATAAGTGCCCTTGAGACTCAGGTTTTGCTGATGTCCAGGCCCTAGCAGATGACTACCTGGCTCAGTTGAGTCTGGAGCCCACAAACAGGACCCGGGTCAGGAGGAACTGAAAGGTGAGATCTCTGACATCACCATCCTTAACTTTGCACTTCTTTTCCATCCCTATCCTCCTAGTTTGTTCATTTGTTCTATAAAAGTTTACTGAGCCTTTTTACTCTGAGCCAGTCCCTGTGTTCAGATAGGCTGTGACAGATGCTGAGAAGAATGTGATGTAGAACTCCCTGGCAGTTCACAAATTGATGGGGAAATAAGACATCCGTACACTTCGCTACAATCTGGATATAACTCAACTTGCATTTACACAGTAGTTACCATGAGCCGGGCTTTGTTTTGGGTACAATCACACAGGTTATGTCTTTATGTTTTGAAAGTAACTCTTACCAGCTAAGGATCATTTGTTCCAGTTTTACAGATAAGAAAACTGAGTTCTAGAGAGATGAAGTGACTTGTTCAAGGGGTACAGCCAGAAGAATCAATGAGGGCCAAAAGAAAAGAAGGAACCCCAGGCCCTGCCCTTACATTGCTTCTGTCCTGGTAGGGAAATTAAACTCCTGCCTAGAAGACAGTGAAAGACAAGTTTAGGGCTCAGGGTGGCCAATGGTAAGGTCAGGACCCACACAGGGAGGGTTTAGGGGACTTTCAGAAGGAGGCAGGGTAAGGAGACAGAGTCATCTCTTTAACCTGGTGACTCTGGACCCTCCTTATTTCTGATGATGCAGTCCAAACATCTGAAAGGGGATGAGAGAGGTGGCAGTAATTAGAGGAGGATCCTGTGGGGCTGGAGGCCTCCGCCACCCCGAGATGCGGCCATTTTGCAAGAAAAGGTAAGAATCCAGTGCTGCCCAGTCTCTTCTCTTCTTCACCTGTCCTCTTCTCTGTGATCCTTTCAAGTTTTCTGTAAACTTATTAAGATCTCCCCATGTATTCCTCTTCTCCCGGGCAAATAAGTTGGTGAAATACCTGTTGGTTAAGGACGAGACAGAGATCCCCATCAAGTGCTCAGGTAGAGTCATAGCAATCCTCTTGCCTGAGCTCTCTTCTTCATTCCTTTTTCCCTCATGCCCTGAGGATAGCCATTTATCTTTATGGCCTCCTCATTGTCTCACATGTCTTCCTCTGCCCTCCTCACACCCTGCCATAGCTGGCACCTCCCATTAACACTGTTCAGGACTCAGAATGTACTGACTCCACAGGGCTGGCAAAAGGGCTGCTGCTCTGTGGCCCCTGCTCAGCCCAGCTGCTCCCACGTCTGCTTTCCTGCAGACATGCTGAAGGATGTCATCCAAGAATATGATGAATATTTCCCAGAGATCGTTGAACGAGCAAGCTACGCTCTGGAGAAGGTGAAGAGGCAGCTCTGGGGCATGGGCACAATGGGGATGCCTTGAATTGAACAAAGGTGTACATGTCCCTTCTTGGGGGAACACAGAGACTCACTCATCCAATCCCGTCTCTGTGCAGATGAGCATATGGTGGCCCAGGGAGGAGTACAGACTAGCCCAGGGTCACAGAGCAAGTCAGGGATAAAAGCACAGCTTGGACCCAAGCCGTCCGACTTAGTCCCGGCTTCTGTCCACTGCTGGACACGTCCTGTAATGTATTTCAGATGCTCACCTCTCCCTTCCATTCCCCATTCTCTGTCTCCCTAGGTTCCCACTAATCATGAAGATGATGTTGATAACAATAGTACATTTGTTACCTGTTTGCTGTGTGCTGGCCACTTAGCTAAGTGCTTTACATGCATTATCTCACTGATTTCACTCACACACACACACACCCCTAGGTACACGGGGAACTGTGGGATGCTCAGGAAGCTCACTGATGCCTAAGCTGAATTTTGTGATCTCATAGGCTATTGTTTTACTTGGCAGATGTTTCAAGTCAATCTGAAGGAAATTGATAAGCAAAGTAGCTTGTATATTCTCTCAGCACTCAAGAATCCTCTGCCGGCGTACTGGGAACGTAAGCTGGGAAAGGGCTGGGGTGGGAGGGAGGCTTCTGCTCTTTTCCATGGTACTACCCCATCCCTGTTCTCTCTCCCCACATCCCCTTAGAGAGCCAGGAAAGACGGCCTATAAAGCTCCTGTTGCAGCTCCCGACTGTAGTTGGAGCCCTGCACACAATGGTGGTGCCTGATTTATGATTGGCTGAAAGGCATAGAAGCCTGAGGTGGGGCATTCCTACTGTCAGGTTTTCTGTTTCTCTAGAAGTTTCCCAGACAACCTGTTGTTGCTTGTCTCTTCCTACTAGCCTTGGTTGAGTGGTTCTCAAGGGAGGGCTTTCTGGTGTGGGTGTATCATGATGCTCAAAGGGCAGGGTCATCAGTACCTAGAATTCTGTGCCTAGAATTCTCTTGGGGCTGAGGGATGTGGGAGAGAAAGAAGGGACTCACATTGACTAAGTGCCTGGGTTGTACCAGGTTGAGAGAATTCTTCCATTCTCTTGGCAACCCAGGGAGGGGAGGATGTGATTTTCCCATTCTACTGAATAGGAGGCTGAGGCTCAAGAGTCTACGTGCTTTGCCCAGGGTCACATAGAGCTTGAAGCATAGACTGGGCAGAAGTCTCCCTTATCTGAGGAATCTGGAGAGGCCAGTCTACTGAAGCTGGCTGGTGTGTCTTTTGCAGATAGCTACTGGATGTAAACCTTCTCTGTGTCCTAATATTCCCCTAGGACCAAGGATACACTCAAACTAGGTCTCCTCATGGTGCTTCTTAGCATCATCTTCATGAATGGAAATCGGTCCAGTGAGGGTGAGTGGCTGGGTGCACAGCTGAATGGGTGGCCATGGTCAGAATTCCATGTGTTCATTTTCTGTCCCTGTCTCCTCTTGCCTCCCCTTGCAGCTGTCATCTGGGAGGTGCTGCGCAAGTTGGGGCTGCGCCCTGGGTATGATTGGGCTCTCTCCGTGCTTGCTGTCCATGTTCTCCTTTGGCAAGAGAGGATGGTCTCAGGATTGCATCAGCCCAGTGGTCTGGTGGAGTGGGCGGGAGTGCTGGACTGGGTAGAGGGCCCAGAGTTCTGACCTGGTGGATGGGGAAATGGTCCTGAACTCTCTGCTCCCTGTCTCACCTATGCCCTCTGTCTGTTCTCAGCTGAGATATAAGATTGACCTTCAGGGCATCTTTAACAAAGAACCATCGGCCTCAACCATTTGTTTCTAGTGGCCATGTGTTCACTTTTTCCTGGCTTCGTTGAGATAGTCTCATGTGCTAGAGAGGTTTCGTCCACGTAGGGGAATACCTCTGCCCTCATCTGGGAACTTCTGACATCTACTCATTCATTCATTTTCCCGTTGTCAGGGTGAGGCACTCACCCTTTGGGGAAGTAAGGACGCTCATCACAGATGAGTTTGCGAAGCAGAAGTAAGTGGTGTTTTGGGGCTTTGTCAGGCCCTGATGTGTTTTGGGTGTACTGGTCTGGTTCTAAAAGTAGTTACTCAGCCCTTTTCTTTTTTTCCCATTTATTTGTGTATTTTTGGATGTACATCATAATATATTTTGAATTCTGTGTAGATTACATTACGTTCACCACCCAAAAACTAATTATAGTCCATCCCCTTACATGTGAGCTTAATCACCCCTCCCTGTTGCCCTCCTCCCCTCTTCCCCTATGGTAACCACCAATTCAATCTCCAATGCTATGTGTTTGTTTGTCACTGTTTTTATCTTTACTTGTGAGTGAGATCGTATGGTATTTGACTTTCTCCCTCTGGCTTATTTCACTCAGCAAAATAGCCTCAAGGTCCATCCATGTTGTCACAAATGGCTGGATTTCATAATTTCTTACGGCTGAGTAGCAGTCCATCGTGTATAAATACCACATCTTCTTTATCCATTCGTCCCTTGATGGGCACCTAGGTTGCTTCCAAGTCTTGGCTATTGTGTATAATGCTGCAATGAACATAGGGGTGCAAGTATCCTTATGCCTTTGTGTTTTCAAGTTCTTTGGATAAATACCCAGCAGTGGGATAGCTAGATCATATGGTAGATCTATTCTTAATTTTCTGAGGAAACTCCATACTGCTTTCCATAGTGGTTGCACCAGTTTGCACTCCCATCAGCAGTGAACAAGGGTTCCCTTCTCTCCCCATCCTCTCCAACATTTGTTGTTTCCTGTCTTGTTAATTATAGCCATTGTGACTGGAGTGAGGTGATAACCTCATTGCAGTTTTAATTTGCATTTCCCTGATAGCTAATGATGCTGAACATCTTTTCATATGCCTGTTGGCCATCCGTATATCTTCTTTGGGGAAATCTCTGTTCAGATCTTTTGCCCATTTTCTAATTGGATTCTTGGTTTTTTTGTGGTTGAGCTGTATGAGTTCTTTGCATATTTTGGATATTAACCCATTATCTGATATATGGTTTGAAAATATCTTCTCCCAATTGTTAGGTTGTCTTTTTGTTTTGTTGCTGGTTTCCTTTGCTGTGCAGAAGCTTTTTAGTTTGATGTAGTCCCATTTGTTCAGTTTTTCTTTTGTTTCCCTTGCAGGGTCAGACATGGGACTTGAAAATATGCTGCTCAGACTGATGTCAAAGAGCATACTGCCTATGTTTTTTTCTAGAAGTTTCACGGTTTCGGGTCTTACGTTCAAGTCTTTAATCCACTTTGAGTTGATTTTTGTGCATGGTGTAAGGGAATGGTCTACTTTCATTCTTTTGCACGTGGCTGTCCAGTTTTGCCAACACCATTTATTGAAGAGACTGTCCTTTCTCCATCGTATGCTCTTGGCTCCCTTGTTGAATATTAGCCGTCCATAAATGTGTGGGTTTACTTCTGGGCTCTCAATTCTGTTCCATTGATCTGTGTGTCTGTTTTTGTGCCAGCACCATGCTGTTTTGGTTACTATGGCTTTGTAGTATATTTTGAAATCAGGGAGTGTGATCCCTCCAGCTTTGTTCTTTTTTTCTCAGGAATCCTTTGGCTATTTGGGGTCTTTCGTTGTTCCATATAAATTTTAGGATTCTTTGTTCTATTTCTGTGAAAAATGTTGTTGGAACTTTGGTAGGGATTGCGTTCAATCTATAGATTGCTTTAGGAAGTATGGACATTTTAACTATGTGAATTCTTCTAATCCAAGAGCACAGAATAGCGTTCCATTTCTTTGTGTCTTCTTCATTTCTTTCAACAATGTTTTATAGTTTTTGGTGTACAGATCTTTCACCTCTTTGGTTAAATTTATTCCTAGGTATTTTATTCTTTTTGTTGTAATTGTAAATGGGATAGTATTCTTAAATTTCTCTTTCTGCTACTTCGTTGTTAGTGTATAAAAACGCAAACGCCTTTTGCATGTTGATTTTGTATCCCGTGACTTGACTGTATTCCTTTATTGTTTCTAAAGGTTTTTTAGTGGAATCTTTAGGGTTTTCTAGATATAAAATCATGTCATCTGCAAAGAGTGACAGTTTCACTTCTTGTTTTCCAATGTGGATCCCATTTATTTCTTTTTCTTCCCTGATTTCTCTGGTGAGGACTTCCAATACTATGTTAAATAAGAGTGGTAACAGTGGGCATCCTTGTCTGTTTCCTGTTCTATGAGGGATAGCTTTCAGTTTTTCTCCTCTGAGAATGATATTAGCTGTGGGTTTGTCATATATGGCCTTTATTATGTTGAGGCATTTTCCTTCTATACCCATTTTATTTAGAGTTTTTATCATAAATGGATGCTGTATCTTGTCAAATGCTTTCTCTTTGTCTACTGAGATGATCATGTGATTTTTATTCTTCATTTTGTTAATGTAGTGTATCACGTTGATAGATTTGCAGATGTTGAACCGTCCCTGCATCCCTGGAATGAAACCCACTTGATCATGATGTATGATATTTTTAATGTATTGTTGTATTCGATTTGCTAGTATTATGTTGAGGATTTTTGCATCAATGTTCAACAGTGATATTGACCTGTAATTTTCTTTTTTTGTGTTGTCCTTGTCTGGTTTTCAGTATCAGGATAATGTTGGCTTCATAGAATGAATTAGGAAGCCTCTCCTCCTCTTCAATTTTTTAGAAGAGTTTGAGAAGGATAGGTATTAAATCTCCTTTGAATGTTTTGTAGAATTCACCAGGGAAGCCATCTGGTCCTGGACTTTTATTTTTTGGGAGGTTTTTGATTGCTGTTTCGATCTCCTTACTGGTGATCGGTCTATTCAAATTTTCTACTTCTTCTTGGTCCAGTTTTGGAAGGTTGTATGTTTCTAAGAATCTATCTATTTCTGCTAGATTATCCAATTTGTTGGCATATAGCTTTTCATAGTATTCTCTTATAATCTTTTGTATTTGTGAGGTGTCCGTTGTAATCTCTCCTCTTTCATTTCTGATTTTATTTATTTGAGCCTTCACTCGTTTTTTCTTGGTGAGTCTAGCTAAGGGTTTTGTTAATTCTTGTTTGTTGAGGAAGGCCTGAATTGCTATAAACTTCCCTCTTAGAACAGCTTTTGCTGCATTCCACAGATTTTGGCATGTCGTGTTTTCATTTTCATTTGTCTCCAGGAATTTTTTGATTTCTTCTTTGATTTCTTCATTGACCCAATTGTTCTTCAGTAGCATTTTGTTTAATCTCCACATTTTTTTGGCTCTTCTAGTTTTCTTCCTGTAGTCGATTTCTAGTTTCATACCTTTGTGGTCAGAAAAGTTGCAGGGTATTATTTTGATCTTCTTAAATTTATTGAGACTTGTTTTGTGGCCTAATATGTGATCATTCCTGCAGACTTTCTATGGGCATTTGAAAAGAATGTGTATTCTGTGGTTTTTGGTTGGAATGTTCTGTATATATCTACTAAGTCCATCTGGTCGAATGTGTCCTTTAAGGCCAGTGTTTCCTTATTGATCTTCTGATTGGATGAACTATCCATTGGTGAAAGTGGAGTGTTAAAGTCCCCTACTATTATTGTGTTGCTGTCTGTTTTTCCTATGTCTGTTAATAATTGCTTTATATATTTAGGTGCTCCTATGTTGGGTGCATAGATATTTACAAGTGTTATATTTTCTTGTTGGGTTGTTGCCTTTATCATTATATAGTGCCCGTCTTTGTCTCTTGTTACAGTTTTTGTTTTAAAGTCTATTTTGTCTAATATATGTATTGCTACCCCTGCTTTCTTTTCCTTGCTATTTGCATGGAACATCTTTTTCCATCCTTTCACTTTCAGTTTGAGTGTCTTTAGGTCTGAAGTTTGTCTCTTGTATGCAGCCTATACATGGGTCTTCCTTTTTTATCCAATTGGCCACCCTATGGCATTGGATTGGAGCATTTAGACCATTGACATTTAAAATAGGTATTGATAAATATGTATTTATTGCCATTTTGTCACTTTTTTTTCCTGGGTGTTTTAGTAGTTCTTCTCTGTTCCTTTCTTTTTCTCTTGCTCTCTTCCCTTGTGTTTTGATGGCTATCTTTAGTAATATGTTTGATTTCTTTTGTCTTATTTTTTTTCTTGCTTGTTATAGGTTTCTGATTTGTGATTACCATGAGGATCCTATTTAATATACTATGCATATAACAGTCTATATTGAGTTGATAGACTCTTTAGCTTGACCTCTTTCTAAAAGCTCTACTTTTCACTCCCCTCCTCCCACATTATATGTTTTTCAAATCATATATAGTCTCATCTTTAGTGTGTGTCTATCCATTACCCTCTTATCATTGAAATAGGTGATTTTAGTACATTTGTCTTTTAACCTTCCTATTATCTTCACAGGTAGTTGATCTGTTGCCTTTACTATATTTTTACCTTACAAGTGATTTTATTGCTTGGTTTTTTGTTTTTGTTGTTTTGTGTTTTTTTGATAATTTTTTTATCTCTATTTGTGGTCATTGCTTTCCCACTTAAATAAGTCCCTTCAGCATTTCTCGTAGAACTGGTTTCTTGTTGATAAACTCCTTTAATTTTTGCTTGTCTGGGAAGCATGTTCTCTCTCCTTCCATTCTCAATGATGACCTTGATGGACAGAGTATTCTTGGCTGTAGGTTTTTTCCTTTTAGCACTTTAAATACATAGTGCCATTCTCTTCTCGCCTGTAGGGTCTCAGCTGAGAAGTCCGCTGATAGCCTGATGGGCTTCCCTTTATGCGTCACTTGTGGCCTTTCTCTTGCTGCTTTTAGGATTCTCTCTTTGTCTTTAATTTTGGACATTTTAATTATAATATGTCTTGGTGTGGGCCTCTTTGGGCTTATCTTGTTTGGAGCTCTCTGTGCTTCCTGAACTTGGATGTCTGTTTCCTTCCACAGGTTAGGAAAATTTTCATCTATTATTTCTACAAATAAATTTTCTGCCCCTTTGTCTCTCTCTTCTTCTTCTGGGACACCTATAATCTGAATACTGGCACCCTTGATATTGTCCCAGAGTTCCCTTAGACTGTTTTCATTCTGTCTAATACTTTTTTATCTTTTCTGTTCTGCTTGGGTGATTTCCTCTAGTCTTTTGTCTAGCTCACTGATCCATTCTTCTGCTTCCTCTGCTCTGCTAAATTCTAGTGAATTTCTCATTTCCAATATTGTATTCTTCATTTCTGACTGTTTTTTTATATCTTCCAGTTCTCTGCTGATGTGCTCACTTTGTTCATCCATCTTTCTCCCCATATCTGTGAGCATCCTCATGATATTTTGTTTGAACTCTTTATCGAGTAGGTCACTAGTTTTTGTTTCATTTAGTCCTTTTTCTGGGGTTTTGTCCTGTTCCCTTGCTTGGAAAGTATTCCTTTGTCTCCTCATTATGCCTCTTTCTCTGTGCTTATTTCTATGTATTAGGTGAGTGGGCTATGTCCTCTGAAGTTGGAGGAGTGGCCTTATGTATGAGATGCCTTATGAGGCCCAGCAGTGTGCTTCACTCTCGTCACCAGACCATAAGAACCAGGAGTGACCTCTTTGTGCACTACTTGTGTCCTTCTGCTGCGGCAGGGTTGCTCCCACTGCAGGTACCCAGGGAGTCTAGTCTTTCCTTCCCTGGCCAGCTGTTTGTAAATCCGGTTTGGGGAGCCTCAGCACTGTTTGCTACAAAGACTATCAGCACACTCCTATTGCAGTTTTCCTCTTACTTGGGTTGGTACCCAGTATAGCCGGTTGCTAGGTTCAGGGGCGTACAGTTGTGATAGGCCTCAGGCCTACAAGGCTGTTGTCAGTTCTCTTAGGAGTGCTGCTGAGTGGGGCTGGCCCTAGGCCCGAGGGCCCTCAATT
The DNA here is from genome assembly GCF_037783145.1 of Equus przewalskii. Lineage (NCBI taxonomy): Eukaryota > Metazoa > Chordata > Mammalia > Perissodactyla > Equidae > Equus > Equus przewalskii. The sequence continues at coordinate 42,642,483 of NC_091863.1, read as the reverse complement.
GTTTCAGGCTTTGGAAGATGGGGCAATCCTTTTTATGGCTATTTGTGAAGCATTTGTCTTCTGCCACTGATAAGCCTCACCCCCCACAGGACCACATACACTGTCAACACAGTCCTGGTCATGCACACTTGTCAAACCCCTGGAGCATACCCTGACACCACACTGCAGGGGCTCCCACTTCTCCACCAGTGCGCCCCACATTTCACCTGGTCCTCACACAGGCCCTGCCCCACAGAGTCAGATACCTTTGCATGCCTGTAGAGGATCAAGGCACCCAGTCAATGCAGGCTGAAAAGTAGCCTGAGAGCTTGCCCTTAGGTGGGGTCAGACCCTAGGGCGGGTTGTCTGCCCTGGCTGAACTGGATTCAATCTGTGCTCTAGTGGGCATGGCAGACCCCTGGGCTAAGAGGCCAAGGGATGAACCTCAGTGGCACCCACGGGGGTCCGTGTCAGCACACCTGGACCAGCTCAGATCAATGGCCCCAACCAATGTCTCAGTCTCTGGAGAGGTGCCTCCTCTCACCAAGATGCCCCCAGAGCCCACCAGGTGAGTCTCGTTTCACTGAAGGACTGTCAGCCTTCTCTCTGGTGATTTTAGGTTGCTGCAATGAGTGAGTGGGCCCTTTAAGACCCAGGTCTTTTCAGCTTTTGTCTGATAGCTTTTCTGGGGGTGTCCCCATTGCAGTCAATAGCCAGCAAAGCCAGACAGTAAGACCCCCGTCTCAGTTTGGCTGAATCTGAAGTATGCTTATAGCAGTATCGCCCCGTCTCTGGACCTAACTCCTCCAGGGAGGACTGCGTACCTTAGGGTGTTTCCCGCCTGGCCAGCTGAGAATCTCTGCTGCTCCCAAAGGTGGGTTTTTCCTCTCTTGCAGGACCTACTGCCTCTTCTGCCTTCGTCAGGACTGTCCCTTGTTGTGCGGGTTCTTTTTATCCAGTTTTCAGTTTTCAATCCAGAGTAATTTTTCCAAAAATTGTTGTAACTTGGCTGTGTTTGTGGGAGGAGGCGAGTTCAATGTCTCTCACACCGCCATCTTGACAAGATCCTTCAGCCCTTTTCTTATACTAGCTTTAGAAGTATGGGTATCCTGTGCCCTAGAACTGAGTCCTGTTCACAATTCCCATGGGTGGACCATTCTAGGGCTGGGCCAGACCAAACACAAGACCCTTGCTATGCGGTGTGCTCAGAGCAGAGTGCCTGAAGACTGGCTCCTATGTTTAAAACACACCCAACAGAAACTTGGGTTTACTCCTCACGGGTGGCAGGATACTTTGGCCTTCCTGTGACATGACATCATGACCTATACTTGCCTCCCCTCTGGCACCAAGTGACTGCTTTGCACAGGGCCAGTGGGAAATTGCTCAATATTGCAGGCCAAGACCATGAACTGTGTTTGGGAGTGAGTCTGGGGAAAGAAGGTCTTGGAAATCTTTCTCAAGGAGCTGAGTTTAGTATTTGTTTGGAGGAGTTTGCCACCTGGTGCTCGGTGCTTAGACAACAGGTTTGCTTGGTTAGAAGCAAGTTTCATTTCCTTTCTCCAAGGTACCTGGAGTACAAGAGGCTTCCCAGTAGCAGACCACCTGAATACGAGTTCTCTGGGGCTTGCGCTCCTATCATGAGACTAGCAAGACGAAAGTCCTCAAGTTTGCATGCAAGGTAATAGGAGAGCTGCCCTGACTTGGCATATTAAAGATACGGGATGCCCCTGGCTGGAGCAGGCTATGTGCAGGGATGGGCAGGTACAGAGCAGCCTGCACTTCATATATAAATTTATGGAACTTTATTTATGTTCCAGAATGCTGCTGGACTTAAAGTTTACATTGTTTCATTCATTCTTCTTACTTTGTATTAGTCTGCTCAGACTGCCATAACAAAAATACCATAGACTGGGCAGCTTAAACAACAAAAATTTATTTTCTCACATTCCTGGAGGCTAGAAGTTCAAGATCGAGGTCCAGCAGGGTCAGTTTCTGGTGAAGCCTCTCTTCCTGGCTTGCACACGATGTCTTCTTGCTCTGTCCTCACATGGTGGAGAGAGAGCTTCTTTTTATAAAGACACTAATCCTATTGGATCAGGGCCCCACCATTATGACCTCATTTAACTTTACCTCCATTTAGGCCCTATCTCTAAATACAGTCACAGTGGGGGTTGGTGCCTCAACATATGAATTTAGGAGGAACAAAAGCATTTAACCCATAACATACTCTCTTATTTCCCATATTATAGATGAAGACACTTAGGCTTAGTGAGGTTAAGTAACTTGTCCAAGGTCACTCAGCACCTAAGTTGTCAGAGCTGAAATCAAATCTCAGGACTGGCCCATGATAGAGCCCCAGTAACTAAGAATTTTAAAAAATACTGCTATTAGTTTTATATAAAGCCCATAGTATGTACTTAATACATAATTACAAATGTTATTTTCTTTATAATGATTATTGTTTCCATTTCAGGTGCAGAAGAAAGACCCCAAGGACTGGGCAAGAGCCCAAATGAGGATTGGAGAGGAAGCTGTGGCTGGGCCCTGGAATTAGGATGACATGGATATCGACTGCCTAACAAGGGAAGAGTTAGGTGATGATGCTCAGTCCTGGAGCAGATTTTCATTTGAAATTCAGGCCGGAGCCCAAGAAAATGCAGATGCCAGCACCAACGTCGACTTCAGCCAAGGAGATAGTATCAGGGCTAGCTTCACTGATGGTGCTAGTATTAGCTTCAGTAGTGCACCCAGCCCCAGTGGTGGCTTTGGTGGTAGAGCTGGCATTAACTTTGGTGGCACACCCAGCAGCAGTGCCAGCTTCAGTAGTACAGCCAGCATTTCTTTTGGTGGCACACCCAGCACTAGCACTAGTTTAAGTGGTGGAGCCAGCTGTAGCTCCAGTGGTACAGCCAGTACTAGCTCTAGTTTCAGCAGTGAAGCTAGCATTAGCTTTGGTGGCATACCTTGTACCAGTGCCAGCTTTGGTGGTGGGGTCAGTTCTAGTTTCAGTGGCCTACTCAATACCAGTACCAGTTTCATTGGTGGAGCTAGCTCTGGCTTTGGAGGCACATTCAGCACCACTGCTGGCTTCAGTGGTACACTCATTACCAGCACCAGCTTTGGCAGTGCACTCAGCACCAGTGCAGTCTTTAGTGGTGCACTTAGCACCAGCACTGGTTTTGGTGGCACACTCAGCACTAGTGTCTACTTTGGTGGCTATCCCAGCTCTGGTGCCAGCTTTGGTGGCACACTCAGTGCCAGTATCTGCTTTGGTGGCCCTCCTAGCACTGGCACCTGCTTTAGTGGTGCTACCAGTGCCAGTTTTGGTGATGGACCCAGCACCAGTGCTGGTTTCAGCTTTGGCAATAGGCTAAGCACCAATGCTGGATTTGGTGGTGGACTGAGCACAAGTCTTGGCTTTGGTGGTGGACTAGGCACCAGTGCTGGCTTTGGTGGTGGACGGAGCACCAGTGCTGGCTTTGGTAATGGACTGAGCACCAGCGCTGGCTTTGGTGGCAGACTGATTTCTGGTGATGGCTTTGGTGGTAGACTGGGCACCAATGCTGGCTTTGGCAGCACAATTGGCCCCAGTGTTGGTTTTAATGGTGGCCTCAGCATCAGTGATGGCTTTAGCGGTGGGCCTAACACCAGCTTCAATGGAGGAATGAGCACCATAATTGGCTTTGGCAGTGGTTCCAACACCAGCACTGGCTTTACTGGCGAACCTAGCACCAGCACCAGCTTCAATGGTGGACCCAGTTCTATTGTTGGCTTCGGCAGTGGACTGAGCACCAGTGCTGGCTTCAGCTGTGGACCAAGCAGTGGTGCTGGCTTTGGCAATGGACCGAGCAACGGTGCTGGCTTTCGTGGTGGAGCCACCAGCCTTGGTGCCTGTAGCTTCTCCTATGGCTAGTGAGGTTTTAGATAATTACAGCATTTCCACAGCCAGGGCCCATGGGGATGGGTATAAGATCTGGGAGATGTTAAAGAAACCCCAAGGCAGGAGGGCAAGGTGGGGAAATGAGGACAATGAAGGAAGTATGAGAAAATAGTATATTTGGTGCCAAAATGTGTTACTGTTTGGTGGTTTTTTTTCAGGCTTATTACCCATGTTTACAGATACCGCTAATAAATTACAGCAGTCCTTTCCATGGAGCCAAGGTACATCCCTGGAATCTTTATCTATGCAGCAGTCTAAGCAGATACTACCAGCTGAGATTGACATGCTATGAAAAATCTGTTTGCCAATCCTGCTTTATTGTTTGCTTTTTGTGTGCTGTTGTATTTTGGTATCAGAGTTACATTAAATTTGCAAAATGAATTGGAGCTTTTTTCTGTCTTTTAATGTGCTTGGGTTGTTGTGAGTGACATTTTGGGTTCATAGAAGAGCTAGATATCAGCATAGCTTTTTACAGAAGGTGGGCTCAAGCCTGAGGCTAAAAAGGCAAGTATGACTTCAATAGGATAGAGACCAGGGGAAAGCATGGCAGACAAGGGGTAATAGCTTGAGCAAAGATATAGAAGGGGAACGCCTTGAACAGAAGGTGAGGGAGGGTTCTGGACAGTAAGAATAGATTCATTTTGAGATGTTTGTGTAAGAATGGAGGATAGAAAGGAAGGTAACTAGAGGTAGACATGGGAACAAGGGAGTTTTCTTGAGATAGAAGAGAGAAACCTGAGCGTGTTGCATAGACTGTGGGGGCAAAAGCTAATAGAGGGCAGGAGACAGATATGGAATAGTCAGGAATTGACTGAAGTAGCCCATCCCTGAGAAGGTGGGACGGGATGGATGCCAGAGAATACAGAGTGACCCTGACTTTGAACAGGATTTAAGGGTGGCTGTGGAAACAGATAAATGTAGATTTACTTCAAGCAGTGATCAGCACCTCTGTAGCAGATGCAAACAAAAAAGGTGATGTGGATTAGACAAGGTTTGGGTCTCGCTGAGTGGTTATGATGGAAGGACAAAGGAACAAAGATAGTAAGTGTATGAGTCTCTTCACCACTGGGTCACTGGTACCTGCTCATAGTAGGTGTATGGAGAGTGGCTAAAGAGATGGAACATAGGATCCAAGCTGGCTAGGGATGGAAGAACAATGAGGAGGAAGAGTGCTGATGGATTGGGAGATAATGGAGGAATCAGTAAGTAGGCAGTAAGAGAAGTCTTTATTGATCAGAGAATAGGAATTAAGAAAGAAAAATTTTCATATAGAGCTAGACTGCACTCCTTGATTATAGCTAAAAATTGAAACCTGTTTTGGAGCTGCTGAGGGCCCCTTCACTGGAAGCAGGTCTCTTCCAGTGAGGCCAAGTCTAGAGTCTTCTCAGGGTAGGAGAAGAGCAAGGATAGGAGCTCCTAAAGGTAGAAGACAGTGAGGAGAGGCAGTTTAACTCTTGGAAAGGCCTCAGTAGTGGTCAGGGACAGTGTCCAGGGCTTCCTCAGGTTCTCGGGTGATGTCCACATTCTGAGAGGAGAAAGCCCAGGATTAATAGGAAGGAGGCAGTAATGTGGATCCCCAGCCCTTCCCCTGCCTCTTGCCCTCTCGGCTTCTCAGGCAAGTCTCGGGGGAATCAGTCTGAGGCCTTTTCAACAGGGGTTACTCTAGCCCTGCACCTCTATGGTGCCTTGCTTGGGTCTGGGCTCCAGTTCCACATTTCTGGGTGCTGATTATTCTACCTATTGGTGCACAACACCCAAGCTCTATGGGACTGGAGCGGCCTTTCTGTGGGGAAGGGTGCTTTTACCATGTGCCAGCTTAGGTCACGGAGTCCCTCACCTACCTCAGGCTTCTCCCGGTGTGTGTTTACAGCCTCCACGTTCAGGTAAATGGACTCCACTTTGCAGCCTTTGAAATGAACAACGCATCCATCCATAAGCCCCCAAGGTAAGCCCAGGTCTTCCCTGAGGTGTCATTTCCTCCCTCACCCATCACCACCCACACCCCCCTCCACACTGTGTGCAGATTGTGACTTCCCTGTAGGGAGGGGAATTTAGACCAGCTGCGTGATGTGTGGGGTAGACACCAGGTCTCAGGGGAGCCAAGGGGGTGTTCTGCCAGCTCTGCCCCTAACAGTCTGAGTTCTCTGAGCCTCAGTTGCTCAGTTGGGAATGGGAAGGAGATGAGAAGAGATGATCTCTGGGGCCTCGCCCAAGTCTTGTGGTCTGTGAGATAGCAAACTAATCTATATAATAATGATGGAGCCTGTGGATCCTCTGGGCTATGTTAGGTGCTGAAGTGGTGGAAGAGTCCTGGGGCCACTGCCTTAGGGTGATCAGTTCCAGGTAAACTTTATTTAGAGGACAATGGCGACACCAGAGGTGTGGAAGGACACAAGGGAGTTCTGAGGAACCAATGGCCCAAGAGAGAGTCTGAACTGCCCAGGCTGGTCTTTGAGCCCTTCCTTCAATTTGGCCCCAACCTACACTTATTCCTCTGGTCCCCTTTGGGGATCTCTCCTCCTAGAGCTTGCCACTCTATGCTCAGTGCTCTAGTAGAGACAAAGAAAGTTGGGGCCAGGCTTCAGATTTAGAGGTCATCCTCGTCCTTCCCCATTCTCATCTTACTACCACCAGTTCCACCTCTACCAGGACACCCAATTACGTACCCAGAGAAACTCCCCCAGGTCTTTGCTGGGCAAATGGTAGGCACTGGAGGCTTGCTCATGGCCTCTATGTTCCTTTCCCCAGATGGGGGAGGGGGCACTCACCATAAGCCACAGGTGTGAGTTTGAGCACTGTGTGCAGAGGGCACTTGAGATATGGCAGCTCATCTGGAAAGGAGGAGAAAGCCGCCTTCAGAGACAGGGTGCTGGGGAGAGCACCACCTCCCCAGGCCTCCAGGCTTGCAGCACTCTCCCCGCCCATCTCTCCTTCCCCATGGTCTTCCTCACCAGGGGCCCACTCCCCCGCACTCTGCAGGGGGCAGTGCTGAGAGCAAGGTGGGCAGGGAGGAAGAGAGCAGAGAGGCGGCCTTGGGAGCAGGGAGGGAGGAGGGCCCTGGGGAATGCAGGCAGACTGTGGGTGCCCCAGGGGGTTAGTCTGGTCACCTAGGAGGCGGCCTGCCTCCTCACTCACAGGGCAGACGTGACACCGAGGCAGGCCTCCCTCCCGCCCCCAGCCTCGGGCCTTCCACAGGCTCCCCGACCACAAAGGCCCACACTGCGTTTCAGCAAGTGTTTTCTGAGACCCTACTATGCGCCAGGGCCCTTGGATGAGGTGTGCCTGCACCTTGCAGCTCCCACAGCTTTCTCCCCAGCCCAGGCCTGCACTCTCTGACTCCTCTCACGCTTGTTGATGGACAAGCATTCCTCGATTCACTTGTTTCTAGTTATTGACTATTATTCATAAAGTGGTTCTAAATATTCACGTACAATTTCTTGTACCGGCCTAGTTGTTATTAGCCAGACAGCTCTGGGATGAGTGGCACCCTATCAGAGGCCTGTACCATGTATAAGGACACTGAGGCTCCAAGACCCTTGTTGTAAGCCACACAACCAGAAAGTGGCTGCGCTGGTCCTTGAGCCCAGGACCCTTTGAGGTCAAACGTGTGCTCTGCCCACTGCAGCCAGCTGCCACTGCCTTCGAGGGCCTCACGGTGTCGTGGGGGCGACACACCCACCTCTCACCCCTCTCTGCAGAAGCCCACCCTCCTGCCCACCCAGTCTGCCCCTACAGCTCCTCATCTCCCCTCATTGAGCCAGAACCCCACCCCTCATGGCTTCGCTGCCCCTGAGGCTTATCCTAGGCTTTTAGGACCTGCCACCACTCTCCCAGGCTCCTGAGACATCAGGTTTGGCGGTATCCTGGGCATCCCTCCTGCTCCTCCTCCTCGTCTTTGTCATCATTGTGGTCAGGTCCTGGGCCTGGCGCTCTTGGTGCACCGTTTCCTTCCATCCTCACCGATACCCTGCGGGGGTTACTGCTGCTCACTGCACATGTGATGGAACACTCAGAGAAGGGAAGCGACTCGCCTGAGGTCTCTGGCCCAGCTCTGCCACCACCTGGACAAGTGACCTAGGCCCCGCCTTTTACTCTCTGGCCCTCAGTGCTCCCATCTCTCGCAGCACAGGATTGGACTAGATGTACTCGGAGGGGGCCCTGTGGGTCGGTATTCTTAGTCACATCATCTCTCTGGGCCTCAGTTTCCTCACCCGAGTAACAGGAGTAGGAGCAAATGCCCAGCCCTGCCTGGCCCTGTTCCCCGGGCAGCTGTGAGCAGCTGGAGTGGCCTGTGCACGAAAGCGGGTAAGACGTGGGTAAAGCAGTGTGCAAACGGGAGGTGCATGTGCCCCCCCACGCAGCCCAGGTGTGTCTGAGAGGGGAGGGCCTCTGAAATGCACCTGAGATCAACGCCTCTCACTGCCCCTCTGAGCCCCGTGACCTTGGGGAGGTCGCTTCACCTCTGAGAGCCTCCATTTCCTCATCTGCTCAGTTGGGGTTACAGGGCCCACCTCGCAGTTTCAAGAAAGACAGCATCGTGCAGTAGAGACGCGGACGGTATCAGAAATGCAGCGAGGACCCCAGCCCAACCCCCAGCACCTTTTCGCAGTGAGGAGGCTCAGGACCAGGCAGAGGGAATGACTTGTCCAACGTCAAGGTCTCGAGTTCCCTGGGTCCCAAATCTGGATGAGTCCATGTTACAAGTGCTCTTTTTTCTTTTTTGAAACCAGCATTGTACAACAGATCCAAGTCTGCAGGACATTGTCCCCTTCACATATGACTTCGCACTGTCCTCACACACCCTCACAGTCTCCCGGAGACGCCAACGCTTCAGCGTCCACATCAGAAATGGACTCTCGCACCTCAAGGTGACACAGCAGTCCCTTGCCAGGCCACCTGCCCTAGTATGTGGTTCAGCATATGTAGTCAGTATATAGATACTCTGTAAATTACATCAAGATTTTTTTACAAAAAGAAATTACCATTTAAAAAATTTTAAATGGAAACATCACTATCTTGGGGAAATAATCCCTACAGCAAAGACAGAAATCTATAATTAGGATCACGAGGCCATGAAAGGTCCCATTACCATCTGGTGACTGCACGCTTCGGAGAAATACTGGCTCAGCTTTTTCAGGTTGAGGCAGACTGTTAAGGTCGGCTTTGTAAACATTAGCTCAGAATAAATACTAATACTAATAACAGTGGCTAACACTTATATAGCCCATACTATGTGTGCTGAACTGTTCTAAGCTCTTTACACATGTTGAATTTAAACTTTAGCACTATTCTCCCCATTTTACAGATGAGGAAACTGAGGCCAGAGAGGTTAAAGCAATTTCCCAAAGCTAGTATGTGACAGAGCAAGAACTGGAACTCAGGAATCCTTGTTCTAGATACTGTGCTCTCAGCTACTAAGATATAGACCACCAATTGCTTGTGTCAAGATCTTAAATCACATCCAGCGCCCCACAACAGGAACAGAGAGGAGAGTGGTACCTGAACTCTTATCCAGGAAGTAGGCCAGGAGGCACCGCATGACAGCCTGGTGGCAGATCACCAGTATATTTTCCTGCCGTTCTAGCTCCATTATAACTGGCTCCAGACGCTGAACCAGATCCTCATAGGACTAAAAGTGAGAGAAATGCTTGGGTAAGAAAGGGAGATGAGGCACATTTGCCCAGAGGAGAATTCTAGGCTGGGAATCAGGAAAATTTCATTCTGGCGCCAGTTCAGTTGTTGACTCAGAAGTATGACCTTGGGCAACACACTTTCTTCTTTGGGTCTTAGTTTCTCATCTATTAAATGGGGTCAATCAATATAGTGGACTAGATAACAACAGCAATAATAAAACTTCCCACTAAAAAAAATTCCTAGAAAAGGTATATAAAATAAGTGTCTGTACTGCTGACCTTTCAAGAAGATGAATGGAACATTATAAATATAAGGTTCCAAAATGGAGAACAACTTGGAAAAAAAGAGTAATCTGTGGATGTAGAAGCCACAACTTCCCTGAGGACATTTGCCAATCACAGTATCCAAGAGGCTTGAGTTTTTGAAACCTTATAGAGACAGGAGACAAGGCTTTAGGTGTGTACAAAGTAGCGAGTTGAGACTGAGAGTCTCACATAAATCTGAGATCATCAAAGGGTTACATCATCAGTAAAAGTGTAAGTTAGAAAAAAGCATATCCACAGGCAAAGGGAAATAATAAGAACATGTATCTGTCTCTGCTTGACTCTTGGTGGAAAAAAAATAGGAAAAGCCTCCTGTAAGAATGTATAACTACAAGCCTGAGAGTTTAATAAAAATTGATTTCAAGTCATTAGTTCCCAGTAGTGTCTGGAAGAAGCAAATAGAAATTCTCTCAACTCAGGCTACATGGAATTCTCACAGATAAATTTTTGCCACACTGAAGCTCACATAACATGCAAGGAAAATAAACTACCATGAGTGAAAATAAGCAGAAACAACAAGAGGAGAATCCTAAAAACTTAAAATAAAGGATCCACAATATAAAATAAACATATTTGAAATTTTTAAAGAAATAAAGCATGGAATAAAAAATGTAATGAAGAGACAAGATGCTATCAAATATATGATGTAGATTTGAAAAAGAACTAAAATTTTCTAGAAACAAAAAAATATATTCATTAAAATTGAAAACCCAATGGACAGAATAAATAGCAGATTAGATACAATTTAAGAAATAGCAATTTGGAAGATAGAGCCGAAGAAATTACTCAGAATGCAGCAAAGAGATTGAAAATAAGAAGAAGTTAGGAGACATAAAGGATAGAGACAGGATTAAAACACATCCAATTGTATTTCCAGAAGAAGATAACAGACAGAATGTGAGAGAAGAATAAAGATATAATGTCTCAGAGTTTTGTAAAATTGATGAAGAGTCCCAATCCTCAGATTCAGGAAACCCAGCTAATCCCAGTCAAGACAAATGAAATGAAATTAATATTTAGACATATCAGAGTGGACCTTAAAAGCAATAAAGATACAAAGACCTTAAAATCAGTCAGAGAGAAAAGAAACAGCAATTAGACAGGAGACTTAGCCACATTAGAAGCCAGAAGACAGTGGGGGTAATATCTTCAAAGTGCTGAGAGAAAAAACTGTCAACCTAGAGTTTTATACCAAGCCAAGTATCATCTAGGACTGAGCCCCCTCAAGAAATTTTTAGACAAAAAGAAAGGTGAGTTTACTACCAACAGATCCTCACTAAAGAAACTTGTAAAGGAAGATGGAAATTGAACTCAGAAGGAAAACCTGAGATACAAGGAGAAAGAATGATCAAAGGAATTGGCAAAGATATGGTTAAATCTAAATAAACACTGAGTGTATACAATAATAAGTTTAATAATAGCAATAAAAATGTATTTGGGGATTAAAACACAAGGTTGAACTAAAATATAAAACAACAATCAACATGTAAGGGGAAAATGACCAGAGTTTTAAAGTTCTTAAATTGTTTTAGGGTGAGGGTAGAGATATTGATTTTAGATTTTGTTAATCATGCATATTAAAATGTTAAGAGTAACCTCTAAAAAAGAAACAGAGTATATAGCTCAAATATAGATGTCAAACTCTATAAATTCTAAAGAAGGAAGGAAAAGAGAAAAAGAAATTAGGCATAGAGAGCTCAAAACAAGAGAAAAGAAATAAGCTCAAATAAATCAGCAATTACAATAAATATATCAAGTTTACCCATTCAAAGGACATATATTTTCAGTTTGTATTGAAAACAACAAAAGCCAACTATAGGCTGTTTACAAGAGACACAAAACAAAAATACACAGAGCAGTTGAATGTAAATGGGCAGATAAAGATGAACTAGGCAAATACTAACCAGAAGAAATCTTGTATAGCTATATTAATATAAGAAAAAGTACACGTTTGGGCAAAAGCAGTATTAGGGGAAAAGAGGTTTGCTCGCTACGTAATAACAAAATATACAATTCACTAAGAAGATATAATTGCTTTAAATTTGTATCTCTCTAATAACATAGCCTCAAAATATACAAAGGAAAATGAAAGCAAATTCAGACTGACTTTATAATGTCATTCTGAGGATGAAGACAAAAATGTCAAAGTGCTTTGTAACACAAGATAGCTGTTGTTTTATCTTCCTTGATGTCCTGCTTTTCTGTCAATTATTCCCAGGAATTTGTATCAGAAATGGAGCGTGACTAATAAATACTCTAAAATGTGGAACTGACTAAATAGAGGTTGGGTTGAAAGCAATGAGGCTTCACTTCATATGGGGATAGGGAACTGATGGCCTTGTTCATGTGGTGGCGAAGAAGTTGGTTAAACTATTAGTCATTGAGGCTTGGAACTCCAACGTACTGCCCAGACAGGCTGGAGCTTTAGACAATTTGGAAATAAAACATCAGGAAATTTGAGTATGTTGAACTATTTTAAGTGCCTTTAGTGAGAGGATACCAGAGACAAAGTCTAGAATAAAGTAAGCCCTTCCGGAAACAAAGGAAACAAGCATGCAAGTATGCATCTTTTAAAAAAAGAGGAATCTGTTGCTTATAGCCATGAATCTGAGACAGCCAAGGGCCAGATAATCATGTTCCTTGTGGGATGGCAGCTGCTGCAAAATATGCTTTACCCTGTTTCTAAAGCTGTCTAGGAAACTATGGAATCCTGGAGATTGGAATGGAGATACTGGGGAGGAGTCTTAGGAGGCGGGCCACCCCTCCAAACCTTACCTCTCCCTTGGGATAGCGGTAGCGATATTTATCTTGGTCTCGTAGTGCAAATTCTTCAGGATAGTGTTCCTGAATTTCTTCATAGGTCATTTCCTCACAGACACCCTGAGAAAATCATTTGGGAACAAAAGTTATCATAGTTCTGAGGCCAATGATTGTGGAACAGTAGCACATGAGCACCTGGTTTCCTGTGAACACAGCCCTAGGTTTATGCCTGTTGTCTGAGTCTGTATGTGTTTGTGTGCATGAAGCGTGTGACTGTGTGTATGTGAGAGTGAGTGAATGTGTACAGGCGTGTTCAAGCTAAATGTATAGTGGGTATCTGTGGTGTTTCTCTATGATTATCCCAATAGGTTTGTAGATGTACATTGTACATATAAGTATTTTTATAAATATGTGGGTTTAAGGGTTTGTGACTGTGTTTGCATGTATGTGGGTACACATCATAAGATGTGTACCTATGGTATGTTTAAAGATCTGTGCCTTGTATTTGTGTATTTGTCTAGGCATATGTAGTGTGTTTGTGTGAGTGTGTGTGTACAGGGTGTCTGAGCATCTGAGGATGTGCCCATGCGGGTATCTCTGTGGTTTGTCTCTCCATGTGGGTCTCAGTGTGTCTGTGGCATGTCTATCTGTGGGTGTGCATATTCCTGACTATGTCTCTAGTGTATATGTGAGTATCTGTGTGCCTATGTCTGAGGTCTGTGTGAATTTGTGGTAATATGCTTAGGGCTATGTGTCTGCATGCATGTCCGTGGTATTCCTCTCTGTGTCCATGTGATGTAGATATATGCAAAAACTGCATGTGTGTCTATGGTGAGTGTGTCCTTATGTATCTCTGGTCTGTCTGTCTGTAAGTGTGTATGTGTGTATCATGTGGATGTGATTGGTAGATGTGTTTGAGAGGGAGCCTGTGTCTGACTAGTGGGTCCATGTGTCCATGAAGTCTGCAAGTGTAAGCATACTTGTAGTGGGTGTCTGTGACTGTGTATGCAAGTGCATATGTGTGTGCACATCCTCGGCAGTGCTGTCCCATTTTATATCATTTTCCAACCCTTCTGCCCCTGCTTTGCTCCAGGACCCCTGGCAGATAAAGAAACAGGTATCCACAAACATCTCAGAAGGCAAGAATTAGTAAATTCCTAACGGTTTCAGAGTGGGCCTTTGTGAGCTACACTCTTTTCACCTAAAGAAGGAATTGAGGGCTCAGAGAATGAGTTCCTCGGGAGGACATGAGAGCTTCCCATGTCCACTGAGAAATCCCCATAAGTGAGGTGGCTGCTGGCAGGGATGAGATGTGATGTTGTGTTTATACAACTTCCTTCTGGTTGTGTGGATTCCAATTAGACGTTCCTTTACGGGGAGCAGCAGGCTCTGGTTGTTGTCTTTTGAGCCATCTACCAGGCTTCCCTTAGGGGTGAGGTTCACCATTGCCCCAGCCCCAAAACAGCTCTGCAGTGTCAAACATCTCCAACTGACGCTGCCCATGGGAGAAAGTGCATCCTACTGGATACATAAGTTCTTTCCAGATTGGCTTTGACTTTCTATTCTGAGGCATTCTGGGGGCCTGTTGTCTGTGGAAATGGCTACTGACTCCTTACTGACTTAAGGCAAATTGCCTAACTTCTTTGAATTTTATTTTCCTCATCTGCAAAATGAGGAGAATCACAACTACCTCACAAAATTACAAACTACCTCATAAGAGTGTTTTTAATATTAGAGATAATATATGTAGAACAAACTAGTACAGGATGTACAAGGCACCTTTTAAAGACTTAGTCAATGGACCTAATTATTAGTATATTATTGATCATGAAAAATAAACCAGAAACTTAGGCATCACTCTAAATTCTTGCTTCTTCCTCATCTACCCCCTCATAGCTGATTCCTGAGATTCCACCTCCTAAATTTCTCTCAAATTGATTCCTTTTTCCTCCCTCTCCATGTCCACTGCTACAACCTTAGCAGTTCTACAAACATACAATACTCTCTTTGCTTATGCTGCCCTCTCAGCCTGACATACCATTTCTGATCCTCTCTACCTGGCTCACTGTTCCTCAACCCTTAGGCTTCAGCTAGGCATCATTTCCTTCTGGCAGATCATGGCTGTGTCAGATGCCCTGCATCAACATCTGTGTGTGCACAGTCTAGCCTATCAGAGCCTGTGTCGCACACGCTGTTTTGTATTCCTTTATGCTGGTTAGCCTGAAAATTCACTGAAGACGGGAACCAATCTCCATCTCTAGCACCACCCCAGAGCCTGAACAAAGTAGGTAACCAATAAATGTTTAAACCACATGTGGGCCAGAAAAAAACAGTAACTGAACTCTTATGATGAAGAGTTTACATATTTGCTTGCATGTATTTTATAGGAAATATATATGTGACATGTAGAACAATGCTGTATATCCCTTTTCTAAAAAGGTAGTTAAGTACATATGTATGTATGTACACACACACATACTTCTCTGTATTTATAGAAGTATATCTAGCAAGCAAGTTAACCTACCTATACGCAAGTTATCTACACCTGTGGTGAAGCTTTTACTTTGGAGTCTAACAATCACAACCTGTGGGCTGCTACTGATGTCAGCGTACCTATAGTGCAGATGAGACAATGGAGAGGAAACAATGCCTTCTCAAAGAACTCATGGGAAAACCTGATCCTGAAAAGAGACCACCATGTCATGAGGGACAGATGAAATATTCTCCAAGTCCTTCTTTGTTCCATCTCCAATGTTACTGCTCTGGTCCATCACACCCTCACATCCTGCTTGGACTAAGGCAGCCATCTCCACACTGGTCTACATGCCCATTATGACCCTCTTCCCACCTAGTCTTCACACATGGCCAGAATGGTCTTTTTTAAAAAAAAGTGTGTGGGGGGGGGGCGGGCCCGTGGCCAAGTGGTTAAGTTCGTGTGCTCTGCTTTGGTGGCCCAGTGTTTTGCCGGTTTGGATCCTGGGCGCGGACCTAGCACCACTCATCAAGCAGTGTCCCACTTTAAATCTTTAAAAAATAAATGTCAATCACATTCAGGCCACTCCTTCTTAACTTAGACCACATCAGTGGCTTCTGATTTTTTTTTTAAGATTGGCACCTGAGCTAACAACTGTTGCCAATCTTTTTTTTTTTCTGCTTTTTCTCCCCAAGTCCCCCCCAGTACTTAGTTGTATATTTTAGTTGTGGGTCCTTCTAATTGTAGCATGTGGGACACCGCCTCAAAGTGGCCAGACGAGCAGTGCCATGTCTGTGCCCAGGATCCAAAGCAGCGAAACCCTGGGCCGCCGAAGCGGAGCATGCAAACTTAACCACTCAGCCATGGGGCCAGCCCCAGTGGCTTCTGATTTTTAAGGCAGCATCCAAATCCTTCAACATGAACTATAAAGTCCTATGAGCTGCCTTCCTTTCCAACCTCATCTCCCTTTTCTCTAGACCTCACAATCACTGTCTCAGCCTGTCTGCTACTCTTGCCTCAGTTCCCTGAACATGCCATGCTCTCTTGTTACCTCTGGGCCTTCGTATGAGCTTTTCCCTGTTCTTGGAACTAAATTTATTCCCTCACTTCAAGTCCATTTTGCCTGCTTCTTGTCTAATCTCCAGCTTCATCCAGAAAACTTTCCAGATAAATCTCCCACCACAAAGTCTTGCCAGGAGCACCCTCACCTTCTGAGCCTCTATAGTCCCTTGTACTTTCCCCATCACAACACTTTGTCACATGAGATGCAATGTCTCATTTACTGTCTGCCTTTGGGTTCCATGAGGGCAGAGACCTTGTCTGTTCTGGCCTTCACTAGATCCCAAAGCCACAGAATAGTATCTGGTACAGAGCTGGTTGTTGAGAAATGTTTGTTGAATTGATTAGGTTCCCCATAGGAACCAGAGCAGAGGCAAGCAAGACAACAAGCCCAGGGTCAAGTCCCACCACCCACCAGGAAATCCATCCCCCTCCATCTCACCGCATCAATCTCATTCAGGGCCTTCCACTGCTCATAGGGGACACCCAAGGCCTCAGCTGTCTGGATAGTCCTCTTCATGTGGCTGGTCCACACCTTCAGAGAGCTGATGCCCTGGGACTGAATGAAATTGGCCAGGGCATAGGCATACTGGAGAGTAGGAGTGCAAAGGAGGAGAGGAGGGGAGAAAGAGAGATAAAACAAGACAGGGTGGCCATGAGAACAAGCTCAGATCTGCTACAAATGGTGGAACGATGATGAACAAACAAGAGTGCAGGGTTTAAATGTTTCCAATTTATGAAAAGTCATACTCTTGCCCATCTGACTAAAGATCAAGGTAATAGAAAAGAGTATGTGTGTTTATATGTGTATATGTTTGCCCCTGTGTGTGTGTGTGTGTGTGTGTGTGTGTGTGTGTATTATTGCTTGCTCACTGAACCTCTTATTTGGTTATTCATTCATTCAAACAGCCCACCTCTAACATTATGGAGCTTGGGACAAGAGTACAAACGGAGGCACTCCACCCATAGTCCACCTCCATTCTCTTCCCTTTTCTGCCCCCATCCTGCACTCCGAGGTGCCTTGAGTACATGGTTGTGGATAATGTAATCACATGACTAAGTTCTGTCCATACCATATCTCTACAGAGCCCCATGATCCACAAACAGTGACCTCTTGGCCACCCTTTCTTCTAGGGGTGAACCCCTGTGATGTGGCCTGCTCTCAGGTGGACAGACTCTGGGGATAAGCCCATAGAGACACTGGAAGCAGACTCCAGGTCACAAGGGCAGGGAACCCTAGGGTTCTGAGTATTGAGAGTGTGATCTAGAAGTGAGGGGGTGGGATTTGGGGGACATTTCTCTTTGACCCTATGAATTCTCATTGCTTGAGCAGGGGTCCTGGTACCCAGGTTCTAAGGGCATTCAAAAATGTACAGAGTGTGTATGGTCATATGCTGGATACCGAGGTGGCCTGTTCTCAAGACACAGCCAGCCCAGTGAGGGAAACAATGACAGTGCTAAGAGGAGCCAGAAAAGGCTGGAGGATGAGCAAGTGATTTGCTCTTCTTCTACATAGAGCCATGTTATTTACCACAGATGGTGTGTGAGGAATATCTGCACAAATGTGTAGATACAGGCACACTATTTTATGTACAAACACAGACATTTCATACACACATTCTAATTATGGATTATGAGTCAGCAGTCAGTGTGAGCACCAGTTATGATGAGCGCAAGTGCTCTGGTGGAAGGAGCCCTTGACTAAGAGGTAGGCAAGAGGGGTTAAACTGCCCCAGCTCCTTTACATGGTCCCTGTGTATCCCGGGACAAGCCCTTGCCCCTCTCTGGCCCCATCTCCTGCCTGTAAGATGCAAACAGCATTAGCTCACCCAGCCTGGTCTCTGTGAATGTCACATTAGATAGCGGATGGAGAGCACTCAGAGTGCTCCCTGGCACAAAGTAGGTGAGAGCTATTTTGATTGATTGTGGGTTACAGTCGGTGGGAAAGTGCTTTGTAAACCATGCGTGTTGCACTGTGCTCATGAGTGTGAAGGTTGGGGCCAGGCATGAGTGTGTAAATGTGCACATTTGTGTGCAAGGGAGGCCTGCCATGTGGAGATGGCCACATTTTCAAACTGGCCACTGAGCTGTGCGGGCAGGGCTGTGACCAGCCCCAACGGGGAGACCCCTGGCTGCAGGTGGTGCCATGGGGAGGGGGTCACACCTCCAGCGGCCTCTGACCCTGCTCTGAGGAGCAAGAGAAGTGGAAGTCAGAGGTCAGAGTCCACCCCGAGAGTAGGCTGCCAGTCTGAAGGTAACAGAAAGGGAGCCACAAGAACCGGGCCTTCCAGCGGGCTGCCTTGCCTGGAACTCCACCACCTCCGCAGTGGGGGATGCTGAGGGGCATCAAGAAGGCCTGGTTTTCAGTCCTGGCTCTGTCCTTTACCGGCTGTGTGACCTGGGGCCACCCTCTCCTCCTGTCTTGGCCTCAGCTTCCCCATCCATAAATTGGTGACGGTAATACCCACCCCTCAGAGCTATTGTGAAGATTAAATGAGGCACACATGTGGAAGCAGATGGTGCCATGACTGTGCACAGATGTCCAATAAATGAGGGTGCTCCTTCCCGCCTGCACCCCATTTCCCACTTGTCTCACTGCAAGCCATCCTCCCAGAAAGAACAATACCTGTACTAACAAGCCCAGGCACAGGGCCAAACACAGGGGAAAATGTGTCCCTTTGTTTAGCCAGGACCCACAATGTGCAGGTTACTATGTTTGGCTGAAGAGAAGAGACCCATGCCATAGAGTCAGAGAGGGACCAGAACTGGGAGAGATGGAGCCCAGGGTATGATGACCTGCCTGGGAGGGCAGGAGAGGACAGGGGAAGGCTTCCTGGACCAGACCGTGGAGCAGGAGGAGCTGGGCCCCTGAAAGGTGTGGGGAGGGGGGCAGGAAAGAAGCTGCAACTGCTGGGGGACGAGTGCTGACACCATGATGACCTGCAGTCGGGGTTGGGGGGTGTAGCATCAGCCCTGAGTAAGGGAGGAAATGGTGGATTCAAGGGTGGGGCGCCTCAGGGCAGCTGCCTGTGCAAGTGTTGCCCACCAGCTGACAGAGGATGCCAGCCTAGGTGCGGGAAACTGCGCAAGCAAAGGCACAGAGTTGTGAGAAAGATGAGGGGACCAGTCAGGCACGGGCGAAGGGTGCTCACTATAATGCAGCTGAAGGGGCAGCCAGATCTGGGCAGGCCTGGAGTGCCAGGACCAAGTTATCAGACTTGGAGATGCTGTTGGCACACGGGAGCCATTCAAGGACAGGCTAAGACTGAGTGGCTGATGGGGTGGAAGAGCAGGCGTGACCAGAACCTGCTCTTACCCTTTTGGTGAGTCCCCCCATCCGCAGGGCCCATGCAGTGGCCACCCAGCCAACTGCGGCCCACCTGGGCCAGCTCCACCAACACCTCTGGGTACATGGGACCCTCCCTACCTGCTTGCCTCGAGCTGAGAGGCCAGAGTCACCTCCAATGCGGCCTCTGAGGTTGAGTTCACTCTCACCGTGCCGGCATAGGTAGATGGAGCGGGGTGTGACGTGGATGTTCATGAGATAGTAGACTGTGCGACTCTGGATGTGGTCCTGCACTCGATTCACCATGTAGCGTGTGCCCACGTCGAAGATCTTGATGTAGGATAGGTGGCTGGGCCGGCCCAAGCAGGAGCAAGGGCAGCTCAGGGGCTAAAGGTGGAGAGGCTAATCCCAAGAGAATGCCCCAACCACACCCCCTGCTTTCAAACCTCCTCCACAGTCCAGCCCTCACCTACCTTCCCTCTAACAAGATACCAGGGCTTTCTCTGTTCTAGATACCTAGAAGACTAGAGAACCTTCTAAAACCTAAAAGAAGTTCTAGAGACTTGGTTCCTGGCCACCCTGAGGAGCTCACTGCCTGCTACCGTCTCCCTCTCTCTCCATTGCTCAATCTCAGCTTGAGCCAGACTGTCTTTTCATCTTCACTTATGACACTCCAGGCATCAGGGGTTCTCTCCTTTGTGGTTCACACTCCTGACATACTCAGAGAAGCAGTAATCCTCTGTGTCCCTGGCTTCCTCCAACATCTCACTGGCAGCTTCTGACTTGTCCACTTCCTCACCCTTTCAAATCTCAAGCCTACCCCTGTGTTCTTTGAGCCTCTGCTATGATATATTGTGCTTGACACTCCACAGGCAGCTACCAGATTGTGTGCGCTTGTGTTTGTATGTCTCTCTTCTCACTCAGAAAGGAGAGTGGGTTAGGTTCTTTCCCTATCTGCCATGCAGTCAAAAAATACATGCTTCTCTATTCTAAGTATTGTGCTTTGGGTGGGAACTCAGCATCTGCCCTTTGGGAGCTCTTAGACCAGTCAAAAACATATACTTAGAAACACATTATCAATGCTCAACACCCACTCCGCAAATAGTCACTCAATCTAAGATGTGCCAAGTACAGGGGTATGGGGATACAGAGGTGGTCCACAGCATCATTGGGGAACTTGTGGTTCTTGCTTCAAGCCACTATGTTATCCCCTCAATTCTGTGCTCTATCATGAACTAATAACTAT
Organism: Equus przewalskii; assembly: GCF_037783145.1. NCBI lineage: Eukaryota > Metazoa > Chordata > Mammalia > Perissodactyla > Equidae > Equus > Equus przewalskii. The sequence goes on along the minus strand of NC_091863.1, from coordinate 42,621,783 downwards.
ACACAGAGTGATAATCAAACTTATTCAACAACACGTCTGCAAAGGAGCTGGGAATGGGGGACACTGACTAATCAGAAGACTAGAACCATGGAGCAAGACTTCCGAGGTCCTGCTATGTCAGGCATTAATCCTTTAGTTGTTGGATTGTAGGGAGATCAGGGTAATCCCTGGGAAGAGGAGGGGAAGTCTGGGGCGATGGGGTGACACATCAGCAACCCTGGGTGCACAGTAACAAAACCAAGTGAATGGAAACAGCTGCACTAACCCAAGGCAGGTAAGGCAGTGGTTGATGGGTTTGGTTTCAGAAAGCCTCTCCTCTGCCCTTACTAGAGAAAGCCTTTCTATCTGCACCATACTTATCATTCCCAGCCCTGTCATCCATGTCTAATGGTTCCCATACGGCACTTGCACTTGCTGAGCATTATTTGTGCAGATGGCGACAAGTGGGGACTTTAAAGTACATGAATCCTCATAACTATCCTAGGAAGCAGAGATCATTCTCTCTCTTTTACAGGTGAGAAAACTGAAACAGTGAGAGGAAGTGATTTGCCTAAGGTCATCCTCTCCAACCATCTTGTGTAGGATTCTCAGACCCTAGGGGTAGAAAATATCTGAGGTAGCCTTGTTTCCTGGTTACTGTCTGTTCCTGACACTAGGTCCTGGGTGGCTCTAGGAGAACTTCCAAATTCCTCAGTTTAGTCTGACATTCTAGGTGTCTTCACACACTGACCCACTTGGCCTCGTCTTACTGTCCCATGCCTATGCTCATAACTTCTCTGTTTCGTTCTAGCCTTCATGCTTTTGCTGGAATATTCTCTGTACTCTTCTACTTTTATTCAAATTTAACTAGGCCATTACAAAGTGCTGTTCTCTTTGCTTGAAAAGACGTTCCTTGTCTGATTTCCAAAGTTGAGCTCCTATGCATCCATCCTTCAAGAGGCAGTACATTCACTCTCTCTAGGAAGTCTTCTTTGAGCCCAGAATCATATGAAGTCATTTAGAGGTGTTTTGTGCCACCAGTATTATAGTAGCTAATGCCCGCCCCCCACCAAGTGGAATTCAAAATAAAAATTATAAACTATATTATAATATGAGGAGGTTTTACCAGGTTCTGATTTTATTTTTTTTTTAAGATTTTATTTTTCCTTTTTTCTCCCCAAAGCCCCCTGATACATAGTTGTGTATTTTTAGTTGTGGGCCCCTCTAGTTGTGGCATGTGGGATGCTGCCACAGCATGGCCCAACAAGCGGTGCCATGTCCATGTCCAGGATCCAAACCAGTGAAACCCTGGGCCGCCAAAGCGGAGTGCATGAACTTAACCACTCGGCCACAGGGCCGGCCCCATGATTTTATTTTTTTAAATTTTGACTTCTTAATCCTGTTTTTGAAATACAAAATATTAAAAGCTTCCAAGATTATTTTCTTCTTATTTTTGGTAGCCTCTACTTGCTGGTACACTGAACACATGTCTAGTCTACCTACTGGGTAAATCTGTTCTTCCAGACCTCTTCCTCCAAGCTGGGCTGGGTTCCCTCCTCTGTGTTCCTCCAGCCCACTTGGTTTACCATCCCCACAATTATGATCAACTGCATACTCACTGTCTTCCTCAACCAAGTGAGTATTCTATCAGAGCAGGAACAGCCCTTGCCTGTTTGGGTTCCTAGGGCACAGCTTAGGGCTGGGCCCCGATGTATGGACTGTTAACGTCTGTTGATGAAAAAGTGATTAAATAAAGCCAACCTTCAGAATCAGTTGTCTTCAGGGCCAAATTGATTCATCAAACACTAATTGAGCACCTGCAGGAGTCTAGACTGAAGGCTGGGGGCTTTCTCAATGCTGTTCTTTTACTTCAGCTTCCCTCCTTCAAACTTCTTTCACCATATATGGCTAGTCCATATGGTGCCTTTGTGGAAATTTGAAAAAGTTACACTTTCCTCAAGGTAGACACAGTCTTACTCCAGAACACATGCTTTGATGAGAAAAATTAGTGTACCCTTCACATGGTTGTCATTGCACAGTGAACAATCTTCACAATTGTATGTAAAGTCCTGCCCCTTTTGCACTGAGTGTCTAAGCCTCATATGACACTTTTTATGATATAGGGATGTGGGAGGGGGAGAAGCAGGCTGGAAGTTTGAAAATAAGGGTTTGAATTCTGCTACTGACTTGCGTGGCCTCAGGTAAGCCCTTTCCCTGCTCTAGGTCTGTTTCCCCATCTAAGGTGTGAGGCAGTGACAATTCTCACCTCTTAGGACTTCAGTTGGACAAAGCTGGAAGAATGTTCTTTAGACTTCTTTGGGTGGTAATGACTACTTGAGGTCTTATATTTCTCACTTGGGACCCAAAGGGTCTGAGTGACCAGGATCTCTTCTCATCACAACCCATTTTTAAAGAAAGTGGGGTTCTGGGAACACCCTATGTCTAAAACTCACATCTTCCCTGTAGTGCCAGATAACACCTCTTTAAGCTTTAGCTTGTATTATGAATGAAAGTTTCATATTTTTCATATGTCTTCCCCTATGTCAAGGCATTATGGAAGCTACCTGAGGAAAGAACCCACCTCTCTTGCCCTTATTTTGCACCCACTGTGTACATCACAGCCCCAAAACTCCGTATACTTATTGATTGAAGAGATGCCTGGGCATTGTGAAAGGAGACATCACTAGGAGACAGAATATGTGGTTAAAATCCTAGCTCTAACCTTGACTTGTGGTGGGAGCTTGGACAAGTGGTTTCATCTCTCTAAGACTCAATTTCCTCTTCTTGAAAATATATGATCATAAGACTTACTTTGGCCTCCTTCACAGGGGTGCTGAGGGCATTCAATGAAACAAAGAAGATGAACATGTTTGGAAACTGAAGTGTCATACATGTGTGAAGAATACTTTTGGGAAAGTAATAGCAACAACCACAGGAAGGAGGCATTTGTTCCCAGAGATCAGGGTCCTGATCTGTCCATATTGCTCAGGAAAGCACTACCTCAATCCTCTCGTAAACACCTTACACATCAAGGAATCACCACCTCATGGATAATTAGAGCTGGGAAGGGTCCTTGAAGACAGATCATCAAGTCCAGCTCACAGATGTTACAGATAGAGAAGTTGAGGCCCAGAGAGGAAGGACATTTCCCGAGGTCCTACAGGACATCAAAACAGGGCTAAGAATCCAGACCTGGACTTTGGGGTTTTGGGCTCTTACCTGTCCAGTTCATCATCCAAGGGTTGGTAGTTGACCTTATAGCACTCAATTCTCTTCAGAAAATCTTCCAGAACTTTTTCCCGGTCACAGTCTATGTAATCAGGGCTGCCGAGTTTCACTTGCTGGGAGAAGTAAAGACAGGGGGACCATGGGAGACAAACACTCTGACAGTGCCCTTGGGAAGAGCCCTTAGAGATCATTGAGTACAATATCCTTCATAATAAAGATGCGACTTGGAGAAAGGGTCTTGCCCAAGTTTACGAAATCAGTTAAGTGAAGAGAATCTGGACTGTGTGACTCCTTATTCCTTATCTGTATGTGGTCAAACAAAGTCTATTATATTATATTCAGTTGTAGAGCATACACTGTTTAAGAGGAACATTTATAAGAGGACTAGAAATTGTGATGTGAAAAATGATTAAAGAAGAGGATCAGGAGATCTTGGCCAGGGGTCATAATGGCTTACATGTATCAAGTGTTTACAGGGAGAACATGGCATCTTGGCTTTAGATTGCTAAAGGACTGACATCTTCTAATTCCCCAACATATACCTTCTCCGTCTACATTCTGCATCTCAGTGAATGGTATTATCATCCACTCAGTCACCTGAGCCTAAAATAAATCTGGGAGTCATCCTAGATGTGTCTCTTTCTATCATCTCCCACCTCTCAGCAGGTGCCAAATCTTCTCCACTCTATCTCCTAAATATCTCTCAGTTGGCTTCCATTCTCTCTTGCCTGGATGTTCGCTATAGCTTTGTGACTGATTACTTTGTATACAGTCTTGTTACTTCTTATATATTCCCCATACAATCAGCCAGAAGGATATTTCTAGCATGCATATCTGACCATGGCATTCTTTTGCTTAAAATCCTTCATAATTTCCTCATATTTTTTAGGACAAAGTATGAACTATTTTAGTGAGTGACTCATGGTTTTTCATGATTGGTCCCCAAATGATTTCTTTATCCTCATCTCCCATTGCTCCCCTATTCCTCCACTTTGCTTTAGCCAACCTTAGCTACTTATAGTTCTCTGGAGATGCCAAACTTAGTATATGCTATTCCCTTATTTCCAATTCTTCACCTGCTGAATTCCTATGCCTTCTTCAAGGTGCAGATCAGCTATTACCTTCATTGAGAAGCCTTCCCTGATACACCCCTACCCCTCCTATGCAAGGTTAGGTCCTCAATACTATGCACCCACAGCCTCCTTTTTCCCCTTGTCTCAGCGCTGACCTCACAGAGTTATGTCTATAAACTTATCGCTCTCTCTTACTAGACTGTGAGCTCAAAAGAGGACTCTCTATCTGTTTCTATGTCTCTAATACCCAGCCCAGGTGTACAGATTCTATCTTTGTCAAATCAATAAATGGATAGATAGAAGGATGGATGAGGAGGAAAGAGAGAGATTAGACATGTGCTAAGCCCCAAGAGGCAAAAAAGAGGACCAATGAGCAGAAACTTCAGGGGGACGGATTTCAGCTTGATTGAGCTGCATTTGATGAAGGCAATAAGCCTCTTGTCACTGGAGGTATGAAGAGAAAATGCAGACAAATATTTAGCTGAGATTTCAAGTATCTGATGGAGAGTTGAAGGAGGTGACCTTTAAGGTCTCTTCTGTGCCTGAGCTCCAGTAATTTGATGAAATAGGGAACAATAAAATGTGGTGAGTGATCTACTTCTAGATCACATGCCTAGAATACAAGAGCAGTGATAGTTCTGATACAAATTGTGAGGCAGAATAAAGAGCTTTCCAGGCAGACAGCTAAGCCTGAGGTCCAGTCTTAGGTCTACCTCTTTCCGGCTATATTAACCCTTGACAACTCACTTCTCCTCTTGGAACCTCAGTTTCCTCTCTCCAAGACTGAAATGATACCTAACATACAGGTTTGTTGTGAAAAATCAGTGAGAATCAAGCTTGGTACCTGGTGCATATTAAGCACTCTCTCTATATTGGCTTCATTTAATTTCTTAGGATCATTATATGCCAGGATGGTCAGGGAATGCTTCCTACAGGAAGTGCAAGGAGAAGCTTGGGGAAGAATACCTCCTTTAGCCTAATATATGTCTTTTTAGGCATGGTCTGAGTCTGAGGCAAAGTATGGAGGAAAGGTAACTGGTGCTCCTTACCCTGATGTTTTCTGCAATGATGCCAGGGTCATTACAGATGGACTCAATGAAAAAGACCTACAAGAGAAACAGAAGAGAGATTTCCAGCAGGGAATTCTGTTTGGTAGGAGGCAAACACAGCTTGACCCCTTCTCTATGGCTCTCAGTCATCCCTAGAGGCATCTCTGACAGCATAATTTCATACAGCGGTGTTTCAGGATTCTGAGTTTTATGAGGCATATTGGCTCTACATTGAATGGCCCCAGATTGCTGTTTTGTGTTTTCACTTGTTTTCAGTTCTTATGTGGTGATTCTCTCCCCTCTTTCCTCAGCCCCACCTCCCCAGTGTCAACCTGTCATAAATCATCTTTTGTTGCCTAATGTGGCACCTCTCTTTTCCTGTTCTAGAAGTTTTGCTGCTTCTGTGACCTGGAAAGCCATACAACCAAATTAAAATGTCGAGCCTGGGGTAACTGATTTGGCATCTCGGCATCCCCTGATTTGCTTTTCTTTGGGGTTTGCCCTCGATAAGTAGACTCTAGATAAGAGTGAGAGTATCACAAGTGGAAGATAAAAACAGCAACAACAACAACAAGCAAACACATAGATATAGAGATTAGATTGGTGGCTACAAGAGAGGAAAGGGGAAGAGGGAGGGCTAAAGGAGTAAAACGGCACATGTGTGTGGTGACAGATTGTAATTAGTTTCTGGGTTTGGTAAACATGATGTAGTCTGCGCAGACGTTGAAATATAATGATGTACACCTGACATTTATATCGTGTTATAAACCAATGTTACCTCAATAAAAAATAAATAAATAAAACAAAAGCAATAAAGAGTGGAAATGTCCCTGTACCTTGTAACCATGTTCTTTAGCAAACTGCAGAATCAGTGACCGACGTTCTCTGGTAGTGTTGGTGGCATCAAAAACCTAAAAGCAGATGATGATATTGGTTTACTCTGAATCTGGTGCTGATAGAAAGCCTACTCTTTTACTATCCCTGTGCTAAGTGGAGGAGTTCCAGGAGGGGATAGAAGTTGAACAGGGTCTTGAAGGATAGCAAAGATTTGGAATTGGCTTATGTCAATTTCTCAAGCACTCACTGAGCCCTTACTGTCTTTCCAGAAATGTAGCAGACTCTGTAGGTATAATAAGGCAAGAGGAAAATTGTGGGGTTTTATTAGGGTCATTTTACAGGTGAAGTAGTTGAGATTTAGAAGAAAGACTTGCCTTAACCAGGGTCACTGAGAGTTGCTAACAGAGCAGGGCTAGAACTGCTTTTCTCAGCTCCTAGGTGAGGCTTCTTCCTTCCTTATCACTTTGGAGCTCTTCAAGAACAGGAAACAATGCCCTATCTTCAGCACATTAAATGGGACCATTTGCATATTTGAGGATCTCTTCCCCTTTTAGAATTTGTAAATCCTATCCCAAGGGTCTATGAGAGTCAATTGACTAGATGTTTAGGTAAATCTATAGAACTCAAAAATGTTTGTACCGTAGTTTTAAATTCTAGTGTAGTCCTGCCAAATTCTTAGGAGTGGAGTGGTAGAACATGGTGGTTAAGAATGTAGATTATGGAGCTATACAACCTGGATTCCAGTTCTGGCCCTGCCACATACACACTGTACCACTTTGGAAAACTATTTAATCTCTCTGTGTGCCATACTTCTGGGCTATAAAATGGTATATGATAACAATACCTGTCTCATGGAGGAGAAGGAATTAAATTAATATTGCAAAGTACTTAGAATAATGTATGGAATATAGTAAATGCTCAATACATATTAACTGTTCTCCATCCCAGTAGAAACCTGAGGGAAAGTGCAGATTTTTTTACCGCAACGTGACCTTCCTCATGGCTGAGATAGTCATGGACATCTTTCAGGGCTGCCAGGGCACACTGCCTGAAAAAGATGGAGAAAGAAACAGAGACAATCCCTATCCCCAAGATGGGTTCCTTTCTAATTTTCTGCATTATCTTTTGCACCATGTCTCAGATGTCCTACATTAAATTATTTATCTATAGAACATCTATACAAGGTGTCCTATGTTCTAGGCACCATGACAAGCACAGAGCAGTCACACAGTTGTAAGTGGCTCTCTGTGCACATCTTAGGGGCAGGTATAAAGTCACATACCCAGGAAACATGGACTAATGATAGAAGCAATAATATCAAGGGCACCAACTCTTGAAGTAATAGAGCTCAAGCTGAACTGGTTCTTGATCCCAGGTAGAACCTGAGTATATGGTCTCTGAAGTAGAAGGCATTCTTGGCATGGATAACAGTGCAAGCACAAGTATGATGGTAGCAATGTATTTATGCTTTCCGCAAAAATCTATTTAGTGATTATTCTTTGCTGGATTCTATTATGAAGGCGTGGTTCAATAAATGAGACCCAGGCTCTATTCTAGCTAGCCACAGTGGTTTACTGGTTAAGATTTGGTGCTCTCACCAGTACGGCCTGGGTTCATTTCCTGGTCAGGGAACCACACCAGACCAGTATGTCAGTTGTCATACTCTGGTGGCTGTATGTTGCTGTAATGTGACAGCTATGCCACAGGTATTTCAAATACCAGCAGGTCATCCATGGTGGACAGGTTTCAGCAGAGCTTCCAGACTAAGACACACTAAGAAGGAGGACCTGGCTACCTACTTCCAAGAAAATTGGCCATGAAAACCCTACAAACAGCAGTGGAGCGATGCAAAAAGACTGGGCAGGATTCTGCTCTGCTGTACACAGGGTCACTAGGAGTTGGAATCAACTTGATGGCACTAATGACAAGGCTCTATTCTGGAAGTGCTCAGTCTTATAGAGGAGAGAGACCCTGAGGTTGAATGAATGAGACTGGGGCAGGCCTAGCTATTGAAATTCTTGTCTCAAATGCTAGGCTGAGAAGTTTCTACTCTCCTGTCAGAAGTAGGGGGCTGTTAGATTTCTTAAGTAGGAGACGGTTATGACCAGAAATAGGTTTTGGGTAGGATGGTAAAAGGACTGTCTCAACCACCCTTTGAGAGTCTAGAGGGATTCCTCGCTAACCCAAGTTGTTCTGCTCCACTCCCCCATCATCTGAACAAAGTCCTCCCTCAGCCAGGATGCAGCACAGGTCCCTAAAATGTTAAGTACTTACTTCCTGATAAGTAGGGCCTCCATGTTGTCTGGGAGAAAGAATTCGTAGTTCTTGTAGCTCACTGCTTCTCGTCGATACTGGCCTAAATTAAACACTGAAAGCAGGGAGCCCTGGTGAAGAGGTTGGGAAGATCCCAGTGGCAAAAAAAAAAAAAATGTACTTGCGAGGGATCTCAGAGGTAGAAGAAGGTATAATTTGTAGCTATATAATATGCTTATAAAGCTTCAAATTATGACTACCAGCTCATTTAGTCCTTACAACAACCCTATAGAGTAGGAATCACCATTCCTATCTTACAAACGAGAAAACTGAAATTCAGATAGAGGAAATACCTTTCTCAGTTAAGAAGCGGGGAGCTGGGATTCAAACTCAGGTCTGCTTGATTCCAAAGCTGGTAGTCTTTCCACTATTCTATTTTATCAAAAACTCAAGCTGTTTTAATGCCCTATTGCATTAGAAAGATAAACTGAGATGAAAGGAGTAAAATCAATCACCAAGGGTCAGTGAGTGAGCTGGCGACAGAACTAGATTGAGCCTTCTGAATCCTAGTTCAACATTATTACATTTTTCCATATCATGACAGAGAATCTAAATTTATGGCCCTCTCTAGGCTATACTTTCTCATTTATAATTGTGAAAAGCTAGAGAGGAGGCAAGGAAAGGAAAAGAAACTGGATAATAGCTGAAGAGGCAATGTAATAATTCATTTATTCATCCAATAAATACTTTCTGATGTCACCTCTGTGAAGCAGGACACATGCTCTGGGGTGTCAGAGATGAACCAAATCTGCGTGATGGGGCCCCAAGGAGCTCATAATCCAGGAGGTAGGACTGAGAGTAAACCAGTAAACAGAGAGCTCCAACCCAGTTTGTTAAGTGCTCTGACAGAGCCATGCAAAGGAGTAAAGAGGAAGGAAAGACTAATTAAACTTGGGGTGATCTGAGGTGGTTTCTTGGAGAAAGTAGCACTTGAACCAGTCCTTTTAGGAAGGCGGGCCTTTCACAGTCATGAGAGAGGCATGGACGTGGGGAACAAAGACACCCCATGCAGAGGACCAGCTTGAGCAAAGGTATGACGTTGGCAGAAGGCAGAACATGTTTGGGGGATGATGAGTCATCCATTGTGACTGAGGCCTGGGGGACTGGCAGGGGCTGGTTGTGGAGGGCCTTGAATGACAGGCAATGGAGCTTGGATTTAAACCTGCAGGCTGTTTAAATGTAAACTTGGAGGCTGTAGGTATGGTCAGCTTTGTGCTTTGAAATATGACTCTGAGGGCCTCTGTGAGAAGGGACTGGAGTGGAGCAGATGGGAAGCAGGCTCATCAGAGCAGAGACCCATCCACCCCTGTCCCATGTGCCCCTACACTCAGCAAAGGCTCCTCAGAGCCGGCAGTCCTCCATGAGAACTGTTCCCTCTCCTCTCTTCTGCCAATGTTCTACTCCTCCCGCAGGACCCAGCTCAAACATACTCTATCTGGAAGCTTTCACTCCCTTCCAGTTGGTGATTTCCCCCATGAGCCCTCTCAGCACCCTGTTCTGGGACTCTTAGGTAACATGTATTATGCATCCCAGCCAGATGGAGAACTCTTCAAGGACAGGGTGTGAACTCACCCATTTTTGCATGTCCAATGCCTAGCATGGATTGTGGCACATGGGAAACCATTGGGAAACTCTTCACCAGTGAATTAGAGAAAGAGAAAGTACATGAAAGGAAAGAAGAAATGAGAGAAAGAGAAGAGAAGCCTTGGAGAGAAGGAGGGGAGGGGGAAGAGAGATAGGGTGTTGGGATGGGCAAGAGAAAGGAGGAGAAGAGAACGGAGAAATGGAGAGTACAGGGCCATTGTGGGGCTCTTTTCTCTTCCCATCAGTAGAGCCGAGAATCAGACCTGTCACAGTGAGTGTCAGGCTTTGGAATCAACCGGATGTGGGTTTATATCCTGTTCCATCACTTACTGGCCACGTGCCTTTCAACAAGGCACTTCACCTCTTGGGCATTAATTTCATCAACTGTGAAATGATGATAGTACTAGTTCCTCCTTCATGGGTGTCTTAGAACTTAAGAATGGCTGTGAGTTTTCTTGGAGGACAGGCATCCTATCTTACTTGTCTTTCTTTGTCCATCATCCAGCAACGGCCTTGGCACGGCTGTGTGCTCAACAAATCGTTAACAAGCGACTACATAAATCAGTGCCCAAGGAGAACTGTTTTCTGCACTGGGGAGCAGTGCTCCATTTCACAAGACAGAGTCTAAGTACTTGCTCAGTGCACCAGTAAAAGAGAAACATGGGCCCAATAAAATTTTTCAGATAAGTTGATATTCTTCAAAAGCATCAATATAGTCATCAGGGGATAAACAAAAACCTGTTGTAGACTTTCTTACATTTGCTGTTTTTATTGTAAATTACGTATGATGTGGGGGCACCCTATCTTTTAGTGTTTAGAGCCTCTAAATGTCTTGATCTGATCATACTGGAGAGACAGAAATGAACGTGACCCAGTCCCCTGCCCCCAGATCAGCTCCTGGGGAGAGAGACCCAGACATACACTGCAACAACACACTATGTAATTAGTGTTGGCATGGGGGGGGGGCAGTAGGGAGAGCTGGCTTGGGAGCTCAGAGAAGCACAGTCCTCCTAGGAGGAACAGAGGAATCAAATAGAAACGGGGATACAGGGTGGGGGAATTGAGAAATCAAATGGAGAATAGAAGGGAATGATAGCTGCATAAGGGGTAGTAAGCAGAAAAAAGACCACATTGAGAAGAATGGAAAGTTGGAAGGAGGGAGCTGGGGAGGAGGTTGACAAGCAGGGAAGGAGACCCCTCTGGAGGCGGAAAGGAGGCAGGACCACTTCTGGCCATGGAGGGGGAGCGGACAGGCTCAGATCTAAGGAGAGGTTTGGAGAGAGTGGAAACCTTCCAGACTCGGGAGGACGAGGTGAACTCAGGTATCCAGCTGTAGAGAAGACCTTACGGGGGTCTCTGGGCTGTGGCTTCAGTGTGCTTCAACATGCCCTTAAGGTTTTTTGAAAACCGTACGATTACGAAGAAATGGTAATGCTAATAAAAATAATAACATTGGCATTGTAATAATAGACATGGTAATAGAAATAGTCTGTTATTCATAGAGTTGTTTTGAGGTTTTGCAATATTAGAGTTCCCTGAGAACAGACATTTAATCTTACTAATGTTCCTATATGAAGCACCTGGCATCACGTTGGACAGAGTATGTGCTCAAGAAATTATAAAATTTATGAGTGTAGTGGTAGTGGTGGTGGTAGTAGTACTAGTAGTATTAGCAGTAGTAGTAACAGTAGTACCAGAAATAGTAGTACTAATAGTCCTGATACTGGTAATAATGGCTTGAGACATTTCTGGTATTGAGGGCTTTGTCTCTTCTGCCACCTGCTATCTTACTCTGTTTTCAGCCAATGGCCTGAAGGATGCTTTGGAACAAATGGTTTCAGACACATACCTTTTGTTGGTGTTCCTATCCAGTTGAGATATCTCGTGAGCTTTGTGGAGATGTAGGTCTTTCCTCGAGCTGGTAAGCCCACCATGATCACCATTGTGGGGGAATTGGTAAACTGGGGTATGGATGCTGGAAGACAAATAGAGCCTCAGGATCTCATCAAGATGGTGGCATAAGCAGACTCTGAACTCATCTCCTCCCATGAACACAACCAGGTTACACTATTTTTGGAAAAATTACCCTGGAGAGAAAAGTGAAAACTGGATAAAAAGAAACCCCACAACAAGGGACAGTCCTGACTTAGGCAGAAGAGGCAGAAATTCCTGCTGGAGAGGAAAAAAGTCACCTTTGGGAGCAGCGAAGCTTCTCAGCCGGCCAGGCGGTAGACACCCTAAGGTACGCAGCCCTCCCTGGAGGAGTGAGGTCTGGAGTGGGGTCAATACTGCTATAAGCATCCTTCAGACTCAGCCCAACTGAGATGGGGGTCTTACTGTCTGGCTTTGCTGGCGATTAACTGAAGCGAGGATACCCCCAGAAAAGCTATCAGCCCAAAGCTGAAAAGACCTGGGTCATTAAGGGCCCACACACAAACTCACTCATTGCAGCAACCTAAAATCACCAGAAAGAAGGCTGATAGTCTTTTTTGGAAACGAGACTCACCTGGTGGGTTCTGGGGGCATCTTGGTGAGAGGAGGGACCTCTCCGGAGACTGAGACATTGGTGGGGGCCATTGTTCTGAACTGGTCCAGACATGCTGACACAGACCTCGGTGGGCACCATTGAGGATCATCCCTTGGCCTGTTAGCCCAGGGGTCTGCCACGCCCACTAGAGCACAGATCGAATCCAGTTCAGCCAGGGAAGGCAACCTGCCCTAGGGTCTGGCCCCACCTAAGGGCAAGCTCTCAGGCTACTTTTTAGCCTGCATTGACTGTGTGCCTTGATCCTCTACAGGCAGGCAAGGGTGTCTGCCTCTGTGGGACAGGGACTGTGTGAGGACCAGGTGAACTGTGGGGGACATTGGTAGAGAGGTGGGGGTCTCTGCAGTGCGGCATCCAGGTACGCTCCAGGGTGTTGAGAAGTGTGCATGAACCAGGACTGTGTTGGACGGTGTGTGTGTCCTATGGGGCGGTGAGCCTTATCAGCAGCAGAAGACCTGTGCTTCACAAATAGCCATAAAAAGGATCAGCCCCACCTTCCAAAGCCTGAAACAATTGAGTGCTCCCATACCTAGGGCTAGCCCCACTCACTCACTTAGCTGCACTCCTAAGAGAACTGACAACAGCCTTGTAGGCCTGAGGCCTAGAGCAACTGCAAGCCCCTGAGCCTAGCAACCAGCTGCACTGGGTACCAACCCAATTAAGAGAAAAACTGCAATAGGAGTGTGCTGATAGACTGTAGCCAATGGTGCTGAGCCCCCCCAAACTGGATTTACAAACAGCGGGCCAGGGAAGGAAAGACTAGACTCCCTGGGTACCTACACTGGGAGCAGCCCTGCCACAGCAGGACACAAATAGCCCACCAAGGGGTCACTCCTGGATCTTCTGGACTGGTGATGAGAGGGAAGCACACTGCTGGGCCTCATAAGGCATCTCATACATAAGGCCACTCCTCCACCATCAGGAGACATAGCTGACTCACCTAATACATAGAAATAAACACAGAGAAAGAGGCATAATGAGGAGGCAAAGGAATACTTTCCAAGCAAGGGAACAGGACAAAACCCCAGAAAAATGACTGAATGAAACAGAAACAATAGAACTACTTGACAAAGAGCTCAAACAAAATATCATGAGGATGCTCACAGATATTGGGAGAAGACTGGATGAACAAAGTGAGCACATCAGCAAAGAACGGGAAGATATTTTAAAAAGTCAGAAAGAAGAATACAATACTGAAAATGAGAAAACCACTAGGGGGACTCAATGGCAGAGTAGAGGATGCAGAAGAACACATCAGCGAGCTAGACAAAAGACTAGAGGAAATCACCCAAGCAGAACAGAAAAAAGAATTAGACAGACGAGAACAGTCTAAGGGAACTCTGGGGCAATATCAAGCATGCTAACATTTGGATTATAAGTGTCCAAGAAGGAGAAGAGAGAGACAAAGGGGAAGAGAATTTATTTGAAAAAATAATAGACAAAAATTTTCCTAACCTGTGGAAGGAAACAGACATCCAAGTTCAGGAAGCACAGAGAGCTCCAAACAAGATAAGCACAAAGAGGCCCACACCAAGACATATTATAATTAAAATGTCCAAAATTAAAGATAAAGAGAGAATCCTAAAAGCAGCAAGAGAAAGGCCACAAGTGACATATAAAGGGAAGCCCATCAGCCTATCAGTGGACTTCTCAGCCAGACTCTACAGGTTAGAAGGGAATGGCACAATGTATTTAAAGTGCTAAAAGGAAAAATACCTACAGCCAAGAATACTCGATCCATCAAGGTTGTCATTCAGAATGGAAGCAGCGATAAAGAGCTTCCCAGAAGCAAAAATTAAAGGAGTTTATCACCAAGAAACCAGTTCTACAAGAAATGCTGAAGGGACTTATTTCAGTGGGAAAGCAATGACCACAAATAGAGATTTAAAAAAAATTATTATCCAAAAGACAAAACAACAACAAAAAACAGGCAATAAAACCACTTGCAAAGGTAAAAATATAGTAAATCTAGGATATTAACTACCTGTGAAGATAATATGAATGTTAAAAGACAAATGTACTAAAATCACCTGTTTCAATGATAAGAGGGTAATTGATGGACACCCACTAAACAAGAGACAATATATGATTTGAAAAACCTCAAATGTGGGAGGAGGGGAGTGAAAAAGTAGAGCTTTTAGAAAGAGGTCAAGCTAAAGAGTCTATCAACTCAATATAGACTGTTATATGCATAGTATATTAAATAGGATCCTCATGGTAATCACAAATCAGAAACCTATAACAAGCAAGAAAAAAAGTAAGACAAAAGAAATCAAACATATTAATAAAGATAGCCATCAAACCACAAGGGAAGAGAGCAAGAGAAAAAGACAGGAAGTATTAAAACACTCAGAAAAAAAGTTACAAAATTTAAATAAATACATATTTATCAATAGCTACTTTAAAAATCAATGGACTAAATGCTCAAATCAATGGCATAGGGTGGCCAGTTGGATAACAAAACAAGTCCCATGTATATGCTGCATACAAGAGACACAGTTCAGATTTAAAGACATTCACAAACTGAAAGTGAAAGAATGGAAAAAGATATTCCATGCAAATAGCAAAGAAAAGAAAGTGGGGGTAGCAATACTTATATCAGACAAAATAGACTTTAAAACAAAACCTGTAACAAGAGTCAAAGATGGGCACTACATAATGATAAAGGGAACAATCTAACAAGAAAATAGAACACATGTAAATATCTATGCACCCAACATAGGAGTTCCTACATATATAAAGCAATTATTAACAGACATAAAAGGAGAAATAGTAACACAATAATAGTAGGGGACTTTTAACACTCTGCTTACACCAATGGATAGATCATCCAAACAGAAGATCAACAGGGAAACACTGGCCTTAAAGGACACATTAAACCAGATGGACTTAGTAGATATACACAGAACATTCCATCCAAAAACCACAGAATGCACATTCTTTTCAAATGCCCAAGGAACATTCTCCAGGATGGATCACATATTAGGCCACCAAAAAAGTCTCAATAAATTTAAGATCGAAATAATACCATGCATTTTTTCTGACCACAAAGGTATGAAACTAGAAATCAACTACAGGAAGAAAACTGGAAAAGCCACAAAAATGTGGAGATTAAACAAAATGCTACTGAACAATGATTGGGTCAATGAAGAAGTCAAAGGAGAAATCAAAAAATTCCTGGAGACAAATGAAAATGAAAACAAGACATGCCAAAATCTGTGGGATACAGCAAAAGGGGTTGTAAGAGTGAAGTTTATAGCTAGTCAGGCTTACCTCAACAAACAAGAAAAATCCCAAATAAACAATCTAAAAGCACATCTAAAGGTACAGGAAAAAGAACAACAAAGCCCGAAATCAGCAGAAGGAAGTAAATAATAAAAGTCAGAGCAGAAATAAACGAGATAGAGACGAAAAAAACAATAGAAAAAATTCATGAAACCAAGAGTTGGTTCTTTGAAAAGATAAACAAAATTGACAAATCCTTAGCTAGACTCACCAAGAAAAAAAGAGAGAAGGCTCAAATAAATAAAATCAGAATTGAAAGAGGAGAGATTACAATGGACACCTCAGAAATACAAAAGATAATAAGAGAATACTATGAAAACCTATACACCAACAAATTGGATAATCTAGAAGAAACGGATAAATTATTACAAACATACAACCTTCCAAACCTGGACCAAGGAGAAGTACAGAATTTGAATAGACCAATCACCAGTAAGGAGATTGAAACAGCAATCAAAAACCTCCCACAAAATAAAAGTCCAGGACCAGATGGCTTAGCTGGTGAATTCTACCAAACATTCAAAGGAGAATTAATACCTATCCTTCTCAAACTCTTCCAAAAAATTGAAGAGGAGGGGAGGCTTCATTCTATGAAGCCAACATTATCCTGATACCGAAAACCAGACAAGGACAAGACAAAAAAAGAAAATTACAGGCCAATATCACTGTTGAACATTGATGCAAAAATCCTCAACAAAATACTAGCAAATCAAATACAACAATACATTAAAGACATCATACATCATGATCAAGTGGGTTTCATTCCAGGGATGCAAGGATGGTTCAACATCCGCAAATCTATCAATGTGACACACCACATTAAGAAAATGAAGAATAAAAATCACATGATCATCTCAATAGACGCAGAGAATGTATTTGACAAGATACAGCATCCATTTATGATAAAAAGTCAAAATAAAATGTGTATAAAAGGAAAATACCTCAACATAATAAAGGCCATATATGACAAACCCACAGCTAATATCATTCTCAATGGAGAAAAACACAAACGTATTCTTCTAAGAACAGGAACCAGACAAGGATGCCCACTGTCACCACTCTTATTTAACATAGTATTGGAAGTCCTCAGCAGAGAAATCAGGGAAGAAAAGGAAATAAATGGGATTCACATTGGAAAAGAAGTGAAACTGTCACTCTTAGCAGATGACACGATTTTATATCTAGAAAACCCTAAAGAATCCACTAAAATATTTTAGAAACAATAAAGGAATACAGTCAAGTCGCGGGACACAAAATCAACGTAGAAAAATCGGTTGTGTTTCTATACACTAACAATGAAGTAGCAGAAAAAGGCATTAAGTATACAATCCCATTTACAATTGCAACAAAAAGAATAAAATACCTAGGAATAAATTTAACCAAAGAGGTGAAAGATCTGTACACTGAAATCTATAAAACATTGTTGAAAGAAATTGAAGAAAACACAAAGAAATGGAAAGATATTCTGTGCTCTTGGATTGGAAGAATTAACATTGTTAAAATGTCCATACTTCCTAAAGCAATCTACAGATTGAACGCAATGCCTATCAAAGTTCCAACAACACTTTTCACAGAAATAGAACAAAGAATCCTAAAACTTATATGGAACAACAAAAGACCCCAAATGGAGAAAGGATTCCTGAGAAACAAGAACAAAGCTGGAGGTATCACACTCCCTGATTTCAAATTATACTACAAAGCCATAGTAACCAAAACAGCATGGTACTGGCACAAAAACAGACGCACAGATCAATGGAACAGAATTGAGAGCCCAGAAGTAAACCCACACATTTATGGACAGCTAATATTCGACAAGGGAGCCAAGAGCATACGATGGAGAAAGGAGAATCTCTTCAATAAATGGTATTGGGAAAACTGGACAGCCACGTGCAAAAGAATGAAAGTAGACCATTCCCTTACACAATGCACAAAAATCAGCTCAAAGTGGATTAAAGACTTGAATGTAAGACCTGAAAACATGAAACTTCTAGAAGAAAACATAGGCAGTATGCTCTTTGACATCGGTCTTAGCAGCATATTTTCAAGTCCCATGTCTTACCCGGCAAGGGAAATAAAAGAAAAAATGAACAAATGGGACTACATGAAACTAAAAAGCTTCTGCACAGCAAAGGAAACCACCAACCAAACGAAAAGACAACCTAACAAATGGGAGAACATATTTTCAAACCATATATCAGATAAGGGGTTAATATCCAAAATATACAAAGAACTCATACAACTCAACAACAAAAAAACCAACAATCCAATTAGAAAATGGGCAAAAGATCTGAACAGAGATTTCTCCAAAGAAGATATACGGATGGCCAACAGGCATATGAAAAGATGTTCAGCATCATTAGCTATCAGGGAAATGCAAATCAAAAGTACAATGAGGTATCACCTCACTCCAGTCACAATGGCTATAATTAACAAGACAGGAAACAACAATTGTTGGAGAGAATGTGGAGAGTTGGGAACCCTTGTACACCGCTGGTGGGAGTGCAAACTGGTGCAGCCACTATGGAAAGCAGTATGGAGTATCCTCAGAAAGTTAAGAATTGATCTACCATATGATCCAGCTATCCCACTGCTGGGTATTTATCCAAAGAACTTGAAAACGCAAAGGCATAAAGATACCTGCACCCCTATGTTCATTGCAGCATTATACACAATAGCCAAGACTTGGAAGCAACCTAGGTGCCCATCAAGGGGCACATGGATAAAGAAGACGTGGTATTTATACACAATGGAATACTATTCAGCCATAAGAAATCATGAAATCCAGCCATTTGTGACAACATGGATGGTCCTTGAGGATATCATGCTGAGTGAAATAAGTCAGAGGGAGAAAGTCAAATACCATATGATCTCACTCGTAAGTAGAAGATAAAAACAATGAGAAACAAATACATAGCAGTGGAGATTGGATTGGTGGTTACCATGGGGGAAGGGAGGGAGGGCAAAAGGGATGATAAGTCTCACGTGAGGGGATGGAATATAATTAGTTTTTGGGTGGTGAACATGATGTAATCTACACAGCATTCGAAATATATTATGATGTGCATCCAAAAGCTATATAATGTTATAATCCAATGTTACTGCAATTAAAAATACATAAATAAAATTTTAAAAATAGAGCCTCAAAAGCTTATCCTGAAGTTCACATGACCTTCTGGTATTCCCTCAGAGATGTAGCATTGGAAAGAACATCTCTCTCATCATTATAACAAGAATAAAAACCCTGGAAAATTGCAAACTGACTTCTCTTGAATTCATCATAAAACTGAGATTGCAGTGCAAACAGCTAACCCAAAATCTGTAGAGACAGGCATCTGCAGGGAGTAACAGGGGTCAGGTATTTGCTTATTGTTTTGCAGATACTACTGAACAACATATATACTCATAAGATTCAGTTAAAATTGTTAATGAATTGCTAAAGGTTGGTTGTGGGCTAGTGTGAGAATGTGCAGCCCCTGGCGGCTGCAGACATAGATGGTTTTGCATCCTCTTGAAGACTTTTCCTCTAGGAATTCCACTAGGTGCTGACAGGGAAGACCAAGAATGCTGAGAAAGATATCTTTATGGTTCTGGCTTGGGGAGGGGTACAGAACAGCAGCCATTGCTGAAACTGCCCAGATCATTCTACCTATATACCCTATGGAACAAAAGCCTTAATCTTCTTGGGGCAGGGCAATAAAACTATAGCTTGTGAGCACTGGTGAAAATTCACTGTAGCTGACAGAGAGGAATGACCAACACCACTGAAACTCTTCCCAGACCAATCTACTCTTTCTCCCCTAAGGAAAATGAGCCTTAATCTGCTGAAGAAGGGACAACAGGAACTGACGGCATTGGTGGAAACTCAGTACAGTTGGAGAAGAAAAACATAAAAAATGCTCTAATCCGGGAGGGGAAGGAATATGTGCTAGGCCCACCACTGTATTTAGAGGAGGAGCAGGAACACTTCTGAAGGTCACACCTCCAAGACTCAGGATAAGCCTGCCTAAGACTGAGGCTTAATCAGAACAGCATAGAATGTCCTTAGTCCCCTATTTCCCATTACTAGGCTGAAAAAACATCAAGTAAGATAATAGCACTCTACATTTTTAAGGGATGCAAGAGATAAATTGTCTCCAGGTAGCAGCACAAAGGTAAGAATCAACGTAAAAAATAAAGCAGCATGAAGAGACAAAGAAATCATCAGGACCAGACTCAGTTATGACACACATGTTGGAATTATCGGACAGGGAATTTAAAATAGTTTTAATATGTTAAAGCCTTTATTGGAAAAGGCAGGCAACACGCAAGATTAGATTGGTAATTTGAGCAGTGGGATGGAAAGTATAAGAAAGAATCAAACGTAAACACAAGAGAAAAAACACAATAACTGATGTGAAGAATGCCTTCAATGTGCTAATCAGTGGACTTGACACAACTGAGGAATCAGTGAACTTCAAAATAGATCAATAAAAATTACACAAACTGAAATGCAGAGAGAAAAAAGAGTAAAAAAAGAAAACAGGACAAAATATTCAAGAACTTTAGCACACTATCAAACAGTGCAATATATATGTAATTAGAATATCAGAAAGAGAAGAGAGAGAATGAGGAAGAAATACTTGAAAAAATAATTGCCAAAATTTTCCAAAATTAGTGACTGATACCAAACCACACATCCAAGTGTCTCAGAGAACACCAAGATGAGTAAATAAAATTTTAAAAAGAACCACACCACACCAAGAGATATCAAACTCAAACTGCACAAAATCAGGCAAAAAATAAAATCTTGAAGGCAGCCAGGTAAAAGGGGTGGGAGGAACACCTTACCTACAGAGGAATAAAGAGAAAAATTACTCTAGACTTCCTGTCAGAAGCCACAAAAGCAAAAAAGACAACAGAAATAAATCTTTAAAGTATGGAAAGTAAGAAAAAAAATCTGTTGATCCAGAATTCTAAATTCAGCAAAAATGTCCTTCAAAAATGAAGGCAAAACAAAAACTTTTCTTCAGACAAAAAAAGGGAAGAAATTCATCATCATCAAACCTGTTTTATGAGAAATATTAAAAGACATTATCTGGGCAAAAGTGGTATGTTGTAGGTAAGAAAACTGGATCTCCATAATTAAAGGAAGAGCTTTGGAAATAGGAATAAATGAAGGCAAAATGTATCTTTTTGTTTTTCATATTCTTAATTGTTCCAAACGATAACTGACTATTTAAAGCAATAATAATAACAATGTATTGGGTGTTTATAGCATATGTATAAATGAAATGAATACAACAATGACACAAGGAAAGGGTGGAATAAATTGAGAATATTCTGTCATAAGGTACTCAGACTACACATGAAGCAATATAGTGTTATTTGAAGGTGAACCCAAAGTACTTTAAAATGTACATTGTAAACCCTAGGGAAACCACCAAAAAGTAAAAACAAAAGGACATAAATTGCAAGTAAATACAGCAGATAAAATGGAATTATAAAAAATGCTCAAATAAAATGAGAAAAAGCAAAAAGAGAGAGAGAAAAGAAAAAAGAACACAGGCAATGAATAGAAAACAGCAAGATGGTAAACTTTAATCCAATGACATCAATAACCACTTTAAATGTGAATTGTCTAAACATACCAATTAAAAGACAGAGACTGTTAGATTCAATAAAAAAGCAAGACCCAAATATATGCTTTCTACAAAACACATAGAGCTGGGTCCAGTTCTAGACCTTCTTTTATCTCACTAACTCAAATATAAAATCTTCATGGAGTGGATGGACACCTATCTGAAAACTAAAAAGTAAATATAGGCAGGTGATTGGGGGAGAATATCAGAGTTTGAAATACAACCTAAACAGTTGTAAGTTCAACATTATTTTTTTTCCTTCCAGCATCTTGAGACTGAATTGAACATGACATGAAACCCAAAAGTGAGGATTATTTAGTAGACACAGGAGAAGCCTTGAAGTTTTGGCCCAAGGAGTGGAAAAGAGAGCTGCTAAAGTTCAGAAAGAATGTGGGAAATCTCTCAGGTTTTTATTTACTCTACTTGTTCTTTGGTCCCACAGTGGGGGTAGTGACCTCAAAGGCAGCCCAGAAGGAAGTAGTCCATATTGGGAACCTCCAGGAATCAAAACTCTAAGGGATGAGGCCCTTTCTCTAGATGGAGGCAGAACATCAAGAGAACGAAACTAAACTTCAAACTAATTTTTTCTCTATCTCTCCTGACAGTTGCTTATGCAAGTGACACAACCAAGAAAGTGGGTAGTTTCTGAACAGAGGACAGAAAATGGAAACCTAGAAAATTGAAAAGTACTGAAAAAATAAGGGAGAGGGAGCAGTTTAGAAAGGCAATTGTATGAAGCTGTTTTGAACCCCTGGGCTCACTTCTGACCTGTGAATGCTTTGATCATATCCTAATTAGCATAACAGATATTTGGAAACCGAACTAGCAAGAAAACCTTCACCCAAGTCCCAGACTGATCACTAAGTGGTGTACATGCAGGACTGATCTAAATAGTGCTGCAAAAGTTTTGAAAACTGAACTGATGTTGGAACCACAACACATAGAGGGTAAAACAAAAATATCAACTTCCATAAGATATAAACAAGATTCTGGGTCTCAAACAATGTTCACAATGTCCAAGATACAAACTAAAACCAATCATCATGCAAATAACCATGAAATCTCAACTCACCTGGAAAAAGACCATCAAAAGACATGAATGATGAGATGACACAGATGTTGGAATTGTCTTAAATTATCTATTAAGAACGCTTGAATGAGAAATAACAAACAATCTTGAAACAAATATTAAAATAGACTTAGCAAAGAAATAGAAGACATAAAGAAGAATCAAGTCGAAATTTTAAAACTGAAAAGTACAATAACCAAAATTTTAAAAACTCACTGAATGGACTCAGTGGCAGAATAGAAATGATACAGAAAAGAGTCAGTAAACTCAAAGATTCACCAATAGAAATCATCTAATATGAACAACAGAGAGACAAAATATTGAAAAAAAAAACCCCCAGAGATTCAGGTACTTGTGTACCAAAGCAACAACAAACGAGACTAATATTCATGTTATTGGAGTTCCAGATAGAAACGATAAATAGGAGGGCCTGAAAAAGTATTTGAGAAAATTATGACTGAAAATTTCCCGTGTTGATGAAAAACATAAACTGAGAGATTCAAGAAGCTAAGCAAATTCTAAATGGGGTAAAACCATGAAATCCCATCAAGATACATCATAATCAAACTGCTGAAAACTAAGGAAAAGGAAATAATCTTAAAAGTAACTGGAAAAAAAGTATATGTTACCTATAAGGGAACAACAATGATTCAAATGACTGCAGATTTGTTTTCAGAAACCACAGAGGCCAGAGCAAAGTGGCACAAAATTTTTAAAGTAATGAAAGAAAAGAATTGTCAACCTAGAATTTTATATCCAGCTAAAATATCTATGATTTGAGATGGTGAAATAAAAACTTTTTTTTAAGATTGGCACCTGAGCTAACAACTGTTGTCGATCTTTTTTTTTTTTTATGCTTTATCTCCCCAAATCCCCTTGGTATGTAGTTGTATATCTTAGTTGCAGGATCTTCTAGTTGTGACATGTGGGACGCCATCTCAACTTGGCCTGACAAGCAGTGCCATGTCCATGCCCAGGATCTGAACCAGCGAAACCCTGGGCCACCGCAGAGGAGCACACAAACTTAACCACTCAGCCACAGGGCCGGCCCCCAAAAGCTTTCTTAGTGAAGGAAAACTAAGAGAATATGTAACTGGCAGACCTTCGCTAAAAGAAATGCTAAAATAAGTTCTTCAGACAGAAAGAAAATGAAAAGAGTGACATCAGCATCATGGTAGAGTGAGTTTCTCCCTTTGTCTCTCCCCTCTAAGTTACAACCAGTAGGACATCCATAGACCAACAAAGGACTCTTAGCACAGCATGTCAGAATGCCTGAAAAATCTATACATCTGTATATCTGAAGGTGGATGGACTGGCCCTCCTGGAGGTGGTGGAACAAGGGGTGCAGTGACAGCAGCTCCCAAGAGCAGAGGTTCCAGGAACTGTGACTGTGCCCATGATCAGAGGTCTCAGGAAATTAAGTAATGCCCACAAATGGAGGCCCCAGGAATCCAAGCAGCCCACACTCCCAGAGGTGCCAAGAATCACTGTGGAGATCATGACTGGAGGATCTTGGAACTGCAACAATACCTGTGACCCAGTCCCCTCTCCTTCCCCCAGTGGCAGTGCTTCTGACACTGGTGCTTCCACTCGGGGGAGCTGCATTCAAGACCCCAATACCCATAGCAGCAGTGGTGGTGCCCATGACCTGAGTTTCCAAGTATTGCCCTGGAGGCCAAGACCAGAAGATGTGGGAACTGCAGCAGCACTTTCAACTCAGCCCCTCCCCTTGCCTGAGCAGTGGTGGGTGGAACTCATGACCTGAGGCTTCAGGAACTGCAGTGATATCCATGATCCAGCTCCCAGTGGTGGCACCCCCAAAACTGGCCCTGCCAGCAGCAGGGGCTGCATACAAGATGGACCCCCAGCAGAGGCAGCAGTGCCCCTGACCTGGGGGTACCAGGAACCATGCAGGCACTGGAGAATAGAGGCTTCAGGAACCCTAGCACCACTCATGACCCAGGTACCCCTCCCCCTGTGGCAGTGGCAGTGTCACCCATGACCCAAGCACACCCAGAAGTGGTGGTGACACCTACAGACCCAGCTCCCCCAGCAGCAGCATTGCCAGCACTCCCAAATAACCTAAAAGCAGCAGTGCATACAGCACACATGGCAGCAGTACACAAGGCTGTAGAGAGCCTGGTAACAGTGACAGCAGACCCATGACCCTGGTTACCCCAGCTGCAGGGGCACCTGGAACTTTGCCTCCCCATCCATATAATGGCACTTTCAGACCCAACAAACCCAGATATGCCAGAGGTGCCCATGACCCCAGCTCTTGTCCCACTCTCCCCCTCCACATGCCACAGTGGGGGATACTGTGACCCAGGCAACCATAGAAAGCAGCAGAAATTCTCATTATCCAGGTGACCCAGGGTGACATGTGTGACTGCAGCAACACTTAAGCAGCAAACCACTAGCAACCTCAGAGGCACAAGCAGCACAACCAAGGCACTGACAATACGTCTGGCAGAAGCAGTGGAGGGTGGAAAGCACAGGCTCACAAATACAACCAGAAGAAGCTCAGAATCAAAGTAAACAAAGCCTTATTTACCCAAATAAGAAAGATATTTGCTACCAAAAATGCACTAGCAGAGGAATAACTCATCAAGCACCTTGAAGAACTACAGTAACATGGTACCACAAAAAAGAAATTGATGACTCTCCAGGAACCAAACTTGAAGTCACAGAAGATAGTGAACTAACAGAGAATTCAAAATAGCTGTCATGAAGAAACTCAATGAATTACAAGAAAACTCAGAAAGATAGTTCAATGAGCTCAGGATTAAAATTAATGAACAGAAAGAGTGCTTCACAAAAGAGACTGAAACTCTAAAAAAGACCCAAAAAGAAAATCTGGAGCTGAAGAACTCAATAAATGAGCTGAAGAATAAAGTAGAAAGCATTGAAAATAGAGCAGACCATAAGGAAGAGAGAATTAGGGAGCTCAAAGATAGAAATCTAGAAATGATTCAGGTGAAAGAGGAGAGAGAACTAAGATTTTTTTTAAAATGGTGAAATTGTACAAGAAATATCCAACACAATTAGGAAAAGCAACATAAGGATAATGAGTATCCCAGAAAGAGAAGAAAAGGAGAAGAGAGCTGAGAGCTTATTTAAGGAAATAATAGCTGAAACCCTCCCAAACCTGGGAAAGGAAGTGGATATACAAATACATGAAGACAATAAAACACCCAGTTATCTCAATGCAAAAAAATCTTCTCCAAGGCACACTGTATGAAAACTACCAAAAGTCAACGACAAAGAAAGAATATTAATGGTGGCCAAAGAGAAGAAAACAATGCCCTACAAAGGACCCCCCCCCCCCCATTAAGCTACCAACAGATTTCTCAGCAGAAACTCCACAGGCCAGAAGAGAGAGAAACAATATATTCAAAATATTAAAATATAAAAACTGTCAGTCAAGAATACTCTATCCAGCAAATGTACCTTTCAAACCTGAAGGTGAAATAAAGGCTGTCCCAGACAAACGAAAGCTCAGGTAGTTCATTGCCACTTGACCTGCCTTAGAAGAAATCTTGAAAAAAGCTCTCCTGGGGCCAGCCCCATGGCCGAGTGGTTAAGTTTGTGTGCTCCACTTCCCACAGCTCAGGTTTTGCTGGCTTGGATCCCGGGTGCGGACATGGCACCACTTGTCAGGCCATGTTGAGGCAGTGTCCCACATGCCACAACTAGAAGGACCTACAACTAAAAATACACAACTATGTGCTGAGGGGATTCAGGGAGAAAAAAAGCAGAAAGAAAAAAGAAGATTGGCAACAGTTGTTAGCTCAGGTGCCAATCTTTAGGGGGAAAAAAAGGAAAGAGCTCTCCTACATGAAACAAAAAGGCAAAGGTACACAAAGCTTTAAGCAAGGTGATAGATAAATAGATGGAATCAGAAAATTGCAACTCTATACCAGACTACTTTAGTAAACGCTTAATTATAACATAAAGGTTAAAGGGAAAGAAAGCACTAAATGACTATAACCACTTCAATTTGGTAAGAAACTCACAATACAAAAAGAGATGATTTGTGACAACAAAAACATAGAGGGGAAGAGGAAAAGGATGGAACTTGCATAGGCTAATGGAGATAAGATGCTATCAGCAGAAAAAAGACCATCTCATCTATGAGATCTTTTATAAAAAACTCATGGTAACCCCCCAAAAAATTTTAGCGCAGAGTCACATAACATAAAAAAGAGGAAACTGAGAAATACATCATGGAAAACCACCAAAATGAAATGGCAGACAGAAATACAAGGAAAAAGAAACAGTGCAAATGTAGAACAATGAGAAAACAAAAGATAAAATGACAGTATTAAGCCCTCATATAACAATAATCACTCTAAATGTTAATGGAGTGAATTCACCAGTCAAAAGACACAGAGTGGCTGAATGGATTAAAAAACAAGACCCAACAATATGCTGCCTCCAGGAAATACATCTCATCTCTAAAGACAAACATAGGCTCAGAGTGAAGGGATGGAAGATGATACCCCAAGCAAATGGCAACCAAAAGAAAGCAAGTGTAGCCATACTTATATCAGACAAAATAGACTTAAAGCCAGAAAAGATAACAAGAGACAAGGATGGACATTACATGATGATAAATGGAATAATCCACAAAAAAGACATAACATTTATTAATATATGTGCACCTAACATAGGAGCACCAAAGTACATAAAGCAACCATTAACACACCTAAAGGGAGAAGTTAATAGCAACACAATAATAGTGGGGGACATTAAAACCCCACTAACATCAATAGATCATCCAGAGAGCAACAAGGAAACATTGGCCTTAAATAAAATACTAGATCAGTTGAACTTAATATATATAGAACATTCCATCCAAAAGCAGCAGAATACAGAATCTTCTCAAGTGCACATGGAACATTCTCAAAGATAGACCATATGTTTGGAAACAAGACAAATTTAATAAATTTAAGAAGACTGAAATCATAGCAAGCACCTTTTCTGACCACAATGGCATGAAACTAGAAATCAAATACAAGAAGAAAGCTGGAAAATTTACAAATCCATGGAGACTAAACAACATGCTACTGAACAGCTATTGGATCAATGAGGAAATCAAAGGAAAAATCAAAAAGGTTTGGAGACAAATGAAAAAGAAAACACAACATACCAAAACTTACATGATGCAGCAAAAGTGGTACTAAAAGGGAAGTTTATAGCAATACAGGCATACATCAAGAAACAAGAAAAATCTCAAGTAAACAATATAATATTACACTTAAAGGAAAAATGAAAGTAAGAACAAAGC
Source organism: Equus przewalskii (assembly GCF_037783145.1). NCBI lineage: Eukaryota > Metazoa > Chordata > Mammalia > Perissodactyla > Equidae > Equus > Equus przewalskii. The sequence goes on along the minus strand of NC_091863.1, from coordinate 42,593,913 downwards.
TCAAAGTCAGTAGAAGGCAGTAAATAATAATCATCAGAGTATAAATAAATAAAATAGAGACTAAAAAGACAATAGAGGGGCTGGCCCCATGGCTGAGTGGTTAAGTTCACATGTTCCACTTAACCCTGTCTCCAGCAGCCCAGCATTTTGCTGGTTTGGATCCTGGGCGTGGACATGGCACTGCTCATCAGGCCATACTGGGGCGGTGTCCCACATGGCAGAACTAGAAGGACCTACAACTAGAACATGCAACTATGTACTGGGGGGCTTTGGGGAGAAGAAGAAGAAAAAAACAATTGGCAACAGATGTTAGCTCAGGTGCCAATCTTAAAAATAAAGACAATAGAAATGATCAATGAAACTAAGAGCTGGTCCTATGAAAACCTAAACAAAATTGACAAACCATTAGCCAGACTTACTAAAAGAAAAAAAGAGAAGACTCAAATAAATAAAATCAGAAATGAAAGAGGATAAATTACAATGGATACCATAGAAACACAAAGGATTATAAAAGAATATTCTGAAAAGCTATACATCAACAAGTTGGATAACATAGAAGAAATGGATAAATTCTTAGAATCATAAAACCTCCCAAAACTGAAAAAGGAAGAAATAGAAAAACTGAACATACCAATCACTAGTAAAAATATTGAAACAGTAATCAAAAACCTCCCCTAAAACAAAAGTCCAGGACCAGGCAGCTTCCCTGGTGAATTCTACCAAACATTCAAAGAGGATTTAAACCTATACTTCTCAAACTCTTCTAAAAAGTTGAAGAGGATGGAGTGTTTTGTAACTCATTTTATGAGGCCAACATTATGCTGACACCAAAACCAGGCAAGGACAGCACAAAAAAGAAAATTACAGGCCAATATTGCTGATGAACATAGATGCAAAAATCCTAAAAAAAAAAATTAGTAAACCAAATAGAACAATACATTAAAAGGATCATACACTACAATCAAGTGGAATGTATTTCAGGAATGCAGAGGTTTTTCAATATCCACAAATCAATTAACAAGATATAACACATCAACGAAATGAAAAATAAAAATCACGTGGTCATCTCAACAGATGCAGAGAAAGCATTTGACAAGATTCAACATTCACTTATGATAAAAACTCTGAATAAAATGGGTATAGAAAGAAAGTATCTCAACATAATAAAGGTCATACACAACAAACCCACAGCTAACATCATACTCCATGGTGAAAAACCGAAAGCTATCCCTCAAAGAAGAGGAACAAGACAAGGATACCCACTCTCACCAATTTTATTCAACGTAGTATTGGAAGTCCTAGCCAGAGCAATTAGACAAGAAAAAGAAATAAAAGTTATCCAAATTGGAAAGGATGAAGTAAAACTGTGACTATTTGTGGATGACATGATTCTCTATATAGAAAACCCTGAAGAATCCACCAAAAAAGTATTATAAATAATTAACAAATACAGTAAAATTGTGGGGTACAAAATCAACATACAAAAATTAGTCATGTTTCTACACACTAACAGCAAACTAGAAGAAAGAGAAATCAAGAAAACAATCCCATTTACAATCTCAGCAAAAAGAATAAAATACCTAGGAATAAATTTAACCAAGGAGGTGAAAGACCTGTACACTGAAAACTGTAACACATTGAGGAAACAAACTGAAGAAGACACAAAGAAATGGAAAGATATTATGTGTTCATGAATTGGAAGAATTAACATGGTAAATGTCAATATTACCTAAAGCAATGTACCAGTTCTACGTAATCTCAATCAGAGTCACAAAGACATTTTTCATGGAAATAGAGGAATCCTAAAATTTATATGAACAACAAAAGACTCTGAATAGCCAAAGCAATTCTGAGAAAAAAGAACAAAGGTAGAGCTATCACACTCTCTGATTTCAAAATATAATACAAAGCTATAGTAACCAAAATAGCACAGAACTGGCACAAAAAAAGACACACAGATCAATGAAACAGAATTGAGAGCCCAGAAACAAATTCACATACTTATGGACAGCTAATTTTTGACAGAGGAGTGAAGAGAATACAATGGAGAAAGGAAAGTCTCTTCAATAAATGGTGTTGGTAAAAGTGCACAGACACATGCAAAAGAATGAAAGCAGACCCTTATCTTACACCACACACAAAAATTAACTCAAAATGGATTAACGACTTGAATGTAAGACCTGAAACCATAAAACTTCTAGAATTAAACATAGGCAGTAGGCTCTTCTACACCAGTCTTAGCAGTATCTTTTTGAATAAGTCTCCTCTGGCAAGGGAAACAAAAGAAAAAATAAACAAATGGACTACATCAAACTAAAAACCTTCTGCACAGCAAAGGAAACCATCAACAAAACAAAAAGACAACCTAGCAATCGGGAGAAGATATTTGTAAAACATATCTCCAATAAGAGGTTAATGTCCAAAAAATATAAAGAACTCATACAACTCAACAACAACAAAAAGCCAAACAATCTAATCAAAAACTTGGCAGAGGGTCTGAATAGACATTTTTCCAAGCAAGATATACAGATGGCCAACAGGCACATGAAAAGATGTTCAACATCACTAATTATTAGGGAAATACAAATCAAAACCATAATGAGCTATCACTTCATGCCTGTCAGAATGAGTCTTATTAAAAAGACAAGAAATAACAAGTGTTGGAGAGGATGTGGAGAAAAAGGAACCCTCATACACTGCTGGTGTGAATGTAAATTGACGTAGCCATTATGGAAAACAGTATGGAGCTTCCTCAAAAAATTAAAAATAGAAATACCATATGACCCAGCTATCTCACTTCTATGTATTTGTCCAAAGAACATGAAAAGATCAATTTGAAAAGATATATGCATCTCTACGTTCTTTGCAGCATTTTTCACAATAGCCAAGATTTGGAAGCAACTTAAGTGTCCATCAGTGGATAAATGGATAAAGAAGATGTAGTATATATATACAATGGAATACTACTCAGCCATAATAGAAGTGAAATCTTGCCCATTTGTGACAACATGAATGAACCTTAAGTGCATTATGCTAAACCAAATTAAGTCAGGTGGGGAAAGACAATTACCATATGAGTTCACTTATATGTGGAAGATAAACAAGCAAACACACAGATATGGAAACAGATCGCTGTTTATGAAAGGGGAAGAAGTGGGGGAGTGCGAAGGGGTAAAGGGGTACTTGTGTACAGTGACAGATGGCAACTAGACTTTCGGTGCTGAACATGATACAGTCTATACAGAAGTTGATATATAATCAGGTACACCTGAAATTTATAGACTATTATAAACCAATGTTACCTCAATAAAAATCAAATTTAAAAATCTAAAAAGAATGAAAATGATCTCTGAAGGAAGCTAACAATGTCAGGAATAAGGGAACTGCAACAGAAATGTTAAATATCTGGACAAATAGATATTTTTACATTTTGATGTCCTTTAAAACATGTTGGATGTTAGAAAGCAAAAAATATAACATTGTGTAACACTGAATGATGTGATCTCAATGCATGTATATGTAACATATAAGACAAATATAGCACGAAGACAGAAGCATAAAGTTACATATATGGTGGTAAAGTTTATACATTCATATTGAAGTAGTAACAGATTGATTCTACACAGATGGAGAAGTTGTGTGTATTTTGCAGTCCCTGAGAGACTACTAAAAATTATGCCAAGACAAATAGTAAAAATCACAATAGAGAAAGGAAAATTAAATACTAAAAATTGTTCAAATAAACCAAAAGAAAATAGGAAAGGGGGGGGAATGAACCAAAAAAAAAAGAGGGAACAAATAGAAAACATATAAGAAAATACTACATCTAAATCTAAATAGAGACAATTCCCCTTATAATGGTTCAACTTACTATTTTTTTAATTTAGATGGTGGGTTCCAGCATGGGAGCTCAATCTATTGTTGAATTGCGCAACTCTTGAGGGATTCATCTTACTTCAAAGATTTACTGAAGGATGAATATGTCTACATTGTAATGGACTGTTACATTTTTTTTCATTTTTTTAACTTTTGAAATACATAGACACACACACTTCAATAAATCATCTTGTGAAATGACACTGTGTGTGCATGTGTGTGTAAAAGTTTCTACTGCTTTAAAAAATCTTTGAAAACTGTTGATCTTGTTCAACTTAATGCATTTTTGACATGATATTTTCAACTTAATGATAGGTTTATTGGGACATAATCCCACCATAAATCGAGGAAGATCTGTATACCGACAATTATATTAAAGGTAAGTGGTATAAGTACATCAATTAGGAGAGAGCCAAATACTCTTTGGATTAAAAATCTTATTACCCAAATATAGGCTGTAAATTCTACACAATATCTTCAGGAAACAGGAGGACAGGAAAACATTTCTCAACTTATTTTATGAGGCCAGCATTACCTTGACACCAAAACCAGAAAAAAATGGTACAAGAAAGAAAAATAAAAACCAATATCATTCATGAACATAGACACAAAAATCCTCAAAAATACTGGTAAATCAAATTTTACCATATAAAAAATAAATAATAATACACCACAACCAAGCACAGTTTATTCCAGAAATGCAAGGGTGGTTCAATACATGAAAATTAATCAGAGTAAAGAAGCAAAACCCCATATTATATCAAGAGATGAAAAAATAACTTTCAACATGGGGCTGGCCCCGTGACTGAGTGGTTAAGCTCGCGCGCTCCGCTGCAGGCGGCCCAGTGTTTCGTTGGTTCGAATCCTGGGCGCGGACATGGCGCTGCTCATCAAACCACGCTGAGGCAGCGTCCCACATGCCACAACTAGAAGGACCCACAACAAAGAATATACAACTATGTTCCGGGGGGCTTTGGGGAGAAAAAGGAAAAAAAATAAAAAATCTTTAAAAAAAAATAAAAATAAAAATAACTTTCAACAAAATACAACATCCATTCTTGATGAAAACCCTCAGCAAACTAAGACTAGAAGGGAACTTCCTCAACCAGATAAAGAACATCTACAGGAGCCGGCCCCGGGGCCAAGCGGTTAAGTTCACGTGCTCCGCTTTGGTGGCCCAGGGTTTCGCCAGTTCAGATCCTGGGCGCAGACATGGCACCAACTCGTTAGGTCATGCGGAGGCAGCATCCCACGTGCCAGAACTTGAAGGACCCACAACTAAAAAATTACACAGCTATATACTGGGGGGATTTGAGGAGAAAAAGCAGAAGAAAAAAAGAAGATTGGCAACAGTTGTCAGCTCAGGTGCCAATCTTTAAAAAAAAAAAAGAATAAAAAAAAGAATATCTACAAAAAAACTCCTACAGCTAACATCATACTTTATGTTGATAGACTGAATGCCTTCCTAATAACAGGGACAAGGCCAGGATGTCCACTCCCACCACTCCTACAGAACTCCTAGTCAATAATATAAACTAATATTATAAACTAATAAGTGAGTTTATCAAGTCCACAGGATACAATGTCAACACGCAAAAGTCAGTCATGTTCCTATAAACAAGCAGTGAACTATTCAAAGCCAAAATTAAAAAAAAAATTAAAATAGCTCTAACAAGATAAAATACTTAGGTATAATATATATAGGATCTATATGCTAAAAACTACAAAATGCTGCTGAAAGAAATCAAAGAACTAAATAAATAGAAAGACATACTGGGTTCATGAATTGGGAGACAACATAGTAAATATCTCCATTTTCTCCAAATTGGCTTATAGATTTAACACAATACCAATCAAAAATTTCACCAGGATTTTTTTGAAGGTATAGACAAGCTGATTCTAAAATTAATATGGAAGGGAAAAGGAATTAAAATGGTTAAAATAATTTGCAAGATAAGAACAATTTTGGAGGAACCACCCTACCTGATTTTAAGACTTATTATAAAGCTACAGTACTCAAGACAGTATGGTATTGGCAAAAGGATAAACATATAGATCAGTGGAATGGAATAGAAAGCCCCGGAATAGACCTACTCAAATACGGTAAACCGATTTTGGACAAAGGTACAAAGGCAATTCAAGGGAGAAAATAGTGTATTCAACAAATGGTGCTAGAATAATTGGAAGTCCATATGCAAAAAATGAACTTCAGCACATACCTTTACTTTATGCCAAAAGTAACTCAAAATGGATCATTGGCTTAAATGTAAAATGTGAAGCTATAAAACTTCTAAAAGAAAACATAGGAGACAATTTGCATAATATTAGGTTTGGCCATGAGTTGTTAGTTATGTCACAAATGGCACTATCCATGAAAAAAAATAATAAATTGGACTACAAAAATTTTAAATGTTTATCTGTGAAAGACACTGTTAATAGAACAAAAAGAAATGCTATAGATTTGGAGAACACATTTACAGATTACATATCTGGTGTATTCAGAATATATAAAGAACACTTAAAATTAGAGAAAATCTAATTTCAAAAATTGGCAAAAGATATAAACAAACATTCCACCGACCCAAATATACAAATGGTAAAGAAGCTTATTAAAAGATATTCAATAGCATCAATCACTAAGGAAATGCAAATTAAAACTACAATGAAATACACATTGAGACATAACTATTAGAATAGTTAAAATTCAATATATATATCATATATATATTATATATATAATATGTATAAATATGACAATGCCAAATGCTGGTGAGTATATAGAGCAAAAGGAACTCTCATTCATTGCTAGTAGAAATATAAAATGGTTGAGGCATTTTGGAAAATAGTTTGGCAGTTACTTATAAAGTTTAACATATACTTAACACATGACCCACCACTTCCACTCCTAGATATAGGAAAGTGAGTTAAAAAATTAAATTTACACAAAAATGTATATGAGAATGCTTATAGAGATTTATTAAAAATCACTAAACACTAGGGGGCTGGCTCCGTGGCTGAGTGGTTGGGGTCGCACTCTCTGCTGCAGGCGGCCTGGTGTTTCGTTGGTTCAAGTCCTGGGCGCGGACATGGCACTGCTCATCAAACCACGCTGAGGCAGCATCCCACATGCCACAACTAGAAGGACCCACAACGAAGAATATACAACTATGTACTGGGGGGCTTTGGGGAGAAAAAGGAAAAAATAAAAATCTTAAAAAAAAAAATCACTAAACACTAGTAACAACTAAGATATACTTCAAGCAGTGAATGGACAAACTGTGATACGTTCACAAAATAGAATAGTATTCAGCAATTAAGGAACCAATGATTTGCACAACTAGGATAATCTCAAATGTATTATGCTAAGAGAAAGAAGTCAGATCCAAGAGCTAACATATCATGTAATTCCGTTTATATAACATCCTGGAAAAGGCAAAATTATAGGAACTGAGAACAAATCAGTAGTTGTCAGGGGTTGGAGGAGGTCAGAAAAGTTGGCTATAATGGGCTGTACAAGAGAATTTTTAGGATGATGGAATTGTTCTGTATGGTACTGTGGAAGTGGATACCTGATTCTGTGTATTTGTCCTAAACCCATAGAACTGAATTTTGCTGTATTAAAATTTTAAAAAATCAGCCAAGATAACTAGGTAACCCAGTACTGAATACAGTTTGTGCCAAATGACTCTAACTGCATTACAAATGTATAGCATAACCTCACTGAATGGGGTGGAGATAGAAAACCTGAAATAAGTAACTATGGAAAATGGTGTTTTGACTGGATACTGTAAGACTAATGACAGAGAATAAACTGTACATAGATACTGTACTCTAGTTGGTAAATTTGCTTCTCACAGGGGTACAAGCTAACAATTCTGAAACTGCTACTGTTGAATGAATAAATAAATTGTAGCTAATGGGAGCCAGATATCTCACTGTCTGAGAAGCTACAAATAAAGGAGAAAGTCTAGAATGAACCTTGCAGTGCTGGACTAAGGTCAGAAATATCAGTATTAACCCCTTTTTATTTTAATGTATACACAGATAGATTTGGAAATATAGATATGTGTATGCATATGTTGGTATGCCTTCATTTATTTCCTAGCTCTGTCTGCTGAGAGGACTAGAAGCAGTGACACTCCTAATAAAAAGCCACATCTGGCACCCAGATCTTGGTTTCTAAATACCATTCTTCAATGAAAAGAACCATGAATCCTCGGAGAAATGGCTAGGGTATCTTGTAGTTTGAGAAATTAAGGAAGTGCTTAAAAAGGGGGGAATGAATGAGAGCATGTCAAAAGGATACAGAAGTTAACCTGAAAGAGCTCCTGAAGGCCAAAGCTGGAAAAAGTTGAGCAAGAAAGTAAATAAGTACAGTATTGAGTTATAACCCAAAGGATAAACAAAATAGTTATGATTCCATACAGTTATATATAAATAATTGAATAAAGAAACAAATGGGTGAGAAGGGACAAAGCTTCTTCACAGAAAGATTCCAAATAAATGTAGAAGGAATGAAGGAAACAGAAAATCACCATTAGAACACCACTGCAATAATTGCTACAGGCACGATCCACCGAAGAATGCTAAAATTGGTGTGTGAAAACTTGAGTATCTGGATATTTGTACAGCCTCAAAGAATTTTTTCCCAAATTACTGTGGTGGTTTTAATATGTTTCTACAAATTATTTAGTGCTCCTCCCTCCAGGAGGTGGTGTTTGATTCCTCTCCTCTTGAGCATGGGCTAGACTTAGTGACTCACTTCCAAAGAATGGAGTATGGAAAGGAAAAATAGTAACTGGGAAGACTCCACTTAATCCAAGTACATAATATCATCAGAAATAAGTCCTATTTATATCATGTTCCTCCTGATATGTGATGAGAAGGGCATTTCACCTCTATGGTATTCCTCCGAAAACCCATAACTCTAGTCTAAACATGAGAAAATATCAGACAATCTCAAGCTGAGGGTCATTCTACAAAATATCAGACCAAAATTGTCAAGGTCATGAAAAATAAGCAAAGACTGAAAAACTGTCACAGATTTGAGGATTCTAAGGAGATATGACAACAAACCCAACGTGGTATGCTAGATTGGATCTTGGAACATAAAAAAAGACATTAGTGGAGGGGCTGGCCCCGTGGCCGAGTGGTTGGGTCTGTGCGCTCCGCTGCAGGCGGCCCAGTGTTTCGTTGGTTCGAATCCTGGGCGCGGACATGGCACTGCTCATCAAACCACGCTGAGGCAGCGTCCCACATGCCACAACTAGAGGGACTCACAGCGAAGAGTATACAACTATGTACTGGGGGGCTTTGGGGAGAAAAAGGAAAAAATAAAATCTTTAAAAAAAAAGGCCTTAGTGGAAATATTAAAGAAAGCTGAATAACTTCTATAGTTTTGTTAATAGTAATCACCAATGTTGATTTCTTAGTTTTGATAAATGTATTATGCTTATGTAAAGTGCTAACATCAGTGGAAGGTGGATGAAGGGTGCAGAGGAACTCTGTAAATCTCAACATTATTTCAAAATAAAAAGTTAAAAAATAAAAAGCTTACTCCTAGAACTGACTTATGTGGCCATCCATTTCCTGAACTCCTTTTCTACCTATCTAGTCATTTCAGCTTGATAAAACTCTTATTTTTCCCACGATCAAATCTTGTTCTTAGGAAAGGATCATGACAATCAGTTACATTCTCCCCAAGCTCTTCTGCAAGCTTCCAGGTAATTTTAAGTAGTACAATATTTTACTCAAGTTGTATATGGGAGATATTTCCATTTCTGGCAATATTTTGGACTAGATTTGTAAAGAACCCTTCTCAGTACAAAACACCTGCAAATACTGGATTTAAAACAAATTAAACATGTCTGTGGGGCCAGCCAGGTGGCACAGCAGTTAAGTGCACACATTCTGCTTTGGCTGCCCAGGGTTCACTGGTTCGGATCCCAGGTACAGACCTATGCATTGCTTGTCAAGCCATGCTGTGGCAGGCACCCCACATAAAATGGAGGGTGATTGGCATGGATGTTAGCTCAGGGCCAGTCTTCCTCAGCAAAAAGAGGAGGATTGGCAGCAGATATTAGCTCAGGGGTAATCTTCTTCTTCTTCAAAAAAAATTGCTGAGCTGGTGTGAAATTAATGTAAATCCCCAGAGGCCAGAAATGAGAAAAAAGTACAGATCTGAGAAATAAACAAGCACTAAAATCCATGTTTACCCTGGTAGCCTGGAGCAATGTTTAACAAGCCATGGATCATGACCCCATCAGTAGGCCATGAAATCAATGTAGTGGACACAATAGGCAGCATATAATACGTACCCTAATGCTTTCTATCTCTTGTTATTCATGCCATTGTGTAGTCACTTCTGCTTGAGTGTGGGCTGAGTCTAGTGACTTGCTTTTAACCGATAGAATAGGGCAAAATTGACATGGGATATCACTTCTGAGATTTTATCACAGAAAGACTCTGGCCTCTATCTTATTGGTACTCTCTTGCTGTCTCACTGGTTTGCTGTGATGGAAGCCAGCTGTTATACTGTGAGCTGCCCTAGGGAGAGGCCCATGCGGCAAAGAGCTGAAGGGAGTCTCTGGCCAACAGCCAGTGAGAAACTGAGGGCCTCATTTCAACAGATGTTGAGGAACTGAATCTTGCCAACAACCACGTGAATGAGCTTGGAAGTGGATCCTTCCACAAAAAATCCTTGAGATGAGTGTAGTCAATACCTTGATTGTAGCCTTGTAAGAGATCCTGAGCCAGAGGACTCAGCTAAGTTGCACACTGATCTCTGACACACACACAGACTGTGAGATAATAGATGTTTGCTGTTTTAAGCCACTAAGTTTTGGGGTAATTTATTACAGAGCAATAGACAAATAATATGGTGGGTCATAAAAAGCTTTTTTCTTCCTACATATATATACATATGTGTGTGTGTGCTCATTGAGTGAGAAGGTACATATTTCTTCTGTGAGTCACCATCAAAGATTGAAAAGTTCCTGGGTTAGAACTTGAGCTTTAAGAGACAGCATGTACAGGAGATACTAAACAAAACTCTGGGCTCAAATTGGGAAGCTGGATCGGAGATTCTGCCTGAAGTCAGGACCCAACGAAGGTGACAATCAGTGAATGAAGAAAAAGCACTCAACTGAGAAAGACCATCTCAATCTTTTCTTTGTGAAGGGAAACAAAAGTATAAATAAATATTCCTGAGATTTCTTAACCCAAGCCTGCATTCATGTAGGTTTGGGTTTGGAATGTACACTGCCTCTGTGGAAAAAAAATATCAAGCCAACACATGCACACACACACACCAGGAAGAAAAAATCTGTATGAACAAGATTCCACAGGAACAACAAATTGAAGAATCAGAATTACAAAAACTGCAATTGGAATTATCTGATGCATACTATAAAATAAGTATGTGTGATATGTTTAAAGAAATGGAAAAAGGTATTAAAAATATATCAAAGAAATATGAGACTATCAAAAAAGACCACATGAATTTTTAAAAGAATCAAATAAAACATAAAAACTAAAAATAAAAGCATTCAAATTAAAAACAAAATGTATGGATTAAACAGCAAATTAAACAGAGGTGAAGAGAATTAGTGAATTGGAAGATAAATCTGAAGAATTTATAGATAATGTACCACAGGAAAAAGAAGATATGAAAATATGAAATAGAAATTAAAAGACATGAATAGAATGAAAAAGTCTACCATGGGTTTAATTGCAGTTCCAGAAGGAAAGGAGAGAGATAATGTGGGAAAAGAAATATTTAAATAAATTATATGTGAGAGAATTTTTCAGAATGGATGAAAGACACTAGGTGAGGCGAAGAAAGCCCAATTCAAAAAAATAAAAATGAAAAGAAGCAACATGTAGGAAAATCAAATAAAATTTCAGAACACTAAAGTCAAATAGATTTTAAAAGCAATCAGAGAAAAAGACAGATTACCTAATAAGAGTAACAATTAGATTTGCAGTTGACTTCTCAATGAAAACCAGAGATAGAGGAATAATATCACCAAATTCCTGTGAGAAAATAACTATTAACCCTGAATTGTGTATTCATTGAAGCTCTCTTCAAGAATGAGGATGAAATAAATACATTTTCAAGCAGACAATGAGAGAATTTATTATCAACAGACCTTCAATATGAGGGGTTCTATGGAATGTCTTACAGGAAGAAGAAAAATGGTCCCAGAAGGGAGGGCTAAGAGGCAAGAAGGAATGGCGAGCAAGTAAAATGGTAAATATGGGAAAATTAAGCCAATATTGACTTAGGAAAGAACAATAATAAAAATATCTAATTTGTGGGTTTATAAAACAAACAAAGGACTTTTAGTTCCAACAGCTTGGAAGTTGTTGATCTTGTCTTTACAACAACAGAAATCTGGTCAAACTGAAAATCAATGACTTTTCTTGGACCTATCAGAGAACTGAGGTCATGCAGAAAACTGCCACCCTGAAATCGGAAGAGTCAGGCACTTCTAGAGACAGACAGCATCTGAGATTTATTTACCTGGAACAGAAAGCACTTGATGTCAGAAACTAGTAAGAACACTTAAATAGTAATTTTGACAAAATGCTGGAGACTGTGTGGACTAGCGTGAGAGTGGGAAGTTCTGGAGGGCCTCCACACTTCTGCAAGATTTTCTTTCAAGAATTCCACAAGGTTTTCACTGAGAGAATACAAGAAAGCTCCCCATGTGACACAGGCAGGAGGAGGGCAAGAGTAGCCATTGTGAACCCCTCCTAGGCCCTTCTCCCCAACGAAGGCCTAAATTCCAAAAGGAAGGACTTCGCAATTCTGAAGTTTTACAATAGCTGGGGGAAGAAAGATCTGTCCCACACCAACCTGCTCCAGCATTCATATCTTACCCTAAGGAGAAAAATAAAAGCCATAGTCAATAGAAGAGAGGGTTTCAAGAAAATAGGCTGGGAATGCTGTAGCCAGAGATGGATAGAAATAATTCTGACGGACACAGCCCCAAGACACAGGCCCACTGTGCAATCCAAAGACTGGAACAATCAGAAGACTAGAGAACGTACCCCTGCTAAGTGAAATAAGCCAGTCACAGAAGTACAAAAACTGCATGATTCCACTTATATGAGGTATCTAAAATAGTCAAACTCATTGAAGCAGAAAGTAAAATGGTTATTGCGAGGAAATGGAAAGCTGTTGTTCAACAGGTACAGAGTTTGAGTTATACAAGATGACTAAGTTCTAGGGATCTACTGTACATTGTGCCTATAATTAACAATATTGTATTGTGCACTTAAAAATTTGTTAAGAGGGTAGATTTCATGTTAAGTGTTCTTGAAACAATCAAAAAGAAATTACCAGTTGCCTAATTTTGTTATAATACCAAAGAAAAATATAATTACCTAAAAACAAAGGCTATTAGCTAGCATACTGCTGTTTTTCCCAGGTACTGTACGTGAGGATGAATTTTTCTCCATATATTTCAACCAAGATAACACATTGAAACAGACTGAATGCAGAAGATATGAGAATACATTTATCTTCTATTATGCCAGGCATAAAAGAGATTTGCAAATATGCAAAACAATTTTTCCTTCCCATTAAAAAAAAGTTATTTTTAATGAAAATATGCAATTTATGTTAATGTGTAATGGGTTTATTATTTTCATGTTTAAATGAGTTAATAAATGCATATTTTAGATAAAACAGAAAAAGATATACCGTGCAATCATTAATTTTCAAAAAGCAAGAGTGGCTATATTAATATTCAGTAAATCAGGCTTCAGTGCAAAACAATTACTACATACAATGGGAGACATTACATAATGATAAAAGGAGCAATCTCCTAGGAAGGTATAACAATCGAAAATGTATGCGCACCAGACAACAGAGCTTCAAAATAAATGAAGCAAAAACTAATGGAGCTGAAAGGGGAAAGAGACACATCCACAAGTATATTCGAGGACTCCAACACACACTCTCAGCAACTGATAGAATTATTAGAGAATCAGGAAGAATACAGAAGAACTAAACAGCACACTAAATCAGCAGTATCTAGTTGACATATATAAAACACTATACCCAGAAACATCAAAGTAAGTATTTTGTTCAAGTGCCTATGGGATGTTCACCATGTTCATGTTTACACTCAGTAAATTGAAAATTATTGAAATTATACATAATGTATTCTCTGATCATAATGGAATCAAACTAAAAATCAATAAAAGAAAGAAGACAGGAAAGTCTCTAAACACTTGGAAATTAAAGAACATACTTCTAAATAATCCCTGATTAAAAAAAGAAGTCTCAAAAAATTTAAAAAATATGCACAGAACTGATTGAAAGTAAAAATACAACTTACCAAAATATGAGAGATAGTACAGCTAAAGCAGTACTATTTAGGGGACTTTATAAGACCACATGCTTATATTGGAAACAAGGAAAAGCGTCAGATGCCTCAAACCAATAATCCAAGATCCCACTTCAAAAAACTGGAAAAATAAGAGCAAAGTAAACAAAAGCAAGCAGAAGGAAGGAAATAATAGATGAAAGCAGAAATCAATGACTTTGAAAATAGAAAAACAATAGAGAAAATGAATTAAACAAAAATGCTGATTACTAAAAAGACTCAATGACATGGATAAACCTCTAGGCAAGATTGACAAATATAAAGAGAGAAGACATAAATCACTAATTTCAGAAATAAAAAAGAGGATATCACCACATATCCTGCAGTCATTAAGAAGCTAATAAGGGAATACTACAAATAATTCTACACTTATGAATCTGACTACTTAAACTATATGGACCAATTTCTTGAAAACCACAACCTCCTACAACTCAACCAAGATAAAACAGGCAATCTGAATAGTCCTATAACCATTAAAGTAATTGAAGTAAAAATAAAATCTCCAGAAATAGACATCTCTAGGCCCAGATGTATTCATTTGAGAAGTCCACACCACATTTAAAGAAGAATTAACACAACATCTTCAAGAACACAAGAAGAAGAGGAAGTACTCCCATCTAATTTTATGAGGCTAGAATTACCCTGATACCAAAACAAGACCAATAGAGTACCAAATAAAAAGCCTATAGTCCAATATCTCTCATGACTTAAATGCAAAAATCCTCAAGAAAACATTGGCAAATAGTATCCAACATTGCATAAAAAGAATTATATGCAATGATTAAGTGGGATTCAGTTCAGGTATGCGAGGCTAGATGAACATTCAAAAAATCAATCATGTAGTACACAATACTGACAAGCAAAGAAGAAAAATATATCAATTCACACAGAAAAAACACTTCATAAATTAAATACTCATTAATAATAAATATTATCAGCAAGTTAGGAATAGAGGTGAATTGCTTAAACTTGGTAAAGAACCTCTAGAACAAAAACCTATCATCATCATTATCCTTAAAAGTGAAAGATTGAATGCTTTCCCCCTAAGATCAGAACCAGTGTAAGGATGTTCACTCTTTCCACTCTTTTGACATAGTACTGGAAGTTCTAACCACTGCAATAAGGCAGTGAAGGGAAAGAAAAGGCATAGAGTTTGGAAAAGAATAAATAAAATATTCCCTATTTGCAATGTCATGATTATCTACATAGAAATCCCCCAAAACTATAAAAATTCCTAGAACTAACAAGTGAGTTCAGCAAAGTTGCAGGATACAAGATCAACGCACAAAAAAATCAATTATGAGA
Source organism: Equus przewalskii (assembly GCF_037783145.1). Lineage (NCBI taxonomy): Eukaryota > Metazoa > Chordata > Mammalia > Perissodactyla > Equidae > Equus > Equus przewalskii. Next base: position 42,578,335 of record NC_091863.1, on the reverse strand, counting down.
TTTTTCACTTCCATCATTAGGAGTTCTGCATACCCACTCCGCAATGAAACAAGCAAAGCTGGCAAATACTGCAAGAAAACAACCTTTTAAAATCTGGAAATTGTCCTAATGGAATACAGCACATGAAGAAGCATTTATTCAAGAAAATCTACTAAAATTCAGTAAGAACAGTGTGAGTCTGTGGCATTTGTGCCATGACCCTCACTATTTCCCCTCATGCTTAGCTTGATGGAACCTCCACTCGAGGTATGTGTGGCCAAGAAGGTGGGGTTCCCTTTATCCTCAGAGAGATCATCCAATCAAATTATGTGGCATCTCACTGGGAGAGGCAGACAACCAGCACTTCATATCCCTTTCAGCTCCAAGTTTCAGTGGCAAGTGTGGTTAACAGGTTGGAGATTCCCTTCCTCCACCCAGCCCCCATACATAGCATGAAGGCTATACCCTAGATGCAGCAGGCTGAGAATACTGGGGTCCTGATCACTCTCACTCCAATTTGCTCATAGGCCAGAGGTTCCACATCAGTATAGGCAAACAAGGAAGATCAGAGGCCACTGTCCCATCTAGTACCCATAGTAGTGGCTCAGAAAGTTTGCCCATGGAGAGAGGCAATCCACAAGACAAGAGAGCTCTGAAACTCTCCCCAAAGGCTTTGACTTTATTTGAAACAGAGTGCAGGGAAGCTCAAGCCTCAGGATGCTCTCAAAAACGACAGATCCACTTAATTAAGAGCAACAAGCTAAACCATAGGCCAGCTAGTTCACCAGAGAAAACCAGAGAAAGAGCCAGTTAAGAAGACCCTTCCAGGGTCTGAACAAATCTCAAAGATTGACTTCAAAAACTACCTTTTCCAGAGTTTAACTGGATAACACTGTTAAGCAATGTATGCCTCAGGGCACTGTAAAAAAAAAAAAAAATGAAGCAATCAGCTAGTAGTTAGTGGAGCCTAGAGTGTAATGCCAAATGAGGCTTACAGCTTAATAGAGAGATCAGGGAAAGATATAGTCAAAGTGAGCCCAAAGCCTATGTCTTCCAAGAAGTAACACCAAACACTTCACACTGCAGGGAAATAGATTGCACTAAGATAGCATATCCAAGTCACAAAGCAGCACACATCACACAAAAAGTTACAGGCATGCATCACTTAATGCGAGATGCATTCTGAGAAATGCATCATTGGGTGATTTCATCATTGTACAAATATCATTGAGTGTGTTTACACAAAGCTAGATGGTATAACCTACTACACACCTGGGCTATATGGTACTAATCTTATGGGACCACCATTGTATATGCGGTCTGTCATTGACCAAACCATTGTTATGTGGCACATGACTGTATATTGGAGTGAGGAAATGGCACAAAAAGGTAATTCAAACCCACAGGAACAAATGAACAGAACCAGACAGTAAATATAAAAAACTTTATAAATATATACATGCTCTCCACAATTTTCTCAGCTTCTTTAAAACATAAAGTAACAATTATAACAATACATTGTTGGTTTTTTAGCATATAGAGATATGATATGTATGAAATAATAGCACAAAAAGGAGAAGATGGAATAGAGCTATATAGGGGTAACATTTCTAGATCTCACTGGAATTAAGTTAGTATAAATCTGAAGTAGATTCTGATAGTTAAGGTGTATATGGAAAGCCCTAGAGCAACCACTAAGAAAATGCCTCGAAAATATATAGTGAAAAAAATCATTAAAGGAATTAAATATTAAATGAGATAACATTTACTTAATGCAAAAGAAAGTAGTAAAAGAGGAATAAAAGGAAAAAAAGACATGACATACAAAAAAATAAAAGAAAAATGGCACATTAAAATCCAACTACATCCATAATAACATTAAATGTGAATGGATTAAGCAATCCAATCAAAAGGTGAAAATGTCTGATAGGGTTTAAAAAAACAAGATCCAACTGTATGCTGCCTATGGATGATACACTTCAGATTCAAAGATACAAATCTGTTGAAAGTAAAGAATGTAAAGCATATATCATGCAAACAGGAACCAGAAGGAAGTTGGAGTGGCTATACAAATATCAGATGAAATAGGTGCTAAAAAACATTGCTAGAGATATGTAGGGACATTTTATAAAGACAAAAGGATCAATCGATATGGAATATGGAATAATTATAAATATATATGCCTAAGAACAGAGCCCCAAAATACATGGAGAAAAAACTGACAGAATTAAAGGGAGAAATAGACAATTCAATGACAGTGGTTGGAGAATCCAATACTCTGCTTTCAATAATGAATAGAATAACAGAGAAATAGAAGACTCGAACAATACTATACACAAGCCAGTCCTACCAGACATCTATAAAACAATCCACTCAAAACCAGCAGAATACATATTCTTCTCAAGTATATACTGAACATTCTCTAGGATAGATCATATTATAAGCCATAAACAAGCTTCAATAAATTCAAAAGGATTGAAATCATATAAAGTATGTTCTCCAATCATAATGGAATGAAATTAGAAATTAATATCAGAAGGAACTTTGAGAAATTTATAAATATGTGAACCAGAAAGAAGGATATAATAATTAAATAGAGAATAGGAAAGCATTAGAGAAAATCAACAAAACCAAAACTAGGTTCTTTGAAAAGTTTAACAAACTCAACAAACCTTTAGCTAGATTGACCAAGAAAAAAAAGAGAGAAAATTCCAATTAATAAATTCAGGAATGAAAGAGAAGTTATTATTACTTATAGAAATAAAAAGAATTATGAAGGAATACTATGAGCAACCGCATGCCAACACAACAGATGATTTAGATGAAACAGACAAATTATTAGAATGATACAAACTCCTAAAACTGACTCAAGAAGAAAGGAAAGCCGAATTGATCAGTAAAGAGATTGAATAGGTAATCAACATACTTGCCACAAAGAAAAGTCCAGAATTAGATGGCTTCGCTCATGAATTCTACCAAATGTTTAAAGAATTAACACCAATTCTTCAGAAGCTCTTTCAAAAGATAGAAGAGGAGGAAATATTTCCCAGCTCATTCCTTGAGGCAACTATTTCTGTGATACCAAAGACAGACAGAGGTATCAGAGGGAAAGAAAATTATAGGGTATAGAGGGAAAGAAAATTCAATATGTTATGAATATGGATGCAAAAGTCCTCAACAAGATACTAGTAAATTGAATCCAGCAAAGTACAAAAAAGATTATATGTTGCCAAGTTAGCTTTATTACAGGAATGAAAGGTTAGTTAGACTTCTGAAAATCAAGTAATGTAACATACCACGTCAGTAGAATAAAGGACAAAAACCACGTGATCATCTCAACAGACACAGAAAAGGCATTTGAAAAATTAAACATTACTTCATGATAAAACCTAAGAACAGAAGGGAAGTTCTTCAAGTTGATAAAGGACATCTATGAAAATATTGGCTAACATTGCACTTACTGGTGAAAGATTGAATATTATCCCCCTAAATTCAGGAACAAGAAAAGGAGGTCTCTTCTCACTTCACCTTTACAACATTGTACTAGAGGTTCTAGTCAGGGTAAGTAGGAAAGAAAAAGAAAATAAAAGGCGTCCAGATTGGAAAAGAAGAAATAAAACTATATTTGCAGATGACATGCTCTTACATATAGGGAATTTCAAGTTTTTTAAAAAAACTATTAGGACTAATAAGTGAGTTCTGCAATGTTGCAAGATACAAGATCAATATATAAAAATCAATTATATTTCCATGCAGGAGCAAAAGCAAACAAAATGAAATAAGAAAAATAATTCAATTTATAATAGCATCAAAAAATACTTAGAAGTACATAAAAGAAATACAAAACTTATACTCTGAAAACTACAAAACACTGTTGAAAAAATTAAAGAGGACCTAAATTAATGGAACATCTCAGGTTCATGGACCTAAGACTTAATATTGTTAAGATGTTAATACTCTCCAATTGGTCTAAGATTCAACACAATCCCTATCAAAATCTCAGCTGACTTCTTTGCAGAAAGTGACAAGTCGATCCGAAAGTTCATATGGAAATTCAAGGAGTTTAGAAGAGCCAAAATAATCTTGGAAAAGAAGGACAAAGTTGGAGGATTCACATTTCCCAATTTTAAAACAATTAAAAAGCTATAGTAATAAAGACAATATGGCACTGGCATAAGGCTAGATATACAAACCAATGGAATAGGACATCATAAACTCTCAAATTTATGGTCAATTGATTTTCATCAAGGATACCAAAAAAATTCAGTGGAGGAAAGAAGAGTCTTTTCAACAAATGGTGCTGGGACAACTGGATATCCACATGCAGAAAATGAAGCTGGACTCCTACCTCAAATCATATGTAAAAATTAACTCAAAATGGATAAAAGACCTAAATGTAAGAGCTAAAATTATAAAACTCTTAGAGGGCATAAATCTTTGTGACCTTGGGTTAGACAATGGTTTCTGGGACATGACACCTAAAGCACAAGCAACAAAAGAAAAAATAGGTGATTTGGACTTAATCAAAATTAAAAACTTTTGTACTTCAAAAGTCACTATCAAGAAAATGAAAAGACAGGGCTGGCCCGGTGGTGCAGCGGTTAAGTTCCCACTTTCTGCTTCAGCAGCCTGGGGTTTGCCGGTTCGGATCCTGGGTGCAGACACGGTGCCGCTTGGCAAGCCGTGCTGTGGTAGGCGTCCCACATATAAAGTAGAGGAAGATGGACATGGATGTTAGCTCAGGGCCAATCTTCTTGAGCAAAAAGAGGAGGATTGGCAGCAGATGTTAGCTCAGGGCTAATCTTCCTCAGCAAAAAGAGGAGGATTGGTGGCAGATGTTAGCTCAGGGCTAATCTTCCTCAAAAAAAAAAAAAAAAGAAAGTGAAAATACAACAGAATGGGAGTAAATATTTGCAAATCACATATCTGATAAGAGTCTAGTTTCCAGAATATATAAAGAACTCTTACCAATCAACTCAATAAAAACACAAATAAGCTAATTTAAAAAAGGGCAAAGAATTTGAATAGACATTTCTCCAAAGAAGATATACAAAAGGCCAATAAGTACGTGAAAAGATGCTCAATATCATTAGTCTTCAGTGAAACACAAATGAGAATCACAATGAGATATAATTTGATACCCACTTAGGATGGCTATAATAAAAAAATGAAAATAACACATATTAATGAGGACAGAAATTGGAACCCTCATATGTTGTTTTTGGGAATGTAAAATGGTGAAGCCACTTAGAAAAACATTTTGGCAGTTCCTCAAAGCATTATAGATAGAGTTACAAGAAGACTCAGCAATTCCACTCTTAGGTATATATGCAAGAGAAATGAAAACATATGTCCACACAAAAACTTGTACAAGAATGTTCATGGCAGCATTATTCATAATAGCCCAAAGTGGAAACAACCCAAATGTCCATCAATTCACGAATGGGTAAACAAAATGTGGTATATCCGTACAATGGAATAGTATTTAGCTTTAAAAAGGAATGAAGTACCTACACGTGGATTAACCTTGAAACAGTATGCCCAATGAAAGAAGCCAGATACAGAAGGCCACATATTGTATGATTCCATTTACATGAAATGTCCAGAATAGGCAAATCTATACAGACAATAAATAGATTAGTGGTTGCCAGAGGCTGAGAGGCGGAGAGAATCTGGAATGACTCTAAAGGGTATGGGGTTTCTTTTGGGGGTGATGAAAATATTCTGGAATTGGTGGTGACAGTACACAACCACGTGAATATACTAAAAACCACTAAGTTGTACACTTTAAAATAGTCAATTTCATGGTATGTGAATTATATCTCTAGCAAAAACAATTTTTAAAAAAGTACAGGAAAAGATATACTAGGCAAATATTAAGCTAAATAAATCATATATATTAATATCAGGAAAAAAATGATTGTAGGGCAAAATGCCAATGATACTAGATTCCCAGAAATAATTTCCTCATACATTGATAAAATATTCAATTCTCCAGGAAGACACAGCAATTCTAAATTTGTTTGTAACTATTTACAAAGCTTCAAAATTGACATAGTTATAAGGGGACATTAACAAATTTTCTATATCAATAAGCTAAATAAGATAAAATAATAGATAATAAGATAGATAATAGATAATAAAGATAATAAGATAAAACCCCAGAAGACTATAGGGCATGTAAGCCAGATTAACAAACACGACTTAATTGAAGTATATACTACACTAAACTCAACTGTAAAATGTACCTGTTGTCAAGTCCTCATGGAACATTTACCAAAAATGCCCATATGTTGGTCCATAAAGGAAATCTCAATAGATTTCAAAGAACTGAAATCATACAAAATTTGTTCTCTGATGAGCATGGAATCAAACTAGAAAGGCAAGGGCACTGATCTCTCAAAATAGAAATTGGCCCAAGGGCTGGCACCAATTACTGGAGGCCTCCTGCTGTGCCAGGTATTAACCAGTTAGCTGCTAAATGGTAATCAGCAGGTCCTGGGAAAGGGACTGAGGAGGCCAGGACAACTGGGTAACTGATGGAGAAACTAAGAAAGCCCAGCGCCTATTTACCAAACGGTCTAGAAATATTTAAAATATTCGTATGTCCATATAATTGTGCATCTGTGGAATATCAGCCCTGTTTAGTAGGCAAATTATAACATTGAAATATAGCTTATATTCAAAACGAATAAAGTCTGAAAATTAATGAGCTGAGCATCCAACTCCAGAAGTGAAACAAAGAACAACAGAATGAATCCAAAGAAAGTGAAACAAATAGAATAATGATAAGAAAAATAGTTACATAGAGAACAAAAACATAACAGAAAGAATCAAAAAGCCAAAAGTTGATTATGTAAAAAAACTTATAAAAGTGATAAACTTCTGGCAAGATTGATGAAGAGAAAAAAAGAGAAGGTACAAATAAACAATATTAGAACAAAAGAGAGGATGTAACCACAAATGCAACAGAGATTTTAAAAATCTGAAGATGAAAACTTTACATAAACAAATTTAAAAAGTGATGTGAAAGAGAAAAACTCCTAGGAAACTGTAACTTCACAAAACTGACAAATAGAAACAGCAAACTGGGTTCTATAACTATTTGAAAGATTGCATCAGTTAAAATTTTCTTACAAAGAAGACACCAGGCCCAGATGGTTTTACCTGGAAGTTGTGCCAAATATTTAAAGAACAGATAGTTCCTCGGACAACCTCTGTCAGAAAATAGAATGAAAGGAAATACTTCCCACTTCATCTTATGACACTAAAATCAAACCGGGAAACATGAGAAGGGAAAAATATTACAGACCAATCATTTATGAACAAAATGTCAAATTCTTAAACAAAATATTAATGAACTAAATCCAGTAGTTTTTATTTATCCTAGGACTGCAAGGTTTGATCAACACAAAAAAAAATCTCTAATGTAATTCACATTCACAGATTAAAATAGAAAATCAACACAGCATCTCAGTGGATACAGAAATATGTTTAATAAAATTCAACACCTACTCATCTTAAAAAAAATCCTATTGGCAAACTAAGAATACACTAGAAGTTCCTTAACCTGTTAAAGGATATCTACAAAAAAACTACAGCAAACTTATTCAATGGTGATACTTTAAAAGCAATCCTTTTAAAATTAGGATAAACATAAAAATGCACACTATTCAACATTGTACTGAAAATGGTGTGTGTTTTGGAGGTAGGAGGTCCTAGCATTGCAGTGATATAAGAAAAAGAGATAAAAAATATAGGGATTGGAGGGGAAAAAAAGAAAACTGTCATTTACATACAAATTATCAAAATTAATAAGAAAGTTTATCAGGTTTGCTACTTACAATATACAAAAAAACACAATTATGTTTGTATACATTAGCAATAAACTGCTATAAAATGTACTTTTTTAAACAGATATTGTTTACAATAGCAATAAAAAATAAGCAAAAAAAATTTCTTACAATGATGTGCAAACCCTTTTAAATCATAAAACTTTACTCAAATAATATGAAAAAAGTCTAAATAGATGGAGAGACATACCATGTTTACAGAAGACTCAATATCACACAGATGTTAACTCTCCTTAAACTGATCTACAGATTGAATGTAATTCCAACCAAAACCCCAAGTTTTGCCATGAGCATGTGTGTGTGAGCGTGCGCGCGTGTGTGTTTGTAACTTGAAAAGTTGATTCCAAAATTTATGGGGAGAAAAATTTTCATTGCAGTATTGTTCATAGCCATAAACTAGAAACTACCTACATGCTTATCCAGAGTAAAATGGATAAGTAAACTGTGGGATATTCACAAAATGTACTCTCAAACGGCAAGGAGAATAAGTAAGCTACAACTGCATGCAACAATAATGTAGATGGCGTACAAAGCATAATGTTGAATTAGAAAAACAAGTCACAGATGAATACAGATAGCTGTTCAAGCACTTTACACACGTTAACGAATTTAATCCCCAGAACAATGTCACTAAGTGATTGTGTGCCTCCCCTCCCCAACTGACCCCTTTGGGGCCAGGCAGGTCTAGAGAGGATGCTCCAAGCAAGAGTTAATTTGGATCTTTCTGGGGTGAATAGCCTGGCCTTTCCAGCAGGGAAGGTGAAGCAGACATTGCCCAGGGCAGGACTTGGCAACCACTATTTAAGTTTATCACATCTGTGGTCTGACATAATTCAGTTAATCACTAATGAGTGACCGTCCTGTGCACACAGAGCCCCACGCTTGCCTATGGTGAGTGGTAGAGTGGAAGTAGCACAGAGTGACCATTTACTGAGTATCTGCTATTGCCTGGCTCCAGGCTTGATGCTGGGGATTTGATGGGCAAAAAGATTACACACCCACCTTCTTGTTTAAACAATAATAAAAACTAACATTTATTGAGTGCTTACAATGAACTGGACACTCTTCTAAGAATTTTATATGCTTTGGTTCTCTAATCTTCACAATAATACTATTATTGACTTCATTTTACAGATGAGGAAATGGAAGCACAGAGAGGTTAAGAGACTTGTCCAAGGTCACAGCAGCAGGAGGTGGCAGAGCTGGAGTTCAAAAATAGGCAGTCTGGGGGCTGGCCCCGTGGCCGAGTGGTTAAGTTCGCACGCTCCACTGCAGGCGGCCCAGTGGTTCGTCAGTTCGAGTCCTGGGCGCGGACATGGCACCGCTCATCGAGCCATGCTGAGGCGGCGTCCCACATGCCACAACTAGAAGGACCCACAACTAAGAATATACAACTATGTACTGGGGGGCTTTGGGGAGAAAAAGGAAAAAATAAAATCTTTTTAAAAAAATAGGTAGTCTGGATCCAGAACCTCTGAATCACTGAATCACCCCAACAACATGGAAGGTAGTTATTAATCCTGTTTTACAGCTGAGGAAAGAGAGACTCAGAATTAAAGTGAGCACATATTTATCTTGCACCCTCTATGTGACAGAGACTATACTGGGTAATTTATGTGCATTATTTCTCCAACCTGAAAGAGAGAGTTCCCAGGAATATTAGGGTCCTAACTCTGGAGGACTCATGTATGCAGAGAATGGCTTGCCGGCTTGCCTGCTTGCCATCTAAACCCAACAGCCCCTTGGAAAGGACAAAGAGTGGCTGGGTGAGTGGGGGTGGGATATAATTCTCTCAGTCTCATCCAGGCTCCCTAGATCTCCAGATGAGTGAGTGAAACTGCAGGTGGAGAGGAGGAAAAACAGGAAGCTGGATTTTTCCCCCTCTTCCTTTTCTTCCTCCATCCATACCCTACATCCTCCATCTTCCTGGCTCCTCTAAGCAATTACCTCTCCCCCCACTAGCCTTGAGCCTGGACCTCCTCTAGCATTAGCATGGTGTAAACTTGGTCAGCTGGTCCTTGAAATGTCTGGGTTCCACAGTCCACAGCTGTCTTGTCTTTGCCCACCTTATGGCTCCTCAGGCCATAATCCTTGGCCTGGAAGCACCTTTGTCCACAACTGTCCCCTGTTATCTATGGGAAAAGGTATACTCCAGTTTTTAAAAAAAATATTTACAGATTTTGTCTGCTTCTCCTTTGCTCCTACTCTTTCTGAAATTTTCAAAGTGACCATTACATCAGCAGGCTGTCCCTGAGAGACTGAATGTCTTCTCCCTCAAATCCCCAGAGCAGAAAAAGTGTCCACATGTGCCAAGAAGGCAATGCAGGTGACAGGACACCCAGCCTTTCCCGACCCAGTCAAGTATGGACTTATTAGAAGAGGCTTGAGAAAGGGGAGGAGTAAAAGTGACCAAGGACAGGGTACTGTTGCGTACCCAGCACCTGTCCCCTGAGAAACGATGCCAGGAACCATCACCTTATTTCAAACGGGACCAATTTCCAGACGCTACACTAAGGTTGCCAAAATGAAACATTCTAGGCTTGCAATGAAGAGTTCCAAACTAGAAATGTCAAATTTTAAACAAGAGCCATTCCAAATAAGCTCTGGATAAGAAAGGAAAAGTTCCTAGTCAAAAATCCCTCTGATTAAGATGGTCTTTACCTAATCCTCATTTTTTCTCTATCTTCATCTCTCTCTCTTTCTCATTCTTTCTTTACCTTTCCGGACATTAGCCTCTTATCCTACAGCTGTTTCACCTTACTCATCTATTCCAACTTTCAGGTTGGGGTGGGAGTGGATAGGGGGCATGTCCTTTGCTCTTCTTCTACACCCACTCTACTGCCACCTTGAAGCCCACAGAAGCAAACCCCACTTACAGCCCCTCCTCCGTTGCAGCCCGCTGCTGCCGCTGCTGTGTGGAATCCAGATCTTCTGCAACCTGGTTTGGGTGAGCTCTCCCATCTCTTGAGACATCTTAGGCGTTGCGGCTAATGACACCACTGTCCACAAGGTACCGGGCCTCACTTCCTGTCTTACTAGCTGTCTCTTCTGTTGCTGTGGCCACAGCTGCAGGAGGACAGAGTTGGGACAGAGAGGTGCACTGGGCTTCTGAGCTCTCTGGCAGCCTGTCTCCAGGCCCCTCTCCTTTTTCCTAGTCCTTGCCTGCCTTGCCTGCCTCTGCTCCTGTGTGTACCGGTGGGGGCTTGGGTGCAGAGAGGGAGAGGTTGGGCAGAGGTGAGCAGAGGCCTCTGAACTCCAAGGGCTGTGTACATAGGAGATAAGTTAGAGCCCAGCAAGGAAGGCAGCCAGCAAGACAACCCAGGTCTGGCCAGTCACTTCCCTCCAATGAAGACAGGACTAGTAAGAGTATGCAAATAAAAGACCAAACATCATGTGCTTAAATCCTGTGTGGGGTGGGGAGGCAAAGGTGATGGAGGCAGGTCTTAGCAGCTTTATCAGCTTTGAAATAAAAAATGAGCCCAAGTAGAATGTCAAGTTCCAGCCCAGAAACAGATACACACATCAGAAATGCAAGGTTCCCAAGTACAAACACACAAACACAGAGTCCCTACTGAAAACTGCAATGTTTTGAGCAATCAAAGACTCGGACTGGAAGTGGAAGATTCACTGCCTCACTGCCCCACCCTCCCCCACAAGATGGCATTGCAACTCTTGTCTTTGCCTGAATTCTGCTGCCTTTCCTGCCACAGGACCTCTGCCTCCTAAAATGTGCTGCCTGGGCCACTCCTGGAGAGATGGGCACTATCCAATCATCTATACGCTTTCTCCAGCCAGGGCTAAAGAAATCAGAGTAAACCTGACACCTCGGGAAGAGGGGTAAACGTAGCCATTGCTGGGGGGAGAGATGGTAACCACTGCCCACATGGCTGCCGGCTGCCATCAGGTGCCCTGAGGAGAAAGGCATCGTGATCTGATCCAGGAGCTGGCTAAAGTTCCTTATGCCAAGCCATGGGAATGGAGGCTTAGGCTGGAGGCTGCAGCAGGCAGAGTGTGGGGAGCAGGGAGCAATGGCCTGAAAGTAGGACAAGTCCATAAGCCAGAGCCATGCCACTTAGATGTCTCTGTTTACCCTCGCCTTACCCTGGTTGTTTTGAGGCTTTTATGTGTGGAACTCATCTAATGGCACAGCTCACTGGAAGATGTCCAAGTGTGCTCTTAATACATTATTTTGCAACCTTCCCACCCCCTGATGAACCTCCAGCCATTGGCTACGAGGAAACTCAACCTTCTTCCACTGAGCTGAGCTACACAGGGGCAATCTCCAGGGGACAGAAATCTCCAATCCCCGCCCTCCAAGGCTCTCAGTTCCACGTTACCTTTTAAGAAGTTCCCTAAAATACATTCTCAGCGTCTTAGTCTACATAAGGGTTAGATTACCTCCAGCTGTCGTGTATAAATCATACCCAACTTTCAATACATTTCAGAGCCTGTCCATCTAAATGAATCTATGAGGCAGTGGATCACAGTGGTTAAGAACAATGGGCTCTGGAGCCATACTACCGGAGTGGAATCCTACCTCTGCCTCTTGCTATGAGACCCTGGGGAGAAGACTTTTCAGTGCCTCAGTTTTTTCATCTGATTAGAGTACCTACCCTCTTAGGGTTGTTGAACATTCAACGTGTTAATACACGTAAATAAACCTGGGAAATGCTCAAAATATACTACCTAACACTGATTCCCTTTGTGAAGTAAATGATCAATCACCTCTTTAGCTAATCTGCAACTTCTAATGTAGTGCTGAGCATTCAGGAAACACTCAGCAAATGAAACTTCTAATATTATGACAAAGGGTTACCCTTTCTAATAAATAAAGAGTTCCTGCCAACCAATTAGAAAGATGAATTCACTGTTACTTTTTCAGTTTTGTGATAAACACTCTAGAAATTGTTTCATCCAACACTCTCAGCTAAGAAAATGGAGGCCTAGTGAGGGGAAGGAAGTATTTTCCTAATGTCCTATAGCAAATAAGTCACCAAGTCAGAAGTAGAACACTAGGGACCTGATTTCTCCTAGTCCAGGGCTCAGCTTTGGTTAATTGATCAATCAAGCTTGATTTAAGAATGTGGTCTTCCAGATTAGCTCAGAAATTTTAGAGTCTCAGAACTAGACTTTGGAAGAAATAAAACTCTCTTAACCCTAGTAAGTCTCCTAACTGGTATCACCCTGCTAATGGTAATAATCTTAATACTAACACTTTACATGTATATTTTCCATGGCCCACAAAGCAACAACATACTCCTTACCCTAGCGCAGCTTACAAACATTCTCATTAGCCTCACAGGGAAACTGAAGTCTAGGGAGGGAAAGTGGCTTGTCCAAGGTAACTGAGCCAGTCACATGAACCTCTCTTCTATGTTTACAATTTTGTCCTCATGACCCTCCCAAGAGGCAAAAGGATAATTTTAGCAGCAGGAAATCTGAGACAGGAGGCTAGCGAGCTTTTGGCAAGGTCTGCAAGGGTAAACCTGGGGCCCAGGGTTAAAAACCCAACTTAAAACTGCCTGGAACTGGTTTCTTTTTTTTAACCTCTGTTATCGGTTTTGATACTAGAAGCAGGAGAACTAAACAAGCTTGATGGGAAGACCTCAGCCTGGGCCTCAAAACATACTGTGTACTTTTCTCCGTCTGGGCCTTTGCTCAGCCTGGAATGCCTTCTCTTCCCTTCCATTCTCAATGAAAACTGTCTCACTCTTCTAGGCCTGGTTCAATATTTGCCCCCTCTGGGAAGCCTTCCCTGCATCCTTGGGATAGGCTTTGTCTTTGGTTCTCATATTGCCTATATGCTTCTGTCTATCTGAGTAAGTAGCCACCAGTGTTTTGCTGGTCCACTTCCCCACTAGGCTGTGAGCTGCTTGAGGATGGGGACTGGATCTCAGTGATCTGCGATCTGTGTTTCCAGTGTCCAGCTCAGGCCCTGACACAGAGGAGGCATTTGCTCAGTGCATGTTTGTACAATCTACATCTCTCTCCCCTAGATGACAAACGTGCACAAACAATCATTCAACAAGGTAAATGTTATAAAAGACAGCTATGCAGGGAACTGGGTGGGGGAACTAACTTGGTCTGAAGGTAGAAGGTGGCATCTAGAAAGTTTCTCAACCTTGAATGGGCAGAACAGAATAGACAAAAGAATAAAGTCTCCCCTGAAAAGGTCCAATTAACTAGTTGCAGAAAAAGGGTTCACTCAGTATCAGAGACCCACTCAAGACCAAGAGCTGAGCCACAAATTCTAAAATGGGATTAACTCTAGGGAGGAAAAGCATACAGTGTGACTTCCTGAGACCTACAGATCCTGACCATCCTCTCAAAGCACAAGGTATGTAGGAGAATCTTGTTAAAAGCACTATCAAGACAGTACTGATGGGTAACAGAATCACAAATGTGGTCTCCCTATTGGTAATTCTTGGAGTGTGTGGATGTGAATGCATCTGTGGGGGGTTAGCGTGTGGAGGGGAGATGAGCCACATGCTCACAGGTCAGGTGCCTACGCATGAGCAACAGGCCTTCTGTGGCAGCAGCCTAGGATTCACTTCTGAGCCACCGCCCTGGCCTACCATCCCCCCACTATTTTCAGCCCCATGCCTGGGGCCCAAGGCTCACTGCATCCTAGTCCTAGAGTGGCTCCCCACAGACCACAGTCACTTAAGGAACAGAGCAGCTGGAAGGTTGTGAGTGGTATTGCCTGGGGAGGCTACAGAAAAAGCAGGATCGGTAATCTCACACAGAGCATAGAAGTCCTGAAATATTTCCGAAGAGCTTTGATTCCTGTCCTCCCACTCCTCTCCACCTTGAGACAGCCCTCTGAGGGAAGTAGGCTAGGGACTTCAATTTCCATTTTAGTGAGAAGGCTATTAAAGCCCACAGAAGCTAAAAAGCTTGTTCAAAGTGGCACAGCAAACCAGCCCTACTTTATTCAGCCAGCTCATGCAAAACTGGATAGACCATGTTAGAGAGACTTCCAAAGTTGCTAGAGAGCTGCCTTTTGGGCCAGTGTCCCACAAAGACAGGTCAGAATAGATAATAGATAGATAATTAGATATAGATTTCATCTTTTTCCAAATTCTCCCATACCCTTTAAGGTACACTTTAATTGACCACCTATGCAAAGAAAACTTTCCAGAGGGCCTGAAGAATGGATTTGGATTTGTGTAACTCCTATCTATGTCTCCTTCTGTCTCACCTACCTGTTCTCCTAGAAGTTTTTTCTTCCATCGCTAGTTATCCGACACACAGCTCTCTTGCATTTAGACCCCCAAAGCAGGTCCAGTGGGTGGCGTCAAAGAGGGAGCCTGGAGCTTTTCGTTGGTTCCCTGGGAAAACTTGAGAAGTACCCTTAGTAAGGGAGGGGTGTGTGCTCTGTTGAAATATCAGCTGTTGCAGTTGCCAAAGAAGTTCCTGAGCCACCCAGACGGAGCCTTTTCTCTTCAGGCCAACCATGTGTTCACCTTGCCCCAAAGGTCAGAACTAATATTAACAAGCCACTGCAGAATGGGGAAATTAAAACCAGCAATGGAGACAGGCAAGATCTGGATTTCCTTGGGACTAAGTTTCAGATTGGTCTTCAGTGTAAATGGGCATGATCCCTTACTGAAAAGCGATCTGGCAATATGAAGCAAGAGCAATAAAAATGTTCATTTCCTTTGTCCTAGTTATACCACTCCTGGGATTCAATCCTGAGCCAATAACCACCAAAGCACGAAAAAGCTCAAAGCACCAAAATTTTTATTTTAATTGAAGAGCTATTTTCTGATGGCAACAACTTGAAGATAACATTTAAGTCCTTCAGGAGGAAAAGGAGTTCATTGGGTCTTTTCTGCGGACATTGAGGATGATGGCTCTAAGGCTATGGAATTCTGGGGGGAAAATAACTATGCTACAATTGTGGGTGAGGCACCTATGGATGCAAAGTTATTCTCTTCCCTGGACATTGGCCATGTCTATTTTTTTTATTTTTGTGTTCTCAAAAACCAGTCACTAACCTATTGATGTTCTTGCTATTGCCGTTTGTTCTTCCATTCAACAAATATTTATTGACTCATAATACATGCTATGACCTATATTAGGGAATGGGGCTAACAAGATGAATCAGATATGGTCATCGCTCTCAAGTTGCTGGCAGTCTAGTGACAGAAACAGAAATCAATGGTAGCTGTGCATTGTGATAAGTGCTATGACACAATGGACCATAGGGTGCTGGGTGGGCCCAGAGGAAAAGATCTAACTGGGGAGGTGCGTGGTTAGGAAAAACTCTTAGGAAAGTATTCCTTGAGCTGTTTAAGACAGGGTTTGAATCCTGGCTCTACCACTTCTGTGAGACTAGGGTGAATCCATTCAACCTCTCTTAGTTAACCTTAACGCCCTTTACAGGCTTGTTCTCAGAATGACATCAGATAATGCATATGGAAAAGCCATGCGCTACACTGGGAGATAGAATTTTCTGGGCCTCGATTTTACTTATCCCAGAAATAGAGCTAAGAAAAAGCATGTGTCGGGCCACGTCCTTAGGGATATTATAAAGCCCAAGACAAACAATGGCTACAGAGTGGGCCTAAGACAGCCTCCTCTCTCCCTCTCCCTCGAAAGCTGGAGGCCCTCTCCCTAAGTCTTATTCCATCACAGCGCTTCTTACTGCTCTCTCCTGCAGCTGCAAAGGTCCCTTTGAGCCCCTCACTCCCACGCAAACAGTTACGGGAGCTACTCTCACGGCGCTCGCGGCATCGGCGCACTGGGGAGGTGGTCTGGCGCACTGGGGGCGGGGCTTCGGCCGCGCGGCGGTTCCACTGCTTAAAAAGTGGTGAAATCCGATTTGTAAGTAATCGGAAGCACCAAGATGACTTTTGAGCAGAGCAGAAACGCAGTCAGACTAAGGTTTTTGGGCCAGTGTGCAGTGAGAGCAGCAAGACTGCAACTGGAGGCCTTTGTCTCGCTATTCCTTCCGCCTTGGCAGCCGCACCAACCTGTTTAGCATCCGCCCCTCCCGCCAATGAAAACTAACGGGCTCGAAGCCCCGCCCCATGTGCGTCCGACCCTTTCGTAGCACGCAGGAGAACGCCTGCGCAAATGCGCGCGGAAGGCTGGGCCTGGCCGGCGTGGGGGCCTCTGGGAGTTCGCCTGCGCCTAGGTTTGGCGCCAGCTGGAAGGCGTTGCGATTCAGTGTCAAGATGTTGCGCGTAGTAAGCTGGAACATCAATGGGATCCGGAGACCCCTACAAGGGGTATGCGAGGAGCCCAGCAACTGTACCGCCATGGCCATGGGGCGCGTTTTGGACAAGCTGGATGCCGACATCGTCTGTCTTCAGGAGACCAAAGTGACCAGTGAGGGCTCAAGAATCCAGGACCCCTACCATACTCTCCCTTTTCCACTGACTTTTCCACCTTGCTGCATCTCATTTCACTTTCCCATTTCTCTATCCTTAGAGACCTCCCCTTAAACCCAGTTCAGTATCCTGATCCCCCTCCCCCTTAAATTCCGATTTCTCACTCCAGCTAGGTCTGCTAATTCCCACTTCACCTCCTGTCCTCAGCAGAGCCTAAATCCCCTTCCCCTTGCAACCTCCATCTTCGTTCAGATCCTGTAATTCTCTCTTCTTATCCCGCCCCGGCTCAATCCTCCCATTCCCCCCCCCCCCCACCACCACCACTGCATGGTACTAATCTCCCACTCCCAAGCCAGACCTCCTAATTCCCCCTTCCTGCCCCCAGCTCGGATCCTTTAATACCAACCCCATCTTTGCCCTCAGCTCAGACTTCCTAATTTCCTCCTTTTACACCTCCATCTGAGATCCTCAGTTCCCCTATCTCTGCCCCCATCTTTCCTCCCTTGCTCAGAGCCTCTCATCTTGCATACCTCATGTCCCACCCCAAGCTTAGACCCACTGATTCCCTCTCCCACCCCTCTCCTACCCCCAGCTCAATCCCGATTCCTTCTTCCCTGTCCCGGTCACCCCCCTCTTAGACCCCTTAACAACTTTTCCCTCGATCCTCAGTTCAGATCCTCTAATTCCCTCTCCTACCTCCTACCCCCAGCTCAGATTCCCAGTTCTCTCTCCCATATTCCCGTTTTCCCACCCACAGCACCCTGCAGTCACCTAGTCACCCAGCCTCCTCCCTCCTTATTCTTCACCTCTCATTACATAGTCTCCCCCCTCCTTCTAATTCTGATATCAATTCGCTTTCTAGTCCCCGCCTTTCTAGCTCCTCCTCTACTCGTAGATACTTCCTTTTTCCTCCCAACTTTGGCTCTGATGTGTGCAAGGAATTATTAGCCTACAACTGTAATTCCAGGCCTTTGTGTGTCCTGGGTCCTACTTTTATATCTGACATAATCTTACATCTCTTTTCCAGGGGATGTGCTGACGGAGCCCCTGGCTATCATTGAGGGCTATAACTCCTATTTCAGCTTCAGCCGCAACCGTAGTGGCTATTCTGGTAACTGGGGCTTTCTGGGGACTTTAAATTAGTGATGGAAGCAGGAATGGCAAAGGGTTTCCAATATTTGATGAGAAGGTAATATGAAACTTAGGCTTTTAGTCCATGGAGCTAAAGCCACATACTACGCGAAGGATAATTTTTATGTTTAGAATTATCCTTTGGGAACTCAGAAGCACAATCGTATGGTGGTTAATTGTATGAAGTGTGGAGCCAGACTGCCTGGGTTTGAATCCTAGCTTACTTCCTAGCTGTGTACCCTCCGGCAAGTTACTTAACCTCTTTATGCCTCAGGTTCCTCAGCTGGAAAATGGGAATAATGCCCACCTCCAAGGGCTATTATAAGGATTAAGTGAATTAGTCCATGTGATAATAATAATAGCTAACACTTTTTGAGTACTTACCATGTATCCATGTAAAACACTTAGAATATTAGCTGTTTTATTCTGTGGCTTTTTAATTTTTATTATTATACATATATATTTTTTTGAGGTCACATTGGTTTATAACTTCTGTGGCTTTTTTAGATGAAAGAACTGAGACTCCAGGGTTTGAGTAGAGTTGGCCCAGGCTCTAGGGAGCCATTCATGGCCCTTGAGTTGGGAGAGCCCTCAGTAGAGCCACACTTGATGAAGATGACTCAGGTGACCGTGGGGGCAACAGGCTGTGCAACAGGTTGTTGGCTGCCAGGCCTGCTTAGAGTACCCTGTCTGTCTCCAGGTGTAGCCACCTTCTGTAAGGACAGTGCTACTCCAGTGGCTGCCGAAGAAGGCCTGAGTGGCCTACTTGCCACTCACAATGGGGACGTGGGTTGCTATGGAAACATGGATGAGTTCACCCAAGAAGAGCTTCGGGCTCTGGATAGTGAGGGCCGGGCCCTCCTCACACAGCACAAGATCCGGTAATAGCCCACATCCCCCTGTCACTGAGCACTGCTGGTTCTACTCTGTGAGTGTGGTGATTCTGAGGCTCCCCTTATGAACATGCATTCACCATGGGAAACTTCCCAAACTTGTCTTTCCTGGACTCTCGTCCTGTCTGGGCTACTCACTATGGACCCTGGGCAAATCCTGTTCCCCTCTGAGTCTTGAGTTCCCCGTCTCTACGGGGGGGGTGGGGGGGGGAGGTGCCTGGGAGGTCCGGCTCTCTTGTTACCACAGGTAACTCAAAAGCAACTTAGCCAATGCTGAACTGATTGCCCCAAGTTGCTCTCTTTCTGCGTGTCCTATCTTTGCAAATGGCAGCACCATCACCTGGTACCTGAGTGTCGTTAGATGCCCCTCGTTCTGCCTCACCTGTAGTCAGTCCCTAGGTCCTGTGTATGCCAGCTTATTGTCTCTTTATCCCCTTCCTTCACATCCATTCCACAGATAACCATTAGTGGAAGCCACATGGTGTGGGGAGGGGAGGGGAGGATTGAAAATGACCCCCGTTTGTTGAGGGAGTTCTTTTCTCCCCAGCACAAGTGAAGGGAAGGAGAAGACCTTGACCCTAATCAACGTGTACTGCCCTCACGCGGACCCTGGGAAGCCTGAGCGGCTGGCCTTTAAGATGCGCTTCTATCGCTTGCTGCAGACCCGAGCAGAAGCCCTCCTGGCAGCTGGCAGGTACTGTAAGCCTGGACAGCAAGACTTCTTTTGAGTTTGTCCTGGGTGTCCAGCCCTCTGTCAAGCTCCATTGGGAGGAATATGGGGTCTTTGTCTTTTGAGTTCCTTCGCAGCCCAGTTGCAGACACCAGCATAGACCCTGTTTTCTAAGAGCTGTGAGGACCACGTAAAGTGACACAAATATGGGTTTTGTGCTCAGATACCTCTGAGCATCTATCTTGGTTCCTCCTTTTACTCACTGTGAGCCCCAAGGCTAGCCTTGTCTCTGTTTTCCCGTTTGTCAGATGAGTGTATGAATCCCTACCTCACAGAATAGTTTTAAGGATGAAAGGGGTTAAAGAAGGTAAAGTGCCTTGGAGCAAAAGAAAAAGATCTTGTCCCAGGGAAGGACAGAAAAGGGTGGGTTAGAGTAATCAAGGGATGCTTCCTAGAGGAAGTGGTACCTGAGCTCAACTTTGAAGGACCGGAAAGATGCCATTAGATAGAGATCAGTGAGACAGTCGTATCACACAGGGAATGATTTCGCCTTCCGACATCAGAATTGGGTTGGTTGTAAAAGGCAGCAAGGTTATGGTAATATTGGAAAGGTAGGCTACCATGAGTTGCTGTTGGCTCCCACTTTGGCCTCAGTGTAGAAGGTGGTGTATCAGAGCTCTTGGGCCCAGGAGGAGGTAGGTAGGCCAGGACTACTGCTTACCTTTCTTGAATGTCCAGTTGACAGTGCCACCTTGTTTTTTAGCCATGTGATCATTCTGGGTGACCTGAATACAGCCCACCGCCCCATTGACCACTGGGACGCAGTCAACCTGGTAAGGCTTCTTCTATGCCCCTGGCCTCATGCCTGACTGTAGTTCTGTTCAGCTAGCGAACCTATGCTCTTTTTTGGCCCAGGTGCAGCATCCTTCATGGAAGAGCAGAGCTTAGTTTGCAATACTCCTCTCAAAGCACTGAGGATTGTTCATTCCTTGAGTAGACATTACTGACTGTGACCTTGGACTGGCCCTAAGCCACGTGCTGGGGACTCAGTTACTAGTGAGTTCTGGCTCTTGGCCCCTCAGAGCTTTCAGCATGGTGATGGACTATGGACACGTGATCAGCCCATTATGGAATGGTGTCTTCAGGGCTGAGGCAGAGATGGCAGCCCAGGAGGTTAGAGGAACCCAGAAATGGGGTTCCTGGGCCAGCCTGGATATCAGGGGAGGCATCTGAAAATGGCTGAATCTTAAAAAATGAATAGAACAGAGCTTTGGGGTGGGCGGAGCAAGGCATTCTAGCGTGAACAAAGGCTGCAAGCTGAGAATTGGCCTCATGTGCATGGAAAACTGCAAGTCCCATTCTTGTTAGGGAGTGACATAGGGAGGGAGGTGAGTGGCAGGAGATGGGGCTGGAGAGTCCTTTGGCGGCCAGATTTTGAGGGCGTTGAACTCCACATTGCCTTGATCATTTCCCTAATTCACGATTTCCTGCTCATGAACCTTTAATACCTCCCTGTTACCTCTGTGATGCAGAGAAAACATCTAGGCCTGGCATTCCAGGCTCTTTCTGGTCTGCCCAGTCTCCATTTTCATCCTGAGTACCGCTACACACTGTGTCCACTCCAGCCGAGTCATCTCCTCTCTGCCTATTGCAAAAGTTATTCTCATTTTGGCTTTTCTCACTGTACCCTGAATTGGTGGGCATGTGCTCCCTTCTCTCTCTTTTTCTTGTATGAACTTCTCATTTCTGAGTCCCTCTAGGCCAATGGTTCTCAACTCCTGACAGCATATTAGAACAAGGAGCTTTTACAAAAATATCAATACCTTGGTGCCGCCCCAGACCAAGTAAATCAGAATGTGTTGAGTGTGGGGCCAGTGTGGCAGTATCTTTTAAAAGCTCCCAGGCTGATTTTATTGTACAGTCATGCTTGAGAACCACTGCCCTAGAATCTCTAAGCCAGTTCTCATCTTGGCTTGCCTCGTGAGGGGAGGGGTCAATAATTTATGCAGCTTAGCACTGGCTTGACTCAAGAGGGGCTGTAGGAAGATTCCTTTATGAATTTGCTGAAGAGCCACATAAACATAGATGTAGATCCCAGCTG
The DNA here is from genome assembly GCF_037783145.1 of Equus przewalskii. NCBI lineage: Eukaryota > Metazoa > Chordata > Mammalia > Perissodactyla > Equidae > Equus > Equus przewalskii. Next base: position 42,556,370 of record NC_091863.1, on the reverse strand, counting down.
GGAAAATGAGCAGAAATGAGAGAATGGTGATGGTAATGTGGTGGAGAAGGGAGTGTACACTAGAAAGAGTAAAGCCTTCGGTCCCTCTCTACCTTATTGCTCATCAAGCATTTACTCAGTCTCTTCGTTCTGCTTCCTGTGATAGCGTCATGTACCTTTATGCCTTCTCTCCTTAGTTCAGAACTATCCTAGGTCTCTCAAGTGCACCTCTTACGTTCTTCCTTCCAGGAAAATAGAATTAATAGTACAGGTCACATGATAGATACAGTCTTTCCAAAATAGCAGAATACGTCTACTTCCTACAAGACTGGCTCTTCTAGTCTTCTTTAAACGGCACCATCATCCTCTTGGTTACTTCAGCCAGAATCCTGGGAATTGTGTTAGTGTTGTCCTTCTTCTCTACCCCCACCTTCCCACATTCAGTCAGTCAGCGAGTACTGTTGATTCTAGCTCCAAATCATCTCTTAATTTCATTTTTCTCTGTCTCCTCTGGTGCCATCCTGGTCTAAGTGACCATCATCTCTTGCTTGCGTGGACTACATAGTCATTTCCTGCTGATATCCTGGCCCCTAGTCTGGTTTCCCCCTCAAGTCTTTTGGGTACAATGCCCCTTCCTTTCACAGGCCCTTTACACAGGCTGTTCTCTCAACTTGTAACACCCAGCCTTCACTTCTCAGCTTCAGATCATCTCCTGAAAGGAAGCCTCGTTGGTCCCCAGGATGAGATCAGGTTCCCACTTTGTCCCTAGCATCATGTATGGTATATAATCAGTGTTCTTTGAACGTTGTTACATTGAATGAGTGGGTGGTGGTTTGGATGGATGAATGAATTGGGGATCATAGCCAAAGGAAGTATTCAGACATAGATCCCTGGAGTGCCTCAACTCAAGAGGGAGGGGTGGTCAGTGAGGGTTTTGACAAACACAAGATAAGCCAAATAGTGCCAGAGGGTTTAAATGAAAAGGCAACAGTCTTCTTAACTCTTCACTCCAGCCCTATTTCCTAGAGGTAACCACTTTTAACTTCCTATTTTCCATTATTTTGGTGAGCAGTTCCGAGAATTGCTTTGATTAAGCAAACAACAAACTTCCGGATTTGGCATTCATGGACTGGTGCAGTGCAATTGTAGCCCGATACAGAGGAAAAAACAAGCCTGGGTGTTTAAATCAGTAAGGATGGAAATTGAATCCCAGCTCTGCCAGTTCTGGACTGTGTCACCTTGAGCAGTAATCTTCTTTGGAACAACCACATTTTCTTTCTGTAAAATGAAGCAGTTAGTCTAAGTCCCTTTCAGTTTAGGCATCTAGTTATGCCTCTCTCTTCATCTCTTTTCTTCTTCCCCAGGAATGCTTTGAAGACGACCCAGGGCGCAAATGGATGGACAGCTTGCTCAGTAACCCGGGGTGCCAGGCTGAGTCCCATGTAGGGCCCTTCATTGATAGCTATCGCTGCTTCCAGCCAAAGCAGGAGGGGGCCTTCACCTGCTGGTCAGTAGTCAGTGGCGCCCGCCCTCTGAACTATGGCTGCCGGCTTGACTATGTGCTGGGGGACAGGACCTTGGTCATAGACACCTTCCAGGCCTCCTTCCTGCTACCTGAGGTGATGGGCTCTGACCACTGCCCCGTGGGTGCAGTCTTGAGTGTGTCCTCTGTGCCTGCCAAACAGTGCCCACCTCTGTGCACCCGCTTCCTCCCTGAATTTGCAGGCACCCAGCTCAAGATCCTTCGCTTCCTGGTTCGTCTCGAACAAGATCCTGTGTTCAGGCAGTCGGCGCTGCAGCTCAGCGATCAAACCCAGGTACAGATGCGCCAAAACAAAGCCCGTGTGCGCTCAGCCCGGCCTCGGCCAAGTCAGGCTGGCTCCAGCAGAGGCCAGAAAAACCTGAGGAGCTACTTCCAGCCATCCTCCAGCCATCCCCAAGCTTCTCCTAACTTGGAGCTTCCTAGCCTGGGCATGACCCCAAAGACCCAAGAAGAGGAGGTGATGGCCAAAGTGGTAGAGGAGCAGGCCAAGGCTTCAGAGGCCAAGGATGAGAAGGAGCTACGGACCTCATTCTGGAAGTCTGTGCTTGGGGGGCCCTCACCCATGCCCCTCTGCGGGGGCCACGGGGAGCCATGTGTGATGCGAACTGTGAAGAAGCCAGGACCCAACCTAGGCCGCCACTTCTACATGTGTGCCAGGCCCCGTGGTCCTCCCACTGACCCCGCCTCCCGCTGTAACTTCTTCCTCTGGAGCAGGCCCAGCTAAACCAACGCAGGCCCAAGGATGTCTGTCATGGTCAACTCTGTACATGATCTGAGGCCAGCTCCCTCCTATGCTGCCTCTGTCTCCTCCAAGGCCTTCTTCCCCTCCTCTTCCTCCACCTCCTCCTCCTCCACCTTCCCCAAGGACCCCTCCCTTTCCTCTTTCTCTTCCTCCTCTAAGGCCTCTCTTCCTCTCTCTTCTTTCTGCCTAGCTCTAATCATTGGTGAGCTTCTTGTGCCTTAATGCTGCGACCTAGACCCTACCCCACTTCCCACCTTCCTGTCAGAAGTACACAGGAACCAGTTGCCTCAGGAAGTTGTGATTTCAAACCCCTTCCTTCCTTGCTGGGAAATGTATCTGTGCCTAAATAAAGTTTGTGTCTTTGTTTTAGTGTACGGTGTCACGCGGACGTCCTAGATGTGTTCCATGAAGTTGAGTCAGAGAGGTTATCTCAATAACTGAGTTTGCCAACTGCCTGTAGCCTGATGATATGACTCCCAGGGAGAGGGGAGGGAGGAGTGGTGCTCACCGTAAAGAGCTCTGCTGAGTTGTAGGGGTTCCCTGCACTGCTAAGGTTGGATCAGCAAGGGAGGTGCATGTGGTGTGACAGAAAGCACCTTGTGTAGCCTTAAACCAGTGCTTCCCGACTGATGTGTCCCACAGCTGCCACAAATGAGTTGCAGGGTGGAAAGAAATGGGCCCCTCAGCCCTAGAGTTGCCAGACAGGGCCAGGAATTGCACAGGTGTCAGGAAAGATTGCCTCTTAGGCAAGTCGTATCTTTAGTTCACCCAAGTGTGCCATGCAAGTGTTTTTTGTGCACTGTGACCTGGAAAGGTTGGGAGGATTGCCTTGAACAAGTTGCTTGCTATAGCCCAGCCTCTTTCTCACTTTGGAAAACAGGGTTGGTAAATCCTGTTCTATAAGGTACCGTGGGAAGGAAAGAGGATAATGGATTGAGGAGAACATCCATTCTCTTTGCTGGAAAATACCTCCAAAGTCCTCCAGGCAGTTTGGTTAGGGCTGACTCCAACTCCTGGCTTCAGGGGATACCTGGGGCCTGGGTTCTAGGTCTGCCGGTGAAGAGTCAATTCCTGGATTTTTGTTGAAACTACTGGGAAAGAGCCATTTCAAATAAACCTGCCAAGTGTCCTAGCTCTTTGTGCAACTCACTGTGTAGTTTTTGGCAATCTCCTTCCTCTTGCTGGATTTCAGTTTCTCTATCAGTAAAATGGGGTGGTCTGACCAACAAGTGATCTGTGATTTCTTCATGGTTCTGCCACTTGTCTGAGGGAGTCAGATACAGTGCAGTTGTCTGTATTCTCTCCAAAAAAAAAAAATGGGCTACAAAGGCTGCAGTTTGCTCTTTATTTATTTTCAGACTCAAGTCAGCTAGAGCCACACAACAAAGCAGAGGACAGAAGGAGGCCCAGCCCTAGGTGAAGTGCAAGTGGAATGGGGATCCGAGGCAGCTGGCTTCTCAGGCATAGGTGGTGACATACTGGGGCCCCATGTTCCCAAAGTAGGAACGTTCCCACTCACTCATGAGCTCAAAGTGCACAGGCCGGCGACAGAAATTGCAGGCAGCCATAGACACATCCTGGAGGGGCAGCCCCACCTCAGTCCAGGCTTCCAGCAGCTTCTCTGAAGGTGGTGGGGGGAGGAGAGGGAAAGAATTGGTTAGATTAGATCTTAATCCCTATGTCACAGTACAGATATGCCAAGATATTGATCCCTTCAACCCTTCGAGATGTCTTGGAAATAAAAGTACCCTCCTTTGTTTCCTCCATTGTGTGCTATGAATGTTACCATTTGTGTATGGGTGCTGTGACGTATAAAAGATTGGCAAGCACTCATCTGACACAATTGAAGCTGTACTGGCCTGGCCTGGACCACTCCCTAAGTACAGGACATACTGTGGCCCAAGAAGTGAATCCATCTGCTTGGAAATTCCTAACTTAGAGAGGAAGGTGACACTGACAGTAACCACACAATGTCATCAGTGTTGTGACCTGGGAGCCTGGGGCGAGGGGTGTTCCTTGAGGGGGTGAGAACCCAGAGAGAACCTGACCCCACTGTCGGAAGTGCCTCAGATGTGTGCCAGGTCTCTGTCCTTCACTTTTTTTTTTTTTTTGAGGAAGATTAGCCCTGAGCTAACTACTGCCAGTCCTCCTCTTTTTGCTGAGGAAGACTGGCCCTGAGCTAACATCCATGCCCATCTTCCTCTACTTTATATGTGGGACACCTACCACAGCATGGCTTGCCAAGAGGTGCCATGTCTGCACCCGGGATCCAAACTGGCAAACCCTGGACCACTGAGAAGCGGAACGTGTGAACTTAACCACTGTGCCACTGGGCTGGCCCCTGTCCTTGGCTTTTTTAATGCTCACTCCCTGGGTGATCTCATCTAGTCTCATGGCTGTTAAGCACTATCTATATGCTGATGGTGTGAAATTTTCATCTCCAGCCCGACTCCTCTCCTGAATTCTAGACTTGTATATCCAACTGCTTTTTGGTATTTCCACTTGGATGTCTAATAGACTTCTCTAACTTAACATGAGCACAACTGAGCTACTAATCTCCCTACCCTCCACCAAGCCTACTCTGCGTTCAGCCTTACCCATCTCAGTTCATGGCAATTCCAGTTGCTCAGTCCAAAACTTTTAGAGCCATCCTTTATTTTCCTCTTTTTCTCCTACCACATATCCAATCTATCAGCAGATACCATTGGCTCCGCCTTCACAATCTGACCACTTCTCATCACCTCCAATGTCTGAACCACCATCATCTCTTACCTGGAAGGAATATTACAGTAGCCCCTTAACGGGTCTTACAGCGTCCACTCCTTCTCCCTTTCAGTCTATTCTCAACATAGAAGTTGGAGCAGTTCTGTTAAAACCTGAGTCAAATATGTCACTCCTCTGCTCAAGTCCTTCAAAAGGCTTTCTATTTCAGAGTTAAAGCCCAAATCCTTCCAATAGCCTACAATACCCTACACAATCTGGCTCCACATTGCCCCTCTCTCCTCAATTTTCCACGTCTTTCCCTCTTGCTTACACCAGTCCATCCACATTCATCTTTTTATTGTTCCTCAAATACAAAAAGAATTCTCCTGTGCCGTGGTCTTCTCTGTTCTAGGCTGTTCCTTCTGCCTGGGATGCCCTTCCCTTAGATACATGCCCAGCTAACTCCTTTACCTCCTTCACATCTTTGTTCGTGTCACCTCAATGGTCTCTACCCTTAACACTATTTAATGCTGCAACTCTCCTCCAAACTAGCCCCTGCCCCCGCCCCAGCACTTCCTATCCCCCTTATCCTGCTCTATTTTTTCCATACTGCTTAGAACTACCAGGTTATATAATGTGCTTATTTTTTTTTTTAAAGATTTTATATTTTCCTCTTTCTCCCCAAAGCCCCCCGGTGCATAGTTGTATATTCTTCGTTGTGGGTCCTTCTAGTTGTGGCATGTGGGACGCCACCTCAGCATGGCTCGATGAGCGGTGCCATGTCCGCGCCCAGGACTCGAACCGACGAACCACTGGGCCGCCTGCAGTGGAGCGTGCGAACTTAACCACTCAGCCACGGGGCCAGCCCCAGATGTGCTTATTTTTAAAGTGTTTTTTGGCTATCTCCCTTCACTGGAACGTAAGCTCCGGAAGGATAGTAATTTTGTGTCTGTTTTGTTTACTACTAGGTCCCCAGCACCTGGAACAGTGTCTAGCACACAATAGGCACTCAATAAGTATTTGTTGAAATAATGAATGAAAGGATGCCTAAGTCTAGAAGATGAAAGAAAGTAAGCCAGGGGAAGGGGTGAGGGAGGACATTCCAATCAGAAGGGAGCGTCATTAGCAGTCCCAGAGGTAAGAGAGTAGGGCAAAATGAGAGAACTGCAAGTCATTCAGTGTAGCTGGAGAAATAACATGAATGTGGGGAAGAGATGAGAACATAGAGATCACCATGTTGAAGGCATTAAATGCCATGCCAAAGAGCTTCAACTGTTCTGCAGGCCAGTGATCTCTGAATTTTGAACTATACATTCCTATCAGCACAAACATTTCAGCATGTACCTCCAATCTATGTATGTTTATATACTATATACATATATCATTGTCAGTCTATATATTAAAGATCAATATTGGTAATGCTTAACTTTCTATGTTTTAAGATAAAAAGTAAACATAAAATTCTAATAAATCCCCTCACCCTGTATATCATCTTGCATGCCTCACATTGGAGACCACTGCTCTAGTCTATACAATAGGGAAACAAGAAGAGGTTTAAGCAAGGGAGCTATATGGTCAGAGTTTTAGAGAAATCTCTCTGGTGGTCAGTATGGAGAAGGGATTAGAAGGAAGCAAGAGAGAAGCAGGAAAATTAGGGAGAAATCACACTGACATGGATTAAAGTGGTGGTGGAGGAAATTGAGAGATTGTTGAGAACATTTGCGGTATTCCAGGATGGGTTGTCCGTGGGGTTGAAGGACTGGTGGAGTCATAGTGGATGCCTCTCATTTATTTCCTGCCTTTGCATAAATGGACACTCAGAGAACTGAGAGTACCGAGAGCTCTGTAATTGAAGCCCAGTGCAACTGAGAGGACTGAGAAAAAGGTTCAGAAGTCTGGCTCATCAGCTCAGAGAGGTAGTAGACCTAGCGGTTATGACCATGGAGGTAGAGACAGACTCCCCAGTTCAAATCTAGTAGCCGTGTGACCTTGGACCAGTTACTATATATTTTTATGCCTCAATTTCCACATATATAAAATGGAACTGCTGATAACAGCATCTCTACACCATGAGGATTAGATGAGTGAATACATGTAACATGTTTAGAACAGTGCTTGTCACATAGTAAGTACTTAATAAATGTTGGCTAGTGTTATATGATGTTTTTAAATGAATGAATGAATGAATGGCATCTACCTATCTTGTCTTCCTTGAACTCTGATACTACCTATGCTCCAGACAAACAGAGCGACTGTGGCCAATACATGCTCTCTGTTTTCCTATCACTAAGTCATTGCTCATGGAATTCCCTTATTCTGGAATGTCCTTCCACCATACCACATGTACTTCAAGATGCAGCACAAGGACTTCCTCATCCACAATGCCTCCCTAATTTCACCCTTCCTACCCTCTCTAGCCATAAATGAGCAACTCCTTCCAGCTCCCAGAGCACTGAAGCTCATGACACCGGACCAGTACCATTCAAGTCTATGTCTCTCCTCTACTAGATCATCAACTGCCTACATGTCTTTCACCCCATCTGGAATGAGCACCAGCTCTATGCCGGGCCCTGTGCTAAAAACTGTACCCAACAGGAATCCAGTAAACTTTAGGTGAATTGACTAAGTTGGCATCTTTCAGGATAAAACCTAGGCTACTCAGTCAGCTCTATAAGCCTGTCAATCCAGTCCCTGTCTTGTGTTGTCTTTGTAGATTCATAGATTGGCACTCCCCTCCCCCACTCCATTCCTACTACCTACCCTACATTTCAGTAGCATCTGCTTATTGTTCTTGAAATATCCCAGGCTGCTTCTCACCCTCCACCTTGCCTTTCTTTACCCTTTGCCCTCTACTAAGAACACCCCTTCCACAACCTCTTTCTTCTCTTGCTTTAATATCATTCACCTTGCAAGACTGAGCTCAGGTGTCACCTTCACTAGGAAGCCTGTCTTGAATCCCACGGGTTGGGTCAGGCCTCTCCTCTCTGCTCCCTCAACTCCCCCATGCACTGTCTTTGTTTAACTTTGATCACCCCTTGAAGTCATTGTGTCTGCTATGGCCTCTACAACCAAACTGGAGGCCTATAAGTCTAGGGACTGTTTCTCATTCATTTATGATCCCAGTATAGGGTCTGGTACAAAATTATGTACCAGAAATATATTTTTAGACTGAATGGAATCCATTCTCTCAACTTTTTCAGATCCTGGAGCTGAAAGGAGGGAGAGTGCTGTAGGCATCCATGCTGAGGACTTACCCACAAAGTCTTCCATCATCTGAGGGCTGTGGTGGGGGGAAGGTGCAAGGCGCAGCAGCTCCTCACCCCGGGGGACAGTTGGGTAGTTGATGGCCTGCACGTAGATGCCGTGCTTGGAGAGCAGGAGATCACAGATCTTGCTGTTCAGTGCTGCATCACCCACCTGGCTCAGGAGAAAAGCCTGTAAGTATCTACCACTCTGGCCGTACTATTACTAGCTCCCTTAAGCAGGTGGAGGGAACCAGATCGAGGAACGCCACTGAATTTGGGGACAGACTTTTTCATAAGGGGCTTGGTCAGGGGAAGTTCCAGAATTTCTATCAAGGAGTTGCTTAGATGCAACAATCAATTTGAAAGGGGTGGGGTGGAAGTGGTGCTAGGGACCTTGTCTTGAAGCTATTTGCAGAGCAAGGACACTGGTTTTAGTTAGGTAGTATGTTAATTTGGGCTGGTTCTGGTAAGAGGATAAACCTCCCAAGCCACCTCTGGGGTGCTGTCACTGGGTTAATTAAAACATATTTATAAAAGCAGTTTTTCAAGGGAATATTCAGTTAGCCCAAAGAGCAGTGACTATTTCTTTCTCATCCATAAAACAGTCACAAAAAGGGTCATTCCCACACCCCAACTTGCTGACACACACAAATAGATGTCATTTAAGAAAGAAGTAGCAGTTCATTTTTTAAAGGCAGTAAACACTCAAACATAGTTGCAAATCCAAAATAGCAGCTAGTCCAATGGCTTTTGATTTTATAGTTTCTGACTTCAATTCTCAGTAAGAAATAACATCTCACACCATGACTATACTATACACATATACACATACATGTGCATATACACATGTACAAAACAAATAAATTTCTCATAAAATGATACACTTACTATAGGTGATATATGACATTTTCTATTCTATTTCTTTTTTTTTTAAGAAGAAGATTAGCTCTGAGCTAACATCTGCTGCCAATCCTCCTCTTTTTGCTCAAGAAGATTGGCCCTGAGCTAACATCCATGCCCATCTTCCTCTACTTTATATGTGGGATGCCTGCCACAGCGTGGCTTGATAAGCAGTGCGTAGGTCAGCACCTTGGATCCAAACCAGGGAACCCCAGGCCACCGAAGCCCAGCATGCAAACTTAACCAGTATGCCACCAGGCCGGCCCCTCTTCTATTTTTTAATGCTAGTCATAACCCACTAAACTGATTTTGTGACTCACTAATGGTCTTGATCCACAGTTTGAAAAAAACTGAATTATAGGCCATGGGTACTCAATATTGTGTGGGTCAGTGCAGTCTAATAAGCATGACATAATAGCTAATGCAAAAAAATACTGGTTAATCCAGAATGGCTGATAATTTTTCAAAGGTAACAAAGCTGGCGATAAGAAGGATGGTTAACAGGAAAGCAAAGAATTGATGACAGGAGCAGGTGTTGGTTTGCTGGGTGCAGGAGAGCTCCCAGAAGAGATAGATGGGAGGGAAATGGGCGAGGTGGGGCTCTCACCCTGATGGGGATGATGTGGCTGGGGCAGGGGATGACAGGAAGGCCCCTGTCCATTAGTAGCTGGCGCATATGCTTGACATTGCGCTGGTGGGCTCGCCTCAGGGCTTGTCCCTCCTCTCCCTTGAGCAGCCGCACAGATTCCAGAGCCCCAGAGAGCACCATGGGAGGCAGTGAAGTGGTGAAGATAAAGCCGGCAGCATAGGAGCGCACCATGTCCACCAAGTCACGAGTGCTGGCGATGTAGCCGCCCACACAGCCAAAGGCCTTGCCTAGAGACAGGGAAGAGGAGGAGGGTACGCACAGAGGAACAGGATTATGCCCCAGATAACACAAGGAGGTGCACCAGAAACTGGAACTCCAGACTCCCTTTCCAGGCCTCTGCTCATCTCTCCTGTCCATGACAAGGCAGACAGAGCTGATAATTCTGCTGCTTTGAGATAGGACTTTCAAGGCCTGCCATATGCAATGACTAGATAGGCAGGGACTGGGTGGGGACCTTCAGCTGGTTAGGCCGAAAAGTGGAGGTAAGATGAAGCTTTGGGCTGGGGTGGGGCAGGAGTTTAGGACCATAGCTCTCCACTTATTGAGTTGAACCCAGCTATTTGGCTCAGCTCAGGGGTCTTCTCAAAAAATCCTCCCAGGCTTTCTCAGCAGTTCTGCAGTAGGGTGGGAGTGGAAGGAGGGAATCCACGAGTTCTGCACCCTGGGGCTGTGAATTCTACCCAAATAGCTCCTGCAGCTTTGGAGAGGAGGAGGAAAAGGGTCTTGCAGAGACCTCCTTTTCGGATTGTATATAAGGGCAGCCCAAGACACTCACTCACCGAGAGTTCCAGAGATGATGTCCATCTTGTGCATAATTCCATCACGCTCCCCAATTCCAGCGCCCCGGGACCCATACAGTCCTACAGCATGAACCTCATCTACGAAGGTCAGAGCTCCATACTGATGGGCCACATCACACAACTCTTCAAGGGGACAGATGGCACCTGAGCAAAGCCAACGAATCGATGTAGGAGATCATAACCCTTCCCCAGCTCCATTTCCAGCATAGAATTCATGACCCCTAACTACTTTGGGTTGGAAAAGGGGGAAGATGTGCACCGTCACTTGGGACTGTGCCAAACCTCTTTATATGTGTTGACTGCCTTCACCTCACTCCCACCCAGGCTGTATGTGTGTGTGTGTGTGTATGTATGTGTTTTCCCCAGCCTGTGATCAAGGCGTGCCTCTTGTTCTTTCTGTTTTTACTTCATTCTGACAATATCTGTCCTCTTGTATATGCCATTTTCCAGCCTCTCTCTGCTTCCTTTGTCTTTTCCTGCAAGTCTATGTATTTCCATGTAGGGTTGGCACCAGCCTATATGATGCCTTTGTTTAAATAAATTGAAAGAAGTTACCTTTTGCTCCCGGTTAATGCAGTCCTGATTTCAGATCCCAGTCAGCCCCTCAGCCAGGTGCTGTTGGCAGCCCTGTCAATATCTTCACTAGTCCTCCCCATTTCTATCTTTCTGGCTTTCTGTCATTATCTCTTTTTGTGGCCATCTCCATCTTTATGTCTATGTCTCTATTTTTCTGTCTTTGCCTTTGTTTTTCTCTCTCCTTTCCCCTTCCTCCCTCTCTGTCGCTGTCGCCCTCCTCCCCTCCCTCCCTCACCTGACGCTTTCTGTCTACCTCTCTGACAATCTGTCTGCTTCAGACTTTCTCTCTCTGTACCTTTGTGTCTCTGTGTTTCTTTGTGCCTCTGTCTCTTTGTCTTTTCTATGTCTCTGTGGCAGTGTATTTCTCTCTCATCTCTTTCAATGTTGTTGTTACCTGAGGTCACCCTCCCACAGGCTCAGTCTCAGTCTATTGAATGAAAGTGAATTAGAAGTAATCTGTATGTTCCTCTCCATTTTCCACACAGATTTATCATTGTTTCAAGGTTATTCTAGACATCTTCTATGCTGATAGTTGTTTATAAGGTCTTCAAATGGCTGTGTATTATATAGATTTTGTGGCCACTCTGCATATACAAGAACCCACACCTTCTGCCATTCCCTATCCCTGGAAACTACTAGGTGCAGTGAGTTGGAATACAGAAGAAACTTCTTCAGGTGGAAACAGGGGCTCCAGGCCAGGATTAAAGAATGTGAGTAACTGGTAGGACAACATGAAGGGAGACAACCACAAGAGGTGGAGCTCCAGACAAAGAGGACAGCGTGATGGCTCAGGCATTATTTCAATGGGAGAAATTCAGCTTTAGGACAGACAGTTTAGGCAGAATTTCCACCAAAAAAAATAAGGAACCATTCATTTGCAAATGTAAGGAAGTAGAATAGTCCCAACATGGTTTCCACTAGAGAAATAATGGACTAATGTAGTCTCAGTGGTAGAAACATAATCAAGGGATGGTTTTGCTTTCTTGCTAGTTTTAGAATGTGGGAGTGGGAATGACAATAAGTTATTCACATATATTAACTCGTTTAATTCTCAAAACTATCATCATCACCTCCATTTTACAAATAAGGCAACTGAGACACAAAGTAATTAAGAAATTTGCTCAAGCTAGTAAGTTGTCGTGCTGGGATTTGAACATGGATAGTCTGGTTCCACAGCCTGTGCATCATCATTACATGATGCTGATTGCATTTATATTGGCTAAATCAGAGAATACTATGGACTCTCAATGTTTCGTCAAAGTGACAAATAAATAAAAATAAATGGAATAAAGTGAGGACCTCTTTCCTTTAATAAATTCAGAAGATGATGCCTGAAACATGTTTCCTGTTCAAGAGCAATAGAATGATTTGGGCATTGTTTTAGTTGGGGGAGGAAACAAGGTAGGAGGGTAAAGGTCATTTATTTCTACTTAGAGCATAATGAATGGAATGGCTTCCATCATCTTTAATTCTTTTTTTCTGTTTTTGAAGATTAGCCCTGAGCTAACATCCGCTGCCAATCCTCCCCTTTTTGCTCAGGAAGATTGGCCCTGAGCTAACATCCGTGCTCATATTCCTCTACTTTATATGTGGGGCACCTGCCACAGCAGGGCTTGCATAGGTCCATGTCTGGGATCTGAACCAGCGAACTCTGGGCTGCTGAAGTGGGGCATGCGAATGTGACCGCTATGCCACTTGGGGTGGCCCCCATCATCTCTAATTCTTACAACCAGATATTTTGCCTTGGGGAGAACTGAGATTTGGAGAGTTAAATCTTCCCCAAGGTCATAGAATCAGTTAGTGCCAGAGGAGGGATTTGAACTCAGGTCTGTCTAACTTCAAAACCTATTTTGATTCCAATGCTTCATACTGGACCTTGAAAAAACTCCCAGACCATGGTTTGTAAAATTTTCCATTGCAGAGACCAGACACAGGATGATTGATTTGCACATTATTTCTAATGGAAGGAATGACATGTGAGGGAATTGAAATCATATGTTCGAGGGTGCAAAGGCTCACTCTGGCACCAATTTACAGAGCTACCCAAGACAAAGTGGTTGCTGTCTCTGAACTTTAGTTTCTTAACCTGTAAGATCAGTATAACAGCTGCCTCCATCCTTTGTCATTTACTGGCTGTGTGACCTCAGGCAAGTTACTTAACTTGTTTGCTTCTCAGTTTCCTCATGTAAATAAATAGAAATAATAATAGCACCTACCTCGTAGAATTGTGAAGATTAAATGAATTAATACATGTAAAATACTAATAAATTTGCTTGGCACATAATAAGTACTCTATAAATGTTAGCTGTTATCATTAACATCATGGTTTTTGTGAGACTAGTGTTAGTAAACATAATCTCACACATATACACACCATCCATGGAGTGAACAGTCTCGAAGGCCACAATTTTGGGTGTCTCAGGGTTGGACTTCTCTAGAAGTTTCTTCAGGTGGTCAGGGTCATTGTGCCTGAAGACAAACTTGGCTGCTCCACTGTTGCGGATACCTTGGATCATTGAAGCATGGTTGCCCGCATCTGAGTAAATCTCACACCCTGAGGAACCAGATGCATAATTCTTAAGCTTCTGTCCTGGTATTCCCACTTCAACCTCAGGACTGACCTGGCAGACGCAGAGAGCCAACCCTCCCCTCCCTCTGAAGATCCTGTTCTGTTTCTCTCTCCTCAGGAAGCTCTTGTGACACGTCTTTCTCCCTTGGGAGAACTCCCTTGCCCTGAAATTCTGACCCCTACACCCTTCTCTAATTATTTCTAACCCTAGTCTGGCCTCTGACTATCTTGGGGTGGAGGAAATTTTAATTTCCCAAGAAGCTCTAGAGTTTTCTGAGGACAAAGACTAGGTTCATTCTCACAGGCACAAGACCAAGCCTTGGAAAAGAGTTTATCTCAGAGAACGTATGTTGACTTGGTCTTTTGCTAGATTCTTTCTGGTCTAGATGAAATCCCACCTCTTCCAGGTAGCATCCTTCTGCTTGTAGTTACAGAGTGGATACTTATCAGACTTTCACAGTTTAAATCATAAGCTCATGGCATGTCATAGCTTGAAGGACCATTAGTGACCATGGAATCCAGTCCCCTTACTGTACAAGTGAGGAAGCTAAGGTCCAGAGAGGGGAAGACTTTTCTCTAGGACCTGAAGAATGCAGGGCTTTTTACTGGGCAGTGCTGACAGGGCAGGTGGGAAATTGGTGGAAGGAGTTGATTCCTGCCTCCCAAAATTGCAGTGACACCAAAGAACTGTAGTCTTTCATTAGAGTAAGGGATCACTTCTACCTGAGAAAATCAGGCATGACTTCCTGGTGGACCTACCTTGAAGGACAAGTAGACTGGGAGTTTTTTGAGAGCAAAAAACCACATCTTTTTATCTTTTTGTCTATGGTACCCAGTATAAAGCTAAGTACAATGAATGGATGAATAAGTAAATAACTGATTTATAAGTGAGTGAGTGAATATATGAATGAATATATTACTGAATGAAAAACTGAGAGGAGAGGTGTCAAAAGATGAGACTGATGAGGTAGGTAGAGACCAGATTATTGAAGGCTTTATAAGCCAAGATAAAGAGTTTGGATTTGGTCCTAAGGGCAATTGGGATCCATTAAAGGGTCTTGGACAGGGGAGTAACAAAGATAAGCTTGTATTTTAAAAATATCATTCTGATCACTGTGAAGAGTAGATTGTAGGAGGGCAAAGGTGAAATCAAGAAAATGATGTTGGTCTACGCTAGGATTGGCGGCAGTGGAAACTGAAAGAAGTTGAATTCTAACAGTCGAAGAGGGAGTTCAATTGAAAAAATTCCCAAAGATGTTGGATTTAGTTGGATTTATGTGTGACCTCAGAAAAAGTTTCCAAGAAGCAGTGGTGATGTTTATAGTGTGCTGAAGAATCAGCAGGAAGTGAGGAAGTAGATAGCAAGTGTGGAGACTTCTCTCAAGCACATTGCCTACTATAGGGAGGGGAGAGATAGGGCAGTAGCTACAGAGTGATGAGGAGAAATGGTTTTTTGAGATGCAAGAGACTTAAACATGTTTAAAGAGAGGGAGAGGCTGAAGATACAGTAGAGAGAGAGAAACTGATAGATCAAAGTTCCTGAGGAGGTAAAGGGGAATGGGACACAGAGCACCAACAGAAGGATTAGTCAACAAGAAAAAGTTCACCTCTTCCACTGTGACAGGAGAGAAGGACTGAGGAGAGGACATGTGGGGATGCTCGTGAATTTGTAGGTAGTTCGTGGCAAGGAGTTGAGGACATTGCTACCTGAGGTCTTCTATTTTCAGTGTGGTAGGAGGTGAAGTCATCTGCTATGCGTGAGGGTGAGGTGGAGGTATGGGGAGGCTGAGGAGAATGGAGGTTTGGCAAAGCTGCCCTGGAGACTTGGAGAGCTGACCATGGAAATGGGATTGCCAGACAGCATAGAGGACCTGATACAGGTTGAGGATCATGAAATTTTAGTGGCTTCCATCTGAGAAATTATATAAGTCCAGGATTGACATAGGGAAGGCAGAGAGTTATATTCATCTGGGGGTTGGAGCTTTGATGAAAGGATGACAGGCATATGTGTTGTGGACATTATTGGCTAGAGAGTGGGAGAGTGAGAAGATGGGATCCAGGTGGAATCCAGCGTACAAGTGATGGAATTGGTTTTAGGCAGAAGGAGAGATGAACCTTCAAATTGTAAAAGGAAAGAATGAAAGGAGGGTAGATGAACAATCAGATAAGCTTGTAGGTTTGGTGGCTATAAGTTAAAGGAGTTCCTGTTTGGTGGCTTCTGTTTTCTTTCTGATGTAAGATGTGAGGTTATTTGCTAACAGTGAAGGAAGAGGTAGTCACAGGTTTTAGAAGGGAGAAGAAAGTTTGAAAAAGTTGATGTAGGGACATAGAAGGACATTTTTTTTTTTTTTTTTTTGCTAAGGAAAATTTTCCCTGAGCTAACATCTTTTGCTAATCTTCTCCTTTTTGTATGTGAGTCGCTGCCACAGCATGGCCACTGATAGATGAGTGGTGTAGGTCTGCGCCCAGGAACTGAACTCATGCTGCCCAAGTGGAACACACCGAACTTAACCACTAGGGCACTGGAGCTGGCCTTATAAGGACTATTTTTGAGAGTTAAGAGCCAAGTTGAATTGGGAGGTGACAAATTTATGGTGTTACCCTTCTATGAATTTGGGCAATGTTCCTCAGTAGTGGTCTTCAGCCTATGTGCAGAAGGAGAGAAAGGAGAGGGATATGGTCATCCAGTGTTGAGGATATGCAAGGTGGGTAAGAAGGAAGGGCAATGGGAGCAAGTGAAGTCAGGATAGAGGGAAGGAGTGATGGAGGCAGTGAGACTGGATGCTGTATTGCGGGATACCAGCCCTGAACAAAGCTAAGGCCTCAGACTTACCTGGAAGGATCTTGGCCAAGGTGAAGAGAGTAGAGTCATTGGCCACAAAGCAGGAAGAGAAGAGCAGGGCTGAGTCCTTTTGGTGTAGCTCAGCCAGCTCCTGCTCCAGCTCCACATGAAACTTACTGGTACCTGAGATGTTGCGTGTGCCACCGGCTCCAGCTCCATGACGCTGCAGGGTCTCCCTGGCCAGGAGAAAACAGGGGAGACAAGGAAAGAAGAAACTCTTGTCAGACAGTGAGGAACTAGGTAGGTTTCTCTTCCTTGATGGGGGTCAATGTTGACTTAGTGATGCTGTATGAGCTGTGTCCTATGTGACCAAGTAGGGGGCAGGATGAGGACAATGGGGAGACATAGACTCTCCTTCTCAGGCTGAAGGCACTCGGGAATGAGGGGAGAAGCTAGGTTGAGCTTGAGAAGCTTGGAAGGCCTTCTGGAGGAGGTCACACACCATCTCTGGCAATACTCATTCCTCAGCCATAGTAAGAGCTTATGGAGAGTGGACCTTGCTTGGTCTTCCATCCTTTCCTCCACAGCATTGAACAACCAAGAGTTTGAAAAACATGATTTGTTGACTGACTTAGTTCATATCTGAGGATTAGATATACTAGAGGACCTTGGACAAAAGGGGTGGTGGATGGAAGTCAGGTTTCCACTGCCAGCTCGGCCTTTTCCTTCCATGTGTGGCTTTGGCTCTTCTCTGAATGCATCTCCAAAGCTCATGGCTCAGACCCTACTACTCACTGTGTGGCTTGCAAGACCCGAGGATGCCGGCTCATGCCCAAGTAGTCATTACTGCACCAGACAGACACATCCTTTGAGGCCACAGATGCCTCAAAGAAGTGTTGGGCAAAAGGGTATGCATCAGCCCAACGGTTCACAGTCTTGAACACACGGTAGGTGTGGTCCTGTTTCTTCTCCATGATCTTGTCCCTGAAAAACTGGTCATAACCAAAGACATGGTTTCCTGCAGGAGTGGAAATGGGGATGAGAAGAATTCATTTTAAATCACCTCCCAGCTAGTCCATATTTTATTCATGCTGTTGATTTTGAGTTCTTCAATTCTCTTTCCATTTATTCATTCATTTGTTCAGTCATTAACTTACTGGACTACATTAACTCTCCACTACTTCTTTCAACCATCCTTTTACTCACTCACTCGCTCATTGACTCAGTAATTTATTCATATATTCACTCAGGCTTCCTAGCCCTGGCAGGGTCTCATCTCTTTTCTTGAGGTTAGTGTGGTAGCCTCCTTACTGGAATCACTACTTCCAGTTTCAGTGAAAAGAGTATTGACAGATCTAGTTTCCAGTCATCACTCTGCTACTTCCTAGTTATGTGACCTTGGGCAAGTCATGAATCTTCTCTCTTAGTTTTAATTTCCTCGTCTGTAGAATGGGACTAATAATACCTTCCTTGCAGAATTGTGAGCATCTGATGACAAATGGAATGCAGTACACTCAAACTAATGTCTGGCACATAGTAGTATTATTATAACTATAGTAATAGTAGTAGGAGTAATAATAATAGCTAATATTTAATATTATTATAACCAACATTGAAAAAGTGCCCATTAAATTTAATGCCTTCTCTTAGGAACTTTATAGATATTATTTCATTTATTCCTCACAACAACCATATGTGGAAAGTTCTATTAGGATCTCCATTTTTCAGATGAGAAAACTGAGGCATAGAGGGGGTAGGTAACTTGATCAAGGTCGTGCAGCAAGAAAGTGGCCTACAAGTAAGTAACCTAGAGTCCACTTTAACCACTACCACTACAAAATGGAGCAACCCTATTCTCAGGATAAATTGAAATAATATATGCCAAAGGGCTTGTTAAACTCTAAAACTCTATTACATGAGACAGAAATCATGGTTGTTCCAGATGGCAACTTATGTGGCAGGGGTACAAATTGGTAACATCTTTGTTGCAAGGATCTTTGGAAATATGTATGAAGAGTTTTTAAAATGCACATACTGACATACCTAGAGAAATATTTGCAGCATGTTTAACAGAAAAATGATTGATATCCATAATTTATTTTTTAAAAATTCTGAAAAATTACTATGAAAAAATGTCACCCCAGTGGAAAAATGAGCAAAGAATATAAACAGACAATTCAATAAATGTAGAAAAAGATACTTAATCAGGGAAAATCAAACTGCAAGAACAAATTTTTATCTATCAAATTGATAAAGACTTAAAAGTTTGATAATATCGAGTGCCGTAGAGAGTGTGAGAACATGAATGCTCTCTTTGATAACTGGCACACCACTTTGAAGGACTAATTGGCAATATTTATTAATATTGAAAACGTACAAACCCTTACACCCTGAGAATTTCTATCTCTTACTGTCTGTCCTAGAGAAACACTTACCTATGTGCACTAGGAGGTACATTCAAGGATGTTTCCTGCACCACTGTTTGTGATTAGGAAAAATTGGAAGCAACCCAATAGAGGAATGGCTAAATAATTTCTAGTATATCCATACTAAGTCTAAGATAATACTATATGTATTTTTGGGGTACATTTAAATGCAAGTAAAACCAATATACAATATAAACTGGAAGAATACGCACAAAAAATTTGGAAACAATAACCTGAATTATAGGTACTTGATTAACTGAATTACATTGCATCCATGCTACAGAACACACTTCAACCATTAATAATTATTATGCAGCTCTATATTTAGGGACATGGAATGATGCCCATGACATATTGTTAAGTGAACAACGCAAAATAACAAACTCCAGGTAGAATGAGATCACATTTTTAATAAAAACATGTGTGTGGAGGGGAGCATACAAGGGGTGTGTGTGTGTGTTTAGTCATAGGAAAATATCTGGAAGAAAATATAATAAAAAGTTAATGATGTATGGTGGAACTCTGAGTGACTTAAATTAACCTCTTTATGCCTTCCTGTATCTGTTGAAAAATATTTTACAATGAATCATGTTCCTTTTATATTAGGAAAATAAGGCAAATTCCACTATGAAAAATGAATATAAACACATACAAGACAGGGAAAAAGGCTCTGTATGAAGGATAAGAGTTTTTGAGGCAAGCGTGGAGAAGAAATAATAGGAATAAACTAAATATTTAATAAGGCCTCATAAGAAGCTATGAACACCTCCATAAATGTAATTTTATTTCCTCTTCATTAAAACCTGTTGAGGCAGGTATTAAAATCCCACTGAAGGGAAATGACTTACTTGCCAAAACACACAGATCCAGCAAGAACCAGCATTCAAATTTGAACAAAGACTCCCTTTGGTTCCAAAGCACTTCCTTACCATTTCTTCTACTGTGTCAGAAGCCCTTTCAGCATTCCTTCCATATTCCTACTCCCTTTATTTCTACCTAAGCAAACTCACCAGCCATGTTGTTCTCAATCAGATGTGTGACCTTCTCTGAAGTTTGCTCTGGCTCCTGGGGACTGGAAAATGGCTCCCTCAGGCTGGTTGAGGTCAAGGAACTGGGCAGGTCTGAGAAGGAGTGTGAGATTCATTGGCCATGAAGAGACGAGGAAAAAAGAAAGCGTGTATCATCCTCTTTAAACTCAATATAACATGTCAAAATTCAAATTCATGAAGTGGGGAAGCTTTCTGCAGAGAGAAGCTTTCTGCAAAGCAAGCCCCTACTCATCTCCCTAATGGAGATTCCCGTGTCAGGAAACCTTCCATAAGGTGAATCACACTTCTCCCCACTAGGACTTTCCCTTGGGTGAGGTAACTGGGGCAACCACCTTGGCTCTTACACTTGAAAGGTAGATGCATGGCAGTGTACCTTCTTTTTCTTTTTTTTTTTTTTTAAATATTTTATTTTTTCCTTTTTCTCCCCAAAGCCTCCCAGTACATAGTTGTGTATTTTTAGTTGTGGGTCCTTCTAGTTGTGGCATGTGGGACACTGCCTCAGCATGGCTTGATGAGTGATGCCATGCCTGCGCCCAGGATCCAAACCAACGAAACTCTGGGCCGCTGAAGCATAGCACCCAAACTTAATCACTCGGCTATGGGGCCAGCCCCTATTCTTCTTTTTTGAATGTCATTAAAATTCTATTTTGAAGTTTTTATCCTTATTGATATCCCAAAATGGCCTATGAAAGATGTCAACAGTGTGGCCATCTATCAAATGGATTATCTTGAGTGGTCTGCACCAGGTGAGTTGCCCCGGGCTCCATACCCTTCTAAAGGATGTACCTGCTTCCAATACTTACTGTTTCATGCAAATACAGATTGTCATAGATTGATATTGCTTAAATGTTGGAGCCCAGCCTTTTGGGATCCATTTAGCCACTTGTGAGAGAGAAGGCAGAACTCTACAGGGCTAATTTTAGGCTAATGGCTAAAAGTTACAGGAGTCTGTGCACATATGTGTGCATTTCAGTGCACAGTCTAAGCTATTGCCTACCATGGTTCTCCTAGAAAAGATTGGACTTCCCGTGGTGGGATGTGTACTAGCTGACCTTGAATTAGCCTACTTCAGGACTGTGATGAAGTGAGTTCGGACATTAGGAGTAGAGGTTGGATAAGGTAGAACTTGACTCCAACCTGTCTTGAAAGTCTTCACATCTTCCTGGACTTCTGGGGCCGCTTTCTGTACAATCTTGCTCTTCCCATCCTGGAGTTCTGACAGCATGAAGGGACAGTGGCTTTTAGCCCAAGATGGAGAGTCTATACAAAGGTAAAAGAGTACATGGCAGTGCATTTCTAGTCATAAGTTCAGTTTAACAATGATTACTAAGACCTACGATATTCCAAAACTCCATCTCAGGCTATGGTAGAGACACAGATATGGATGAATCTGGTCACTGTACTACGGAAGCTCCTAAGCTGGTGGGAATGGCATACACTGAAGACACATTATGAACAGTGCTGAGATGAGGGGAAGGACATGGGCTATGGAAGGCTAGAAGAGGGAGGAGACATGACCCAAAATCGAAATTGCACAGGCTAAAGGTCTAGGTGGGCTTCACAAAGGAGATAAAATCTCTCACAAGAAGTCTGACATACTCTGGTAAGTGTCAAAGGAAAGGGTCATTTGATAGGAGCAAAGCCACAGAAGCTTGAGACAACAGGGTTGATCCAGGCAATTTTAAGTAGTTTCAGCATGACTGGAGTATATAGAGTGTGACACGCATGAGAGTGCGACTCTTTTTAGAGACACTGGCAGAAGTCAGATGCCAGGTGTATTGTTAGGCCAGCTCATTCTGCCTTGATACTTTTCACATGAACCCTCCCAATTATTAGGAAATGATGGCCAATATGACCTGGAACCTTGTCTCCAGGACCCAGACATTCTCCCCCATTTGCCAGCAGCCTCTTCTTACCTCCTCCAGCCTTTGTCGCCTTAAGGTGGATTTGAGAACAGATTGGTTCATGCGTAGCCAGGATGGGACAGCGTCCAATACCAAACAGGAACTGGTGAGTCTTAATCACCTTGCCCAGGATGCCTGTGGGGCCCCGGGCAAGCACTGGGCAGCGCTGTAGCAATATGGCTGCTGCCACCATCTTGAGCCCGAAGTCCTGCAGAAGATGTGGAAGAAATGAGAATCCATCAGGAAGTTCTGGCCAAAAGCCAAGGGTCATTCCTGTGTTTGGTTGCCTTTAGCTTCCTACCCAATGCTCGTTACCCTCCCCAGAGAAACCCTTATTGTCTTTCCAGGGTAGGAATTTTCCCAATGTTAAAATGTACCAATAGAGTAGCAGAGAGAAAGAAATAGGAAACTGACCATTAGACAAAAGGGTAAAGGAAAGAGTTCCAACTGGAGGTCAGAAAGCCTGAATTCTGATTCAGACTCTACTGAATGATGCTTCAATGATGGTGAGGATCATTGAAGTGTGATTGTGTGTGGCAGGATGAGAGTTGACAATCCACCAACCCTTTGATCAACACTTAAGGCTAAGAAGCTTTCTAAGAATATTGGCCTCATCCAAGTAAACATTCAGCCTACTAACGCAGACAGATGCCATTGACCAGGGCTCCTGATGTTTCCTGAGCATGCCCAGCCAGAGAGGGAGAAGGAGCTTGAAGCCACAGGTACCAACTTAAGTAGATTCAGGGAACAGGATGAAAGGGCAGGCCTTAGACCATGTGCCACCAGGCGGGTATTTCACTCTTTGGATTTGCTCTTGGCTTTTTAGGAATGCACAGATAGAGAAGAGGATGAAAGAAAGACCCAAGTAGTCTGACAAACAAGTCTGTGGGTGAATGAAAGAGGCAGAGGCTAAGACAGAGGAGAGAAAGGGAACAGTGAGAAGATCAGAAAAAAAAAATAGAAAACAAATACACATAGTAGGCATTCAATAAATATTTGTTGAATTTGGGAGTAAATTAGTGAATGAACAGGGACTCAAATGGAGGAAAGAGTAGGATAGTACAGAAAGAGTCAGAAGAAAATAAAAATTAAGAAAGATAAAAGGAGAAAAGTGAGAGAGAACAAAGGTACAGTGGTAGTGGTGGAGTTAGAAGAACAGAAATTGTGGGAGAGAAAGAGATCAAAGCCAGAAGGAAAGGGAACAGGGTAGAGATAAGAACAAAAAGAGGAGGAGTGATCCAGAAAAACAGAGGACAAGAGGATGATAGGAAATACAAAAGGATAGGGAAAGAGACTGAGATGAGAGAAAGAAGGTAAAAGAGAGAAGAGAGGGAGATTGAGTGACAGAACAGTGGTAGAGGCAGAGACGGATAGACAAAGGGACACAAAAAGGACATGAGGAGAGATCAAGGAGCATAGAGGAATATACAAAGACCCAGAAAACTGAGAGCAGGAAAGAAGAGAATCCAGCAGGGTCAGAGAGTCAGTCAGGCACAAAGATAAAGGAGAAATGCTGTCAGAGGTTGGGGTTGGGAGAGAGAAACAAAGAAGAGTTAGGGGAAGAAGAACTCGACCCTACCAAGGGAGATGAGAGAAAGACTGAGAGGCAGAGATAAGGGAGTAGAGATAAGATCAACGGATAGAGACAGAGAGGTGGCTAAGGTGGGTTGAGGGTTGGGATGAGGGAAGGCTGAGAGATACAAAGAGAAAGACAGCTGGAGAGAGCAAGAAAGAGAAACAGATTAAAAGAAAAAGGGCAAACTGGAAATCCAGCATCAGAGGGTGAGACAAGATATGGGACAGGACAATGGGAGAGATGCAGAGGAATGTGGAAAGACTAAGGTCCTAGCACCAGCAAGAGAGCTATTGAGTAGAATCTAACAGCACCTCTGGTATATAGGGCTTTATGTTGTGAAGGACAAGTGAACATGAGGAGTTTTGGCCCTGTCCTCACACTGCAACCTCCTTCACCTCTTATACAGCAACACCCCTCCATTCCAGATCTCACAGAGCAAGCACCCTCTCCCTAACTCACAAAACAATCTCTTCCCCTTGTTTCACCCTGGAGCATCCTCCTTCCAACTTTCACAGATTATCATAGGTTAGTATGTGGGGCAGGGCGTGTGGGCCCTGAAATTGGGAAAGGCAAAGGGGTGTTGACAGGACTAAATGAAACTCATGTTAAGCCTTTAGGACAGCACCTGGCACATAGTAAGTTTTCAATAAATGTTAGAACTTTTAATTTCAATTCCAACTCCCCAACTCTCTGTTGGACATTCTCAGAAAGTCACTTCCCCTCTCTGGGTCTCAGCTTTCATCAGCTGTCAAATGTAAGTTATTTATGCCTCCCTCATATAGTAAGTAATGAATTGGATCCAATGCCTACCTCGTATCTGGAGATATGAGTTTCCCTTCCCTTGCCTGCCTGCCAAGGCTAAAGGGCTCAGGACTGAGTCTGCAGACCATAGATAAAGCTCCGAGAGTTTATCACCACTGGGGTCCAACCACTCCCCAAGCTGAGATCAGGGTGTGGGAGAGAAGAGGAGCTCCTTTCTAGAATCACATCTGAGCATCTGGCTGGGGATGACCCTGGCTTTCTGTGGTGAGGAGGGGTGGATGGCCCAGGGAGAGGCAGGCAAGGCAGATGGCCAAGTTCCAGGCTCCCGCAAACTCCTTTCCCCAATATCAACACTGACAACAATAATGACAACAACACTGGGATACATAACGGAAAGGAAAGCCCCCAAGATTGGAAGCAAAGTCCAGTCCTCCCTGGGGATGATGGTGGATTAAGGCCTACTCCTGCCCCCATGTATAAAACAGAAGTTGAATACATTCGTCATCTCTAAGGGGCTTTTGGCCATGATATTCTCAGGGACCTGGGAAAATATAGACCACTTCCTGGAATTTGTTGAATTATCAAGCTCTTTCAAACTTCAGTTGCAGTTTCTCTGTTCTGAGACTCCTTTCCTGGAATTGGCCCTACCTTGCTCTGCCTGTCCATCTTTATGACCCATAACTTTGTAGCCTAGTTACCTTGAGCTCTGTTTCCATTGCATCCCACTACCTATCATGAGATTGGAGTGAGTAAAATTGAATCAAGGAAGTATTTTAGGCAATTTAGGGTATTAAGATCACAGCCTACTTGGTATTAAGAGCCAGACTACTTGGGTTTGATTCCTGCTTCCACCATTCACTAGCTCTGGGACCTTAGAAAAGTCACATCTCAGCTCTATGTCTTATATCTATAAAATTTAGATAATAACAAGGACAATCTATTTCACAGGGATGTTGTGAAGATTCGGTAAGATAATCTATATGAATTATATAGAAGAACGCCTATCCCAGAGTAAATACTGAAAAAAGTGTTAGCTATTATTTTTAATTTCTACATTTTCTATGTAGGGAAAGTGAAGGTACAGCCTAGGGAAGACACATCATGAATACACCAGACCATGTCTGAAAAGCTGATTCTTGTCTCAATCCTGATTCTTGTCCTTATCCTGTTACAACTTACTATGTGAACTTGGGCTCTGTGCTTTTCCTCTCTGGGCCTCAGTTTTTCCACAGACAACTGGATAACTTCATAGATTTCATCTGGTTCTAATAATCAAAAACAAAGTACTCACTGTGCCAAACCCTATGGTAAATGCTTCACATGCATTGACTTTTGTAATCCTCATGACAACTCTGTGAGGTAGACACTATTATCAACTTTATTTCAAAAGTGAGGAAACTGAGGCCCAAAAAGATTAAGTAACCTGTCCAGTCCCAGAGCTAGTAAGTAAGAGAACCAGGGTTTAAACCTAGGCAATCTGGCTCCAGAGCCTACTAACTTAACCACTATGGATCTATGATTCAAATATTACTACATATTTTCTTGACTGAGAACCTGACTGTAGACATTAATTTGCTCTGCTGCACTAACAGGCCCCTTTCTGGGGCATTTGATTTTGAGCTGTGACCTCTACCGAAAGAACAGATTTCTAACTGAAGTGGAATTTCAGGCACTGGTAAACACTCATTCATTCATTCATTTCACCATTTAGCAACATGTGTACCCATTGTGCGGCAATCTTTGCCAGGGGTCTTCTTAAAACAATGCTTTCACCCAAAGAGATAATGGTGAAATTTGGGGCCAAGTGACAGATCATTACTAGTAGGTTTCCCTGCACCTTAAAATCCTCTCATGTCAGCAGCCAACCTGTAGTCCCAGAGATCAGAAGGGCTAACCACAATTGTACCCCAGCAGAGAGCCAGAAACCACTCATTGTAACATTCCTTGTCTCTTTTCTCCCCTTTGTGGCCTACTTTTCAAGGATCAGTTAGGTCTGGAGGGGATGTGATCACTTCTTTTCAAGAGTTGGAAGCACCTGACCTTACTTCCTTTCCTAACACCCTCTTCTTGTCATGGAAGAATCACAGAGAATTTCAGATAACTGGAATCAGAGAATCAGAAATTCTTACAAACAGAAAAATTAGAAGACCACAAAATCAAAATGAGAAGAGGCCATGGAAATCATAGGCCAAGCTCTTTTTTCAGAGGGTAACTGACTTGCCTAGGATCTCACAGTGAATCTGAGTGAAAATACAAATCTATTGATTTTCAATGATACAATATTCCTCTCACCTTCTCCTCTTATTTATGTTAATTATTTATCTCTCAATTTCTTTAAATCTCTCCCTACCCAATTCATCATTCCCATTGTCCCCACATTCCCTCAGTTTCCTCTCCCTACCTCTGGCCTCCTAGGCTCTGACCCATTGAGTTCTGCTGTCAGCTAAGCAGAGAGAAGGAGTCAAAGTAAGGGAGGACCGGAGAACTGCAGGAAAAGATATCAAGACATCTTCCTGGACGACAGAGAAAGAGTGGAACAGAGAGAGACAGAAAGAGAGAGACTGAGAGACACAGAGTAGAAGAGAGTTGGAAAAGGAGAAAAAGAGACTTAGAAAAAAAAAGATATAGACAGAACTCAGACGAAAGGAAAATAAGAGAAAGCTAGAGTGTCAGAGATGGAGTGATCTTGAAAAGTAACAAAGGCGAGGAAACAAGGGGGAAAAAGACAAAGGGAAAGACAGGAAGAGGCATGGGGTATGGGGGAAGAAAATGACAGAGAGGTAGATTCTAAGAAACAAAGTCAGATCTAGTCAGGCCAGAGAGTCAGCTGTGCAGCGGTGAGGTGGGCAGGCAGACCAGAAAGAGGGCACCAGGCTGAAAGCAACTCTTACCTGTTGCCCTGCACTGAGGACGAACGAATGACGGTGGGTGCTGTGGGTCAGGACCTAACATTTATTCCTTCCCCCTTGGCTCAGCTCCACCCACCCCGCCTTCAGCTGGCCTGGCCCTGCATTGGCCCCAAAGGTATCTCAGGCCCTTGCTAGAGATAAAACCCAGTGTAGTCCCCTTTCCCCTCCTCCCTCCTCCAGCACTGTCTCTCCCCTCTCTATTTTCTTCCTCTTCTCCCTCTGGAGCAGTAAAATGAGCTCACTGGACTTTGGAATCAGACTATCCGTATATAGCTAGAGCACCTTGACAAAAACCACCTCTCTGACCCTTGGTTTACTCAATTATAAAAGGAGAGCAATACCCAGTAGTGGGATGGCTGGGTCATAAGGTATTTCTAGTTTTAATTTTTTGAGAAATCTCCATACTGTTTTCCATAGTGGCTGCACCAGTTTCCATTCCCACCAGCAGTGTATGAGGGTTCCCTTTTCTCCACATCCTCTCCAACATTTGTTACTTTTTGTCTTTGTAATGATAGCAATTCTGACAGGTGTAAAGTGAAAGGGGTAAAGGGGCACATATGTATGGTGACGGATAAAAATTAGACTACTGGTGGTGAGCACGATGCAGTCTATACAGAAACTGATAAATTATAATGTACACCTGAAATTACAAAATGTTATAAACCATTATGATCTCAATAAAATAATTGGGAAAAAAAAGGAGAGCAATAAAATTCAGAGGCAACTGTAGCACAAGTGGGAAGGGCTTTCTAACAGTCAGCTGCCATAGAGGACATCTAGGTCATTGTAACAGTTCAATAACGTCATGTACAGAAAACACTTAGCACAGTGCCTGGTCCAAAGAAATGACAGCTAATGTTGATTGAGTGCTTAATATGCGCTAGACCCTTCGTTAAGTGCTTTACATGGATTAATTTAGCCCATTCTCATAAGGACCTTAGAGATAGGTACTATTATCCCCATGTTACAGATAAAGAAACTGAGGCTCAGCCAGGTGAGGTAAATAACTGATAATTACGCAGCTGGTAAGTACAGAGCCCAACTATGTACACAGGCAGTCTAGTTCCAGAACCCACACTCTTTAAGCACTACTCTCCCTTTTTAACCATGCAGTTAAAAATTTGAAGTTCTCTATTTTCTCTTTTCTATTACCCTCTCCTTATCCCATTTTAATTTTTCTTTTCCTCTTCTCACTGTCTTCTTCTCCTTCCCTTCTCAATCCTGGGGTAGCAGAACTATGCCATAACCAGGCCATTTCATCTGTGGAGCAGATTTTCATCAATATTATATTTACATAAATGGGGTCATAATTTCCTTTTTTTTTCCATTTGACCATATGCCAATATGCCACATAGGTCTTTCCATATAAATTTCTTCTGTTTAGTGGAGTTATAATATTCTGGAATTTGGATGTTACCTTAATTTATATAAACACTCCCTTATTGACAGAAATTTAGGCTGCTTCCAGGGATTTTCCTCCTCCATTATGAATAATATTTCAGTAAACATCTTTGGGCATATGTGAGAATATTTTTTATAGGGTAGCATCCAAAACAAAGAATTCCTAGGTCAAAGGCTATATAGGCATTTAAAATTTTGATAATGACAATTTGCCTTATATAGTTATGTGTTGCTTAATGATGGGGATACATACTGAGAAATGCGTTGTTAGGTGATTTCATCATTGTGCAAACATCCTGGAGTGTACTTACATAAACCTAGATGGTATAGCCTAGGCTATACCGTACTAATCTTATGGGATCACCATCGCATGTGGTCCGTTGCTAACCGAAATGTGGCGCATGACTGTACATATGCTATACGTCCCTGCTAATGGTGCATAAGACTGTGTGTGTCTGTTCTCTCACCAAATCAGCAACACCATTTGGTTTTTTATCAATTTTAAAAATCTTTGTTAATCTGATAAGCACTAGAAGTGGTATCTCAGTGTTATTTTGATTTGATTTTTAATAAGATCAAGCATCTTTTCATATGTTTCTTGGTTATTTACCTCTTTCCTCTTGTGAACTGCCCGATCTAGTTCTTTGCCCATTTTGGGGATGAGTTGCCAGTAAAGGGTAATGGGCTAGAAGTGTGAGCTCTGGAGTCAGACTCACTCAAGTTATCTTACTCAGTAACCGTGTGGTTCTCTAAGCTTCAAATTCCTCTCTGTAAAATGGAAAATCATAGAATCTACCCCATAGGATTGTTGTGAGGATGAGACGTAGCTATTATTATTGTCGTAGCTTCCCTTTTGAGTTGGAGGAAACCCTAGGATAGTATGGATATTAACTCTTTTTCTGTGATATTTGTTGCTCCGCCTGAATTCATTCATTCATTCAACAAATATTTGAGCACTTACAGTGTGTCAGGCACTGTGCCAGGTGCTTGAGGTACAGCTGCATAGAACTGGAGAATATGAGAATAGCATGGTGTCTTTAACCATTTTTGTTTTTTAAATTGAAGATTATCTCCAGTTCTTCTGAAAAGTATTTCAAATAGACCTGCAATAACTGTGACCTCCAATTCTTTAGCTGGCTAACCATTTGTCACTTTGGAAACTGAGCTCAGATATCATCACCTCTGGGAAGCCTTCCCTAACCCCCACACTGGATCTGGTCCCCTCTTCGGGCTTCCATCTCCCTGCCAGCATTTATTACACTGTAGTATCAGTATCTTGTTTTATGTTTTCCTCCCCCATCAGACCTTGAACAACTTGAAGACAGGGATCTGGAACTATTGGCAGGAGGGGCTGTCAAAAATACTTGCTGCATTCAACTGCATTTTCTCTTATTCTCCCACCTGTTCTGTCCGTACCCAGGAAAGGAACTGGGAGATAAAACCCTCCAAGGGTGGTAGCAGACCTCCAAACTCTCCTTGAGACCCACATGAAGTGCCCTGAAAGTGTCGGGGGCTTCCTACGTCATTGGGATTGATACTTAGTTTGAGCTTCTCTGTCCTATTCTTGGTTCGGGTGAGTGCGTGAGAGTGGGTAGCTGTGGTTGTGCCTGAGATCCACTCTCCTTTGCAGGAAAATGCTTCCCTTTCTCTTTGAGTGGTAGTTGTGTGGGTCTGGCCTCCATGAGAGGCATTGCAATCTGGAGGGAATGAGTTCCAGTCCCAGGTTCTCATGTGGCACCTCCTCAGGGAACACTTACTTCCCTGATCCTCCTCTCCACAGTTTCCTCTTTCCCTGCATTGATTTGTTCCATCTTGCCTGACTTTTACCTGCTTGGGAATTCCTCTGTGGTTCAGAGTCTAGATCTGATCCATTTCTGCATGCTTACTATCAACCTGGCAATGAATAGATATTCAGATGATATTTGATTGAATAGACTTCAGTGATTTAGGTCTTTCAACTTTTCAATTTGCAGTTGCACTACAATTAACATCACAGTGCTTAAAGCTTAGTCTGCATCTTAGCATTCATTTTCTAAAAGTTTTATTGAGGTAAGATTTATATACCATAGAATTCACCCATTTTCACTGTACAATTCAAAGATTATTAGCATATTTACAGAATTGTGCAACTATCACTTTAATCAAATATTAGCATTCATTTTTAGAAATGGAATTACTTGATCAAATGATGTGAACCTTTTAAATATGTTCTCATGAATATTATCAAATATCTGTCTAAAAGGCTGCTCCAGTTAATGATGGGCCCAACCATCTGTGAGAAGTCAGAGTTGAGGAACATACACAGAGTTTTGTTGGGTTACTCCTGAAAGGGTCACTCTCATTATCAGCATCTCTCTCCTCCATTAGCTTCCCTCCTACCCAGATTTTGGAGTGAACCTCAGAGGGCAGCCTATATCCTCATGAGTTTTGATAGCCATGTTCCGGATGGTTTTGTGGATATTCCAGATGCCCAGATGTGCTGTAGTTCCTTCTTCTTGTAACATTGGTTTGTGGTTTCTCGTTTAATTTAAATAGCACATCTGTTCTGTAAGATTTGGTAGAACCAGCCAGTATGATTATCTGGGCCCATTGCCATTTGGTGGTGGTGGTTGGGTTGTTCTTTGACAACTTTTCCAATGGTTTTCATGGTTATTTTTCTTGATGTGTTTTTAACTTCTCCTCTTATCAATTTTAGTAAATGATATTTTTAAAAAACAGCATAGAGTAACACACAGAATTCTGTTATAATTTTTGGCTAGGTATAAAATTCCAAAGTCCAGCCCTTACTCCCTCAGAGTATTATAAATATTATTTCATGGTTTTCTAACATTTAGTATTGGAGCAAGATGTTCAATATCAGGCTCATATTCTTTCTTTTGTAAATATTCTATATGCTTAATAGGAATATCTTCCTATCATGGGAATTCAGAAATGTCCTGGGCTATATCCTAATACAGGTAGTGTTTCATTAATCCTACTTAACACTGTCAAATGTTCAACAAAATCTCACATATTCTCATACTAAATTTTAGCACATTTTGGAACAACGCCTAAACTTGTTTTTGGTTTTTTTGTTTTTAAATTCTAGATAAAGCTCTATTCTCTATCACTGTTTAATTAAGGAATGTCCTGAGATTGCAAAGTGGGCTATTAAAAATGGTTACATTTGGCCTTTTTAGTATGACTAGAATAATTGGTCTAGCAACAAGAATTTACACTGCAGCATTGTTTATCAGAGCAAAAAGTATGCATCTGTATTTTATAAAGTCCCGTTTTATGATATGTAATATGTAACAGCATGTGAGTTATATGATAGTACTTTATGTTTCTCTGATGTCCAAAGAAATGTTTCCTTTGGTTTCCATAAAATGATTTCTTAAGGCCTTATGCAGGTACATGTTTACAGCTTTCTGCCTTTTGGTAAAGAAGGATGTGTTTTCTTTCTCAGCTCCCTATTCAGCAAGCAGACGGAGCAATAGGAACAAAAGGAAAGAAGTTTGAAAGTGCTTAGTGTGTTTCAGGAAATACTACAGAGAACAGATGACATTTTAAATCGGTTATGAAGCATGAGTTTATCAGGCAGAGGAGAGAGAGAGGGGCAATCCAGGCAAAGGGTACAATATCAACAAAATCAGAGAAGTTCAAAAGTGTTTACTGCACTTCAGGAACAATGAGTTCCCTAGATGGTGAGGGAGAACAAAAAGAGTCGGAATTATTTGCTCAGTTACTTTCTGGAGGATGAGATCTCACCCTGGTGCTTGGTTCTTCTGGGTCACTGCCAGAATGAATAGTGGTTAAGAACATGGGCTCTGGAGCCAGACTGCCTGGGTTCCGCCATTCATTAACTGTGTGAACTTGGGTATATTACTTAACCTCTCTGAGCTTCAATTTCCTTGTCTATAATATGGAAATACTGATGCTATCTATTTGATAGTGTTTTTGTGAGGTATAAATGAGTAAATACATGCAAAACTTATTATAATGCCTGACACATAGGCAGCTGTCAGCAAATGTCCTGTTCATTGTTTCAATTTTATGTCTTTTATTAATTCCTTTTCTCTCTCCCAAAGATCAATGTCTCAGTTCAGGCTTCATCACCTGCATCCTTCCCACTGGCTGATGGCATAATCTGTCTATCCCCAAAATCAGAACATGTCACTCTGCTGTTTAGACTCCCTCAATGGCTTCCCACAGTTGCCAAGAAAAAGAACAGAGACCTTTTACAGGGCCTAAAAAGCCCTTCATGATATCTTCTGCTTACATCTTGTGTCTTATCTGTTGACACTTCCGTGTAAGTTTTCCTTATTCCACCTATACTCTCTTTCTCTCTGGTCTTTATACTCTTCTCTCTGCCTTGAATTACCTTCTCCAGTCTGCCTTTTGTTGTTGTTGTATTGATCTAGTGTAATAGCTCCTGCTTGTCCTTTAAGATCCAACTCAGATATCACCTACCCCAGAAGCCTTCTTTAACTTGTCTCCTTCTGATAGTGACAGATGTCCCTCCTCTGTGCTTCCTTGATTCCACTTCTGTGCCTGTCTCTCCTACAAGACTTTGAGTTCTTCAAGGTCGGGCAGGGTTCTTATGTTATTTGACTTTATTTGTATCTCTAGTAACCTAAAATAGATCTTGAAATGTAGTAGACATTTAACAAATTTTTGTTGAAGAAATGTATGAAAAAGGAACATAAAATGATTTTCTCTGTTTCTTCGTTTTTCTTGTTCTCAGACAGTTGGGGCACTGGTTAGCTTTCTGGGTTGGCAGAATTCACGGGGCTTCCTGGAGGTGACACTGCCTAGGTGTCCCAGACTTGGGACTCTTTCTTCATTCTCCATACATGTGCTCCTGTCCCTGAGGATTCCCATCCTCTCAGCTTCCTGAGAAGCTGTTTTTTAGTTCTCAGAAGTTCCCTAGTGTGTATTTTTCCTGGAAATTCTCCTGTATGGACAAGTCTGAGTTCTAAGAGGGTTCGCTGTACCAAAGCCAATTGTCACATGTGCCTATTAATTTTTTCAGATAGTGAGACTGACAGCAAGAATTCTATTTCAAAGCAGGGTATGCCAGTCATAGAGGAACTCCTTGGGATGTTATCAGCAGGGTTATTCTCCAGGCCCCCAACTCTGAAAAAATTTCTGAGTATTAAAGCAGGTTAGAGTGGCAGCTGGGACAGAACCTGATATGTGCTTCTTTCAAAAAAAATCAGTTATATCATTAAACAGCCATTTCTTAATGAGTATAAGTGTAATAAGCAATATATGCATAGAAAATCTATGCTGGGAACAGACTTTAGGAAAGGATGTCAGTTGGTGAAATAAATATAACATAATGTTTGTCATTTTAACCATTTTTAGGTGTACAGTTCAGTGGCATTAAGTACATTTACATTCTTTTTTCTTTTTAATTTTTTTTTTTTTGAGGAAGATTAGCCCTGAGCTAACTACTGCCAGTCCTCCTCTTTTTGCTGAGGAAGCCTGGCCTTGAGCTAACATCGTGCCCATCTTCCTCTACTTTATATGCGGGACACCTTCCACAGCATGGCGTGCCAAGCTGTGCCATGTCGGCACCCGGGATCCGAACCGGTGAACCCCGGGCCGCTGAGAAGCAGAACGTGCGAACTTAACTGCTGCGCCACCGGGCCGGCCCCTACATTTACATTTTTGTACAACCATCACATCCATTCATCTCCAGAACTTTTTTATCTTCCTAAACAGAAACTCTGTACCCATTAACAGTAACTGCCCATTCCCCCACTCCCCCAGACTCTGCCAACCACCGTTCCACTTTCTGTATATGAATTGGACTGCTCTAGGTACCTCATATAAGTAGAACCGTACAATATTTGTCCTTTCGTGATTGGCTTATTTCACTTAGCATAATGTCTTCAAGGTTTATCCACGTTGTAGCATGCATCAGAATTTTCTTCCTTTTTAAAGCTGAATAATATTCTCTTGTAGGTATAACCATATTTTGTTTATCTATTCATCCTTCAATGGACCTTTGGCTGTTGTGAATAATGCAGCTATGATATTACTTTTAAAATATATCTCAGTTCCATTCACTTCTGTCCCTCTTTGTTGCTACCTCCCTAATCGAGGCTACCATTAGCTCATACATGAAGTACTGAAACAAATTTCTTAATCATAAGCTAACTAATTTTTTAGATACTAAATATAAGAATTCAAATATCTACTATTAAATCTAAGTACATTTGAAGCATCATACCTAGTAAATTATTAAATAATAAAAACTTCAGAAAATTTGACTCCATTTAAAAAGTAATCATCAAGTGTAAGTTGACAATTTGATTATCTCCAATAACACAGTATCTCAGTGAATGTGTGCTAGATCTGACAGTGGTTAGCCTATGACTTCAGGGAGAGTAAATAAAAGAGCATATTTATGCTTTACACCTGGATGAGATCATTGATGTTTCCAACCCAGCCAGTTTAACCTGATCAGTCTCCAACCCATACAGGATGGGTACTTTAAAAATTTCTTTGTGGAGAAATGAAGATTTTTTTCAGACATAAAGTAAATATCATGCACCACCTACTAAATGGAGAAAGGAAAAATTAGTCTTTATATATTACAAATATGTAAATTGCATGAGTAGAGAGCAAAGTTGGATAAGATTTCTCCTTTCCAGATTTTCTTCTTTGGGCTGGGAAGCATCTACTGGGGATAGGAAGAGGAAGGGGATGGAATTTAGGGGGATAGGGGTCATCTTATGGCTTTTAATCATGTTCACCCTTTCCCTAATTACCCTTCTCATACCCCCAAATTAAATCTGCTAAATGAAAATCAAAGAAATTAGAAGTTACAAACTCAAGAGTGGATTCTTGCACTGGTGAGGAGGGGGAGCTCAGAGCACCCCTGAGGTGCCAAAGAGTGGCTCTAACCTAGTGAGGAAGCCCCACCTGACAAGGACAGTCCATACAAGTGCCTGAACACATCCCAGGCTGGGACAAGCACCCATAATATCCCCACAGCTTCCAGCAGAAAGAATGGGGCCAGAAACAGTGCTCCTGCTCCCCCCTAGTGGTAACAGGGGGTAACAGGGGGAATCTGCATCCTAAGAATACCACAAATGCCCACACAAAAGATTAGTTCATCAAATACCATGAGAAACTGCAGCAACAATTCAGAGCAGAAGGAAAGTGACAATTCTCCAGAAATCAACACTGAAGACACAGAAATATACAACCTAAATGACAGAGAATTCAAAATAGCTGTCATAAGGAAACTCAACGACTTACAAGAAAACATGGAAAGGCAATTCAAGGAGCTCAGCAATAAAATGAACCTCTTCACCAAAGAGATTTAAACTATAAAAAAAAAATCAAGCAGAAATTCTAGATGTGAAAAACACAATTAATGAAATAAATAATAATCTGGAATCATTAAGAAATAGAATTGATCTTATGGAGGAAAGAATTAGTCTTCTTAAGGATAAAAATGTAGAAATCCTACAGGTGGAGGAGGAGACAGAACTAAGATTTAAAAGAACGAAGGAATTCTTTGAGAAATATCCAACTCAATTAGGAAAAGCAACATAAGGATTATAAGTATGCAAGAGGGAGAAGAGGGGGAGAAAGGAGCAGAGAGCTTGTTCAAAGAAATAATTGCTGAGAACCTCCCAAACATGGCGATGGTTTCAGATCTACAGATAAACGAAGTTAATTGAACACCCAACTTTATCAACATGAAAAGACCCTCGCCAAGGCATATAATAGTAAAAATGGCAAAAGTTTGGGATAAAGAAAGAATATTAGGAGAAGCAAGGCAGAAGAAAATAACCTAGAAAGGAAACCCTATCAGGCTTTCAGTGGATTTCTCGGCAGAAACCCTACAGGCTAGGAGAGAATGGAATGATATATTCGAAATACTGAAAGACAAAAACTTTCAGCCAAGAATACTCTATCCAACAATACTTTCCTTCAGTTATTATGGAGAAATAAAAGCCTTCTCAGAAACAAAAGCTGAGAGAGTTCATCACCACTAGACCTTGCCTACAAGAAATAAAGATGCCCTCATACCAGTAACAGAAATGCAAAGGTCTACAAAGTTCTGAGCAAGGAGATAAATAGACAGACATGGTCAGAAACCTGCAGCTGTCTACTAGAAGAGGGAGGCAAATGCTCAATTACAACTTAAAAGAGAAAGAGAAAGAAAGCATCAAAAGTAATGATAAACACTTCAACTTAGCCACAAACTCACAAAATTAAAAACAGAACAATATGTAACAACAATTACTCAGAAGGGGAGAGGAAAGGGAAAGAATCTGCTTAGGTTAATGGAGATAAGAGGCTATAAGAAAATGGACTATCTCATCTCCAATATCTTTCATACAAACCTCATGGTAACCACTAAACAAAAAATCAGATTAGAGCCACGATTCAGAAAAAGAGAGAGAACTGAAAAATCCCTCTCAGAAAACTAACAAAATGAGATGGTAGTCAGAAATACAAAGGAAAAGAAACAGTGGAAACATAGAACAACCAGAAAACAAGAGATAAAATGACAACATTAAGCCCTCATATAACAATAATCTCGCTAAATGTAAAGGGACTGAACTCTCCAATCAAAAGACACAGAGTAGCTGGATGGATTAAAAAACAAGACCCAAGAATATGCTGCCTCCAGGAAATGCACCTCAGCTACAAAGACAAACATAGGTTTGAAGTGAAGGGATGGAAGACAATACTTCAAGCTAATGGCCAACAAAAGAAAGAAGAGTTGCCATACTTTTATCAGACAAAGTAGACTTCAAGCTAAAAAGACAACAAGAGACAAAGAGGGGCAGTATTTATTGATGAAAGGGACATTCCACCAAGAAGACATAACACTTATTAATACATATGCACCTAACACAGGGGCACCAAAGTACATAAAGCAATTATTAACAGACCTAAAGGGAGAAATTAACAGCAACACAATAATAGTAGGGGACCTCAACACCCCACATACTTCAATGGACAGATCATCCAAACAAAAAGTCAACAAGGAAACAGTAGATTTAAATGAAACACTTGACCAGACGGACTTAATAGACATATATAGAGCATTACATCCAAATACAGCAGAATATACATTCTTCTCAAGTACCCATGGAACATTCTCAAAGACAGACTATATGTTAGGTAACAAGGCAAGCCTCAATAAATTCAAGAAGAATGAAATCATCCCAACCATGTTTTCTGACCACAATGCTATGAAGCTAGAAATTAACCACAAGAACAAAACTGGGAAAGTCAGAAATATGTGGAGGCTAAACAACATGGTATTGAACAACCATTGGATCATTAAAGAAATCAAAGAGGAAATTAAAAAATACCTAGAGACAAACAAAAATGAAAATACAACATACTAACTTTTATGGGAAGCAGAAGAAGCAGTCATAAGAGGGAAATTCATAGCAATACAGGCTCACCTCAACAAGCAAGAAAAATCTCAAATAAGTAATCTTAAAATGCACCTAACAGAGCTAGAAAAAGGAGAACAGACAAAGCCCAAAGTCAGCAGGAGGGAAATAATAAAAAATCAGAGCAGAAACAAATGAACTAGAGACTAGAAAAACAATAAAAAGGATGAACGAAACTAAGAGCTGATTCTTTGAGAAGATAAACAAAGTTGACAAACCTTTAGCTAGACTCACCAAGAAAAAGAGAGAGAAGGCTCAAATAAGCAAAATTAGAAATGAAAGAGGAGAAATTACAACAGATACTGCAGAAATACAAAGGATTATAAGAGAATACTATGAAAAACTATATGCCCACCTAGAAGAAACGGATGAATTCCTAGACTCATACAACCTCGCAAAACTGAATCAAGAAGAAACAGAGAATGTGAAAAAACCAATCACAAGTAAAGAGATTGAAACAGTAATCAGAAATCTCCCCAAAAACAAAAGTCCAGGACCAGATGGCTTCTCTGGAGAATTCTACCAAACAGTCAAAGAAGATTTAGTACCTATTCTTCTCAACCTATTCTAAAAAATTGAAGAAGGTGGAACACTTACTAACACATTCTATGAGGCCAACATTGCCCTGATGCCAAAATCAGACAAGGACAACACAAAGAAGGAAAACTACAGGCCAATATCACTGATTAACATAGATGCAAAATTCCTCAATAAAATATTGGCAAACCGAATACAGCAATACATTAAAAGAGTCATACACCATGATCAAGTGGGATTCATTCCAGGGACACAGGGATGGTTTAACATCCACAAATCAATCAATATAATACATCACATTAACAAAATGAGGAATAAAAATCACATGATCATCTCAATAGATGCAAATAAAGCATTTGGCAAGATCCAACATCCATTTGTGATAAAAAAAAAAAACTCTCAATAAAATTGGTATTGAAGGAAAGTACCTCAACATAATAAAGGCCATATATGACAAACCCACAGCCAAAATCATACTTAATGGCAAGAAAATGAAAACCATCCCTCTGAGAACAGGAACAAGACAAGGGTGCCCACTCTCACCACTCATATTCAATATAGTACTGGAGGTATTGGCCAGAGCAATTAGGCAAGAAAAAGTAACAAGAGGAATCCAAATTGGAAAGGAAGAAGTGAAACTTATGCTATTTTCAGATGATATGATTCCATATACAGAAAACCCTAAAGAATCCACCAGAAAACTACTAGAAATAATCAACAACTGCAGCAAAGTTGTAGGATGCAAAATCAATTTAAAAAATCAGTTGCATTCCTATACACTAACAATGAACTAGTGGAAAAAGAAATCAAGACTATAATCCCATCTACAATTCCAAAAAAAAAAAAAAGAATAAAATATCTAGGAATAAACTTAACCAAAGAGGTGAAAGACCTGTACACTGAAAACTATAAGTCATTACTGAAAGAAATTGAGGAAGACATAAAGAAATGGAAAGATATTCCATATTCATGGGTCAGAAGAACAAACATAGTCAAAATGTCCATACTACCCAAAGCAATCTACAGGTTCAACGCAATCCCAATCAGAATCCCAGTGACATTCTTCACAGAAATAGAACAAAGAATCCAAAAATTTATATGGAACAAAAGACCCCAAATTGCCAAAGCAATCCTGAGAAAAAGGAACAAAGCTGGTGGCATCACAATCCCTGACTTCAAAACATGCTACAAAGCTATAGTAATCAAAATAGCATTGGTACTGGTTCAAAAACCGGCACACAGATCAATGGATCAGAATTGAAAGCCCAGAGATAAAACACACATCTATGGGCAGTTAATCTCTGACAACGGAGCCAAGAACATACAATGGAGAAAGGAAAGTCTCTTCAATAAATGATATTGGGAAAATTGGACAGCTGGATGCAAAAGAATGAAAGTAGACCATTACCTTGCATCATACACAAAAATTAACTCCAAATGGATTAAAGATTTGAATGTAAGAACTGAAACCATAAAAATCCTAGAAGAATATATAAGCAGTACACTCTTTGACATTGGTCTTAGCCACATCTTTTCAAACACCATGTCTACTCAGGTAAGGGAAACAAAAGAAAAAGTTAACGAATGAGACTGCATCAGACTAAAAAGCTTCTACAAAGCAAAGGAAGCCATCAACAAAATGGAAAGACAACCCACCAAATGGGAGAAAATATTTGCAACTCATTTATCAGACGAGGGGTTGATATCCAAAGTATATAAAGAACTCACACAACTCAAAAAAAAAACCCAAACAACCCGATCGAAAAATGGGCAGAGGATACGAACAGACATTTTTCAAAAGAAGATATACAGATGGCCAACAGGCACATGAAAAGATGCTCAACATCACTAATCATTAGGGAAATGCAAATCAAAACTACAATGAGCTATCACCTACACCAGTCAGAATGGCTGTAATTACCAAGACGAAAAACAACAAATGTTGGAAAGGATGTGGAGAAAAGGGAATGCTCATACACTGCTGGTGAGAATGCAAACTGGTGTAGCCACTACGGAAAACAGTATGGAAATTTCTCAAAAAGCTGAAAATAGAAATACCATATGACCCAGCTTTCCCACTATTGGGTATCTACCCAAATAACTTGAAAGCAACAATCCAGTCACATATGTCCCTATACGTTCATTAAAACACTATTCACAATAGCGAAGACATGGAAATAATCCAACTGCCCATCAACCGATGATTGGATAAAGAAGATGTGATATATATACAATGAATACTACTCAGCCATAAAAGAGACAAAATAATCCCATTTTCAACAACATGGATGGACCTGGAGGGTACTATGCTAAGTGAAATAAGCCAGACTGAGAAAGACAAACATCATATGATTTCACTTATATGCTGAATATAAATAAACGCATGGATGAAGAAAATAGTTCAGTGGTTACCAGGGGAAAGGGGTGGAGGGTGAGCACAGGGGGTGAAGGGGAGCACTTATGTGGTGACAGATAAGAAATAATGTACAACTGAAATTTCACAGTGATGTAAACTATTATGAATCTCAATTAAAAAAATAAAAAGAGAAAAAAAAGAATTGTATTTTCTTTCTCAACTCCAGATTCTTCCTCTGTGAAAGTGGAATAATAACCTAACTCACAGGGCAGTTATGAGAATTAAAGGAGAAAGTCCTTGTAAAGTGCTAAGCAAAATGCCTGACATATATTAAATGATCAATAAATATTAGTTATTATTATTGTCATTGTTTATGTTACTAGTGATCATCACTTTCCAGATCAGCATTATTGCCTTCATCACAGTAACCCAGGTCTCAGGAAGATTGTTTCAAGGAGGGGTTGTTGTTAAGTTGGGGGAGGGAGGAGGAGGTGTCACGGGGTGGTGAGGCTAGTCTAGTGATTCTCATGGTTCCCTGACGTGTTTCCCCTCCATTTCCTATTTTTGTGGTAAAATATGCATAACGTAAAATTTAACATTTTAGCCATTTTTTAAGTATAGAGTTTAGAATGTGCCATGTACTTTGTAAACTTTGAAGTACTATGCAATTTTGATGTATTTCTATTATACCAAATCTTCCTTGTATTTCTAATAGGACTTAACTATTTTTAAGTGTACAATTTGGTGGCATTGAGTATTTCACAATGTCGTGCAACCATAGCCACTATCTACTCCAGAACTTTTTCACCATCCCAAACAGAAACTCTTTGCCCATTAAATAGGAAATCTTCATCCCCTAGCCACTAGTAATCTCTATTGTACTGTTTCTATGAATTTACCTATTCTAGGTACCTAATATAAATGCAGACATAATATTTGTCTTTTTGTGTCTGACACTTCACTTAGCATAATGTCTTCAAGGTTTATCCATGTTGTAGAATTTATTAGAATTTAATTCCTTTTTAAGGTTGAATAATATTCCATTGTATGTATATACCACATTTTGGTTATCCACTTATCTGTTGACAGGCATTTGGGTTGTTTCCACCTTTTGGCTACTGTGAATAATGCTGCTATAAACATTGGTGTACAAATACCTATTTGAGTCCCTGCTTTCAAGTCATTTGGGTATATACCCAGTAGTGAAACTGATGAATGATATGGTAATTCTATATTTAACTTTTTGAGGAACAGCCATGCTGTGTTTCATAGTGGCTGCACAATTACATTCCCTCTAGCAATGCAGCAAGTTTCCAGTTTCTCCACACCCACACAGATACTTATTTTTCATTTTTTAAAACCATAACTATCCTACTAGATGTGAAGTGGCATCTCATTGTGGTTTTGATTTGCATTTCCCTAATGACTAGTGATGTTGAGCATCTTTTCTTGTGCTTCTTAGTCATTTGTACAACTTCTTTGGAGAAATGTCTATTCAAGTCCTTTGCCCAGTTTTGTAATGGGTTGTTATTTGTTGAGTTTTAGGAGTTCTTATATATTCTGGACATGAATCTCTTATCAGATATATGATTTGCAAATATTCTCTCTCATTCTGTGTGTTACTTTTGTGCTTTCTTGACAGTGTTCTTTGATGCACAAAAGTTTTTCATTTTGATGAAGTCCAACTTATATATTTTTCCTTTTTATTGCCTGTGCCTATGGTATCATATCCAAGAAATCACTGCCAAATCCAATGTCATGAAGATTTCCCCTAAGAGTTTTATAGTTATAGCTCTTATGTTTAGGTCTTTGATCCATTTTGAGTTAATTTTTATATATGTGTAAAGTAGGGGTCCAACTTCGTTCTTTTGCATGTGGATATCCGATTTTCCCATATAAGATCACATCGTCTGCAAACAGACATAATTTTACTTCTTTTCCAATTTTGATGCCTTTTATTTCCTTTTCTTGACTACTTAGTCTGGCTGGAACTTCCAATAATATGTTAAATAAAAGTGACATATGTTAAATAAAAGTGACATAAGGGCATCCTTGTCTTGGATTTTATAAGGTTAAAAAACAAAACACATGACAATTCTGATCTGGAGATATGGTGTAGAATTATAGCTCTCTGATACTCCTTTTTACTATAATACTGGGAACTATAAAACCTGGGAATAATACAAGAGGCAACCAAAGAGAATCATGTAAGGTATGAAGAGGAAGTCAGACTCATTAGGGAACTCAAGACTTGAGGAACAACACATTAACAGGGCCCCATTAAGCTCACCTCTCCCCCGAAAAAGATAACCCTGGGCCTCACATTACCTGAATCCCAAACTGGTAACAGAAGGCAGCCCAGGTAGACTCATTCTTTCCCTGGATCAAACAGGAGTCCCACTGACAACAGTAGTTGAGCTCGGCAGCGTGTGTCAGGGGGATCAACAGAGAGAAGCTTTGACAATAAGTGGCCAGTAGAAGTGTCATCTTATCCACCAGACCTGAGATTTTTCTTCTTCACTAAAGGAGATTGGGTGACTCTGGAAAAGGGTATCCTTCTACAAAAAGTACCTAACCTAGGAAGTCTCTTTGTCCCTGTATGCCCAAGACAGTTTCCTCCCTCCCCAGAGACAATGGGAAGCTAGCGGGCACTGGCAAGGGGGATCCTATGACAACAAGCGTCTGGCCCAAGAAGTGCTCTTCATCTCTTGTGGGAAGAGGAGATTCTGCCACAAATGGCCAGCTCAGGAAGTAATTTTGTCCACGCAGGCCTCAGATTTTCTTCTGCCACCAAGAGACACTGAGCAACCAGTCTATAGCAGCAAGGTGTATCCCACCACTAAAAGTGACTTAGTCTGTGAAGGTGCTCTGTTCCTGTGCTCCTGAGACCTCCCTCCCTCACCAAGAGACCCTGGTTCACAGTAAATCACTGGGAAGGAAAATCCTACCATAAGCATCTGGCACTCTCCATCCCCCATAGGGGGGGAGGATCTCATTACAACAAGCAGCCAACACCTTTGTCCTAATGGGATGGACACTCTCTCCCTCCTAGTAGCAACAACCAAGTTGCCCAGCCTGAGAAAGCTCTTTCCACTACTTTAGGCAGAACCAGTGGGGACTCCATTAGCACCAGATAAACCAAGAATACAAAGTAGCAAAGCCTCTGAAAATTAAACTGCTATTGGAACCACAGCCCACAAAAAAAGTCCAGGACCTACATGTTAAATCTAAATAAGGTGACTGTTTTTTAAAATAAAAGATTTAAGTTGGACCTAGAAACCTCTTACAGAAGAGGCAAAATGTCCAGGATAGAATTAAAAATCACCCATTATATGGGTGGTTAAAACACAGCCACCTATTTTTCTTGGAAACCAGAAAATCACAACTTGAATGAAAAAACTTGTTCGACTGATGTTAACAGTGAGATGAATTCGATGTTGGAATTTTTTAGCAAAGATTTTAAAGTATGTATCATAAAAAATGCTTCAA
The DNA here is from genome assembly GCF_037783145.1 of Equus przewalskii. Classification (NCBI taxonomy): domain Eukaryota; kingdom Metazoa; phylum Chordata; class Mammalia; order Perissodactyla; family Equidae; genus Equus; species Equus przewalskii. The sequence goes on along the minus strand of NC_091863.1, from coordinate 42,512,054 downwards.
CAAGCTAAATCAAAATTTCTCTTGAAACAAACAAAAAAGTAGAAAACCTTAGCAAGGAAATAGAAGTTAAAAACAGAAATAGAGAGGAATGACACTAGCATCATGGTGGAGTGAGTTGTTCCCTTTGTCTCTCCCCTCCAAGTTACAACTAAAGGGACAATCATTAACCAACAGAGTATCCCCTACACAACACAACAGGATGCCTGAGAGATCCACTGGACCTCTGGGAAGCAGTGGAACTGGGTGAGCAGACCCTTCTCCCTCCCCAGCGGCAGCGACCCAGGTCACAGATCCTCACACAGCATCCAACATGGTAGTGAGTGGAGGCAGGGGCAGCCTGACTCACACATGAATACTTTTGGAGTTGTAGCCCAGCCCATAGGAGCACCCACCTACTGAGGCGGCCCCACTCATGTGAACACTCCCTACTAATTGGCAGTGTCTCAGCCCACAGGAAAGCCAGCTGAGCACAAAGGCTGGGCCCACGTGAAAACACCCCCCCCCCCACCTAGTGCAGCAGCCAGACTGGCCTGCTGAGTGCAGTGGCCCCACCTGCATGAACACAACCTGCCAGCTTAACACAGAGGTCAAGCCTACATGAAAGCACCCCTCCCACCTAGTGCAGCAGCTCAATTGGTCCTGCATGCTGAATGCAGTGGCCTTGCCTGTGGAGGTGCAACCTGCCTGCTTAGCACAAAGGGCCCACCGAAGTAAGCAAAACCTGCTGAGTGTCTGTGGCCAGCCTATGTGAACACAGAGTGGCCTGGCTGGCACCACCACCAGCAAACTGAAATGGCAGTCAAAATACAAGGGAAAAGAAACAATGGAAATATAGAACAACTGGAAAACAAGAAATAAAATGGCAGTATTAAGCCCTCATATATCAATAATCACTCTAAATGTAAGTGGATTGGATACGCCAATCAAAAGACACAGATTGGCTTGATGGATTAAAAAACAAGACCCAACAATGTATTACCTCCAGGAAACACATCTCAGCTCTAAAGACAAACATAGGCTGAGAGTGAAGGGATGGAAGATGAAACTCCAAGCAAATGGCATGCAGAAGGAAGTGGATGTAGCCATGTGTATATCAGGCAAAGCTGACTTCAAGATAAAAAAGATAATGACAGACAAAGAGGGACAGTATGTAATGATAAAACGGACATTCCACCAAGAGGATATAATATTTATTAATATATATGCACGTAATGCAGGAGTACCAAAGCATATAAAGCAAATATTAAGAGACCTAAAAGGAGAAATTGACAGCAGCACAATAATAGTAGGAGATCTGAACACCTCACTTACATCAATGAGTAGATTATTCAGACAGAAAGTCAACAAGGAAACAGTGACCTTAAACGAAACACTAGAACAGATGGATTTAATAGATATGTATAGAACATGCTATCCAAAAACAGCAAAATACACATTCTTCTCAAGTGTACGTGAAAAATTCTCAAAGATAGACCATATGTTGGGAAATAAGGTAAACCTCAATAAATTTAAGAAGACTGAAATCATAGCAAGCATCTTTTCCAACCACAATACTATGAAACTAGAAATCAACTACAGGGAAAAAACTGGGAAAGTCAAAAATATGTGGAGACTAAACAACATGCTACTGAGCAACCATTGGATCAATGAAGAAATCAAAGGAGAAATAAAAAAAAATACCTGGAGACAAATCAAAATAAAAACGCAACATGCCAACTCTTGTGGGATGCAGCAAAAGTGGTAATAAGAGGGAAATTTACAGCAATACAGGTTTACTTCAACAAACAAGAAAAATCTCAAATAAATAGTCTTAAACCACACCTAACAGAATGAGAAAAAGAAGAAACAAAGCCCCAAATCAGCAGAAGGAGGGAAATAATAAAAATTAGTGCAGAAATAAATGAAATGGAGACCAAAAGAACATTAGAAAGCATCAATGAAACTAAGAGCTGGTTCTTTGAGAAGATAAACAAAGTTGACAAACCCTTAGGCAGACTCACCAAGAAAAAAGGAGAAAAGTCTCAAACAAATAAAATTGATATGAAAAAGGAGAAATTACAACCAATACCACAGAAATACAAACTATTTGCCAACAAATTGGATAACCTAGAAGAAATGGATAAATTCTTACAATCCTAAAAACCCAAAACTGAATTGAGAAGAAATAGAAAATCTGAATACACAAATCACAAGCAAAGAAATTGAAACAGTAATCCAAAACTTTCCAAAAAACAAAAGTCCAGGACCAGATGGCTTCTCTGGAGAAGCTATAGTAATCAAAACAGCATGGTACTGGTGCAAAACAGACACACAGATCAGTAGAACAGAACTGAAAGCCCAGAAGTAAAACCACCCATCCATGGACTGCTACCTTTCAACAAAGGAGCCAAGAGCATAGAATGCAGAAAGGAAAGTCTCTTCAATAAATGGTGCTTGGAAACTTGACAGCCACATGCAAAAGAAGGAAAGACCATTATCTTACACCATACTCAAAAATTAACTCAAATTGGATCAAAGACTTGAATATAAGACCTGAAACCATAAAATTCCTAGAAGAAAACATAGGCAGTACCCTCTTTGACATCAGTCTTAGCAGTATCTTTTTTAAATACCATGTCTCCTCAGGCAAGGGAAACAAAAGAAAAAATAAACAAATGGGACTACATTAGATTAAAAAGCTTCTGCAAGGGAAAAAACCTTTCAACAAAGTGAAAAGACAACCTACACTTGGTGAGAATGCAAGCTGGTGCAGCACTATGGAAAACGGTATGGAGATTCTCAAAAAATTAAAAATAGAAATATCATATGATCCAGCTATCCCACTACTGGGTATTTATTCAAAGAACATGAAATCAACAATAGAAGGAGATTTACGCACCCGTATGTTCATTGCAGCATTATTCACAATATCCACGATGTGGAAGCAACCCAAGTGCTCACCAACTGATGAACGGATAAAGAAGATGTGGTATATATATACAATGGAATACTACTCAGCCTTAATAAAGACAAAATCCTCCCATTTGCAACAACATGGAGAGACTTTGAGGGTATGATGTTAAGCAAAATAAGCCAGGCAGAGAAAGATGAATATCGTATGATTTCACTCACATGTGGAAGGTAAACAAACGCATGGATAAGGAGAACAGATTAGTGGTTACCAGATGGGAAGGGAGTGGAGGGGAGGGTGAAAGGGGTAGAAGGGCACATATGTATGGTGATGGATAAAAACTAGACTATTGGGAGTGAGCAAGATGCAGTCTATACAGAAACTGATATGATAATATACACCTGAAATCACACTATGTTATAAACCAATAAATAAAAGAAATAGACATTTCCATTTCTGATCCATATAAGGATCTTGAAAGTTGCCACTACCATCCTCACAAGAAAAAAGCTGAGCAAACTGAAAATCAGCAACTCTTTTTAGATCCATCAGAGTATTGAGGTCACAGGGCAAATTGATGCCCCCCCAAATTGGAAAGACATACAGGTAGATACAGAGAATCACAATTTATTTACTACAGCAGAAATCTCCCTAGGAAGCAATATCAGGGCAGGAAAATTTAAACTGTAATTGATGAGTTTCTGGGGGCTCAGTGTGGATAAGTTTGAAAGCCAACAGTTTGAGGGGGCTCAGTCTTAGAGAAGCCCCCATACTTTTGTTAGTTTTATTTCCAGGAGCCCTATCAGGTTCTCACAGTGAAGATAAGAGAAAAATGCCCTCATGCTTATAGCAGGGGGAGGGGAAAAATAGCCATTTTGAAATATGCTCAGAGCATTCCGTCCTTAAGGGCTGTCCTAAAGAGAAGACATTTTATCAGAACCTAATTGACTGAGGTTTTACCACAGCTTCACCATCCTGGGGGAATGGAAATACCAAACTTCAAATTGCTTTGGATTTCAATGTGTGGGAAGAGAAATGCCTAATTCTAGCCTTTTCTAGCCCTCTATGTTGGTGAAAGGAAATTATCAATTCCAATCCACTCTGGCCTTCAACATGTGGGAGGAAATACTCAAATCCAGCCCCCTCCAGCTTTCCTGTCTGACTTAAGAGGGAAAACAAACAAAATGGAGAAGCACTTGATAAAGTTACAATGCAGAGGCAAAGGCTCACTAAAAGACTGAGACATAATCATAATACCATAGAATGCTTCACCTCCTCCAACACTTTACCATCACACCAACATGGCTCCTGTATAAGAATAGCGGAATATAACTAGGAATTTTCATAATTTATTTAAGAAGTCTCTAGGGAACCTCAAAGACAACAGGGGAGACAAAACCAAGGACATCAGAAAAAATTTAACCTCTGACACTATATAGTTATAGCAAATAGTAAACACGGCCTAAACTTCAGCCAGATCAACATAAAACTTCACACTAAAGGCCTACTGACCTCAGTACTTTTACCCAGTACATCATGTCTGGATTTCAACAAAAATTAAAAGGCGTGCTACCAGATTAAAAATGCAATTTGAAGAGGCAGATCAATTATCAGAACCAAAGTCAGATGTGGCAGGAATGTCAGAATTATCAGACTAAAAATATAAAATAACTATGATTATTATGCTAAAGCCTCTAATGGACAAAGTGGACAGCATGCAAGAACAGATGGGTAATGTAGCAAGCAGAGTGTTGGGAAGTCTAAGAAAGAATCAAAAGGAAATGCTAGAAATAAAAAACACTGTAACAGAATAGAAGAATGCCTTTGATGGACTCATCAATACACTGGATGTGGCCAGGGAAAGAACCAGTGACCTTGAATAAATGTCAATAGAAACTTCCAAAACTGGAAAAAAAAAAAAGAGAGAGAGAAAAAAGACAGAGAAAATACTGAAATGGAATACCCAAGGACTGTAGGACAATTTAAAAGGGTGTAACATATGAAGGAGAATAAATAAAGAAATGAACAGAAGAAATATTTGAAACAATAATGACTAAGAATTTCCCCAAATTGATGTCAGATACCAAATCACAGAACTGAAAAGCTCAGAGATCACCAAGCATGATAAATACCAGAAAGACTACATCCATGCATATCATATTTAAACTAGAGAAAATCAAAGATAATGAAAAATCTTGAAAGTAGCCAGAGGAAAAAGACAACTTACCTATAGAGAAACAAAGATAGGAATTACATATGACTTCTCCCCAGTAACCATGCAAATAGAAAGAGAGTGGAGTGAAATATTTAAAGTGTTGAGGGAAAAAAATCAACATAGAATTCTATATCCTGCAAAACTGCCCTTCAAAAGTGAAGGAGAAATAAAGACTTTCTCAGACAAACAAAAATTGAAGGAATTTGTTGCCAGTAGACCTACCTTGCAAGAAATATTAAAAGAAGCTCTTCAGAAAGAGGGAAATTATATAGATCAGAAACTAAAGAACGGAAGGTCATTAGAGACAGAATAAGTGAAAAAACTCTAATTATCTGCAATCAATTGATATAGTAGATAAGAGTTTGTTCAAAATAATAATAGCAACAATGTATTCAATTATTATAGCTTATGTCTAAGTGAAATCAATGACAACATTGATATGAAGGACAAGAGAGAGAAATTAGTAATACTTTGAAGGTACTTGAGCTACACATGAAGCGGTATAGTGTTATGTGAAAGTACACTTAGATTAGTTGTAAATACGTATTGAAAACTCTAGGAAAAGCAATAAAGAAAACAATTACATTCACAATAGCATCAAAAACAATAAAGTACTTAGGAATATATTTAACCAAGGAGTTAAAAGATCTGTACACTGAAAACTACAAGACTTTGATGAAAGAAATTGAAAAAGACACAAACAAATGGAAAGATATCCCATGTCCATGGATCAGAAGAATTAATATTGTGAAAATGTCTATACTACCAAAAGCCATCTACAGATTCAATGCAATCCCTATAAAATTCCAATGGAACTTTCTACAGAAATACAAAAAACAATTACAAAATTTGTATGGAACCACAAAAGATCCCAAATAGCCAAAGAATCCTGAGAAAGAAAATAAAGTCAGAGGCATCACACTTCCCAATTTCAAACTATACTACTAAGCTATAGTAATTTAAAAGGTATGGTACTGGCATAAAAATAGACACATACACCAATGGAACAGAATCAAGAGCCCAGAAATAAACCCTCACATACAAAATCAACTAGCATTTGACAAAAGAGCCAAGAATATTCAATGGGTAAGGGATAGTTTCTTCAATAAATGGTGTTGGGAAACTGGATAACCACATACAGGAAAATGAAATTGGACCCCGATCTCACACCGCTTACAAAAACTAACTTGAAATGGATTAAAGACTTAAACTAAAACCTGAAATGATAAAACTCCTAGAATAAAGCATAGGGAAAAAGCTCCTTGACATTGGTCTTGGCATTTTTTGGATATGACCCCAAAGGCACAAGTAACAAAAGAAAAAATAAACAAGTGAGACCACATCAAACAGAAAAGCTTCTGCATAGCAAAAGAAATAATCAATAAAATAAAATGACAACCTACAGAATGGGTGAAAATATTTGCAAATTAAATATCTGACAAGGGACTAGTATCCAAAATATATAAATAACTCATGCAACTCAATTGCAAAAAAAAAAAAACAAAAACAAAAAACTCTGACTAAAAAATGGGCAGAAGAACTGAATAGACCTCTTTCTAAAGAAGATATACAAATGGCCAACAGGCACATGAAAAGATGTTCAACACCACTAATTATTAGGGAAATGCAAATCAAAACTACAATGAGCTATTACCTCACACCTGTTAAAATGGCTATCATCAAAAAGACAAGAGATAAGTGTTGGCAAGCAGAAAAGGGAACTCTTGTGCACTGTTGGTGGGAATGTAAACAAGTATGGCCATTATGGAATACAGTATGGAGGTCCCTCAAAAAATTTTAAAAAGAACTACTACATGATCCAGCAATCCCAATTCTGAGTATGTATATGAAGGTAATGAAATTGCTGTCTCAGAGCTGCACCCCATATTCATTGCAAAATCATTCACATTAATGTTAGCCAGAACATGGAAACAACCTAAATGTCCATCAACAAATGAACTGATAAAGAAGATATGGTATATATACAATGGTATATTATTCAGCCATGAGAAAGAAAGAACCTTGCCATTTGTGACAAAACGGATTGCCCTTGAGGGCAACATGCTAAGTGAAATAAATTAGCAAAAGACAAATACTGTATGATGTCACTTATATGTGGAATCTATAAAAAGCCAAATTCATAGAAACAGAATAGAAAGATGATTAATAGGAGCTGGGAGCTGGAGGAAGTGGGGAGACGTTAGTCAAAGAATACAAACTTTCAGTTATAAGATAAGTTCTGGGGATTTAATGTATACCATGGTGATCATAGCTAGTAATACTGTATTATGTACTTGAAAGTTGCTAAGAGAGTAGATCTTAAATTTTTTACCACAAAAGGTCAATGGTAATTATGTCACATGATGGAGGTGTTAGCAAATATTCTAGTGGTAATCATTTTGCAATATATGTGTATCAAATCAAAACACTGTACACCTTAAGCCTACACAATGATATACGTCAATTACATATCAATAAAGCTGATAAAGAAGAAAAATATAGGACAACCACTAAAAAAATGATAGTTAATATGTTAAGAAAGGAGAGAAAATTGAATTGTATAAAATGCCCAACAAAAAAACAGAGAAGGCAAGAAAAAAGTGGAAGACAAAAAAAGAAACAAACAAGGACAATGAATAGAAACCATTAATAAGTATGGTAGATATTGATCCAAGTATATAAATACTGAATTTAAATGTCGGTGGTCCAAATGCAACAATTAAAAGACAAAGACTGTCAGTGTGGTTAAAAAAAGACCCAATTACATGTTGATTACAAGAAAGGTTGTAGGATACAAAATTAATATACAATATCAATTACTTTCTAAACACCATCAATGAACAAATGTAATTTAAATTAAAAATACAATACCATTCTTGTTAGCACCCCCCAAAACTAAATACTTGGGTGTAAATCTAACAAGATATGTGTGAGATCTATATGACAAAAACCACAAAATTCTGATGAATAAAATCAAAGAACTGAATAAATAGACAGATATTCCATGTTCATGGATATGAAGACTCAATATTGTCAAGATGTCAGTTATTCCAAACTTATTATATGGATTCAATGCAATCCTAATAAAAATTACAGCAAGTTATTTTGTGGATATCAATAAACTAATTCTAAAGTATATATAGAGAAACAAAAGACCCAGAATATCCAACAGAATATTGAAGGAAAAAAACAAAGTCACAGGACTGATATTACCTGATTTGAAGCCTTAATATAAAGTTAAAGCAGTCAAAAGAGTGTGATATTGGCGAAAGAACAAATAATTCAATGGAACAGAATAGAAGCCCAGAAACAAACCCACACAAGTATAGTCAACTGATCTTTGACAAATGAGCAAAGGCAATATAGTGGCCAAAAGATTCTCTTCTACAAATTGTGCTGGAATGACTGGATACCCACAGGCAGAAAAAAATAATCTAGACACAGACCTTACATCCCTCATAAAATTAACTTAGAATGGATCTTAGACCTAAACGTAAAATGCAAAACTGTAAAATCAGAGATGGCCTCACTACTCAACCCTGGCTGACCTTGAAGCCCTACTCAAGTAGAAAGTGAAAGCCAAAGCAGACTTGTAAAAATTCTGAATTTTGAATTCCTGTTACAACCCCAAACCATATCCTCTTGGGAAAGTATGGAAGACTTAGTGATTCAAGTTTTCAAGGCAAATATCTGAGCAATTGTTCGCTGACCACTAAACTGTGCTGATCTAGGAGCAATCTCTAGGAAGTCAGGCTTAACATAAAAAGAAGAAGAAAAGAATGAGGGGAGATTTCAAAGTCTACATACTGCAGGGATGACAGACTGTACAGAATTAATACATATAAGTCACCAAGCAAGAAAACAAAAACCAGTAAAAATAACAACTCCACAGAGATCACAATCCAGTTTCTACAATAGATTATACAAAATGTCTAGCTTACAACAAAAGTTATGAGGTGTACAAAGAAACAAGAAAGTGTGGCCCATATAGAGGAAAAAATAACTGTCAATAGACAGCACAAGACAGAAAGAATCCAGATTCTGGACAGTCAGCTATTATCAATAAGTTTAAAGAACTGAAGTAAACCATGTTTAAAGAATTAATGGAAAGTATGTTGAAAATGACTCACTAATTAGACATTATCAATAAAAACATGGAAATTACACAAATAAGTAAATAGAAATTCTGAGGTTGAAAACTACAACACATTAAAGGAAAAAAATCATGGGCCTCAACAGCAGATGTGAGCTGGCAGGGGGAAAAAATCAGAAAACTTGAAGATAGAGCAATAGAGATTACTTAGTTTGAAGAACAGAAAGATTGAATAAAAATGAAGAGAGCCTTAGAGACATGTGGGTCAATATATGTGAAATTGGAGTTGTAGAAGGAGGGGTGAGACAGAAAGAGGAAGAAAAATATTTGAAGAAAATAATGGCTAAAATTTCCCAAATTTTATGAAAGACTTTAATCTACACATCCAAGAAGTTTAATGAAGTTCAAGTAGGATAAATTCAAAAAGACCCACACCTATACACATCATAACTGTTGTTGTAGTTTTGCCATTTGACAGTTTTGACGGTGAGATTGGGGTTCAAAGACAGCTACTGAAGATTCCAGGGATGGCTCCTAGATGCACGTGAAAGTACCCTTTCGTTTTACTGCCTCTTTGGCTGCTCTCAGGGATCTCTGGTAAACTTCTCTTGGACTGAGCTCTGCTTATTCTGCGTTCTGAGCTCTTTGAGTTTGTTTGTCCTAATCCTTCTGGATGGAAAATTGGAGTGTGAGATACTCCAGATTTTTCAGTGTGGAAAATTGGGGAGTAAGAGACTCCAGGTTTTTCACAGTGAAACTTAGTGGGCTGTGACATTTGCATTTGTAGCTGACCTCAACTACAAATTAAAGGCCTTTGGTAAGTGCCAACAGGTCTCAGGAACTGTGCACAGGCAGTCAGAAACATTAAGTCTGGTTGAATTAGAGATTATTTTAACAAGGGAAAATAGCAGATTCTCCTCAATCTAAAGAAAGCAAGATGACAGCCATTAGGTGGCTCACAAAGGCCTCAAGGTTAGTCCACAGCATAAACCACTGGGGGACTTAGAAAAATAATTTAAGACAAGAAATTTAGATTTTTTTGACCAATGGCACATCAAAATCTAAGCCAGACTATTAAAAGCCATTAGAGCATACACCAATGTAAAGAAATTTCATGAAAGGAACAACAGATCTATTGCTAATGGGAATCTCAGAAGCCAAAGCTTCAAATTTGGTGGGCATGTGTTGAGCACTTAAAAGCTGTTAAAGTACTCACAACCTAACTGTTAAGACTCCCATGCTAGGATGTGTTTGCCACAGAACAGGTTAGATCAGCACAAGGTATCCCACCAGTCTCAAGAAAATTTTTATGCAGTGAATTACACCGGAAAACATCAAAAAATCCCCAACCCAGTGACATATTCCTCTTAGGTATTAATTTGGCTCTGAGAGACCCAAAGCTTAGCTAAAAAATGGAATCCTCAAGTTTCAAAGAATCAAGTGTGTCACCTTCCAGAACACCTGCTTATTTTATGTCTAAGAACTGTGGTCCCAGAAGCCGTAGATAGCTAAAAAAAATGGAAAAATCTTACTAAGACAACCTAGGATTACAATGGCCACTATGGAGAATGTTCCAATTATACAAGATTATTTATTTAAGTAGTGTGATTGAAAGCAAAGTTTCCCAAATCAACAGACAAAACAGGATATCTATTTTAATTGGCATGCAGAAGCTTCCAAAAGACTTCAAGATTCCAAAATAGCTCTTCATTGCAAAAGGCTAATAAAAACTAAAGACACAGAGACACCTAAAACAGAAGACTATAAGACAGACATGACTCCTATTATTCCCCTCTATCCTCATTTACGTGAGTACTCACAGTTTACTAATCCTCTATTTGAAATGCCTTTTCACTCTAAAGAGAATACAAGACCATAAACCAAAGTCCACCAAGTTAGTGGCCTTACAATTTCAACAGCTCTAAGACCAGAAACATTACACAACACCTGGGCCTCCCCTGTTTCACCCTCCTAGGGGGTCTGTCATCAAAACACTGGTACAAAAATTGGTACCTTATTTGCAATCAAATGGGACACTGGAGGAAACGTTGTCCTTTAAGGATTTATGCATATCCTTCGAAACCAACTTGAATGTCCCCATATCTATCCTCAAAGGAGGGTCCCCATATAGGCCTCTACCAGGGTTGATGGGACTCTGAGAGATTCTCTGGTAAACTGCTACTAGTTATTCTCTTAAACAGCCAAGGGTAAACTAAAATTAGAATTAATGGAAAACCTTGCCAAATTCTGGTAGATACTGAGGCTACACTCTCTACTTTAAACCCTATTCACTCCAGAGCCTGCAGATGGAATTCTGGGAAAACTGGAAGAAGCCAGCAAAGAGTGAGAATTCTTACCCAAATCAGCTCTCCTGGATCTCTGTAGTGCCAGGTCAAAAGAGGATGGTAAAATTTCATATTGTCCCTTTCTTTCCATAGTCAGACCCTTGTGAATTTGGTTTTGGGGTACCCATTGATTATTGATCCTTTCTTTCCCAGAGACAGCTAATGCCTTCTTGTCTTATTTTGTGTCCTGAGAACTTGGCTTAGATTTCTGCCCTCCTAGGACATATAGGTTGTTGGTTCTTGCATATGCAGGCAACTCAACCATTGGCCTGGGGCCCAAAAATATGGCCATACATAAATGTGAGTTGAACTCCATTTGTGGCTAGAGTCCCACCAACTGTTGACAGCTCTTTAATGTCTCTTGTGTCCAAGAGATCGTTCAATATTACCAGGAATATTTACTGTTTGTCCCAGTTGAAACTTGACAAGATATTTGAGAGGATTTTTTTATTGAGTTCATAATAGTTTACATCAATGTGAGATTTCAATTGGACATTATTTCTTGTCTGTCACCACATAAGTGCTCCCCTTCCCCACCTCTGCCCACCCCAAGCCCCCTTCCCCTGGTAACCACTGAGCTGTTTTCTTTGTCCATGTATTTGTTTATATTCCACATATGAGTGAAATCATCTGGTGTTTATCTTTCTCAGATTGGCTTATTTCCCTTACCATGATTCCCTCCAGGTCCTTCCATGTTATTGCAAATGAGATGAGTTTGTCATTTTTATGGCTGAGTAGTATTTCATTCTATATATATATCACATCTTCTTTATCCAATCATCAGTCAATGGCCACTTGGATTCTTTCCATGTCTTGGCTATTGTGAATAGTGCTGCAATGAACATAAGGGTGCATATGCTAATTTGGATTGTTGATTTCAAATTGTTTGAGTAAATATCCAAAAGTGGGACAGCTGGGTCGTATGGTAGTTCTATTTTTAGCTTTTTGAGGAATCTCCATACTGTTTTCCACAATGGCTGCACCAGTTTGCATTCCCATCAGCAGTGTATGAGGGTTCCCTTTTCTCCACACCCTCGCCAACATATGTTATTTTTAGTCTTAGTGATTATAGCCATTTTAACAGGCATAAAGTGGTATCTTAGTGTAGTTTCTTTTTTTGGCTTTAAACAGCAGAAATTCATTGTCTTACAGTTCTGGAGGCTAGAGGTCCAAAATCAAAGTGTCAGCAGGGTCATGCTCTCACCGAAGGATCCAGGGAAGGACCCTTCCTTGTCTCCTCCTAGATTCTGGAGGTCTTGGCATTCTATGGCTTGTAGATCCATCACTCCAGTGTCTGCCTCCATCTTCACGTGGTGGTCTTCCCTCTGTGTGTGGCTGTCTCTGCGTCTCTTCTCCTCTTCTTGTAAGGATGCTAGCCATTGGATTAGGGGCCTCCCTCATCCAGTGTGACCTCATCTTAACTTGATTACATCTGCAAAGACTCTATTTCCAAACAAGTTTACAATCAGAAGTACTGGAGATTAGGACTTGAACATATCATTTTGGAGGACACATGAAAAATTGGGGTCATTAATATCATCATCTTACCATAGTCCTCCCTCTAGTCACACTTATTCACGGCCCTCCCACATACAAAATAATTATACTCCATCCCGAGATATCCAAAAGTCTCATCCAACCACAGCATCAGACTGAGTGTCTAGGATGTTGTGACCCACAACAGGACCAAAAATGCAGCTCCCTAAATGTGGCTCCTCTTGATCCAGAGATTTATTAACTAAAAGAACAAGTTGGCTCTGGTCTGGCTGATCTGGTGTGGTGGTGGGAACCACAGTTGTTTAGAATATTTACATTTAATATGATTATTGATATGGTTAGTTTATTAGTTTGCTTAGGCTGTCATAACAAAGTACCACAAATCGAGTGGCTTAAATAACAGAAATTTATTTTCTCACAAGTCTAGAGACTTGAAGTCCAAGATCAAGGTGCCAGCAGGTTTGGTTTCTTCTGAGCCCTCTCTCCTTGGCTTGTAGATGGCTCTCTTCTCTCTGTGTCTTCACATTGTCTTCCCTCTTGTGTGTGATTGTGTCCCAAATTCCTCTTCTTATAGGACATCTGTCATATTGGATTAGAGACCAGACTAACAATCTCATTTTAACTTAATTACCTCTTTAAAGAGCCTATCACCAAACACAGTCACATTCTGAGGTACTGGGAGTTAGGAAATCAACATATGAATTTGTGGGGGGAATACAACTCAGCCCATCATAACAGTTAGGTTTGAAGCTACCCTCATGCTATTTATTTTCTATTTGTCCCATCTGTCCTTTGTTCCTTTTTCTCTCATTTTCTTCCTCCTTTTGGATTGAGTGTTTTTCATTATTTCATTTTATCTCCTTTGTTAGCTTATTAGCTATTCTTCTGTTTCATATTTTCAGTGGTTGCTATAGGGTTTATAATATACATCTTTAACTTATCTTAGTCTGCCTTCAAGTAACATTGTAACACTTTATGCCTAGTATAAAAGACACAACAGTATCCTTCCATTTCCTCTCTCTCAGCCTTTGTGCTGTTGTTGTCATAAATTTTACTTCTACGTATGGCAGAAATCTCACAATATGTTGTTACTTGTTTGCCTTAAACAGTCATCATTTGAAGAGATTTTTAAAATAAGAAAAAAGTTACAGTTTCATAAATAACATTTTTGGTCCTTTTCATCCTTTTGTGTAGATCCAGATTGCTTTGTGGTATAATTTTCCTTCTGCCTAAAGTATTTTCTTTAACATTTCTGTAGTTCTGGTATGTTGGTGATGATTCCTTAAAGTTTTTTTGAAAAAATCTTTATATTGTCTTCCTTTTTGAAAGATATTTTGCTGGGTATAGAATCCTAGGTTGATAGTGTTTTTCTTTCACTACTTTAAAGATGTTGCTCCACTGTCTTCTGGCTCACATTATTTCTGAGATAAAGTCAGCTGTAATTCTTATCTTTTTTCTTCCATGTGTGACATGTCTTTATATGCTTGCTACTGTTAAGATTTTCTTTTTATTACTAGTTTTAAGCAATTTGATTATGATATGTCTCAGTGTCGTTTTCATCATGTTTCTTGTCTTTGGGATTCATTGGGCTTCCTGGATCTGTGGGTTTATAATTTTCACTGAATTTGGAAATTTTTCAGCTATTATTTCTTCAAATAGTTTTCTCATCCCTATTTCTGGGACTCCAATTACACATATTTTAGGTTGCTTTAAGTTGTTCTTTTGTTCTTTCTTTTTTTATTTTTATTCTCATTTTTATCCCTCTCCTCATCCTCCTCCTCCTTCTGGTTTTCCTTTTCCTCTCTGTGTGTTTTATTTTGGATAGTTTATATTGCCATGTCTTCAAAGTCATAATCTTTTCTTCTGCTGTATCTAATCTGCTGTTAATCTAACCCAAGAATTTTTTGAGGAAGATTATCCCTGAGCTAACATCTGCTGCCAATCCTCCTCTTTTTGCTGAGGAAGATTGGCCCTGAGCTAATATTGGTGCCCATCTTCCTCTACTTTGTATGTGGATGCCTGCCACAGCAGGGCTTGACAAGCAGTTCATAGATTCAAACCTGGGATCTGAACTGGCGAACCCTGGGCAGCCAAATGGAACGTGTGAACTTAACTGCTGTGCCACTGGGCTTGCCCCTCACCCAAGATATTTTTTATCTCAGACATTGTATTTTTATAGAAGTTCAAATTGGGGCTTTATAAAAAAAAAAGAAACCCACCATTATCTCTCCTTGATATGCTTATGTTTTTCTCTACTTTGTTGAACACATGAAATATAGTTATAAATGCTATTAATGTCCTTGTCTAATACTCGTGTCATTACACAGAATTACATCTTTGTAATTCTGGGTCTGTTTTCATTGACTGATTGGTTTTTCTTTACATTATGTTTGTATTCTCCGACTTACTTTTTAAAAATTTTTCTTATTGAGTTCATAATAGTTTACATCAATGTGAGATTTCAGTTGTACATTATTTCTTGACTGTCACCACATAAGTGCTCCCCTTCACCCCCAGTGCCCCCCCCACCCTCTTCCCCTGGTAACCACTGAACTGTTTTCTTTGTCCCAGTACTTCTTTATATTCCACAAATGAGTGAAATCATATGGTGTATGTCTTTCTCAGTCTGCCTTATTTCACTTAGCATAATTCCCTCTAGGGAATCCCTTGTCAGACATATAATTTGCAAATATTTTCTCCCAATTGATGGATTGTCTCTTTGTTTTCATCCCAGTTTCTTTTGCATTGCAGAAGCTCTTTAGTCTGATGAATTCCCACTTATTTTTTCTTTTGTTTCCCTTGTCTGAGAGGACATGGTATTTGAAAAGATACTTTTTAGTTCAATGTCAAATAGTGTACTGCCAATATTATCTGCCAGGAGTTTTATAGTTTCAGGTCGTATCTTCAAGTCTTTGATCCATTTTGAGTTTATTCATGTGTATGGTGTGAGATAGTGGTCTACCTCAATTCTCTTGCATGTGGCTGTCCAGTTTTCCCAACACCATTTATTGAAGAGACGATCTTTTCTCCATTGTATGTTCCTGGCACCTTTGTTGAAGGTGTGTGCTGTCTGTAGATGTGAGGTTTTATTTCTGGGCTTTCAATTCTGTTCCATGGATCTGTGTGCCTGTTTTTGTACCAGTACCATGCCATTTTCATCTCTATGGGTTTGTAGTATATTTTGAAGTTAGGGATTGTGATGCCTCCATCTTTGTTCTTTTTTCTCAGGATTGCCTTAGCAATTCGGGGTCTTTGGTTGCCCCATATGAATTTTAGGATTCTTTGCTCTATTTCCATGAATAATGTCATTGGGATTCTGATAGGGATTGCATTGAATCTGTAGATTGCTTTGTGTAGTATGGACATTTTAACTATGTTTGTTTTTCCAATCCATGAACAAGGAATCTCATTCCATCTCTTCAAGTCACTATCAATTTCTCACAGTAATGTCTTATAGTTTTCTTTCTATAAATCCTTCACCTCCTTGGTTAAATTTCTTCCTAGGTACTTTAGTTTTTTAGTTGTGATTCCAAATGGAATTATATTTTTGAATTATCTTTCCGTAAGTTCGTTACTGGAGTATAGAAATGCAAGTGATTTTTGTAAGTTGACTCTGTACCCTGCAACTTTACTGTAGTTGTTAATTATTTCTATTAGTTTTCCAATGGATTTTCTGGGATTTTCTATGTATAAGATCATGTCATCTGCAAACAGCCAGACTTTCACTTTTTAGTCCCTTTTTGGATTCCTTTTATTCCTTTCTCTTGCCTAATTGCTCCGGCCAAAACCTCCAGTACTATGTTGAATAAGAGTGGTGATAGTGGACATCCTTGTCTTGTTCCCGTTCTCAGGGAGATGGCATTCAGTTTTTATTCATTGAGTATGATGTTTACTGT
Organism: Equus przewalskii; assembly: GCF_037783145.1. NCBI lineage: Eukaryota > Metazoa > Chordata > Mammalia > Perissodactyla > Equidae > Equus > Equus przewalskii. Next base: position 42,495,118 of record NC_091863.1, on the reverse strand, counting down.
GGGTTTGTCATATATGGCCTTTATTATGTTGAGGTAATTTCCTTATATCCCCATTTTGTTAACAGTTTTTATCATAAATGGCTGTTGGATCTTGTCAAATGCTTTCTGTGCATCTATTGAGATGATCATGTGGTTTTTATTCCTCAGTTTGTTGATGTGGTGTATCATGTTGATTGATTTGCAGATATTGAACCATCCCTGTGTCCCTGGTATGAATCCCACTTGATCATGATGCATGATCCTTTTAATGGATTGCTGAATTCGGGTTGCCAAAATTTTGTTGAGAATTTTGCATCTATGTTCATCAGTGATATTGGCCTGTAGTTTTCCTTTTTTGCACTGTCCTTGTCAGGCTTTGGTATCACAGTGGTGCTGGCCTCGTAGAATGTGTTAGGAAGTGTTCCATCCTCCCTAATTTTTTGAAATAGATTGAAAAGGATAGGTATTAAATCCGCTCTTAAAGTTTGGTAGAATTCCCCAGGACAGCCATCTGGTCCTGGGGTTTTATTCTTTGGGATGCATTTGATTGCTGTTTCAATCTCTTTCCTTGTGATTGGTCTGTTCAGATTGTTTGTTTCTTCTTGACTCAGGTTTGGGAGGTTGTAAGTGTCTAAGAATTTATCCCTTTACTTTAGGTTATCCATTTTGTTGGCATATAGTTTTTTGTACTGTTCTCTTATTCCATTGTATTTCTGTGGAGTCTGTTGTTATTTCTCCTCGTCCATTTCTGATTTTGTTTATTTGACCTTTCTGTCTCTTTTTATTGTAAGTCTGGCTAGGGGTTTGTCAATTTTATTTATCTTCTCAAAGAACCAGCTCTTTGTTTCATTGATCCTTTCTACTTCCTTTTTTGTTTCAATAGCATTTATTTCTGCTCTGACATTTTTTATTTCTTTCCTCCTGCTGACTTTGGGCTTTGTTTGTTCTTCTTTTTCTAATTCAGTTAGGTGTAACTTGAGATTGCTTATTTGGGATTTTTCTCATCTGTTAAGGTGTGCCTGTATTTCGATGTGTTTCCCTCTTTCTTTTTTTACGTTTTTTTCAATTGAGGTTATGAAAGTTAACATCCTTGTGAAATTACAGTTGTACATCATTATTAGTCTTGTTGTAGATACACCACTTCACCCCTAGTGCCCTCCCCCCACCCCCCTTTCCCCTGGCAACCGCCAATCAGTTCTCTTTGTCCATATGTTAACTACCACCTATGAGTGGAGTCATACAGAGTTCGTCTTTCTCTGTCTGGCTTATTTCACTCAACATAAAACCCTCAAGGTCTATCCATGTTGTTGTGAATGGGACGACTTTGTCCTTTTTTATGGCTGAGTAGTATTCCATGGTATATATATACCAAATCTTCTTTATCCAATCATCAGTTGCTGGGCACTTAGGTTGGTTCCATGACTTGGCTATTGTGAATAATGCTGCGATGAACATAGGGGTGCATGGAACTTTTGGAATTGCTGATTTTAGGTTCTTGGGATAGATACCCAGTAGTGGGATGGCTGGGTCATAAGGTATTTCTATTCTTAACTTTTTGAGGAATCTCCATACTGTTTTCCATAGTGGCTGCACCAGTTTGCATTCCCACCAACAGTGTATGAGGGTTCCCTTTTCTCCACAGCCTCTCCAACATTTGTCACTCTTGGTTTTGGATATTTTTGCCATTCTAACAGGTGTAAGGTGATATCTTAGTGTAGTTTTGATTTGCATTTCCCTGATGATTAGTGATGATGAGCATCTTTTCATGTGTCTATTGGCCATTCATATATCTTCTTTGGAGAAATGTCTGTTCATGCCCCCTGCCAATTTTGTAATTGGGTTGTTTGATTTTTTTGTTGTTGAGCTGTGTGAGTTCTTTGTATATAATGAAGATTAACCCTTTGTCGGATAAATAAATTGTGAATATCTTTTCCCAATTAGTGGGCTCTTTTTTTGTTTCAATCCTGTTTTGCCTTGCCTTGAAGAAGCTCTTTAGTCTGATGAAGTCCCATTTGTTTATTCTTTCTATTGTTTCCCTCATGTGAGGGGTTATGGTGTCCAAAAAGATTCTTTTGAAGCTGATGTCAAAGAGTGTACTGCCGATATTCTCTTCTAGAAGACTTATTGTTTCAGGCCTAATCTTTAGGTCTTTGATCCATTTTGAGTTTATTTTAGTAAATGGTGAAAAAGAATGGTTGATTTTCATTCTTTTACATGTGGCTGTCCAGTTTTCCCAGCACCATTTGTTGAAGAGACTTTCTTTCCTCCATTGTAGGCCCTCAGCTCCTTTGTCAAAGATTAGCTGTCCACAGATGTGTGGTTTTATTTCTGGGCTTTCAATTCTGTTCCATTGATCTGTGCATCTGTTTTTGTACCAGTACCATGCCGTTTTCATTACTGTAGCTTTGTAGTATCTTTTGAAGTCAGGGATTGTGATGCCTCCAGCTTCGTTCTTCTTTCTCAGGATTGCTTTAGCAATTCGGGATCTTTTGTTGCCCCATATGAATTTTTGGATTCTTTGTTCAATTTCTGTAAAGAATGACATTGGAATTCTGATTGAGATAGCATTGAATCTGTAGATTGCTTTAGGTAGTATGGACATTTTAACTGTTTATTCTTCCAATCCATGTGCATGGAATGTCTTTCCATCTCTTTATGTCATCGTCGATTTCTTTCAAGAAGGTCTTGTAGTTTTTGTTGTATAGCTCTTTCACTTCCTTGGTTAAATTTATCCCAAGGTATTTTATTCTTTTTGTTGCGATTGTGAATGTGATTGAGTTCTTGAGATCTTTTTCTGTTAGTTCATTGTCAGCATATAGAAATGCTACTGATTTATGTATGTTGATTTTATACCCTGCAACTTTGCTGTAGTTGTTGATTGTTTCTAATAGTTTTTCTATGGCTTCTTTGGGGTTTTCTATATATAAGATCATGTCGTCTGCAAACAGCGAGAGTTTTACTTCTTCGTTGCCTGTTTGGATTCCTTTTATTTCTTTCTCATGCCGAATTGCTCTGGCCAAAACCTCCAGTACTATGTTGAATAAGAGTGGTGAAAGTGGGCACCCTTGTCTTGTTCCTGTTCTGAGAGGGATGGGTTTCAGTTTTTGTCCGTTGAGTATGATGTTGGCTGTGGGTTTGTCATATATGGCCTTTATTATGTTAAGGTACTTTCCTTCTATATCTATTTTATTGAGGGTTTTTATCATAAATGGATGTTGGATCTTGTCAAATGCTTTCTCTGCATCTAGTGAGATGATCATGTGGTTTTTGTTTCTCGTTTTGTTAATGTAGTGAATCACATTGATTGACTTGCAGATGTTGAGCCATCCCTGTGTCCCTGGTATAAATCCCACTTGATCATGGTGTATAATCTTTTTGATGTATTGATGTATTCGGTTTGCCAAAATTTTGTTGAGGATTTTTGCATCTATGTTCATCAGTGATATTGGCCTGTAGTTTTCCCTCTTTGCATTGTCCTTGTCAGAGTTGGGGATCAGGGTGATGTTGGCTTCATAGAATGTATTAGGGAGTGCTCCATCTTCCTCTATTTTCTGGAATAGTTTGAGAAGGATAGGTATTAAACCTTCTTTGAATGTTTGGTAGAATTCTCCAGAGAAGGCGTCTGGCCCTGGCCTCTTATTTTTGGGGAGGTTTTTTATTACTGTTTCTATTTCTTTACTTGTGATTGGTCTATTCAGATTCTCTATTTCTTCCTGATTCAGTTTGGGGAGGTTGTATGAGTCTAGGAATTTATCCATTTCTTCTAGGTTGTTCAATTTGTTGGCATATAGTTTTTCATAGTATTCTCTTATGATCCTTTGTATTTCTTCGGTATCTGTTGTGATTTCTCCTCTCTCCTTCCTAATTTTATTTATTCGAGACTTCCCTCTTTTTTTTTAGTGAGTCTGGCTAAGGGTTTGTCGATTTTGTTAATTTTTTCGAAGAACCAACTCTTTGTTTCATTGATCCTTTCTACTGTCTTTTTTCTTTCAATATCATTTATTTCTGCTCTAATTTTTATTATTTCCCTCCTTCTACTGACTTTGGGCTTTGTTTGTTCTTGTTTTTCTAATTCCGTTAGGTGTCATTTGAGGTTGTTTATGTAAGATTTTTCTTGCTTATTGAGGTGAGCCTGTGTTGCAATGAATTTCCCTCTTAGGACTGTCTTTGCTGCATTCCAAATAATTTGGTATGGTGTGTTTTCATTTTCATTTGTCTCCAGATAATATTTGATTTCTTCTTTAATTTCTTCAATAATCCATTGTTTGTTCAGTAGCATGTTGTTTAGTCTCCACATTTTTGGCCCTTTCCCAGCTTTATTCTTGTAGTTGATTTCTAGTTTCATAGCATTATGATCAGAAAAGATGCTTGATATTATTTCAACCCTCTTGAACTTATTGATGCTTGCTTTGTTTCCCAGGATATGGTCTATCCTTGAGAATGTTCCATGTGTGCTTGAGAAGAATGTGTAACCTGCTGTTTTGGGATGAAGTGTCCTATATATATCTATTAGGTCCATCTGATCTAATTTTTCATTTGATTCTATAATTTCCTTGTTCATTTTCTGTCTGCATGATCTGTCCATTGGTGTTAACGGGGTGTTGAGGTCCCCTAGTATTATTGTATTGCTGTTGATGTCTCCTTTTAGTTTTGTTAATAGTTTCCTTACGAATTTTGGTGCTCCTGTGTTAGGTGCATATATATTTGTAACTGTTATGTCATCTTGGTGGAGAGTCCATTTTATCATTATATACTGTCCCTCTTTGTCTTTCTTTATCTGTTTCGCTTTGAAGTCTACTTTGTCTGATATAAGTATGGCAACACCTGCTTTCTTTTGTTCATTATTAGCTTGGAGTATTGTCTTCTATCCCTTCACTTTGAGTCTGTGTTTGTCTTTGTGGCTGAGGTGTGTTTTCTGGAGGCAGCATATTGTTGGATCTTGTTCTTTGATCCATCCTGCCACTCTGTGCCTTTTGAGTGGAGAGTTCAATCCATTCACGTTTAGAGTGATTATTGAAACGTGGGGGCCTACTTTTGCCATTTTATCACTTGTTTTCTGGTTCTTTTGCATTTTGTCCTGATGGAGAGCTGTTACTTTGTGTTATTGTCCTTCTGCTTATCTCCTTTGTTCTGGATTTTGTAGCCCCTTTCCTTTTTTTGATTTTTCAGGAATGAGGTTCTTCCTGAGCAATTCTTGAAGAGGAGGTTTTGTGGTGATGAACTCCCTTAACTTTTGTTTATCTGGGAAAGTTTGTATTTCTCCATCGTATTTGAAGGATATTTTCACTGGGTAGAGTATTCTTGGCTGCAGCTTTTCGTCCTTCAGAGTTTTGAATATTTCATTCCAATCTCTTCTAGCCTGTAAGGTCTCTCATGAAAAATCTGCTGATAGGCTTATGGGGTTTCCTTTGTAAGTTATTTTCTTCTGCCTGGCTGCCCTTAGTATTTTCTCTTTGTCACTGACTTTTGCTAGTTTCACTACTATATGCCTTGGGGTTGGTCTTCTTGCGTTGGTAAAGTTTGGAGAGCTATTGACTTCTGTCACATGAAGTTCCATCTCTCTTCCCAAGTTTGGAAAGTTCTCAGCTATTATTTCTTTGAACAGGCCTTCTGCCCCCTTCTCCTTCTCTTCTCCCTCTGGTATACCTGTAATCCTTATGTTGCATCTCCTAATTGAGTTGGATAATTCTCAGAGAATTTCTTCATTTCTTTTTAGTCTTAGTTCTCTCTCCTCCTCTGTCTGCATATTCCTATCCTCCAAATTGCTAATTCTGTCCTCCATATTATCTACCCTACTTCAGAGAGTCCAGATTTTTCTTAATCTCCTCCATTGTGTTCTTCATCTCCAGTATTTCTAATTGGTTCTTCTTTATAGTGTCAAGCTCTTTTGTGACATAGCTCCTGAACTCATTGAGTTGTCTATCTGAATTCTCTTTTAACTCCTTGAGTTTTTTCATAATGGCTGTTTTGAAATCATCGTCATTTAGGTTATAGATTTCATTGTCTTTGGGATTGTTTTCTGGGTGCTTATCATTTTCCTTCTGTTCTGGACATTTAATATATTTTTTCATACTGCTTGATGGTGTGGATTTGTGCCTCCGCAGAGAGATAGAGTTTAGTCACTGCTTCCACTTGTTGCGACTGGTGGGGGGGTAGAGCTGTTTAGACTGCCCCAACCAGGAGCCCTGTCAACTGTTACTGACTGGACCTGGACCCCTCCTCGTAGTCACAATGGTCCTGTGGGGTCCCTCATTGGTTGTGGGGGCAATCGCAAGGGGGCCTCAGGCTGCTGGTGCCTACTGCTGCAGCCCACTTAGACGCGCTCCTTCCTTGTGGTCTGCAGCGGTGTTGTGGGCTTTCCCAGCAGCCAGGAGCAGGATCACCTATAATCACCACTTTGTCCCTAACAGAGCCCACAAGATCACACTTGTCCACTATAGGTCCCAGCAGAGCTATAGGTATCTTCTGCAGTCTGTCGTTAGCTCACCTACCTGTGCTATTTTTGCCCCAGGGCCTTCCCGCCTTGCAATTGCCAGTCGGGACCTCTCCACTAGTGCTGTGCACAGGCTTTTGCTGACGCTGCTGTAGGAACCTGGAGTTCCCCCCTGGGCTGTGTAGCCATTTCACCGGAGCTCCACTCTGCCCCACTCCACTCTCACGGGATCTCTGGGAGCCCTTTGCCTCGTCTGGGACATGGCCAGAGTCTGTGGGCCTGGCGGTGGCTTGTAAGCTGCTGCCTTGCGGGGAATTCTGCTTTAGGGAGCTTCCTGGTGTTCCAAATGCTGGGCGGGGCCTCCCTGCCAATGGTGAGCAGAGGCCCTCCCTGCTGGGGGGGTGCGGGACGCTGGAGCATTCCCCCAGGCCACAGAGCCGGGTGTTGGAGCTCCACCCAGTCCCCAAGCATGTCCAGGGGAAGTCTGGGCACCCCCTGCACTGACCCATGCCCCGGAGGCCATGGACCCAGCAGCAGCTTGCGGTCTGGTGCCGTGCCGAGCAATCTGCCCACCTGGAGCTTCCCTTTGTCCTGGATTCTGGGCAGGGCCTCCCTGCTAATGGCGAGCAGAGGCTTTCCCTGCCAGGGAGGTGCGGGACCCCAGAGCCTCCCCCCAGGCCGCAGAGCCAGGCACTGGAGCTCCAACTGTGTCCCCAAGCACGTCTACGGGAAGTCCAGGTGCCCCCTGCACTGACCCGTGCGCCGGAGACTGGGAGCCCAGCAGCAGCTTGTGGACTGGTACCGTGCTGGGGAATCTGCCCACTGGGAGGTTCCCTTTCTTCTGGATTCTGGGCGGGGCCTCCCTGCTAATGGGGAGCGGAGGCCTTCTCTGCTGGTGGGTGTGGGACCCTGGGGATTCCCCCTGGGCTTAGGTGTAATCGCGGGGGGCTTGGGTAGGGCTGTTGTCACCTGTTTCCACCGTCGCTCCACTGGTGAGTGCACACTCCCGCCCTTGGTGTGTGGCGATGCTATGGGAGAGTCCGCTGGCAAAGAGCCTCCTGCAGGAACTAGGCTGTCCAGGGGTCGGGGGTCGGAGAGTTTTCACCTATTTCCACCTCCTCCCAGGGGGAAGTCCGTCCGCCTTCCGATGTATAGTAGCATGAGACTCTTAGGCGTCTTGAGATGCTATCTGGATATCCTTTATTAATTGGTGAATGTCCAATTAGTTGTGGATTCGACAGGGGAGAGACAAAGAAGACCGCTCACTCCACCATCTTGGTCCATCTCAATGTGTTTCCCTCTTAATACAGCTTTTGCTGCATCTCTTGGTATGGCATGTTATTTTCATTTGTCTCCAGATAATTTTTGATTTCTTCTTTAATTTCTGCAGTGATCCATTGCTTCTTCGATAGCATATTCTTTAGTCTCCACATCTTTGTCCCTTTCTATGCTTTTTTCTTGTAATTAATTTCTAGCTTTAAGGCATTATGATTAGAGAAGATGCCTGTTATTATTTCAATTTTTTTAATTTATAGAGGCTTGCCTTATTTCCCAATATATGGTCTATCCTTGAGAATGTTCCATGCATGCTTGAAAAGAATGTGTATTCTACTGTTTTTGGATGCAGTGTTCTATATAGTTCTATTAAGTCCAATGGTTTTAGCTTTTCATTTAATTCCACTGTTTCCTTGTTGATTTCCTGTCTGGATCGTCTGTCCAATCATGTGAGCAGGGTGTTGAGGTCCCCTACTACTATTGTGTTATTTTTAATATCTTCTTTTAGATTTGTTAATAGTTGCTTTATGAACTTTAGTGCTCCTGTGTTGGGTGCATAGATATTTATAAGTGTTATTTCTTCTTGATGGAGTGTCCCTTTGATCATTATATATTGCCCCTCTTTGTCTCTCTTTTCCTGCCTTATCTTGATGTCTACTTTGTCTGATGTAAGTATTGCAACAACTGCTTCCTTTAGTTTGCCATTACCTTGGAGTATCATCTTCCACCCCTTTACTAGGATCCTCTGTTTGTCATTGGAGCTGAGATGTGATTCCTGGAGGCAGCAAATTGTTGGGTCTTATTCTTTAATCCATCTCACCATTCTGTGTCATTTTATTTGTAAGATTCAATCATTTACATTTAGGGTGATTATTGATGTATGAGGGCTTAATGCTGTCATTATATCACTCTTTTTTCGGTTTTCTTGCATTTCCTTTGCTTCTTGTCCTGTGTGTTTTGGTCTACCCATTGAGTTATGCAGTTTTTATGCTGTGTTTCTTCATTTTTTCCTTATTTATTTTTTGTGCCTCTGTTCTGCTTTTTTGTTTAGTGGTTACCCTCAGGTTTGTATTCAGAATCTCGTGTATAAGTTAACCCATTTCTGATGGTCTGTTATTTCCTTAGTCTAAGTTGATTCAGTCCCTTTCCTCCTCTGTTCCTAAGTTGTTTTTCTCATATCTTATTCCAACTTGTGTTGTGAGTTTGTGGTTAAAGTGGCAAGATTGTCTTTGTTTTTGGTGTTTTCCAAATTTCCCTTTAGCCTAATGCTATAGTTGATTATTTGCTATCCTATTCTGATTCTGTCTATGTATTTGTCTCCATACACTGTGTTTTGTGACCCCTTTCTCCCTTTTTTTCTTTTTTCAGGTATGAGGACCTTCTTGAGGATTTCTTGTTGGGGGGGGGGAGGTCTTGTGGCTACAAAGTCCCTTAGCTTTTGTTTGTCTGGGAAAGATTTAATTTCTCCCTCATATCTGAAGGATATTTTTGCTGGATAGAGTATTCTTGGCTGAAGATTCTTGTCTTTTAATGATTTGAATGTGTCATTCCATTCTCTCCTAGCTTGTAAGGTTTCTGCAGAGAAATCCTCTGAAAGCCTAACAGGGGGTCCTTTGTACGTCATTTTCTTCTGCCTTGCTGCTGAAAGGATTTTTTAAAGTAGCTCTATGGTCAGAAGTTGGCCAAATTGGAAGCTGATAGTCAGAGCCTGATTGGAACTTGTTTTTAGGCCATCTCCCCTTAGCTGAGTAAAACTGTGTACCCAGAGGGAAAGAAAAATTATTCCAAAGACCAATAGCTTTAACTCTAGAATCTAGGAATCTTTTGGTTTCCATCTTGGTTGAGGACCAAGCAAATTGAAGATATCTTAGTTGGATAGGTGACTCAGGGGCTTGATGTCATTCGGATTGCAACCCAATTCTTTGAGGAATTAAAAACAACTGTCCTGGGCTGGCCCTGGGCTCTAGTGGTTAAGTTCACACTCTCAACTTCAGTGGTCCAGGGTTCACCAGTTCAGATCCTGGCCAAAGACCTACACACCATGCCATGCTGTGGCAGCATCCCACATAGAAGAATTAGAATGACTTACAAATAGGATATACAACTATGTACTGGGGCTTTGGGGAGAAACAAAACAGGAAGATTGGCAACAGATGTTAGCTCAGGGCCAATCTTCCTCAAAAAAAAGAACTGTCCTTTTTTTTATATAAATTGAGACTTTCAAGAACAGAAATTCAGCTCTAGAAGCAATTCAAAGCCCACTTGTCCTTTTTACCACTCCCAAAATCTATTAATCTCAAAGGGCTTGTAGATATTGTAAAAGATCTGGATTTGGGGAGCAAATGTCCTTCTTGGTGGAACTTTCTTTCTCTGTGCCTTTTGAGATGTAAATGTTCTACCTGGCCTTCTCTAGGAACCGAGGTAGTTATTATCAGAAGGAAAAAAAGACAGAAAGGCTTTTTGAAAACTAGGCCTATGATGAAAAAATTAAAACTTTCACTAATTAAAATATTAGTGAAAATTTTAATCCATCTGAACAGATAACCTTAACTTATTCCATCTGCCAGAAACACGATTTGCATCTAACTATGCTTTTATAAACTACTGAGTTTTGTATTATCGCACCTGCCTCATGGCTAGAATTTTAAAACAAAAGCTATGAGATCTCTGTTTGCATCTGTCTGTATGTTTATGTATGTCTATGTATTTATATTATAAATGTGTGATATTTTCTACCTCCAAATGGCATTATTTATAAAGAGCTCTATTCACGTTCACATGATCTAGGATAATGTTTGATAATTAAAAGCTAGTTTAAGTTTGTTGGTTTAATTAAGACATGCATGTCTTTAGAGCTATTAATATTCAATATAATGCAGACATACTTTTATTCTACCTATGTTTACTAAAAGTCAAATAAGCTCATGTTATCTCTGTTATAGAGTTTGTCAGCAAGAAAGATAACTTAAGATGATAGCTGTTTAATGTCTCATGAAATTTTCTTGAGTAATCTATACATAATTATTAACAAGTAAATTAAGTAGATAGATGTAAATAAGATAAAAGCTTATAAATGCAATTTTTAACAATAATACTTTATTGCATGTCTACTTAAAATCTCTTTGGTAACTTGAAATCTTAAAGTTATACTGAGATAAGTTAAGTGATGGATATTCATTGAATATCTAGATCATTTTCAGATAGGATAAAATACTGAAACATTAATTACTGAACATAAGTTTTGGCTTCTTTTTACAGAGGAACTAAAGGTATTTGGGTCTATTAGTAAACATGCTTTGTGCCACAGTGAAAAATTTACTATGGGGAAGAACATACTTATAAAAATCATTAAAAGTGTTTATAAATTTGCCAATCCATGGAATGCTAGTGTAACAGACAGTCCATAATTGCTTACTTCTTAGTTTTCACTAGGAATTAAGAATTCTAAAGGTTAAGAATTCTAATCAATATACTTAATTAAAACTGCTTAGAAATAATGAGTGAAGGGAAACAATTGTGTATGAAAGGCAGGTAAAAAAAGTAGAATGACTGTTTGTTCCAGAATGAGAAAGGGAAAAAACATAAAACACAACCTGAATGGATAGAAAAATGTTGTAGAATGTTTGTGGAAAAGCAATCTTGAGAAAGGAATTTTATGTGTGGTCAAACTGGCTAAGATTGAAATGGATTTAAGTTTTAAAAAGTGTGTTTCAATATCAAAAATACACTGGTGCAAAATTAGAATTTGGTTTTCTCTGTTAAAAGGATAAAGTTTTCTTAGATTGCTGGTCTGCTCTTAATAAGAAATTGTAAACAAAAGTTTTTCTTTATCTTCAAAGTAATCTGCCTGGAAAGCAAAGATTTTGTATCTAACCACAATAATTGACTGTGCTTCACACTGTCTTTATCAGGTCTTTGATTAGTCAGGAAAACCAAGTCTTCTCAATATTAAAAGAGCTGAGGTTTTCTTTCTTTTTTTTTTACAACTATGTAATTTCCTGTATTTGCCTTCAAAGTCTTTAATTGTCCCTTTGGTTAAATGGATATTTTTGACAAATGTCCCCAAAATCAAATTCTAAATGAAGTCTTTTTGACCACAAACTAACTTTGAAATTTTCCAGAGGGTCCCTGGAGAATCTCAAAGGATTTGTTTCTCACCTGATGTTAAACTACTTAGGTTTATTTATCATCGAGTGAGAATCATTCCAGGAGTTCAAGGGTGTTTTAACATTGAAAAATCCGTTAATGTAATGTACCATATTAATGGAATAAAGGACAAGATCCACGTGATCATCTCAACAATAGCAGATGGCAAAATCACACATCTGTTTGTGATAAATACCCTTAATATACTTTCCGTTAAAGAGATTTCCCCAACCTGATGAAAGACTTCTAAGAAAGACCTACAGCTAACACCACACATAATGGTGAAAGGCTGAATATTTTCCACCTAATATTGAGAAGAAGATGAGGATGTGTATTCTCATCTCTGCTATTCAACGTTATACTAAAGGCTTTAATTAATGCAGTCAGGCAAGAAAATGAAATAAAAGGCATCCACATTAGAGAGGAAAAAGTAAAACTTTTTATTCACAGACAACATCGTCACGTAAGTGGAAAATTCAAAGGAATAAAAAGGAACTATGAGAACTAATAAACAAGTTAAATAATGTCACAGGATAAAAGATCAATATGCAAAGACCACCATTTTTTCTATATACTAACAATGAACATCTGAAAGTGTAATTAAGAAAGCAATTCTATTTACAATAGCATAAAGAATGAAATTATTAGAAATAAATTTAATAAAAAGTGCAAAATTTGTATGTTAAAAATTACAAAACATCACTAAGAGAAACTAAAGAAGATCCAAATAAATGGGAAGGTACTCTATGTTCATGGATTAGAGGACTCAATATTGTTAAGATGGCACTTCTCTCCAAATTGTTCTATAGATTCAATACAGTTCTTATCAGAATTCCAGCAGCCTTTTTCTTTTTGGTAGCAGTTGACAAGCTGATTCTAAAATTCATATGGAAATGCAAAAAATTCAGAATAGCCAAAGTAATTTTGAAAAATAAGAATGTTGGAACACTTTCACTTTCCAATTTCAAAAGTTACTCTAAAGCTACAGTAATCAAGACAATGTGGTACTGGCACAGGAATAGATAGGCCAATGGAAGAATATTGAGAATCCAAAATGTTTTGGTCATTGACTTTTCACTAAGATTCAAAGGCAAGTCTATGGGAAAATGAGGGCCTTGTCAACAAATTTTGCTGGGTCAATTGAATATCCTGATGTGAAAGATAAACATAGACACTTGCTTCAAATAATACAAAAAATTACATTGATATGAAACAAAGAATTAAATGTAACAAATGAAGGTATAATGCTTTTAGAATAAAACTCTATCCCCAGGATTTTTATAGAAAAACAACCAGTAGCAATTGTTCAACAACACAGATGCCAGAGGTGGTGTTACCAGGTGGGACAAGCAAAAACCTAGACAGAAAACTTCAAAGAAATATTTGAAAATGAAATGTCCATAAGGGATTTTGAAAAGCTCTGAAAAGTTCCTGGAGATCTAGAAGGCCACGTGCATGTGCACTGCTGTGCACATGCCCAAGAAATCCCTGAAAAGGCATTAATCACTTACCTATAGCTACCTTTGAGGCCCTGCATAAGCAGGAAGTGAAAGTTAAAGCAGAGTTGTAAATTACTGGAGGATTGAAGACATGCCTCAAACACACACTCTCACACACCTTTGCAAAGGTTGGGAGACTTACTGGTTCAAGACATTTAAGAAAATCTCTGTCCTGTCATTGGTTGGCCACCAAGAAAATCAAGCAGAGATTTCAGGGACCACACACAATGGGGAATACAGACTTTACGGAATTAGTCCAGAAGAGTCACTAACAAACGAACAGCAAAACGACAACAACAGCAAAGGAAATATTTGTCCAACCAAAGATGTATATATGAAGATTCACATCAGTTTTATCTCTATTATCCAAAACTCGGCAATAACCCAAATATTTATCAACAAGTGCATGATTAAACAAATTATGCATTTCCACATAATAGAATTCCACTCAGCAATAAAAAGAAATGAGCTTGAGGCTGGCTCGGTGGTGTAGTGGTTACGTTTGTGTGCTCCACTTTGGTGGCCCAGGTTTCATGGGTTCAGATCCCAGGTACCAACCTACACACTGCTCGTCAAGCCATGCTGTGGAGGCATCCCACATACAAAATAGAGGAAGATTGCAATGGATGTTAGCTCAGGGCCAATCTTCCTCACAACAACAAAAAAAGAAGAAGAAATGAGCATAGCAACATGGATGAATCTCAAAATAATTATGCTAGTGAAATAAGTCAGAACAAGTACATACTATATGTATTTAAATAAATGAACTTAAGCAAATAAATCTAACTAAAACTTTAGAAAATGTGTATTAATCTATAATGGCAGAAATCATATTATCAGTTGGTTAGGGATGGTGGATCAGGGCAGGAAGAAGGGATTGCAAAGAAGCAAAAGTCGAGGAAACTTTTGTGAGTGATGGCTATACCTACTGTCTGGATTGACATAATGGTTTCATAGATGTGCATGTATGTCAAAACTTAAAAACAATACACATAAATAAGTGCATATTTTATATGTCATTTATACCTTAATAAAGGTGTTACAAAAAATCATGTCAACTTGTTACTTTTAAAAGGTATTTAACAGAGGTCTCTTGGGAAGAGGATATGTGTCCCTTCTACTCCTGCTTCTTACCTTGTCTACACTTCTATGAGTACCCTGCCCCTTTGTCTTGCTTCCTTGTGGCCCAGGACATGTCAAAAGCATGAAAGAGTGTGGCAGTCAACAGAAGCTTGATTTTCCTTACATTATTTATCCTCATCAGTCCTTCTTGAGGAGACACTCATCCTGGACATCAAGAGATTAGATGCCAAGGAGGCAGGTTTGAGAGCAATTCTTGATTCTTTAGTGAGGACTGTGGAAAATAGAGAAGCAGCAAGTATGTGGATCCTCAGGAGTAGACCTGAGGCAAGTCCCTTTTGACAACCAGAAGAGATGTCTCAAAAAAGACCCTTGAGATCAGGAGTGAAGGCTAACACTTGGCTTCCACCAGGTCTTGGTCAGAGCTCAGACAGTTGGTTGCTGAACTTTTGAATTTGGGGGGGACACAAGCATAGGAAATGGTAGGCAGTTGGCCCCTAGAAGGGAGGGTTGGGCTGGACAAACTGACTGGCAGAAAAATCCAGGAATTCTGGGGATGAGAGGAAGGAAGTTAGAGACATGCTCTCCCCTCTTTCCTCCCTTTCCTCACATATATATCTCCTAGGAGGACTCAGGTCCTGCTTGACTCAACATTGATTCAGTATTGACATAGGGAAGTCAAAGCAGGCAGGGGGTAATGCTTTGGCAGAAAGCTGAATGCCAGTACTGCAGAGCCAGTCTGGCGGTAATGTATCTGAGGTCTGGCTGGGATTGGACGACATTGCAGAAAGTTGAGGCTACAAGAATTCCCTTCTTTTAGGAACCAAGGGGATGGGATATTGGAAACAGGATGGATACCTGGAACTAAGTCCAGGTGGCATGGTGGCAGAATGAAGGGTTGAACATCAGTAGACTAGAGGACTGGAGAGCTGGGTCCCTGCTGTAAACAATAGTAGATATGGTTGTAGGGAGTGCCTAGGAGCTTTGATTGAGAAATTATAACAATATAGGGATTTCAGAAGTATCTTGTCTCATTTTCTTCTCTATCTTCACTTCTAAAGCATGTCAAAGTTGAAGGGGTTAAGGAAAAAATAATGTAAATCTTTTTGATTGACAATCAGGGACAAGGGTACTTCAGAGGCAGAGTTGGGGGAAGTGGAAAGAGCTCTATTCTGCTAAGCTTTCCAAGTATCTATATCCATTGCCATAGTGACCATGGATTAAAGCTCAAATTGATAAAGTGGCTACCCAAGTGCAACACTGAGCAGAAATGGGGTGCTTGGAGAGTTCAGAGAAGTCTTATGGAAATCACGCCAAAAAAAGTCCTAGGAGTCTGTTGTTAAAGTGTCAGTTCTCTTGGAAATGCTGTTCTCAGCCCAGCCATAAGTCTTAGTCACCATATGGGACCGTGGTTAAGGGAATGGAGAGATGGTAAAAAAAATGGAGGAGGAATGGAGAACAATTCTTACTCTACCTTTCTCTGCCTTCTTCTTTTCTGTTCAACCAGAAGTCTACAAGTGGAGGTTGATGAGAGGGAAATCGAAGTTGAGTCTGTGTGATTCACCAGGTTCTGAGATAAGAACATTATCTTAAATTGCAAACTTTCATGGAAGATAGATTATACCAAAGCTCCCACATAAAGAGATTTCTGATTCTACACAAATTTAACTATGTGTGTGATTATTAAACATATATTCTATGAAGGATTCATACTCCTAAGCAGATATTTACAGTGACTCAGTATAGATGGGGAATGGGGTTCCTGTGGGAGAGATATGGTCAAGATCATGAAATGGTTAGAATTTACCTGGTTGGGAAATCAAGGAAAGGGATTTATTTTCTCAGACTTGTTGAGAGACAGGCTGGGGAGAGGGTAGCAGTTGTGGAGAATCCAAAGGAAAACATCTTGGAAGTACGGCAGGCAAAGTGAGGAGACTGATGTGCGATTCCAGGATGGAGGCAAAGGTCATCTGTGGATCCCATGGGTCTCCCTACCTACCTCACTCCTCATCATGTGACCCAGAAAGCAGAGTAGGCACTGTACAACGCATCCACCCTTAGTTTTTCCAGCTCAGTAAATCAGGCCTCTCTAGAATGAACCTTGACAGAAGCCCCAGTCCAGATGTATGGCAGAAGTGTCCTCCTTGCCAGAAGCTAGGCAGAATTCCTCAAACACGACCTCTGGAAGGTCACTCTTTTTTGCCCTCTTACTTTGTTCCCTTTCTGTCTGCTTCTCTCTCTCTCATACTCTTTCCTGCCTTTCTTCCTCTATCCCTTTTCTTCTATATCCTACATCCCTTCTTTCCTCCTCCTCCTCCTTCTTCTCCCTTTTTCCCATTCTTTCGCACAATCTTGCCATGTTCCCTCCTCCCACTCTCTAGTCTTGATCCTCTTTCTTTTTCCTCCCTTAATCTCACTTCCTCTTACACCGTCCTTCACTCTCCTTTCTCTCCCTTTTCTCATCTATACATTTTCTTTTCCATCTCCCTCATATCCTTCTGCTGCTCCTCCTCTCTTCATTTCCCTTGACAATCCTCTTTTGCTCACATCTCTTTTTTCCCCATAATTTCAGTTTCACTTTTGCCTTGTTTCCTCTTCCTCATCCATGTTTTCAGAGAAACAAGCTCACATCTGGTCACTGTTGGAGAAACTATAAATTCAGTTATTCCTTCAACAAGCATTAATGTTTCAAGTACTATGGACATAGATGTAAAGAATATAATTTGAGCCTTAGTCTTTATGGGTACTTATATTCTAGTTGGGCAACAGGCACTGGACAAATAGTATCAGAAGTATATTGTACAATTATAAATTGTGCTACATGATAAGAAAGCAAAGTACAGGAAGCTATAAAAGCGTCTAGCAGATAAGTTAATTTAGCACTGAGAGCTAGTTTAGATGGAGAATATCAAAACATGAGGGATGAGTCAGAGTTAGCCAGGAGAAGCCAGAGGGAAACAAGATTCTAGAGAAAGAAGGGCTCAACCTGTCTGAGAAAGAGTCTAGATCCTTGTGGGGACAGAAAGGAATGGCTGAAGCGGAGTAAGGAAAGTAAACAGTGTCGCAAGGTGAGAGCTGAGAGGTAGGCAATAGCCAAATCAGGCAAGATCAATTAAGAGTCTCTTCAAGGGATCTTGAATTGTTCCTAGGAGCCTTGGGAAGGTTTGAAGCAAAATAAGAATAGATTCTGATTTATTTGAGTCATCTTTTGAAGTGACTGGATTGAGTGGAAGACAAAGGTAGATACAGGAAGATCTGTTGTAGTAGCCTATGATAGATCATAGTGGCTTGAATCAGAGAGGTGGCAGCCAAGATGGAGTGATGTCATTGGATCTCTGGTATATTTACAGTGTAAGATCAACAGGTTATATCCATGGATTAGACAAATATGTGACTTAAGGAAATTATTGGCTCATGGTGCCACTTACTGTGATAGGGAAGACTTAAGAAGGAACAAATTGACAAAACGTTATAAGTTTTTATAATGAACATAGTAAGTTTGGGACAAGTTAATTTTGGGAAAACTAAATCATCCAAGTGGAGATGGCAGGTAGGCAGTTAGTTTGATAAGTGTGGTCCTCACAAGAGACATCTGGGTTAGAGACATTGGTTTTGGATTTGTTAGTATATTGAAGATATTTTTGAACCTCTTCCTAGGTCTGATCACATCACACTGCTGATATATTACAGAGAAAGCGCTGAAGAAAAATATGCAGCAGACAAGGCAGGGTGCTATCCAACAGATGAGGAAAGTCATCCAGCCAGTCAGAATTGATGTTCGCCTTTGGTGACCAAATGCTGAAGTTCCTCCTAGCATTAGTTTCCTTTCCTATGCAGACTCCTGGCAGGAGCGATGCCAGAACAATTGTGAAATGAAGAAGGGTTTGCTTTGGATTTTGGAAAAGTGTCAGTCAAATTTGTGTCACCTCACATCTGTATATCATTTTCTGCTTTTTTTAGTTTCTCCAGTCATCCTGGAATCATAGCAGCATGTGTGTATTTGGGTAGGACCCCAGTAAGTGCTCCTTGCACTTTCCATTTTGCATATTGAGAAATCAAGCTCAAAGAAATCCAGTGACCTGAGCAGGCACATGCAGCTAGTGATAGACTGGCCTGGCACTCTATCTCAGGAATTCTGAAGTCCAGTCCAGCTTCCTTCTGCAGGACCATAGCTTCTTCAGGCCTCAGCCCGGGAAGGAGCCTGGGCAAATATTTACTCTGAATCAGGGCTTGACATGGCTTAAACACACAAGTGCTACATTGTCCTGGTCACCCCAGCAGGCACCAAGAAGGTCTCAGGGGCAGCGTGTTTGTGTGGTTATTTGGTTTTTTGCTCCACTGTGTTGCTCTGGATTCTTAATTGGACTCTTGAGGCCTTCCAGGGCTATTTTCATTCATAGATATCTGTCTAATTGTTATTTTTTGTGGGAAGACAAAGGCTGGTATCTACTACTCTGCCATCTTGCTGGTGTCACTCTTTTCTTTTTTAATGAAGGCATTTATAGCTATAAATTTCCCTCTGAGCATTGCTTTTGCTCTATACCTTAAGTTTTGGAATGCTGTTGTGTTCATTTTCTTTCTTCTGTGATTCTTTCTATTAGCTTTTTAGTACTGCAATATTTTATTTCCACATATTTGAATATTCCAAATTTCTTTCTATTATATTCTAATTTTATTCCATTGTGATCAGAAGACATACTTTCCTCTTAAATGTATTGAGGTTTGTTTTATGGCCCAGCAATTGTTCTATCCTTGAGAATATTTCACGTGAACTTGAGGAAAGTGTTTTCTCGTATTGTTGGGTGGAATGTTTCATATATCCCTGTTAGAATTATTTTGTGTAAAATGCTTCTGAAGTATACTGCTCCCTTGTTCATCTTCTGCTAGTTGTTCTATCCATTATTGAAAGTGAGTATTGAAATCTCTACTATTATTTCCCCCTCAATTCTGCTAGCCTGTGCTTGACATAGATTTTTGGCCTCTTGTTAGGTACACACCTGTTTATAATAGTTATTTCTTATTTATGGGTTGGCCCTTTTATCATTATATAACATCCTTCTTTGTGTCTAGTAACAGTTTTGTTTTCAAGTCTATTTTGTCTGATATTAGTGTAACCACTCCAGATTTCTTATGGCTGTTGTTTGTGTAATATATCTTTTTACAACCTTTCAATTTTAATTTATTTGTATCATTGAACATAAAGTGGCTCTCCTGTAAACAGAATATAATTGAATTCATATTTTTTATCCTGCCTGACAGGATAAAATTTTTATTAAATTGTTTAATCCATCCACATTTAATTCTATTTTTGATGTAGCTGGATTTACATCTGCCATTTTACTTTTTGTTTTCTATGTGTCATGTGTTCTTTTTTCCCTCTGCTCCTCCTTTACTGATTTCTTTTGCATTAATTGAATATTTTCTAGTGTAGTTTTTTAATCCACTTAATGATTTTTCACTATTATAGTGAAAAATATTTTTGACATATTTTCTTAAGGGTTTCCCTAAGGCTTACCATATACATCTTAACTTACCAGAATGTACTTTGGATTTATATTAACTTAATTCCAATGAGTAAAATAAATATTACTCCCATATAGCTCTATTCCCTCTTACACCTTTTTGTGAAATTATTGTTATACATATTACATCTATATGTTTCTTTTTTTGAAGTTTTATAACTTTATTTGACAATCAGCAGTTATTTCTCATCTACATTGACTATCTGTAGACTTTTGAAAGTGGCGAGAAGTACATAGATAACCAATATATAGAGCTTATTTGGTGGATTTTCATCCTCATTACATTTTCTGGACAACTTACACGAATGCAGCATGGGACATTCCTTGTTTCTTTAGCCTGGGTGGTTTTGTTAAGTTTGGTGTCAATGTGCACATCTGGAGTTCCTATGTCCTTCATGGAAAATTTTTGGATCTCTTTGAGTGCCCGAGGGGCAGCTTCTTGAAGCTCACTTCATGGATGTGCTTGTGAATGTTGATGGTATATTTTATGGTCACTACCTTGTTGGTGGCAGAACGGCTCTTCTTTGTAGGAGCCATTCTGCCAGGCTCAGGTTGAAAAGGAAGCTATCTATATGTTTTAAACTAAATGATTCATTTTTATAATTATTTCTGTATATAATTTTATGTCTATTAAAGAATGTGAGAAAAAAAGAGCAAGTATATATTTATAGAGTTTGTTATATTTACCTTCTTTTTGCTAGCTTTATTGAGATATAATTGAGAAATAAAAATTATATATATTTAAGAAGTACAATTTGATGATTTGCTATATGTGTACATTGTGAAGTAATCACCAAAATCAAGCTAATTAATATATTCATCACCTCACATAGTTACCATATTATTTTTCCTTTATGTTTTGTGATGAGAACACAAGATTTGCCCTCTTAGTAAATTTCAAGTATACAATACAGTATTGTTAACAACAGTTACATTGATGTACATCAGGTCTCCAGAACGTATTCGTCTTGCATAACTGAAATTGTGACTCCATTACTGCTGTCTTTTGTCCACCACAGGCCTCTGTCATTTCCTCATTTTCATGTCCTTCTTGTCCTGACCTGGAGGCTTTTTCAGGACTGCTGTCTCAAACTTAGCTGTTTCTTGATTTCCCATCAAAAGGAATAAGAAACTCTTGAATGCTTTCCCATACCAAGCTGGAATACACAGAACTTGGGAAGTGTATTAGTTTTCTATTATGGCATAACATATTATTACTAACTTAATAGCTTAAAACGGCACACAATCATTACCTTACTGTTTCTGTGGATCAGGAGTCCAGACATGTCACAGGTGGTTTATCTGCTCAGGATCTCACATGGCTGAAGGTATTGGTCAGAATGCATTCTCTTAGATATCTCCGAGTCCTCTTCCACGCTCATTCAGTTTGTTGGCAGAATTCAGTTCCTTGCAGTTGTAGGACAGAGACTCAACTCATAGAGGTTGATCCTTTCTAGAGGCAATTCATGGCATAAATATTTGTTTCTTCAAGGTCATCAGGAAAGTGTCTCTGCTGCTTTGAGTCTCTTACTTTAAAGAAGGCCTCTTTTAAAGAGCTTGCATGATTAGATCAGGTCCACCCAGGATAATCTTCCTTCTCATTAACTGAAAGCCAAATGATTATAATTATATCTGCACAATTCCTTCATAATTGCCATATTCCTTTGGTTGGAATCATCTCACGAGTTCTGCCCTCAAGGGCAGAATCATCCGCCCTCAAGGGGAGGGGATTACATAAATGTGTGTATACCAGGGCATAGGAATCATGGGACCATCTTAAAATTCTGCCTACCGCAGCTGCCTAATATGTGGCTTAGCCATCGCTGCTCCACTCGTCAGAGGTGTTAGACCCAGCACTTTCTCCTCAACTTTCTCCTCAAGTTCTAGCCCTATAAGTGAGGCAATGGGACCTTCTGCTATGGGATTCTGTCACACTAATCTAGGATATCAGTATAGGTCGCCATAATCTGAATCTACTTGTTCTCAGTGCAGGGAATGTGGAACACTGTGATCCTTGTCAGGGATCCATCATCTAGCTAAGCTTCAGTGAGGCTAAAGTTATCCATCTCCTGTCACCTATTTGAATATTTTTATCCTGTTGGTTCTCAAAAATTGCTCTTGCATCATCATACCTTCGTCCCCTTTATATTGTTTGTGGTATGAAACTAAATGCTCAGGTTCTTAGCCTTTTGTCACTCAACACTCTTCCATTTTTTCCTCTCAAAGAAGCCCTGTTCTTGTGATCTGAAGCCTTGATTATCAAGATCATTTCTAATTTGAGTTTTAGGATTCTTTTTTAGAATTTAAAGCGGATAATTCAAGTCATGATTCTAAGCTGCATTTTTCCCTTTACTGACAGCAGTGCATATAGAACATAATGTCTGCTATATGAAATATGAGGAAATGGTACTCAGCCCAAGGAAGCACAGGGGGAATAAAACCTGAGTTTAAATCTTCAAACACTTTCTGCTTTAAATGTATTTCTAAAAACATGATTTTAAGAGATGCATAGTATTCCTTTTGGTGAATTGACATATTCATAGAAGTTGACTGTTTTTATTATTGCTATTTTAAAGAATACTTGCATAAATAATGCATTTGTAAACATTTTTATAAGTTAATATATTTTTAAAATTATTTTATTGAGGTCACATTGGTTTATAACATTGTGTAATTTTCAGGTGTACATCGTTAGACTTCAGCCCCTGTGTAGACTGCATCATGCTCACTGCCAATAGTCTAGATTTTATCCGGCACCATACATGTGTGCTCCCCACCCCCCTCACTTTCTCCCCACCCCCTTCCCCTCTGGTAACCACCAATCTGTTCTCCTTATCTATGTGTTTATCTTCCACATATGAGTGAAATCATATGGTGTTTGTCTTCCTTTGTCTGGCTTATTTCACTTAGCATAATACCTTCCAGGTCCATCCATGTTGTCACAAATGGCAAGGTTTTGTCTTTAATATGGCTGAGTAGTATTCCATTGTACATATATACCACATTTTCCTTATCCATTCATCCATTGATGGGCACTAGGGTTGCTTTCAAGTCTTGGCTATTGTGAAGAATGCATCAATAAACATGGGAGTGTGTATATCTTTTGGAAGTAGTGTTTTCATGTACTTGGGATAAATACCTAAAATAGAATAGCCGGATTGTATGGTATTTTTATGTTTTGAGAAATCTCCATACTGTTTTCCATAGTGGCTGCACCAGTTTGGAAATTTTAGCCAGAGCAATTAGGCAAGAAAAAGAAATAAAAGGCATCCAAATTGAAAAGGAATAAGTAAAACTGTCACTATTTGTGAATGACATGATTCTATATTTAGAAAACCTTAAAGAATCCACAAAACAACTATTAGTAATAAATAAGGAATACAGTAAAGTTTCAGGGTACAAAATCAACATATGAAAATCAGTTGCATTTCTATACACTAGTAACAAACTAGCAGAAAGAGAAATCACTAATACAATCCCACTTACAACCACAACCAAAGGAATAAAATACTTAGGAATAAATTTAACCAAGGAGGTGAAACACCTATATACTGAAAAGTAAAAGACATTATTGAAAGAAATTGAAGAAGACATAAAGAAATGGAGAGATATTCCATGCTCATGGATTGGAAGAATAAACATAGTTACAATGTCCATATTACCTACAACAATCTACAGATTCAATGTAATTTCAATCAGAATCCCAACCACATTCTTCACAGAAATAGAACAAAGAATCCTGAAATTTATATGAACAACAAAAGACCCTGAATATTGAAAACAATCCTGAGAAAAAAGAACAAACCTGGACATACCACATTCCCTGATCTCAAAATAAACTACAAAGCTGTAGTAATCAAAACAGCATGGTACTGGCAGAAAAACAGACGCACAGATAAAAGGAACAGAATTGAGAGCCCAGAAATAAACCTACATTTATAGACATTTATAGATCCGATAAGGGGTTAATTTCCAAAATATGCAAAGAATTCATACAACTCAACAACAAAAAGGCGAACAACCCAATCAAAAACTGAGCAGAGGACGAGAACAGAGATTTTTCCAAAGAAGATATACGGATGGCCAAGAGGCCCATGAAAAGACATTCAACATCACTAATTGTTAGGGAAATGCAAATCAAAACCAGAGTGAGATATTACCTCATGTCTGTCAGAGTGGCTATAGTTAAAAAGACAAGAAATATAAATTAATATTTTGTATTTGAATTAAATTTATAGAAGTGGAATAATCTGTGAAAATAATCCACATGTATTTCAAAGTTTGTACATACACATATTGCCAAGTTGCCCCACACAAATAGTTGCAGTGGTTAATAATACCACCAGTATCGGGAAGATAAAAACTATTTCACCAAATCCTCACCAACATCCTTCATAAAAAGGAAAATGTTTTCAGAAAAAATGCCTTTTCTGGGAAAAAAATACATAATCACATAATATGTACAGATCAGAAATATGAGTTTCTCTTTTTACATGTGGGAAGCAACTTCCAATCAGCAAAGTGCCTACTGGAATTCCATATCATTTAAAAAAGTTATTATGAAAATTCTTGATAATTTAAAAATCATATTGTTTTTAATCTTTTCTAGATTGGCCAGAAAAGTAATGTCTTGTTTTTATTTTCAGATAGGTAAATTCAATTAGTAGGTAAATTCAATATTTTTAATAATTTATCGGTTGTATTGTCACCTTTATTAATTAATCACTGATTTAAACTATCTGCACGTTTTTCTTTTGAGGTGTTTTTATGCTTATTAATTTTTAGTAGCCCTTTAAAAAATTCATGATTTTTATCTTTTGTATTTCCAAAATGTGGCAAATATTTTTTAGTTTGTTATTGCAGTTTACATATACTTACATTATTTAGAAAATCCTTTTTATTGAAGTATAATGTACATAGAAAGTGCGCAAGTTATAAATGTACAGGTCAACACATTTTCACACATTCAGCATACTTGTGTAACCAGCATGCAGATATAATAACATAATATTGCCATTATCCCAAGAATTCCACTCCTTGTCCATTTTTGACTATTATCCTCTCCCCTATCTTGATTTCTAAGGTCATGAATTAGTTTTGCCTGTGTTTGGACTGTATATAAGCAAAATCATGTAGAATGTACTTATTCTTTTGTATCTGCTTTTTTTTAGCTCAAAATTATGTTTATGAAATTCTTCCTGGTTGTTGTCTGTAGTTTCTTTCATTCTCATTGCAACATAGTTTTCTATTATGTAAACATACTACATTTTATTTATCTATTCTATTATTGATGGATATTTGAGGAGTTTCCAGCTTAGGGCTGTTAGTAATTGTATGGCTTGAATATTCATGTACACATCTTTTAATGAACACGTATACATTCTTGTTAGGTGTATGTCTGGGAGGTGAATTGCTGGGTCATATGATATGTATATTCTCAAATTGAGTGGGTCCTGGCAGACACTTTTTCAAAGAGGCTGTACCGATTTACATTCCCCTCGGCAGTGTATAAGAGTTTTGGTTGCTTTGCATCCGCAGCACTACTTACAAAATCAAATTGACCAATAACTTCCATTGTGGTTTATTTCTTTTTTAATGAATTCTTATCTGGTCAGATGCACATTCTGTTATATTGTCATTTAGTTATTTCTTTATTTTTAAAAATTTCTGAATACGATAGATGGCTTTTTTGGTATATCACATGACAGAATTACTGAAAGAGTTTCTTCCAAATAGTTAACACTTGTTTTCCCATTTACTGAGCCAAAGATTGCTGCTATTTTCTTTACTGTTAATTCTTTTTTTGCCTTTCTCAGGCTTTCTTGCTGAACAATTTTGAAACTTTGGCTTATTTTTAGCTTCTTTTGGTTAAAAGGAAAACACTTGAAGATATAAATTAGCCTAGTATAAACTTGGATGTTTTCTTTAACACTAGATATATAATATTTTTACTGGTGCCAGTTCAAACTAGCATATAATTGGATTTGTGAAATTTCACCTTTACCCTAAGCTGATTTAGGACAGGTTTATTGTTGTTTTTAATCTGTGGCTATGGGTGAAGGCAGCTGATGTGGAGTGGACTCTAGGGTCCCAGCATCAGTGTAGGAATATGGACAGCTGAGTCTCTGAGAGGGAAGCCAGGGATGGGACTCGTATGAGGAATCCTTGAGTCATTCATAATGTAGGGGGAAGTTGGAGACATGTCCTTAGCTCTTCAAGTCCTTTCCTTACAATTTACCCTCTGGTTCTCTCCTTTAGTTGCTCTGTGTTCCACAGGGAGGATATTGGCTGTGATATCCTTAACCTGCATCCTCCCTGAGGCCCTCTGGGGGCTGGGGCTGGGAAAGCTGGGGGCAAGAAATGATAAGGGAGGAGTAGGAGAGAATGTGCAAGCCTTGAAATCCTGTCCCTATAAGGGGGAGGAGTCCTTAAGGTCAAGGAAGAGAAGACTTTAGTGTTTCCTTGAACCCTGTGGCAACTAAGAACCAGAATCCAGATACGGAGAATCTTGAGGCCAGAACTGCAAAGCTAGTCTGAGGGCAGGTATTTGGGGCTTGTTAGCATTGAAGGTTATCCCAGATAGTTGGATTTTTAGGAAGTTGCTTCAGGATGTGGTAAGGGCCACAGAATGGGTAATTATAGGAGGGTTTGTAGGAGAGGTTGGGAATAGGAAGGGTGGCATGGATTCCAATCGGGGTGATTTAGAATGAGAACACAATGCTGGATTGGAGAAGACGGAGGCAGGGCTCCAGCAAGAAGCTTTCATTTAGATGCAATGTGAATGCAATGATGGGAGTGCCTAGGAATCTGGGTTCTGGAATAGTTGCCATGTAGGAATTCCAGGAGTAGTGTTGGTCCCTGTCTCTTCCATGGGTGAACTTTCTTCTCTGCTTTCACTGTATTTCAGAATCAGAGGGAGGCAAGAAGGAGTAGAAAGAAATGTGTCTATTCTGCCAAGTGTTCTTAGTCTCTGGATCTCTTGTCAAGATATTCTTAGATTTAATCCCAGATGGGTAAATTGACCAGTCCAGTACCAAATGGATACAGAGGTGAGGGCAAGGGGGTTGAAGCTTTACAAGTGGGATTAATCTCACTCAACCTCACCAACAGACTTGGTTCACTTTTGGTGGAAGATGGATGGAGAGGCAGAGAATTAGACTGTGGTAGGGAAGAGTAAGAGGAATAAGATATAACATTTTCTAGCCCTCGCTCCCCCATTCTGTGTTTTTCCTTTTCTTTCTTCTCATAACCAGAAGTCTAGACAGGAAGCAGAGGTTGGTTACCAAGGAAACTGAAGCTGAACACACTTGATTTATGAGCTTGTGAGATAAAAACAAAATTGGTATTCAAAATGCAACAGTTTATGGAGGATGGGTGCTAACCAAACATGCACAGATACATTCATCCTTATAATTCTTTTACATACATATATAAATTCACAAAGATAAACACAGAGATTTTCCTAGAAGTTTAGTTCAGAATCACTCTATGGAATAGCCTTGAATCCGCCCTTGCGGCCTTCCACTTTCTCTCTTAGCTCCATGCTGCCAGTCTCATGCCTTGTGTCTGAGTCTGACGGAGTCCTGCCCATCGCTCTGTCAGCTAGAGGGAAAGGAACTGAGAGAAAAAGAAGGCATCATTTCACCTAGCTTTGAAAGCAACAAAAGTACAAACCACCCTAATCAAAATCTTCCCCTAGAGGTCCTCATAAATCCCAGAAAATCTAATCAGAGTATCAGTCTTTCAATGTCTAAATAATATGTATTTGTTTTTGATCAAATACCAGAGTCTGATGGAAATGTAGGCAGACTACATTCCCATTCCTTATACGTTGCTGCCTCTAGTGTAACAAATGTAGACCACACTCTCGACAGCTATGGGCAGCTCAGAGCAGTTTTTACATTTGAATGCTGTATAAAGGACTTTAGACATATCTGTACTTTTCAAGATGTACAGATGAATAAATCTGTTCATCTTTTTTATTATAGAGGGCTGAAACGGGTAGTCTACCACTGGCCATAACATTCTTCTGATGATAAAATAGATTCTGTAATCAAAATTGCTTTTTGCTGCAGTCTCCATTGTTAAATTTTAATAAAATCCATCTTCTGCTTGTATATTCTGAAATGATTTCAGAAAGTTCATGTCGATGTTAACTGGATTCTAATCATGTGATCTCCACAGAGGCTTTAGAAATTAAAATGAATCTGCCTTTAAAGGAGGAAGTAAAAAGGTAGTGTTCATATCTGTTTGTCTGTAATCTCTTCTAAGACTGGAGGATTTTCCCTAAAACACAGAAAACTTAGATTTGAGTAGGATTTTAGTGTGTGTGCACATGTAGAGGAGATAAGTGGCAGAGATAGTGTGTCTGTACGTAGGGTGAAAAGAATTGGTATGTACCTGTATTTTTTGAACCCTATTAAGTGTGAGATAATTTGCGTTGTTATTTCATCTGCGAATTACTACCATGCAATAGGTTGGGTATCTGGTGCCGTTACTGAGACTTTCACAGACCATGTCTTAATTCTATGAGGCTAATTGCTTGTGGATGGCAGGGTGAACAACAATGTTATCGGTACTAAGATTTTCCCACCACTTTAAGTTGCCATAACCCTTTGTTGTTTGAAAGATGTTCTAATAGGGAAATTAATACTCATGGATCAGGTCTTCTTTCCATGCAATACATCATATAACCCTTCCCATGAACCCCCTGGTATATTTACTATTATTATCCTTAATTTACAAATGAGATACTTGGTGATGAGAATGGCCCAAACTCAGGTTTTCATGATTCTGAAGCCTGTGCTCTGAAATCAGTCCATATCTTGCCTACTTGTCACATTCTTCTGTATCTTTCATGTAATAAAACTGGAGAACAGTCTAGACTTTTAATCTCAGAAAGTTTTAATTTATAAAAGGAAAGTTTTATCGAGGCTATGTACAAGGTTTACCTGAAACAACAGGGAGGCCCGGAAATATCTCAATCCTTCCTCAAAAGAGACTATTTTATATATAAATTAAGTTAACCACCCTCCACGCACTAACTGCACACTCATTTCTCCATTTAGTCCTCTCTTCACTAAAAAAAAAAAAAAGATTTATCAAATGCCCACTATAGAGCCAAGATTCACAAGCTAAATTTGATGAAAAGCTGGGACATTAGCATGGTATATTAGTTTGCCAAGGCTGCCACAACAAAATGCCACAGGCTGGGTAGCTTAAACAAGAGAAATCTCATTTTCTCATAGTACTGGAGGCTAGAAGCCTCAGATCAAGGTGTTGGCAGGTTTGATTCCTTCTGAGACTTCTTTCTCCTTGGCTTTCAGATGGCTGCCTTCTCACTGTGTCTTCACATGGTCTTTCCTCTGTGTGTGCACATCCCTGGTGCCTCCCTGTGTGTCCACACTTCCCTTTCTGATAAGAACACAGTCAGATTGGATTAGGGCCCACCCTAACAGCCTCATTTTAACTTAATAACCCCTTTAAAGTCCCTATCTCCAAATACAGCCACATTCTGAGGTACCGGGGGTTAGGGCTTCAATATATGAATTTAGGGGCAACAAAATTCATCCTATAAAACATGGGATATGTGGAAAATCAGTCAGAAAATATTATACTCCTAAGTTGGAGATATTTGTTTTCTATTGACTTTATTGCCTCCTTGTGGATGTTTGGCATTTTGTGACATATATCACCTGCATATGAACACAAATTTTCAGATGTGTCCATATTCTTTAGATATCTTGCCACACAACGTATTATTCAGGACTTTCTCCCAGATCATCATCAGTAATACCAAAATTGCATAAATGCCATATGCCCACAAGAACAATTATTCTCAAATCCTTTTTCTGCTATCAACAAAATTCAGGTGTTAAGACACACTCATAGTAGTAACAGTAGTTCAACTCAGCTGTGATTATCAGTATCAGGGGGTGGTAGGGGCAAGAAATGGCAGTTTGAAAGAACACACATGTCATGTGTAGTTGGATAAAGCTCCTGTTTTTGTCAGATCCAGGGAAGACTTACTGAAACATAAACAAAGGAAAAAGCATTCTAAGAGACTATGGTGCCCAGGTTATTAACAAATGGCTTTATAAAATAAATCGGGGCACTAGAGACTGTAAAATGGCATAATACTGGGTAGAACATAACCATAAAATTGCAGAGTTGATGCTAGACTCCTGCCTCTTAATTGAGAAGCTACTTATAACTTCCACGATTCATCCCCTTACAAGAGCTTTGCGCATTGGAAGCTCACTTGATCTCTCCTGTACTTCCAAATGCTCATTTTGCTGCCCCGAATCATCTCAAATTGTCTCAAGGCAGATGTTCCATAGATCCATCTGGGTTTTATGAATAATTAAAGTGAATCTCTAGAAAGGCTTGAGATGACAGTCTGAGCACAGGCTCTAGACATTTTATTCCAGCCCTAAACAACTAGAAATGATAAGAAGAATATACCTTTTAAAAATATAGAATGGTGCCAGAAAACAAGAAGGGGGGTCCTGGTGGGCCAGAAATCACGAGGAATCCCAGAAACACAGAAGGCTTATGGACTATGAATGACAAAATCATACCTCAAACCAGGCATAGGGGAGAACTTCTGTAAAAGTTGGGACTGTCTGACAAACCTGGGAGTTGCCCAAAGGTTGCTTTGAGCTTGAAGGTGTAGGACATAAGAGCAAGGACTAAGCCTTGGCAACAGAATTAGGTCACTAGTTGCGATGCTGCAATAGGAAGAGCAATTGAAGCACGCAGTACAGGCATTTCTCTCCACGTAGGAAGCAGTCTCTTGTCCACAGTGTGAGATTCTGAGTGTTGGTGCTGGTGCCCCTGGCTTAGGGGCCCCAGGTGTCATTCTTTGTTGTCTGATGCCCCTCTTGTGGTGAGTGTCAACAGCAATCTCATGCCTGCTGCAAGGGTTACAGGACATCATTGTGTCATTTGAAAATGTTGTCAAGTTTAAGATGTTTTCTTGTTTTCCATGACAACCTCTTGTGTACCCTGAAGGGACCTCAGAATGTGTAAGTTAATGTGATCATAGTCCCTCCCTTTTGATACTATCAAAGAGCGTGAGCGTTAAAATGACCTTACCAGGTTTGTCTCAGAATTCAGTGGAGTGGACAAAAGAAAAATGTTTCTTACCTGTAACGCAAAGGCCTTATATTGAATAGGGGACTCAGTGTGTGTGTGTTTGTATGTGTGCGTGCGCATGTGCACACACACATGTGAGAATGATCCAGAACTCTTCTGAACATTTCATGCTTCATTTGATCACCCCCAATAACTCTGTATTGCAGGTCTCATATCCCCTCTTAACAAATAGGGAAATGAGGACCAAGGTCACAAAGTTAGTGAGCAGAATTGCTTGGATATAAACCCAAGCAGTTTAGCTCCAGAGCCCACTCTCCTAACGCCTTCACCCACCTCTCATACTCTGAGAGATGGAAGTCAAGTGCTAAGAATAGGTCCAATTTGTCCCTGTACTACAACCACCCAGAATTTACATTTACTACCTCATATAATCCTCATTACAGTGCTATTAGATGTGAGCATATACTTATCCCCATTTTGCAGAGGGATCTCAGGGATCTCACAGCTTGTAATGTGGTGGGGAATAAAATAAAGCCCTTCACTGAACCAATATTTCCCCCGCATCAAGATTGGGTGTCAACATGTTAGTCCAGTAGCCACACTGAGGTCAGCCAGTCAACTATCCTTGACTCTTTTCTCTGCAAATCCCACACGAAGTGTGCCTAAGTCTATTCTGATATTTGTGGGGAAGATGGGAGAAACAGAAGATCATCCAGCCCCTGTACTTAGGGAGTAAAAGTTTGGTTCAGGGACAGAATCTAATCATACACAAGCGTATTAAAGAGCACATTAGATGCTCCATAATAGGAAATAAATTATAGGAGTTCAGAAAAAATACATGAAATGCTCAAAATAGGTCAAACCGTTAGATATATTATTGCTTATCTAGTGATTTTTATGCCGAGTAACACTTAGAAATAATCTTTCCTTTGCATTGTGGACTTTACCTTAACCCTCCAACATCAAATAATGATAAAATAATTACAATATGTATTGGGAACTTCCATATCCAGTATTTCAAACAGCAAAGGATATTTTCATGGACTTTATGTGTTAGTGTAGGGTCTGTATATGAGCGTGCACCAGGCCCGTCTCCATGTGACTTATGATCAGGTACATTTTTAATATGCTTTGTGTTTCCTGAATTATTTTATACTAACTTAGACAATTTTGCCAATAATTTAGCAAGTTATATATATACAATATTTGGAGAAGAGGATCCTTGGTTGTCCTGTTTGCTGGAATGGAGCCGATACGAGAAATGGAATTACACTATAGTTATCAATCTGGTTATATGATCAATCAGTGATTTTCATTTTCATTTCAGATACAATTTTTCCTGTGAATTTAAACCCATAATGCGGGATAGAATTTCTTTGGAAGAGGGTGTGTGAAAAACCAATGTTATTCACCTTGATTGACTGGATATGTGAATGTACTAGAAATCAAGAAAGATAAAAGAATTCTTGATAAGAAATAAAAATATACGGGCACTTCCAGTTTCCAGTCAGGTACGTAAGGAGCCTGGAAGTTGTCACTCCATCCTAACAAGAAGTAAAAAGTTGAACAAACTGAAAAATCAACAACTCTTTTTAATCTGAAAGAGAACTGAGGTCACAGGGCAAACTACTGCTCCCTAAATTGGAGAGACAGACAGGGAGATACAGTGAATCACAACCTAACGGAGCAGAAATCCATGAGCAGAAACCTCTGTGGGGACCAGTACTGGGGTAGAAAACCTGAAGTTTAATTGGTGAATTGCTGGAGACTCAGCATGGACAAGTGTCAGAGTTGAAAGTCCAAGTATGAAAGTTGAAACTTCAGTCATAGGGAGGCCCCACACTTTTGTGAGTTTCACCTCCAGGTCTTCACAGTGAAGAGCGGAGAACAATCCCCTCAGACTTCTGGAAGGAGGAGGGGAAAAGTAAAAATGTTTAAATATGTCACAGAATTCTCTTCTTCTTAACAAGGTCTGTCCTCAAGAGCAGTCATTTTACCAGAAACAGACCTATTAGGGTTTTCTCAGAGCAAATCTGTACCACTTGAGGGAGTAAGAAAAAAGAAAAAACCGAGAAGTGCTTGTGAAGTTCACAATGTTTGATGATTACTGTTTATGTATAAGTGAAATGAATGACAGCAATGATACAAGGAAAGGACAGAAGAATTAAGAAAGGAATATTTTGTTATTATAAACTACTCACACTACTCATGATGTGGCATAATGTTATTTGAAAGTGGACATGGATTAGTTTTAAATGTATATTACATGTAAATACAAACTCTAAGGCAACCACTGAAAAAAGTAAACAAAAAGAAGTAAAAATGATATGCTAAGAAAGGAGAGAAAATAAAATCATATAAATGCTCAATTAAAGTCACAAAAGGCAAAAAAGGGTGAAAGACAAAAAGTAGGAACAACGAGAACAAGAGTAAAAAATAGAATCCAATAACAAATATGGTGGATATATTATTTCATCTATATCAATAATCACTTTAAATATTAATGGTGTAAATACGTCAATTAAAAGAGAGAAATTGTGAGAGTGTATCAAAAACAAAACCCAATTACACAGGACGCATGTTAGGGTCTCCACAAAACCACTTTAAATATAAATATGTATAGATTAAAAGTAAAAGGATAGGGGCCAGCCCAGTGGCATAGTGGTTAAATTCGCATGCTACGCTTTGGCAGCCTGGGGTTCATGGATTTGGATCCCCGGCACAGACCTGCATACTGCTCATCAAGCTATGCTGCAGCAGTGTCCCATATACAAAGTGGAGGAAGACTGGCACAGATGTTAGCTCAGAGCCAATCTTCCTCTCCAAAAAAAAAAAAGGTAAAAGGATGGAGGAAGGTATACCATGCTAATGATAATCCAAAGAAAGCTGGAAAAGGTGTATATTTATTTCAGACAAAAAAGATTTAAAAGCTAGGAAAATTCTACTCACAAAGAGAGACATTACATAATAATAAAGAGGTCAATTCTTCAGGAATACATAACAATCTTTAACATGTATGCACAGAACAACAGAGAATCAAAGTACATGAGGAAAAAACTGAAAAAGTCCTATCCAAATGCTGAGCATAGCCACCAGTTCCACCTGACCAGGCAACCTGGCCTGAGATGTCAAATTACCCTAGAGTATATCTTATGGCCCACTAGGGCAGGGAAGCAAGGCAGCAGCCTGACTCAACTGCTGAGCATAGCCTCCAGGCCTGCTCAACCAGGAAGCTTCGCTAGAGAACTCAGGCAGTTGCAGAGCACATCCTACAACCCTACTCGGGTAGGGAGGTTGTCCAACTGTTAGCATAGCCTCTAACCTTGACTGACCAGGGAACCTGAACAGTGACCCTGGGCAACCTCAGACCCCAGCCTATGGTATTGCCTAGCCATGAAGCCCAACCTACGGCCCTGCCCAATTGCTGAGCACAGCCAGTAGCCTTACCCAGAAAAACAGCCCAGCCAGTGGTCCTGCTTAATTTTGGCCTACAGCCTGTAGCCCCACCTGACCAGAGAGCCCATACAGCAACCCTGCCAGACCAGAGAGCACAATCTCCAGCCCCACCCAAATGTGTGGTACAGGGGAGGGTCCCAGATAACCAGGGAGCCTGACCAGTGACCTCCCTCAACAGTGGGTGCCAGCCTGCGACCTTGCCCAATTTCAGGGCACAGCCTGTCAAACTATCTGATTGCAGAGCACAGCCTGAGACTCCAAGTTGACTGTGAAACACTGTCAGTGGCCCTGCTTGAATGTGAAGTCAAACAAGCAACACCATTAAGTTGAGGAGCACAAAATGAGGCCTCATCCAACCAGGAGAGATTGCAGAGCCTGGCTTGCAGTTCTGCCCAATCACAGAGTCAAACCAGTGCCACTGTGCTGCCAGGGAACACAACCTGTGACCCTGACTGACCAGAGGTTATGATGGGACCCAGATAATGGCCCTACATGACTACAGAGCACAGATAGCAGTCCCATCTGACTGTGGAGCCTAGCTAGCAGCACGCTGCTGACCTAAGAGTACAAGCACTGGCCTTGTCCAACTAGAGATCTTGATAACAAGCCCCACCTGCCCTCAGATGCTACGAGCTGACCTGTCCAGAACCCCAAGCAGAGCTGACTGGTGAAGGTCTTTCCCTGTTGAGGTAAGCCTATAAAGTCCAGAAGAGGAGACAGCTTCCTCAAATGTGCATATACCAATGCAAGACTACAAAGATCGTAAGAATTAGGTAAACAAGATGCCTCCAAAGTAAACTAATAAAGCTCCAACAACTGACCCTATAAAAGTGGAGATCTATGGACTGTTTAACAAAGAATTCAGAATAATTTTCTTAAAGAAGTTCAGTGAACTATAAGAAAGCACAAGCAATCGAATGAAATTAGGAAACCAATGCATAAATAAAATGACAAGTTCAACAAAGAAATAAAAACAATAAAAAAAATCACAGACATCCTAGAGCTGAAGAATACAAAGTTCGAAGAACTTGATAGAGAGTTTCAACATCAAACTCAATCAAGCTTGAAATAGGATATTATAACTAAATATTTTTATGTAAACATCATGGTACCCACAAAGGAAAAACCTGTAGTAGATATACAAAATATTATGATAACAGAATCAAAGCACATCACCACAAAAATCATTAAATCACAAAGAGAGACAGCAAGAGAGGAAGAAAGGAACAAGGAAACTACAAAACAGAAAAAATGGCAATAGTACGTCCTAACCCATTAATAATTACTTGAAACATAAATGAATTAAATTCTTCAATAGAAACCTAGAATGGCTGAAAAAATAAAGAAGAAATCAATGATATGATGCGTATAAGAGACTCACTTTAGCTTTAAAGTGAGCTATATTTATTTCAGATGAAATAGACTTTAAGCCAAAAATGGTCATAAGAGACAAAGAAGGTCATTATAGAATAATAAAGAGGTCATTTCATCAAGAAGATATAACAATTACAAATATTTATGCCTACAACATTTGGACACTTAAATATAAAAGGCAAATGTTAACAGAAATAAAAAGAGAAATAAACAGCAATACAATAATGGTTGAAGATTTTAATGCCCCATTCTCAACAATGGATGGGTCATCCAGGCAGAGAATCAGCAAGGAAACAGAGGATATGAATAACACTATATACCAAATGGACCTAACAGACATATACAGAACATTCCATCCAACAGCAGATACACATTCTTCTCAAGCACACATGGCACATTCTCCAGGATAGATCATATGTTAGGTTACAAAAAAGTCTTAACAATAACATAAAAATTATATGAAGTATCTTTCCCAACCACAATGGTATAAAACTAGAAATCATCAACAAGAGAAAAGCTGGAAATGAAAATTGAACAACACACTCCTGAACAGCCAATGGATAAAAGAAGAAATCAAAAGTTATCTTGAGACTAATGAAAATGGAAACACAACATACCAAAATGTATGGGATGCAGCAAAAACAGTTCTAAGAGAAAAGTTTATAGCTTAAACACATACATTAAGAAAAAAGAAAGATCTCAAATAAACAACTTAACATCACACTTCAGGGAACTAGAGAAAAAGGACAAACTAAGCCCAGAAAGAAAGAAAACAATAAAACTATAGCAGAAATAAATGAAATTGAGAATAGGAAAAGAATAGAAAAGAGTAACAAAACTAACAGTTCTTTAAAAAAAATAAACAAAATTAAGAAACCTTTAGCTAGGGTAACCAAAATGTTAATTTTGCATCCTGCAACTTTACTGAATTCATTTATTAGTTCTAACATTCTTTGGTAAAAAGTTCTTTGGTAGAGTCATGAGGATTTTCTATATATAAAATCATGTCATCTGCAAACAGATACTTTTACTTCTCCCTTTCTAACGTGGATACCTTTTATTTCTTTTTCTTGCCTAATACTCTTGCTAGGACTTCCTTATTCTGTTGAATAGAAGTGGTAAAAGTGGTAATCCTTATCTTGCTCCTGATGGTAGACAGAAAGCTTTCAGCTTTCAATGTTGTGTATGGTGTTAGCTGTGGGCTTATCTTATATGGCTTTTTACCACATATTTACAATGGCACCAAAGCCAAAAAGTTCTTGGGAATAAATTTAACCAAGGAGATGAAAAATCTGTACACTGAAAATTATAAGATATTGATGAAAGAAATTGAAGAAAACAGAAATAAATGGAAAGATATCCCATGTTCGTGGATCCAAAGAATTAACAGTGTTAAAATTTCCATACTGTCCAAAGTCATGTATAGATTCAATGTAATCACTATCAAAATTCCAATGGCATTTTTCACAGAAATAGAACAAACAATCTCTAAATTCATATAGAACCACAAAGGACTCTGAACAGCCATAACAATCCTAAGACTAAAGTCAAGCATTACATCTCCTGACTTCAAACTATATTATGAAGTTATAGTAATAAAAACAGTATGATGCTGGCATAAAAAGAGACACATAGAACAATGGAACAGAACCAAAATCCCAGAAATAAACCCACACATAGACAGTCAACTAATATTTGACAAGGGAGCTATGTGTTAGAGCCTGACAATTAGCTTTTTTATTGTAATGTAAATGCCTGATATTAAGCTTTTGATTGCTGAGGCATCCACTCCAAAGACATCCATCTTGAATAAACATGCTGCCAGCTACACAACTAGAAAAAGACCCAGGCTGCCCTACCCATGAAGTTCCCCTTTCTGGAAAGCTCTGACTGACCTAGATAACTGACTGCTTGACTGATTGCTTGCTTTTCCCTTCCCATGCTTAAATTCCTGCTCTTATGTTTTAAACTCATCAATAAAGAGTGGACCCGTGAAAGCCTAGGCACCCCACCGTTGATCCCAATAAAGGCAGAATCCCAGGTCTGTGCTCTCTTTCTCTCTCTCCCCATGACCTTGCTGTGTGGCCTCTGGCATGCTGTGTACATTCCAGGACCTGTGAGTAATAAATCTTGGTTTTTCAAAATTCCCTGATGGTTGTTGCTGAGGTGCATTTTGCAATCACAATAAGAACCATACAGGCCAGTCCAGATACAACATTGACTTCGAAAGGGGAAAAGTCTGTGAGAGCTTGCCACAAGTAGTATGGGCCCAGGTGAGGGCCCCCAGGAATTTCTAGCTGATAGCATCATTATCAAAAGGCCAAGATTGACCCAAAACTGGAGCCAAGAAGACTCAATGGAGAAAGGGTAGACTTCAATAAATGGTGCTGGGAAAACAGGATATTCACATGCAAAAGAAAGAAATTGGACCTCTATCATATACCACTCATAAAAATTAACTCAAAATGGATTAAAGACTTAAACATAAGACTTGAAACTGTAAAAATCCAAGAAGAAAATATAAGGAAAAACATCCTTAACATTGGTCTTGGTAATAATTTTTTGGATATGACATGAAAAGCTCAAGCAGAAATGAACAAGTGACAGTATAGCAAACTAAGAATTTCCCTCACAGTAAAAGAAACAATCAAAAAAAGTGAAAAGGCACTCTAAGGAAGGAGAAAATGTTTGTAAACCATACATCTGATAAAGGGTTAATATCCAAAATATATAAGGTTCTCGTACAACTCAATAGCAAAAAAAGGAATAATCCAATTAAAAAATGGTCAAAGGACCTGAAAAAAATAAATTCCAAAGGAGATATACAAATGATCAAGAGATACATGAAAAGGTGTCCAACATCACTAACCATCAGGGAAACACAAATCAAAATCATGATGAGATGTCGCCTCACACCTGTTAAGATGGCTATTATCAAAAAGCAAGAGATAACAAGTTCTGGTGAGGATGTGGAGAAAAAGGAACACTTGTGCACTCTTGGTGGGAATGGAAATTGGTGCAGCTACTATGGGAAACAATATGGAGGTTCCTCAAAAAATTAAAAACATAACTACCATATAACACAGCAGTCTCAGTTCTAGGTATTTATCTTAAGGAAATGAAATTACTATCTCAAAAAAATTATCTGCACTCCCCATGTTCATTGCAATATTATTTACAATAGCCAAGACATGGAAACAACCTAAGCGTCTGTCAATAGATAGTTAATGAAAATGTGGCTTATGTATACAACAGAATATTATTCAGCCATATAAAAGAAGAAAAATCTTGCCATTTATAACAACATGGATGACCCCTTAGGGCATTATGGTAAGTGAAATAAGTCAGAAAGAGAAAGATAAACACTGTATGATCTCACTTATACGTAGAATCTAAAATACTGAACTCAAAGAAACAGAGAGTAGCTTGGTGGTTGCCAGGGGCATGGGAGGTGGAGGAAATGGGTGGAGGTTGTCAATGGACACAAATTTTCAGTTATAAAATAAATAAATTTTGAGGATCTAATGTACAACATGGTGACTATAGTTGACAATACTGTATTGTATACTTGAAAGTTGCTGAGAGAGTAGATCTTAAAAGTTCTCACCACAAAAAAAGTAACTATGTGAAGTGATGGATGTGTTAACTAACCTTATTGTGGTAACCATTTGGCAGTATATGCATATATCAAATCATCATGTTGTATGCCTTAAATTTACGCAATGTTATACATCAATAATATATCAATAAAACTGGAAAAAAGAAAAAAGACTGATAATGATAGAACTACAAGGAGAAATAGATGAACCTATTATTCTACTTGAAGACTTCCATACTCCTGTATCAGAAATGGAAAATCCAGTAGGCAGTAAATTAGTAAGGACACAGTTGATCTCAACAGCACCTTTGGTCGACTGGATATAGTGGACAACTATAGACTACTTCATCCAATATACGTTCTTCTCAAGCTCATATTGAACAGACCACATTCTGGGACATAAAACACTCCTTCACAAATTTAAAAGAATAGAAATAATATAAC
The DNA here is from genome assembly GCF_037783145.1 of Equus przewalskii. Classification (NCBI taxonomy): domain Eukaryota; kingdom Metazoa; phylum Chordata; class Mammalia; order Perissodactyla; family Equidae; genus Equus; species Equus przewalskii. Next base: position 42,455,215 of record NC_091863.1, on the reverse strand, counting down.
ACAACCTCTCAGATCACAATGGAATTAAAGTAGAAATCAATAACAGAAAAAAGTTTGCAAAAAATCCCCAAATAGTTGGAGACTCAACAACACATTTCTAAATAACACATGGGTCAAAGAACAAATCTCAGGAGAAATACTTTGAAAAAATATCTCTAGCTCATTTTCTAACTGAGTTAGTTTTTTTCTATTCAGTTGTAGGATATCCTAACACATTTTGGAGATTGACCCCTTTTCAGATATATGGTTTGCAAATATTTTCTCACATTTTGTATGCTGCCTTTTCATTTGTTGATTGTTTCCTTTGCTGTGCTGAAGCATTTTAGTTTACTGTCTAGTCTCGCTTGTTTATTTTTACTTTTGTTGTCTGTGCTTTTGATGTGACTAAGAACTTGAATAGACAGTTTTCCAAAGAAGGCATACAAATAGCCAACAGGTAAATGAAAGAAAATGTTCAACATCACTAATAATTGGGGAAATGCAAATCAAAACTATAATGAGCTAGCAACACACACCTGTCAGGGTGGCTACTATAAAAAAAAGTGTTGGTGAGCATGTGGCGAAATTGGAACCTTTGCACACTGTTGGTGGGAATGCAAAATGGTGCAGTTGCTATGGAAACCAGTATGGAGGTTTCTCAAAAAATTAAAAATAGAGCTACCGTATGATCCAGCAACTCTGCTTCTGGATATTTACCCAAAAGATTAATAGCAGAATCTAAAAGTGATATTAGCATTCCTATGCTCATTTCAGCACCATTAACAATAGCCAAGATGTGAAAACAACCTAAATGTTTATTGACGGACGAATGTATAAAGAAAATGTGGCATATACATACAATAGAATATTATTCAGCCTTAAAAGAGAATGAAATATGTGACAACATGGATGAATCTCGTGGACATTATGCTAAATGAAATAAGTAAGTCCCAGAAAGATAAATACTGCCTAATTCCACTTACATAAAGCATCTAATATTGTCAAATTCAGAGACTCAAAGAGTGTAATGGTGGTTCCAGAGGCTAGAGAGAGGGTGGACTGGGGAGTTACTATTCAATAGGCACAATGTTTCAGTCAAGCAAGATGAATAAGTTCTAGAAATCTGCTGTACAACAACTATAGATCAACAATAATATATTGTACACTAAAAATTTGTTAAGAGGATATATCTCACGTTAAATGTTCTTTCCACAATAAAATAAAGTAAAATAAAAAAATAATGTACAAAAAAAATTAAAAATAAAATACTTTGAACTAAACCAAAGTGGAAATACCACTTCACGAATTTTGTGAGATGCAGTGAAATCAGTGAGATCCAGTATCAAAACTGAACAGAGTCACATCGTAAGAAATGGGGAAGCAACAGAGGAAATTTCTGATCATATGGTAACATGCTGTTACATTTGTGCTCTTAGATATTAACCATATCATTTAACATCCTTGAAGTCTATTAACTCACTTGTAAAATAAGAAGATTTTTGTGAAGTGTTGTTAAAACCAATAAAGCAGATATGAATTATTTGTTACAATGAATTTTTGCATCCATGTTTACGAGAGATATGGATCCATAGTTTTATTTTCTTGTAATGTCTTTGTCTGGTCTTGATACTAGGGTAATTCTGGCCCATAGAATGAGTTAGGAAGTACTACCTCTGCTTCTATCTTTTGGAAGAAATTGTAGGGAATTAGTATAATTTCTTCCTTAAATGTTTGGCAGAATTCACCAGTGAACCCTTCCAGGCTGGGTGCTTTCTGTTTTCAAAGTTTATTAATTTATTAATACATACAGTATGATTCAGATTGCCTATTTCTTTTTTGTGAGTTTTAACAGATTGTGTCTTTTAAGGAGTTGGTCCATTTCATTCAGATTATTGAGTTTCTTTATTATCCTTTTGATATCCATGGGATTTGTAGTGATTTCCCGACTTTTATTTCTGATATTAGTCATTTGTGTCCTCTTTATTTTTTTCTTAGTTAACCTGGGTAGAGGCCTAGTGATTTTATTGATTTTTTTCTATGAACCAGCTTTTGTTTTCATTGATTTTTGTCTATTGATTTTCTGTGTTCAATTTCATTGATTTTATGCTCTAATTTTTATTATTTCTTTTCGTCTGCTTAATTTGGACTTAATTTGCTCTTCTTTTTCTGGTTTCTGAAGGTGGAAGCTTAGATTATTGATTTTAGACGTTTTTAGATCATTCTTCTTTTTAATATATGCATTCAATGCCATAAATTTCTCTCTAAGTACTGCTTTCACTGCATCTCAAAAAATTTGATAAATTGTATTTTTATTATCATTTAGTTCAAAGTAGTTTTTAGTTTTTCCTGAGATTTATTCTTTGAGTCATGTGTTATTTAGAAGTGTTTTGTTTAATCTCCAAGTATTTTGGGATTCTTTTTTCCAATTATCTTTCTGTTGTTTATTTCTTGTGGTCTGAGAGCATACATTGTATGATTTCCATTCTTTCAAATTCAGTAAGATGTGTTTTATAAGCTAGTATGTGGTCTATTTTGGTGAATTATCTATCTGAACCTGAAAAGAATGTATATTCTGCTATTGGTGGGTGAATGAGTCTACAGATGTCCATTATATCCAGTTGACATATGGTGCTGTTGAGTTCAATCGTGTTCTTATTTTCTGCCTGCTGGATCTTTCCATTTCTGATAGACGGGTATTGAGGACTCATCTATTTCTCCTTGAAGTTCTATCAGGTTTTTTCCCACATATTTTGACACTCCATTGATTGGCACATACACGTTAAGGATTATCATGTCTTCTTGGAAAATTGACCTCTTTATATCATTATGTAATGCTCTTCTTTATCTCTTGGATTTTCCTTGCTCTGAAATCTTTTTTGTCTGAAATTGATATAGCTGCTGCAGCTTTATTTAGATTAGAGCCAGCATGGCATATCTTTCTCCACCACTTTGTCTTTAATATACATGATTCTTTATATTTAAATGTGTTTCTTGTAGACAACATATAGTTGGATCTTGTTTTTTGGTCCACTCTGACAATCTATCTCTTAACTGGTATCCTTAGGCCATTGACATTTAAAGTGATTATTGAGAGGTGGTCCAAGATCAAAACATAGGAAAATCCTGAACTCCCCTCCTCCCACAGACTTACTGACTCTACAGTTACATGTGGATAAATTTCCTCTGAAAACTAGCTGAGCAACTCCTTCACATTGGTAAATAAGAAAAGGGCCACATTGAGGTGAGTAGGAGAGGCTGAGATGCAGTCTTACCATAAACCTCACCCCTGGCACAATGACCTATGATCAAGAGGGAACTCACAAATGCAGAGCTTCTTCCTGAGGAGAAAAGGTTTCATATCCCACATTAAGTACCCCAACTTTTAGGTCCTGCACCTAAAAAACAAGCTCCCCAAACTTCTGGCTTTAAAAACCGATGGGGGTTGCATCCACAAGACCCAAAGGGCTGTAGCAACCTGAGAAATGCCTCTTGGAGGGCTTGCAGGCCGACTCACTCACCCCAGGGCCCAACAGAAGCAGCCATTTGAAGATCACCCAGCATTTATGTGAAAAAGATTCATTTGCTAATCTTAAAACATTGGCCTGAGGGGCAAGGGTCTGGTGGGATACTCTCTGGGTATGGAGGTGCTGGCGGGCACCATTTTTGCACTCCTCTTCTACCTGGCTAAAGCCAACAGGTGCCATTTTGTTCTAGACTATTTTTTTCTTGGTGAGTGCCATCTTTACCCTCCAAACAATGGGTGCAATCTTTGCACCCTGCCACTGCCTGCTAAAGCAGGTGGGTGCCATCTTTTTTTTTCTTTTTCCTAGGAGAGTACCATTTTCATGCTCTTTCTCTGCCATTCTCGACAGCACCAGTATCTCCCAAAGGGGAGCTTTTTTTTTTTTTTTCCTTTTTCTCCCCAAAGCCCCCCGGTACATAGTTGTATATTCTTCGTTGTGGGTCCTTCTAGTTGTGGCATGTGGGACGCTGCCTCAGCGTGGTTTGATGACCAGTGCCATGTCCGCGCCCAGGATTCGAACCAACGAAACACTGGGTCGCCTGCAGCAGAGTGCGCAAACTTAACCACTCGGCCACGGGGCCAGCCCCCCAAAGGGGAGCTTTTACATGTGTCTAGTGCCCTGATTTTTGTGGCTGCAGCCCAGGGGATGACCCTTGATTGCCTGGCTCTGGAGGCCATGGGGGCTTGTGTTCCTGGGTCCCATGGGACTGTAACAATTGGAGAGACAGTTCTTAGGAGACTATCACCCCCAGGGCACTGAACTGATAGCAGACTAAAACACAGCCCCAGTCTTTCTGAGAAAGAGGCCTGTTTGCTTGTCCAGGAGCTTTGCCTAAAGGGAAAGCTTCTGGTCTGCTACACTTTTAGAGGCCATTGGAGGTGCTCTCAGGGAACAGACGCTGGTGGACACAATCTTTGTGGTTTCCCTCTGCCTTGCTCCATCTTGCTGATATCTATGAAAAAGGATCTTATACAATTGTCTAGCAACCCAATTTTTGCAGCTGTTGCCAGCAGACACCTCTATATAGCCTAGTTCTGGTGGACAGCAGAGCTTATGCTCGTGGGTCCCTCAGGACTATAATAACAGAGAAAGAGTTCTCAAAAAGGTAACACCCTCAGGCCATAATAAGAAGCCACAGAATCAGTAGCTCAGTATTTCTGTGAAAGAGACCTATAAGCTTATCATCATAGCTGCAGCCTGAGGGGCAGCTTCTAATTAAAGACAAATCTAAGGGTTGAATGTAAAACCTTTCCAGTGACTTTGGAAAACAGGTGATATCTTCATGCTCTCCCTCTGCCATGCTCCAGAAAACCAGTACCTCTCAGAGGGGAGCTCTTACACATGTCTGGTGCCCCAGTTTTTATGTCTGGTGCTCCAATTTTTGTGGCTACTGCCCAGGGGATGCCCATTGAATGCCTGGCTATGGTGCCCCTTGGATGCCTGGCTATGATGTTGAGGGGGTGTGTAACAATCAGAAAGACAGTCCTTGGCAGGCTACCACCCCCAGGGCACTGCACAGACAGCAGACTTAAATACACCTTCAATTTTTCTGTGAAAGAGGCCTATTTACTTGTCCTGGAGCTTTGGAGTGAGAGGCAGGCTTCAGGATTGGCACACATTTAGAGGCCTACAGAGGTGTCTCAGGAAACATAGCCAGGGGATGCCATCTTAATGTTCTCCTTCTGTCTCAATACAGCTTGCTGGTATCTCCCAGAAAGAAGCTTATACACTCATCTATAGCCTTGATTTTTGTGACTGTTGCCCAGGGTGCACCTCCATTGCCTGCTCTGATGGCTTGCAGGGTTTACACTTGTAGTCCCCCAGACTGTCATACTTTAAAAGCTGCTGCTTGAGGGTCTGGCTTCCAATCAGCCTGAATCTAGGTGCTGACTGAGATCCTCAAATTTGGAACACTGACAGGTCTTGGAACACCCTCAACAACTGGGAGCTATTAAAAATAAAGTTAGCTGTGTGGAAAATCACAAAGGTTTGACAGACAACCAAGGGCTAGCACAAGGTTGAATGATAAGGTTGATTTCCTACAAGGTCACTCCTTCAAGAGTGGGAGAAGTGGCTTTTTCATATAATACATAGAAACAGACTCAGAGAGTCAAACAAAAGAGGAAACAAAGGAATACGTTCCAAATAGAAAAACAAGTTAAAACCTCAGGAAAAAAATTACTGAAACAGATAAATAATTTACCTTATAAAGAGTTCAAAGTAATGGTCATAAAGATTCTCACTAAACTTTAGAGAAGAATGGAAAAACACAATGATAACTTCAAAAAAGAGATAGAAAATGTAAGAAAGTACCAAATAGAAGTCACAGGGCTAAAGAATACATCCTTCCAAAGCTGATTCAAGAAGAAATAAGGAATATGAATAGGCCGATAACTACTAAGGAGATTGAAACAGTAATCAAAAACTTCCCAAAAAACAGAAGTTCAGGATGAGATGACTTCTCTGGTGTATTCTACCAAACATTCAAAGATTTAATACCTATTCTTCTCAAACGCTTCCAAACAATTGAAGAGGAGGCAATGCTTCCTAACTCATTTTATGAGGCTGGCATTACCCTGATGCCAAAAGCAGAGAAGGACAAAAAAAGAAAAAAGAAAATTACAGATCTAGCCCTGATGGTCTAGAGTTTAAAGTTCAGCATGCTCTGCTTCAGGAGCCCAGGTTCAGTTCCCAGGCATGGAACCACAACACTCATCTGTCAGTAGCCATGCTGTGGTGGTGGCCCAAATAGAAGGACTTACAGCTATAATATACAACTATGTACTGGCTCTTTGGGGAAGAAAACAAAAAGACAAAGATTGACAACAGATGTTAGCTCAGGGTGAATCTTTCCCAGCAAAAACAGAAAATTACAGGCTAATATCACCAATGAACATAGATGTAAAAGTCCTAAACAAAATATTAGCTAACTGAATAAAACAATATATTAAAAGGATCATAAACAACAATCAAGTGGGATGTATTCCAGGGGTGCAAGGATGGTTTAACATATGCAAATCAATCAACATGATATACCACATTGACAAAATAATAAAAATCATATGATCATCTCTATGGATGCAGAGAAAGCATTTGACAGGATTCAATATCCATTTATGATTAAAAAAAAACTCTCAATAAAATGGGTATAGAAAGTACCTCAATATAATAAAGGCCATATATGACAAACCCACAGCTAACATAATCAAAGGTGAAAAACTGAAAGCTATTCCTCTAAGAACAGGAACAAGATAAGGATGCCCACTTTCACCACTCTTACTCAATATAGTCTTGGAAGTCCTACTCAGAGAAATTTGGCAAGAAAAAGAAATAAAAGCTCTTCAAATTGGAAAGGAAGAAGTAAAACTGTCACTATTTGCAGGTGACATAATTCTATATGTAGAAAACCTCAAAGAATCTACCAAAAAACTATTAGAAATAATTAACAAATACGGTAAAGTTGGGGGTACAAAGTCAACATACAAAGATCAGTTGCACTTCTATGTGATAACAAGGAAGTAGTAGAAAGAGAAATCTAGAATACAATCTTATGTAAAACTGCAACAAAAGGAATAAAATATCAAGGAATAAATTTAACCAAGGAAGTGAAAGACGCATATACTGAAAACTATAAGATATTGTTTAAAGAAATTGAAGAAGACATAAAGAAATGGAAAGGTCTTCCACAATCATGGATTGAAGTTAACCATAATTAAAATGTCTATATTACCTAAAGTAATCTACAGATTCAATGCAATCCCAATCAGAATCCCAATGACATTTTTTATGGAAATAGAACAAAGAATCCTAAAATTTATAAGGAAGAACAAAGGATTCTGAGTAGCAAAAGCAATCCTGAGAAAAACAACAAAGCTGGAGGTATCACACTCCCTAATTTGAAAACATCATTATACTGACAGAAAAACAGACACACAGGTCAATGGAACAGAATTGAGAACCCAGAAATAAACCCCCACATTTGTGGACAGCTAATTTTCAACAAAGGAGCCAAGAACATACAATGGAGAAAGGAAAGTCTCTTCAATAAATGGTGTTAGGAAAAATAGAGAACCACATGAGAAAGAATGAAATAGACCATAATCTTACATCATACCCAAAAATGAGCTCCAAATGGATTAAAGGGTTGACTGTAAGACCTGAAACCATAAAACTCCTAGAAGAAAATTTAGTTAATCTGCTCTTTGATATCAGTCTTAGCAATAGATTTCTGAATACCATCTCCTCAGGCAAAGGACAAAAGAAAAAAATAAACAAATGGTACTGCATCAAACTAAAAAGCTTCTGTACAGCAAAGGAAACCATCAACAAAATGAAAAGACAATGCATTAACAGAAGAAAATACTTGCAAATCATATATCCAATAAGGGGTCAATTTCCAAAATATGTGAAGAACTCATACAACTCAACAACAATAAATGAATGACCTGATCAAAAAATGGGCAAAGGATATGAAAATTTTTCCAAGGAAGATACAACAGGCACATGAAAAGATGATCAACATCACTAACTATTAGGGAAATGCAAATCAAAACTACAATGAGATATCACCTCATGCCCATCAGAATGGCTACTGTTAAAAAGACAAGGAATAAGTCTTGGAGAGAATGTGGAGAAAAGGGAATCCCTATACAATATTAGTGGGAATGCAAACTGGTGCAACCACTATGAAAAACAGTGTGGAGATTTCTCAAAAAATTAAAAATAGAACTACCATATGATACAGCTTTTCCTCTTCTGGGTGTTTATCCAAAGAATGTGAAAACACTAACTTGCAAAGATATATGCACCCCTATGTTCATTGCAGCATTATTCACTATAGCCAAGAATTGGAAGCAACCTAAGTGCCCATCAGTGAATGAATAGATAAAAAAGATATGGTGTATATATATACAATGGACTACTACTCAGCCATAAAAAAGGTAAAATTGTGCTATTTGCCACAACATGGATGAAGCTCGAGGGTTATTGTGCCAAGCAAAATAAGTGAGAGAAAAACAAATACTGTATGATTTCACTCATATGTGGAAGATAAACACATAGATCCAGAAAACAGATCCATGGTTACCAGAAGGGAAGAGGGTGGGGGCAGAATGAAAAAGGTAAAGGGGCACCTATGGATGGTGATGAATGGAAACTAGACTTTTGGTGGTGAACATGATGCAGTGTATAGCAAAGCAAAAACAAAATGATGTACAGCTGAAATTTACACAATGTTATAAAGCAATGTGACATCAATAAAAAAGAAATAAGAAACATACATAGGAATAAATATAATCAAGGAGATGAAAGGCGTGCACACTGAAAACTTTGAGACATTGTTGAAAGAAATTAAAGAAGATACAAAAAAAATGGAAAGATATTCCATGCTCATGGATTGAATTAACACAGTTAAAATGTCCATATTACCTATAGCAATCTATAAGTTCAATGCAATCTCAATGAAAATCTCAATGATATTTTTCATGAAAATAGTTCAAAGAATCATAAAATTTATATGGAACAGCAAAAGATCCAAAAAAGTCAAAGAAATCCTGAAAAAAACAAACAAAGCTGGAGGTATCACACTCCCTGGTTTCAAAGTACACTATAAAGCTATAGTAATCAAAAGAGCATGGTATTGGCAGAAAAAACACACAGATCAACAAACAGAACTGAGAGCCCAGAAATAAAAACACACATATAAGGACAGCTAATCTTCAACAAAGAAGCCAAGAATACACAATGGCGAAAGGAAAGTCTCTTCAATAAATGGTGTTGGGAAAACTGGACAGCCATGTGCAAAAGAATGAAAGTATGCCATTATTGTACACTAGACACAAAAATTAACTCAAAATGGATTAAAAACTTGAATGGAAAACCTGAGACCATAAAATTCCTGTAAGAAAACATAGGCAGTACCATCTTTGACATCAATCTTAGTAATATCTTTTTGAGTATGTCTCTTCAGACAATGGAAACAAAAGAAAAATAAGCCAATGGGATCCATCAAACTAACAAGCTTCTGGGGCCAGCCTGGTGTACACTGGTTAAGTTTGCACGTTCCACTTTGGCGGCCCAGGGTTCACCAGTTCAGATCCCAGGTGCAGACCTATGCACTGCTTGTCAAGCCATGTTGTGGCAGGCGTCCCACATATAAAGTAGAGGAAGATGGGCACAGATGTTAGCTCAGGGCCAATCTTCCTCAGCAAAAAGAGGATTGGCAGCAGATGTTAGCTCGAGGGTAATCTTCCTTCAAAAAAAGAAAAAAGGAAAAGGAAGAAACTAACAAGCTTCTACACAGCAAAGGAAGTCATCAACAAAACAAAAAGACAACCCCCCAATTGGCAGAAGATATTTGCAATTTAGACATCTGATAAGGAATTAATATCCAGAATATGTAAAGAACTCATGCAATGCCACAACAGCAAAATAAAAAATCTGATTAAAAAATGGACAGAAGGAGTACATCAGCATCATGGCAGAGTGAACTTGCCTGGGATTCTCTCCCCTCCAACATATAATGAAAAGGGACATTCATACTGCAACAGAGGACATCCTAACACAACACAAAAACGTCAGAGAGACACATGCAGCCATACAACAGAGGACAGAGAGGCTGGAGCCCCTATCAGAAGACCTAGAATGGGATAAGAGAAAATTTCACTCCCTCTCCTATAAGACTGCAATCTGAGACCACAGGAGGCCTCCGAGAGGGAAGGAACAGGGGACGGGATGTTGCAGGAACATCAAGCACCCCTGGGGCCCCATGAAGCCTGGAGGGAACACCTCTACCAGGGTGAAAACTTTCACGGGAGGTGACCTCATCAAGCCAACATCCCAGGAGAGCAGATAGTGAGAGCAAATCGAGAAAGCCCTGAGAGCATGCAGAAGAAAGCACCACTCCCCCTACCTGCCCCAGGTCCACTCCACTGCCAGGGATCTTGGCTGAAGGCAGAGGGCTCCAATTATGCTGCTCTTGACCCCCACCCAGTGGTGATAGGTTGTAACTGCAACCAAATAATATCAGGATGCATAAGACCAGAGCCACCCCTCTAGCAATATCAAACATTATATCAAATCCCCAGACCAGAGAGAAAACGACAAGTACCCAGAATTCAGTCCTGAGAACACAGAAATATGTAATCTAAATGACAAAGACTTCAAAATAGCTACCATCCAAAAACTCAACAAGGTAAAAGAGAATGTAGAGAAACAATTCAACAAGTTCAGGAGCTAATTCACAAAAGAGATTGAAACTATAATGAAGAATCAATCAGAAATATTAAGAGATGAAAGACACAATGGAAAGCATAAAACAAAATACAGATTCCCTGAATGCTCTAGTGGACATCATAGAGGAACGTATCAGCAAAATTGAAGATAGAAATGTTGAAATGCTCCAGGCAGAAGAGGAGAGAGAACTAAAACTAAAAAGAAATGAAGAAGGTCTCTGAGAAATGTCTGACTCAATTAGGAAATGTAACATAAGAATTATAGATATTCAAGAAGGAGAAGGGAAGGAGAATGGAGCAGAAAGCATGTTCAAAGAAATAATAGCAGAAAACTTCCAAAACCTAGGGAAAGAGATGGAAATCCATGTAGAAGAGGCTTTGAGATCTCCTAGATATGCCAGTGTAAAACGACCTACTGCAAGGCATATAGTAGTAAAACTGGCAAAAATAAATGACAAAGAAAGAACACTAAGGGCAGCAAAGAAGAAGAAAATAACCTACAAGGGAACTCCTAACAGGCTTTCAGCAGACTTCTCTGCAGAAACCTTACAAGATAGAATAGAATGGAATGACATTCAAATCTTTGAAAGACAAAAATTTTCAGCCAAAAATACTCTATCAAGCAAAAGTATACTTCAGATATGATGGAGAAATAAAAACTTTCCCAAACAAACAAAAGCTAAGGGAGTTCATAGCCACAAGAAACCTCTTAAAAGAAAACTTCAAGAAGGCCCTCATACCTGAAAAAAAAAAAAAAGGGAGAAAGGGGTTACAAAGCATGGAGCATGGAGATTATTAGGTAGACAGAATCAGAATAGGATAGTAAATAATCAAGTATAGCATTAAGGATACAGGGGAGGAAAACACCAAAACGAGAGATAATCTTGTCATTTTAATCACAAGCTCACAACACAAGATTGAATAAGATGTAAGTATAACAATGTAGGAGGGGAGGAGGAGAGGGAGTGAATTGGTTTAGACTAAGGAAATAAGAGAAAATGGACTTGAGAAATGGACTATCTTATACACGAGATTCTGAATACATACCTCATGTTAATGACTAAACAAAAAAGCAGAACAAAGATACAAATGATAAACAAGGAGAAAACAAAGAAAGATATCATTAAAAAACTAAATAATTCAATGTGTAGACCAAAACGCACAGGATGAGAAACAAAGGAAATGCAGGAGAACTGGAAAATGAGAGCTCAAATGACAGCATTAAGAACTAATACATCAATAATCACCCTAAATGTAAATGGATTGAATTCTCCAATAAAAAGACAGAGTGGTGAGGTAGATTAAAGCACAAGACCCAACAATATGCTGCCTCCAGGAAACACATCTCAGCTCCAATGACAAACATAGGCTCAGAGTGAAGGGGTGGAAGATGATACTCCAAGGTAATGGCAAAGAAAAGAAAGCAGGTACTGCAATACTAGTGTCAGATAAAGTAGACTTCAAGATAAGGCAGGTAGAGAGAGACAAAGAGGGGCAGTATATAATGATCAAAGGGACACCCCATCAAGAAGAAATAACACTTATAAATATCTATGCAGGCAACACAGGAGCATGAAAGTTCATAAAGCAACTATTAACAAACCTAAAAGAAGATATTAATAATAACACAATAATAGTAGGGAACCTCAACACCCCACACACATAAATGGATAGATCATCCAGACAGAAAATCACCAAGGAAACAGTGGAACTAAATTAAAAGCTACACCACTTGGACTTAATAGACATATATAGAACCCTCCATCCCAAAACAGCAGAATACAAATTCTTCTCAAGTGTGCAAGGAGCATTCTCAAGGATAGACCATATATTGGGAAACAAGAAAGCCTTATTAAATTTAAGAAAATTGAAATAATAACAAGCATCATTTCTAATCACAATGCTATAAGCTAGAAATTAATCACAAGGAAAAAGCTGACAGAGGGATAAAGATGTGGGGACTAAACAACATGTTATTGAACAAGCATTGGATCATTGAAGAAATTAAAGGAGAAATCAAAAAATATTCAGAGAAGAATGAAAATGAGAGCATACCATACCAACTCACATGGGATGCAGCAAAAGCTGAAGTAAGGGGGAAATTCATTGCAATACAGGCACAGCTTAACAAACAAGAAAAATCCCAAATAAACAATATCAAATTACACATAACTGAATAAGAAAAAGAAGAACAAACAAAGCCCAAAGTCAGCAGAATGAGAGAAATAATAAAAATCAGATCAGAAATAAATACTATTGAAACAAAAAAGGAAGTAGAAAGGATCAATGAAACAAAGAGCTGGTTCTTTGAGAAGATAAATTAAATTGATAAACCCCTAGCCAGACTTACAAAGAAAAAAAGAGAGAAAGCTCCGATAAACAAAATCAGAAATGAAAGAGGAGAAATAACAATGGAGACCACAGAAATACAACAGATTATAAGAGAATAACCACAGAAATACAGCGGATTATAAGAGAATACTGTGAAAAACTATATGCCAACAAAATGGATAATCTACTGGAAATGGATAAATTCTAGGACAATCTCCCAAATTCTCATACAATCTCCCAAATCTGTGTCAAGAAGAAACAGACAATCTGAATACAACAATCACAAGGAAAGAGATTGAAACAGTAATCAAAAGCATTCCAAAGAATAAAACCCCAGGACCAGACAGCTTCCCTGGGGAATTCTACCAAACTTTCAGAGAGGATTTAATACCTATCCTTCTCAACCTATCCCAAAAAATTAGGGAAGATGGAACACTTCCTAACATTCTATGAGGCCAACAACACTCTGATACCAAAGCCTGACAAGGACAGCACAAAAAAGGAAAACGATAAGCCAATATTGTTGATGAACATAGACGCAAAAATTCTCAACAAAATTTTGGCAACCCAAATTTAGCAATACATCAAAAGGATGATACATCATGATCAAGTGAGATTCATACCAGGGACACAGGGATGGTTCAGCATCCACAAATCAATCAACGTGATACACCACATCAACAAATTGAGGAATAAAAACCACATAATCATCTCAATAGATGCACAGAAAGAATTTGACAAGATCCAACAGCCATTTATGATAAAATAAAAACTCTTAACAAAACAGGGATAGAAGGAAATTACCTCAACATAATAAAGGTCATATATGACAAACCCACAGCAAACATCATACTCAATGGGCAAAAACTGAAGGCTTTCCCCTTGAGAACAGGAACAAGACAAGGATGCCCACTATCACCACTCTTATTCAACATAGTACTGGAGGTTTTGGCCACAGCAATTAGGCAAGAGAAAGGAATAAAAGGAATCCAAATAGGAATTAAGAAGTGAAACTCTTGCTGCTTGCAGATGACATGGTCTTATATATAGAAAACGTCAAAAAAAAATCCATTGTAAAACTAATAGAAGTAATTAACAACTATAGTAAAGTTGCAGGGTACAGAATCAACTTACGAAATTCAGTTGCATTTCTATACTCCAATAATGAACTTACAGAAAGAGAACTCAAGAATACAATTCCATTTGCAATTGAAAGTAAAAGAATAAAGTACCAGAAATAAATTGAACCGAGGAGGTGAAGCACTTATACGTGAAAACTATAAGACATTACTGAAAGAAATTGATAATGACATAAAGAGATGGAAAGAGATTCCTTGCTCATGGAGTGGAAGAATAAACATAGTTAAAATGTCCATACTACTCAAAGCAATCTAAAAATTTAATGCGATCCCAATCAAAATACCAATGACATTCTTCATGGAAATAGAGCAAAGAATCCTAAAATTCATATGGGGTAACCAAAGATCCCAATTACTAAGGCAATCTTGAGAAAAAAGGGCAAAGCTGGAGGTATCACAATCCCTGACTTCAAAATGTACTACAAAGCCATAGTGATCAAAATAGCATGGCACTGGCACAAAAACAGGCACACAGATCAATGGAACAGAACTGAAAGCCCAGAAATGAAACTGCACATCTACAGACAGCTAATCTTTGACAAAGGTGCCAAGAACACACAATGGAGAAAAGACAGACTTTTCAATAAATGGTGTTGTTAAAACTCGACAGCCACATGCAAAAGAATGAAGGTAGACCATTATCTCATGCCATACACAAAAATAAACTCAAAATGTATCAAAGACTTGAAGATAAGTCCTGAAACCATAAAACTCGTGGAAGATAATATAGGTAGTACACTCTCTGACATCGAACTTTAAAGAATCTTTTCGAATACCTTATCTACTCGGATGAGGGAAACAAAAGAAAAAATAAACAAGTGGGAGTTCATCAGACTAAAGAGGTTCTTCAAGGCAAAAGAAACTAGAATAAAACAAAGAGACAACCCACCTATTGGAAGAAAATATTTATAAATCATATATCTGACAAGGGGTTAATCTCCATAATATGTAAGGAACACACAGAACTGAACAATAAAAAAACAACAGACTGATCAAAAAATGAGCAGAGGATATGAACAGACATTTTTCCAAATAATATACAGAGGGCCAATAAACACATGAAAAGATGTTCAATATCACTGATCATCAGGGAAATGCAAATCAAAACTACACTAAGATACCACCTTACACCTGTTAAAATGGCTATAATCACTAAGACTAAAAATAACATATGTTGGAGAGACTGTGGAGAAAAGCGAACCCTCATACACTGCTGGTGGGAATGCAAACTGGTGCAGCCATTGGGGAAAACAGTATGGAGACTCCTCAAAAAGCTAAAAATAGAACTACCATACAACCCAGCTGTCCCACTACTGGATATCTACCCAAACAATTTGAAATCAAGAATTCAAATTAGCATATGTACCCCTATGTTCATAGCAGCACTATTCACAATAGCCAAGACATGGAAACAATCCAAGTGCTCATTGACTGATGATTGGATAAAGAAGATGTGGTATATATATAGAATGGAATACTACTCAGCCATAAAAAGACAAATTCATCCCATTTGCGATAACATGGAAGGAACTGGAGGGAATTATGCTAAGCAAAATAAGCCAGACTGAGAAAGACAAACATCAGATGATTTCACTCATACGTGGAATATAAACAAATACATGGAAAACAAAAACCAGTTCAGTGGTTACCAGGGGAAGGGGAGTGGGAGGTGGGCACAGGAGGTGAAGGGGAGCACTTACGTGGTGACAGTCAACAAATAATTTACAACTGAAATCTCACATTGATGTTAACTATTATGAACTCAATAAAAAAATAGACAGAAGACCTGAACAGACATTTCTTCAAAGAAGATATACTGATGACCAATGGGCACATGAAAAGATGGTCAATATCACTAATTATTAAGGAAATGCAAATCAAAACCAAAAACTGATATCACTTCACACTCATTAGATTGGCTATAATAAAAAAAAGTGAAGAAATAACAAGTGTTGAAAAGCATGTGGATAAAAGGGATCCCTTGTACTTTGCTAGTGAGAATGTAAACTGATGCAACTACTGTGGAAAAGAGCATGGAGTTTTCTCAAAAAATTAAGAATAAATCTACCATATGATCCAGTTATGCAACTTCTGGGTATTTATTCAAAGAATACAAAAACACTGATTTAAAAAGAAATATGCAGGGCTGACCCAGTGGCACAGTGGTTAATTTTGCATTCTCTGCTTTGGCACCCTGGGGTTTGCTGGTTCAGATCCCGGGCATGGACCTACACACTGCTCATCAAGCCATGCTCTGGTGCCATCCCACATACAAACAGAAGAAGACTGGCACAGCTATTAGCTCAGTGACAATCTTCCTCAAGCAAAAAGAGGAAGATTGACAACAGATGTTAGCTCAGGGCCAATCTTCCTCACCAAAACCAAATACATATATATATACACACACCTCTCTATGTTCATTACATCATTATTTAGAATAGTCAAGACATAGAAACTACCTAAGTGCCCATATATGGAAGAGTGGATAAAAATGCTGTGATATATATACACAATGGAACACTACTGAGCCATGAAAATGATGAAATATTGCCATTTGCATCACATGGTTGTAACTTGAGGGTATTATGCTAAGTGAAATCAGTCAGATGAAGAAAGACAGATATCATATGATTTCACTCATATGTGAAAGATAAAACAAACAAACACATACATGGATGTAGAGAATAGATTGGTGGTTGCCAGAGGGGAAGGGGGTGGGAGGAAGGCAAAGTGGGTAAAGGAGGTCATTTTTACAGTGACAGACGAAAATTAGACTTTTGGTGGAGAATATCATGTAGTGTATACAGAAGCTGAATTATAATGATATATGCTTGAAATCCATATAATGTTATAAACCATTGTTACCTCAACAAAAAATGTACTAGAAAAACAACCAAGTCATTTTTTACTGGAAAATAATAGTAGATTACATAAAATGAGTGAACAGAAAAAAATTCAAAAAGCATATAATAACTGTGCTGAAAAATATACTGGAGGGTTTCAACACAGCAGACTAGATGAAACAGAAGAAAGGATCAGTGAACTTGAAGACAGAGAAGTGAACCTCGCCAATCAGAACAGCAAAAAGAAAAAAGAATTTAAAAGAGTGAAAATAGCTTAAGGGACTTATGAGACAACATCAAGCATCCTAACATTCACATTATAGGAATCCCAGAAGGAGAAGAGAGTGTGAAAGTGTCAGAAAATTTATTTGGGAAAATAATGGCTGAAAACTTCCCTAACCTAGGGAAGGAAACTGACACTCAGATCCAGGAAGCCCAGAAAGTCCTAAATAAGATAAATCCAAAGGGACCCACACAAAGGCACATTATAATTAAAATGTCAAATGTTAAAGACAAAGAAACAATCTTAAAAGCAGTAAGAGAAAAACAACTCGCTACGTATGAAGAAACCACCATAAGACTATCAGCAGATTTTGTAGCAGAAACTTTTCAGACCAGAAGGGAGTGGCATGATATAAGCAAAGTGCTGAAAGAAAAAATACTTCTAACCAAGAATTCTCTACCTGGTAAAGTTATCATTCAGAATTGAAGGAGAGACAAAAGTTTTCCAGACAAGCTAAAGCTAAAGGAGTACATCACCACTAAACGAGTCTTAGAAGAAATGTTAAAAGGACTTCACTAAGCTGAAAATAAAGGGTGCTAATTAGTAACAAGAAAATATATGAAAGTATAAATCTCAAGGTCCATTCATGTTGTGGCACGTGGCAAGATTTAATCTTTTTGTGGCTGAGTAGTATTCCTTTGTATATGTATACCATATCTTCTTATCCATTTATCTATTGATGGACACTTAGGCTGTTTCCAATTTTTGGCTGCTGTGAATAATGCTACAATGAACATAGGGGTGCATATACCTTTGCATGTTAGTATTTTCATGTTCTTTGGATAAATACCTAGAAGTGGATAGCTGAATCATATGGCAGTTCTATTTTTAATTTTTTGGAAAATCTCTGTAGTGTTTTCCACAGTGGTTGCAACAGTTTGCTTTACCACTAGCAATGTATGAGGATTACCTTTTCTCCACATTCCTTGGGGAATTTTACCAAACATTCAAAGTAGAATTAATACCAATCCTCCTCAAACTCTTCCAAAGAATAGAAGAAGAGGGAACGCTTCCAAACTCATTTTGTGAGGCTGGCATTACCCTGATACCAAAACCAGACAAGGATACTACAAAAAAAGAAAATTACAGGCCAATATATCTGATAAACATGAATGCAAAAATCCTTTAAAAATATTAGCAAACTGAATTCAACAATACATTAAAAGGATCACATACCATGATCAAGTAAGATTTATTCCAGGGATGTAGGGATGGATCAGCACCCACAAATCAATCAACATCATATCCCACATTAATAAAATGAAGGATGAGAAGCATAGGATCATCTCAGTAGATGTAGTAAAAGTATTTGACAAAATTCAACATCTATTTACAATAAAAACTCGCAGAAAAGTGGGTATAGAGAAAGCATACCTCAACATAATAAAGGCCAAATATGACAAGCCCACAGCTAACTTCATGCTCAATGGTGAAATGCTGAAAGCTTTTCCTCTAAGATCAGGAAAAAGACAAGGATGCCCACTTTTACCACTTTTATTCACCACAGTATTGGAAGTCCTAGCCTCAGCAAGTAGGCAAGAAAAAGATATAAAATGCACCCAACTTGGAAAGGAAAAAGTAAAACTGTCACTATTAGCAGATGGCATGATATTATATATAGAAAACCCTAAATACTCCACCAAAAAAAGCTATTAGAGCTAATAAACAGATTCAGTAAAGTTGCAGGATACAAAATCAATACACAAAAATTTGTTGTGTTTCTAGACATGAATAATGAACTTTCTGAAAGAGAAATTAAGAAGACAATCTGATTTACAATTTCATCAAAAAGAATTTTAAAACTCTGGGAATAATTTAACCAAGGAGGTGAAAGACTTTCACACTGAAAATGGTGAGACATTGATGAAAGAAATTGAAGAAGACACAGATAAATGGAAAAATATTCCATACTCTTTTATTGAAAAAATTAATATTGTTAAAATGTCCATATTCCTCAAAGCAATCTACAGATTTAATGCAATTCCTATCAAAATTCCAATGACATTTTTTCACAGAAATAGAACAAATAATCTTAAAATTTGTATAAAATCACAAAAGACCCAAATATCCAAAGCAATCTTGACAAAGAACAAAGTTGGAGGTATCACACTGTCTGATTTCAAATTATATTACAAAGCCATGGTAATCAAAACAGTATGATATTGATATAAAAACAGAGACATAGATCAATGGAACAGAATAGAGAGCCCAGAATAAATACATGCATATATGGTCAATTAATTTATGACAAAGGAGTCAAGGATATACAATGGGGAGAGGACAGTCTCTTCAACAAATGATGCTGAGAAAACTGGACAGCCACAGGCAAAAGAATAAAACTAGGTTGCTTATCTACACCATACACAAAAATTAACTCAAAATGGATTAAAGACTTGAATGTAAGACATGAAACCACAAACTTCTAGAAGAAAACACAGGTGGTAAGCTCCTTGACATTGGTCTTGGTGATGACTTTTCTTATCTGACTCCAAAAGCAAATACATCAAAAGCAAAAATAAGCAAGTGGAACCACATCAAACTAAAAAGCACAGCAAATAAAATCGTCAACAAAATAAAAAGGCAACATACTCAATGGGAGAAAATATTTTCAAATCATATGTCTGATAAGGGGTTAATATCCAAAATATGTAGGGAACTCATATGACTTATTAGCAAAAAACACAATCTGATTAAGAAATGGGCAGAGGATCTGAATAGACATTTTTCCAAAGAAGACAGACAGATGGCTAACAGATACATGAAAAGGTACTCAAGATTATGAATCATCAGGGAAATTAAAATAAAAGCTACAGTGAGATATCACCTTACACCTATTAGAAAGGCTATTATCAAAAAGACAAGAAATAACAAGTGTTGGAGAGGATGCGGTGAGAAGGGAACCCTTATGTTCTGTTGGTGAGAATGTAAATTGATGTAACCTTTATGGAAAACAGTATGGAGATTTCTCAAAAAATAGAATTACTGCATGATCCAGCAATTCCAGTTCTGGATGTTTATCTGAAGAAAGTAAAACCACTAATTTAAAAAGATATGTACACCCTCATGTTCGTTGCAGCATTATTTACAATAGCCAAGACATGAAAGAAAGCTAAGTGTCCATTGATGGATGAATGGATAAAGGATATATGTTTTATATATACAATGGAATACTATTCAGCCTTTAAAAAGGATGAAATCTTACCAAATTTGCTGCAACATGGATGGATCTTGAAGGCATTATGCTAATTGAAATATGCCAGACAGAGAAAGACAAATACTGTATGATTGCAGTTATGTGTGGAATTTAAAATAAAACAAAACAAAACCAAGCTCATAGGTACAGAGAGCAGATTGGTAGTTGCCAGAAGTGAGGAGTGGGGAGTGCCAAAATGGGTGAAGGAGGTCTAAAGGTATAAACTTCCAGTTATAAAATAAACGTCATGGGGATGTAATGGACACCACGGTGGCTATAGTTAATAACGCTGTACTGCATATTTGAAAGTTGCCAACAGAGCAGATCTTAAAAGTCCTCATCACAAGAAAAGACATTCATTTAAAATAAAATAATGTGACTATTGATATATTTGGATTAATACCCACTACGTTTGTCAATGTCTTCTATTCGTTGCCCTTTCTTTGTTCCTATTTTTATGTTTCACTCTTTCTTTGGTTTTTATGAGTATTTTATTGGATTCTATTTTCTCTCCTTTCTTAATACATCAATTTTACATCTTTTTAAACTTTTTTAGTCATTGCCCAAGAGTTTGCAATATACATTTACAACTAATCGAAGTTCACTTTCAGATAGCATAATATTGCTTCATGGATAGTGCAAGTGCCTTATAATGACAAAATATTCCTAATTCGTTCCTCCCTTCCCTTGTGTCATTACTATCATTTATTTTACTTACTCATAAACAATAATCACTGAACACATTTTTGCTGCTATTATTTTGAATAAACTATTATCTGTTCAATCAATTAGAAATAAGAAAAAACAATTTTTTATTTCAACCTTCATATTCCTTCTCCAATGCCCACCTTTTCTTAATGTAGATACAAGATAGTCACTTGTATTATTTTCCCTCTCTCTGAAGAACTTCTTTTAACATTCCTTGTAAGATAAGTGTACTGACTACAAATTCCCTCAGTTTTTGTTTGTCTGAGGATGTCTTTATTTCTCCTCTACTTCTGAAGGGTAATTTTTCAGGATATAGAATTCCATGGTGATTTTTTTTTCCTCTCAACACTTTAAATATTTCACTCCACTCTCTCCCTGCTTGCATGGTTTCTGAGAAGATCTTGGATATAAATTCTTATCTTTGTTCCTGTGTAGGTAAGATTTTTTTTCTCCTCTGGTTTCTTTCAAGATGTTTTCTTTGATTTTCTGCAGATTGAATATGGTATGCCTAGATGTAGTTTTTTTTGGTATTTATCCTGCTTGGTGAATTCTGAGCTTCCCCAATCTATTGTTTGTTGGCTGACATTAATTTGGGGGAAATTCTCAGTCATTATTGCTTTAAATACTTCTCTTTCTTTCTTCCTTCTTCCGATATTCCCATTGCACGTATGTTTCAACTTTTGTAGTTGTCCAACATGTCTTGGATATTCTGTTCTGTTTTATTTCAGTATATTTTTTTCTCTTTGCTTTTTAGTTTCGAAATTTTCTGTAGACATCCTGACTCTCAGAGATTCTTTCCTCAGCTGTTCAGTCTATTAATGAGCTCATTAAAAGCATTCTTCTTTTCTGTTACAGTGATTTTGATCTCTAGTATTTTGATTTGAGTCTTAGAACGTCCATATCTCTGCTTACATTACTAATCTCTTGTTGCATGTTGTCTACTTTTTCTATTAGAGTCCTTAGCATATTAATCATAGTTTTTTAAGTTCAAGGTCTGATAATTCCAATATCCCTGAGATATCTGCATTTGATTCTGACGCTTGTTTGTCTCTTCAAATGTTTTTTTCCATTGTAGTATGCCTTGTAATTTTTTGTTGAAAGGCAGACATGATGTACTGGGTGGATGAAACTGTGGTCAATAGGCTTTTAGTGTGTAGTGGTAAGGTGTAGGGAGAAGGGAAGCATTGTATAGCCCAATGGTTAGGTCTCAATTTTTTACTGAACCTGTGTCCCTTTGCTAAAAACTTCACAAGTGATTCTCAGGGTTTTTTTTCACCCTCTTAGGTGGTACAAGATGGCTAAATGGAGCTGAAATCATCTATTTCCTTTCTCCCATGTGGAAGACTACAGGGGACTAGAGTTAGGTATTTCTCTTCCCCTACCTGGAAGGCTAGAGTAGGCTGGAGTTACATGCTTCCCTTCCTCCCAATAAGTTAGACCAATAAAATTTCAATAGGTTAGGCTCTAGTAAAATAGTTTCTTTTGATGGCAAGCCCTGTTAAGAACAGAATGCTGTATTTAAAAAATAGGTCCTTTATACCTCTGCCTCCTGGACACCTGAGGGTTTTTTCCCCCCAATCTTTACTGTGAGAATCTGGTCTTGCAGAGAACCCTGCTCTTCCAAGGGTGAGGGCAGCCTTGACTGGATTCCTGTTGAGTGTTTCTCTCTCAGACTTGTCCATGCTGAGCCTACAGCAATTTGTCAGAGTTCATGTGTTCCTATCCAGGCACTGGTTCCTGTGGAGGGTTTTTCTTGTGGGTTTCTCCTCTGATAAGTTGTATTTCTCTGTATCCACCTCTCTGTGTCTACAATTTTTGGTGATAGGAGTGTGTCTTGTAGCCTCACTTCTCTGAATAGATCTAATAAGACGATAATTTTTCAATTTGTTCAGCTTTTTACTTGTTAACATAGAGTAAAATGTAAGCTCCTTACATGCCAGACTGGAAACTAGAATATTATTGCTTAATTTTTTTAATGTGGTAAAATGTACATAACATTATATTTACAATTTTAATCATTTTAAGTATATAGTTCAATGGCATTAAGTACATTCACATTGATGTGCATCCAAACCACTATTCATCTCAAGAACATTTTCTTCATCCCAAACTGAAACTTTGTACCAATTAAACAAGAAATCTCCATTCCTTCCTCTCCTCAGGCCCTGGTAACCACTATGCTATTTTCCATCTCTATGAATTTGACCATTCTTGGTAGCTCATTTGAGTGGAACCATACAACATTTGCCCCTTGCATCTGGCTTATTTCATCTAATCTTTAAAGTTCATCCATGTCTTGGCATATATTAGAATTTCATTCCTTTTTAAGGCTGAATAAATTTCCGTTGTTTGTATGTACCATATTTTGTTTATTTCTTAACCTGTTGATGAACATCTGGCTTGTTTCCACCTTTTGACTATTGTGAATAACTTTGCTATGATTATTGGCGTACAAATATCTGTTTGAGTCCCTGCTTTCAATTCTTTTGGATATATACCTAGAAGTGAAATTGCTGGATCACATGGTAGCTCTATGTTTGGTTGTTCTGAAGTCACCATACTGTTTTCCACAGTGCCTGAACATTTTACATTTACGTCAACAATGCACAAGTGTTTCAGCTTCTCCATATCCTTGCCAACACACTACTTTCTTTATTTTTAAATTTTTAAAATAATAGCCATCCTAGTGGGTCTGTGAAGTGGTATCTCATTGTGATTTTGATTTACATTTCCCTAGTGATTAATGATGTTGATCATCTTTTCATATGCTTATTGACCATTTGTATACCTTCTTTTGAGAAATGTCTATTTGGTTCCTTTGTCCATTGTTTAACTGGGTTGTTTATTTTGTTGTTGAGTTTTAGGAGGTCTTTATATATTCTGGATATTAATTCCTTATCATACGCACCATTTGAAAATATTGTCTTCCATTTTATGGGTTGCCTTTCCGCTCTGTTGATAGCGCCTTGTGTGTGTGTGTGCGAGGAAGGTTGGCCCTGAGCTAACATCTGTTGCCAATCTTCCTCTTTTTGCTTGAGGAAGATTGTTGCTGAGCTAACATCTTTTGTATGTGAGACGCTGCCACAGCATGGCTTGATGAGCAGCATGTAGGTCTGCACCTGGGATCTGAACCCGTTAACCTTGAGCTGCTGAAGAAGAGTGTGTGAACTTAACCACTATGCCACGGGGCTGGCCCCTGTTGATAATGCCTTTTGATGTGCAAATGTTTTTAATTTTGATGAAGTCCAATTTATTTATTTTTTCTTTTGTTGTCCTTTTTGGCCTATACTATTGGTGTCATATCCAAGAAATTGTCACCAAATCCAATGTCATGAAGATTTTCTTTTATGTTTTCTTCTGAGTTTTATAGTTTTAGCTCCTATGTGTAGATTTTTCAACTTATTTTCAGTTAATTTGTGTATATGATATAAGATAAGGATCTAACTTCAACGTGGATATCCAGTTTTCCCAGCACCATTTGTCTTGAATGTCTTGGTGCCCTTCTGAAAAGTCAACTGACCGTATATTCATGAGTTTATTTCTGGACTGTCTATTCTACTCCATTGATCTATTTGTCTGTCTTTATGCCAGTACCATACTGTTTTGATTACTGTTCTTTTGCAGTAATTGAGAAATCAAGAAGTGTGTGTCCTCTAACTTTGTTCTTCTTTTTGTTTTGGCTATTTGGGGGCTCCTTGTGATTCCATATAAATTAGTACTTAGTCAATGATTGGAAAGAGGATTGCTTAATCACCTTAAATCAATAAAGCTTCTGTGCTCTGTCAACAAATCTCTATGTGGGTCCAGGAGCACATTCAAAGTTCAGGCTATTTTCTGGTCTCCTATGCACATGTGTATAGCCTCAGTGTAGGCCAGTAGTTTGTGAACTGCTTGGAACATGTTCCTCTCAGCTGTGCATATGTAGAGCCTCAACCATATATATGCTTTCTCTAGTCACAATTGCGACCTCAGGAAAGTAGAGACTAACTATTGCCCCCAACCTCCTCCACCAGTCACTTTCACCAACAATAACTCTGGTTGGTTTCCAGAGCTCTGAAATGGCTGATTTTGTCAATTTTTTTCCAGATTTACAGTTGCTTTTTAGGGAGAGGATTTCTTAATTTCCTCACTTGTTGATAGCTGGAAGTCCTTCTAGGACTTGGCATTTTGACAGCCCTGGCTTGAATCACAACTCTGTCACCTACTAGTGTCTGACTTCACAAAATCTGTTAAGTGCTCCCTCACCCTTTAGTGATAATTAAATAAGGTCATGCAGGAAAGGCACCTAGCACAGTGCCTAACACAGAGTAAGCACCCAGTTTTTTTTCTCAGCTCATTAAATAGAGCTATTTTCATGAGTGCACTGAACTCTAGACTTTAGACAGCACATTCCTGTGCATCATCTCACGTGTTGTGATTCCCATTTCCTGGCAGTAAAATGTTTCACAGCTCTCTTGTGATTAAGGTCATAAAACTAGGATAAGATAGCAGGAGGAATGGAATAGAGGACTGCTAGCTCCTAGGTTGATGCTCTCTACCTCTGACTGACTGATCAATCCACATCTTCTATTTCTTCTCTGTCTTCCCACTATAGTTCCTGTTCCCAGTCACCCAAAGCAGCCAATTGCATGTTTTGTTCACTGCTGTATTCTTACCATTGAGAATGAAACCTAGATAGTAAGTGATCAGTAAAGATCTATTGCAAGAGTGAACTGATCCCTGGACCCAGTCTGGACATATGATCTTACCTCTCTGAATTTCCCTGCCTGAATTATATTCATCATGACAACTGTTCATGTTAAGTTTCCTGAAAGGCTGAGCATCACACAGGCAGACCTGGGAAGGGATTCTGTCCCTATCACTTTACTGATAGTGTGACCTTGGGAATGTTTCTAAAACACTTTAGACTCAGTTTTATTTGTTGTTAACATGTAAAATGAATCTGTATTATGCAGGGTTGATGTACTAAATGAGATGTGTATAAGAGACACCAAATTTTCCTTATTTCATTTAATAAATACTTGCTGAATGCCTACTGTAGAACAATGGTGATCAAGACAAACTGCTCGGCTTCTATCAGCTCCCAGGTTAGTGAGTGAGTTAGACAAATAACCATCGGTTAACCACAGAGTGGGGTTAGGGCTGTGATAAGGGAGATAGAGGGTGCCATGTCAGCACAGAGGAGGGTTGTCTATCCAGAACTTGGGAAAGAGACCAGATAAGGCTTTCTGGAGGAAGTGATATCTAAGCTGAGTCTCAAATGGTGACTAAGAGGTATAGTGAATTGGGCATCCTGGAGAAGGAGATGCAGGGCTTCTTTCTAGAACATGGGATTGGGGCCTCATTGGATCTTGTTTCTTTTGCTTCTGTCCCTGAGATGTCTGGTGGTGGCAGAATTTCAGAGTTTTCTAGATGGTGAAAGGACCCTCAGACCTTATTGAGGTAGAGGAGAGGTAGAACAGACCCAGGGCCGGGAAGCAAGATCATATTGGTACAATGAGAGGATGCTGAGGGTTTTCTTTCTCTCTCTCTCTCTTTTATGGACGAATTTAATATAAGATAAATGTAGGCCAGTTGTGGTTTAGAAATAGCAAGAGTCTCTACAGTCAAAAGTATAGCTGGATAAAGAAGCTGTTCCCAGGCTGGCATAAATGAAGACTAACTGGTTTGACTGACACCGCTTCTCTGTAGGGGGGTCACTTTAGCATCTGTAGAATTCCAGAGCTACCGAAAAACATCACAGGATTCTGGGGCTCAGAGATAACCTATCATGGTTATTAAAAAAAGAAATAATAAAAGGAAAAATCTGTATCTTCTTTCTGGTAAATCTTGTTAGTCAGAGACTTAGGTATAAACACATTATTATAAATATGGGTTAAAATATAACGCAAATGTCAAAATAAGTCTTGAAAGGAAAGACATGGCATAATTTGAAAAATAAGTAGCTCCTCCCATTTATTATTTGGGTATTGTTTATGTTTTCAACCTCGTTGTCTGCCCCACTGCTTCCCTGTATACATTATGTTCTGGCCAATCTGAGTCACTGTGACCATCTATGCAGGAAGAATTACTTGCGTGTACACATGTATTTACATGTGCAAGAACTCTTGGAATGGGCACATATGAGTCACAATTCCATATCCGTGGATGGATATCTATAATCCATCCTGCATCTTAAATTACACATTTTTTTCCCTCATGGTTTTGATAGACTTAGTTTCAGTTTCCCTGATAACTATCCTTAGCTCTTTGCTTCAAACTCTGGAAACAAGACCACAAATAGAAGAGGGAATTGTTTCCCTACCTGTCCCTGATCTCCACCCACAGGGTCCCCTGCCTGGGCTGAATGATTCAGTGGGGGATGAATAGTAGAGCACTTACCAGGACAGTGGAATTCTAGACATCTTTCCGCCAATGAGCCTGTTCTCCCTCTCCTGAGGCTGCCTGGGTATCAGGTAAGAAAGGGAAAGTTGTGGCTTAAAAGTACTTGTAGTGAGCGATGAAACCATATAAAGATGATTTCTACAACTCAATAATGGTGGGTTTCATTTTTAAACGCAATTTAAATATCAAAAATAACTTTTCAAAAGAGAATATTTGCTAAATAAACTTGATGATACATGAAATATATTTCAATGATAACAAATTTGGATATAAAATCAGAGATTATATCAACAAAATCAAGACAGTACAGCAGTTTTTAAGGGTACAAACTTGCAACTAGTAGATAACTTGTAGAGATCTAATGCACAGTATAGTGATTATAGACAACAATACTGTATTATACACATCAAACTTACTAAGAGACTAGATCTTAATTATTCCCACGACAAAAAAGAAATGACAGCTATATGATGTGATGGAGGTATTAGCTAATGCTGCGATGGCAATCATATTGCAATATATAAATATATCAAATGTTGTACACATTGTTTAAACTTATGAAATATTACATGTCAATTCTATCTCAATAAAAAAATCAAGACAGCATAATGGAGTGTATGTTTTTGGTTCTCAGTCTCAGCTGTGCACCAGAATCTCCCATGGATCATTTGAGAAAGGAGAGATGTCTGGGTCCCATCCCCACAGATTCTGATTTAGTAGCTCTGGAATGTGGTGCTGGCATAAAATTAGTTTAAAACTCCACATATGGGAAGTCTATATGGCAGCTTTGGAAACAAAGGCCATCCTCAAAAAGAAAATCAAATCAGATTTACACTAAATACCATGTTAGACATATTTGAGAAAAAATATTCTCAAGAAAATAGGTTTTTTTTTTTTTTTGCAATTACATTGAACTTGATGTCCCCTAAGTTCATAAAACCTAAGGTCTGGAAGATAAAATTTGTCCCCTTGATAGTGGAATGTATAACTTTTTCTTTCTTATAAAGGCCCCTTATAACTGAGTTATTGTCAAGGTTTGTCAAACATTGAATAGACAATTGCATAAGACCTAAAACGATAGTTAGCTTGAAAACTAAAGATGGCTCAAAATTATCACTTGAAAGAGATGAATTACCAGTTACACTAATTCTTACTAATTATCTTAAGTTGCATTTCTAGACAGTACATTTATTTTACCAAGTTAATATGTATACATAAGTTTAAAAGTACAATGTTACTACAAGATTTTAAATACCTAAAAAATAGCTGTTTACCATGCCATTCCTCCCTATCCTGATATCCTTCACCCTAAACTTTTAGTTATTTCTTTTGATATTTATGTTCATATTTCTAAACATTAAGCTTATGCTGATATTTTCTCGTGACCGATTTTAGACACATCTGTTGACTTCCTATTATGGAAGATGAGTTTTTAGCTCTCTTGCTTACCAAAGAGCTCCATAATTTCCTCTGTTCTGTCTTTGCCTTATACATTGACATTCTGGAATCTTTTGGATACCCCTTGATTTCAGCTCCTAATCAGTAACTTTGGTTCTTTCACCGGGGACCTTACAGAAATATTTGTCAATATGAAGATCATGATAACTGGCCTTTTCCAGAGAAGATTTATGGAGAAATGGGAAAGAGAGAGAGGGAAGCATGCTCAGATTTCTAGGTGAAGTAATTGAATGAAGGGCAATCAGTAGGACAGGTGATACAGATTTTGAGGCACCTGTTGAATTGATGATTTGCAGGGCCTGTTGAATGTCTTATGGGAGATGTCCTTCAAACCTTGGGCTATACAGGGTCTGTGACTTTGCTTAGAGTTCTTAGAGATGGAAATAAGGGAAGAATCAGCATAAATGGTGCTAAATGTCAGATGACTGTCAAATGACTAGAAGCTTTGGGCAGGGATGTGGTTATCTACGAACCATGCACAAAGTGACAAGAGCAACGGTCAGAGGTTTGAGGCTGGAGTACCATAATATTCAAAGGCAATCAGAAGAAGAGGAACCCATTGAGATGACATAGGAGAAATTGTTAGAGAGATAGAAGCATGATCAGCAGAGGCTGCTGTCACAGAGGCTGAGACATGAGAAAGTTTTATGAAAGAAGGAATGTCAACCATACCCAAACCTGCAGACAGGTCAAGATAAGTAAGAACAGCAGTAAGTCATTTAGCTTTGGCAATAAGAAAATAATTGGTGATTGTGGGAAGATAAGATTCCATGAATCTGAGGGGCAGAGGACAGACCACAGTATTGAGGATGGAAGGAGAGGTCAAATAGAGCAGGATAGTGTAGTCTACACTTTCAAGTTTGACATTAAAACGAATAAGAATTATAGAGTGGCAGCAGGAGAGGGGTATGTTGCTGTTGCAATTTTCTTTTGTCCCAAAATGTCTCCAAAACTTAGTGGCTTAAAAAATAAAAATTTCATTGTATCTCAAGATTGTGTGGCTCAGTAATTTTGGCAGGACTCAGCTGGGCCATTCCTCTGCTCCACATGGCATTGACTGTGGTCACTCAGTGTTATTCAGCAAGTCACTGATCTGCTCTGGATGGGTCAAGATGGCTTCATTCACATGCCTGACACCTTAGAAGGAACAGTTTAGAAGGAGGAGCTAAGCTGGTTCCTTTTACCTCTTCATATTGTCTCAGAGCCTCTCTGCATGGTCTTTCCAGCAGGGTAGTCAGACATTGTAAGTGGCAGTTCAGGGCTCCT
The DNA here is from genome assembly GCF_037783145.1 of Equus przewalskii. NCBI lineage: Eukaryota > Metazoa > Chordata > Mammalia > Perissodactyla > Equidae > Equus > Equus przewalskii. Next base: position 42,424,875 of record NC_091863.1, on the reverse strand, counting down.
AAAGTCTAAAGCAGAAGCTGACAGTTCTCTTAAAGATTTGGCCTGGAACTGACATCATGTCACTTCTGCCATATTTTATTGGTCAAAGTAGTACCAGGAAAGTCCAAATTCATGCTGCCTCTCAATGAGAGGAATGTTAAAGAATTGTGCCCATCTTAAATCTGCCAAAATTGTATTCAGGGAGTGGTTTTTTCCCCCTAAGAAATAAGTTGTACTCTTGTTTATAATAATTTCTTTGACATTTTCTCAGGACAAGGGGCAGTGCCCAGTGGATTAAAGCAATAAGGGTCATAGAATTGTTTCTTCTTTCGACACAGAAGTAGATAGACTTCTGTATTGAAAATATATTTTCTTAGGAATAAGCATGATCAGTAAGAAATCTTTGGGAAGATTTCTGAGTCTCTCAGACGCTGCTGGATTTCTCTTTCATACTTTTCAGTTCTTAGTAGGGAACTGGCATCATTCACATATTTAAGAAAATTAGAAAGAAAAAATAGTTCTTTACCCATAAACGAAGTTTAATCATGAGAAAATATCAGATAAACCCAAATGGAAGGAAATTCTACAAAATACTTGGAAGGTACTCCTCAAAACAGTCAAGGTCGTTAAAAACAAGGAAAAACTGAGAAACTGTCACAGTCCAGAGGAGACTAAAGAGACTAAATGGAATCCTGAAAGAGGAAAAGAACATTACAATAAAAAATAAGAAAATCTAAATAAAGTCTATAGTTTAGTTAATAGTACCAGCATTAATTTCTTAGTTTTGAAAAGTGTACAATGGTTATATCAAGATGTTAACAGTAAGAGAAATGAGGTGAAGTATATATGGGAACTCTCTTTGTGACTTTTTTTAAACTTAAAATTATTCCAAAACAAAAGTTTTATTTAAAAAATAGTGACTTTCTGCATGTTCCTCCAGGCTTCATTTCCTGGCTCTAGAAATATTTTCTGAAGCCAATCTCCAGGGCTCAAGCCCTGGGAAATGGAGTCTGTGTTGTTAAAGGATTATGGAGCTTGACATCACTTGTGGAGAGCAAGGATGACCTTGCAGAGGCCCTGCTCACCTCAACAAGAACTCTCATAAGTTACTCCACACTCTCTGTCTTGTCCTCTCCTCTTTGTGCTCTGTTTTGGGGGTCTGTTTATGGAGAGTTAAAATTTGTTATGGTTTAAAGGAGAAGAGGAGGAAAGGGTGCCCTAATCCCCACTAACATGGACTAATAAGATGGTGGACAGAAGAGGAGCTGGTGGACAAAGTGTGCTGATATCACAAATTCATTCATGCTCCTTAGACTGTATAAACACTTTGGTTTATTTAATGATCTGTGATTGATCTGATCTTCATCATAAATGCCTACCTTCTGCACTTGGTAGTAAGGGGGAAAAACTGAATTAATGTCTAATCTGGTAAAGGTGGCCTGATGCAATCATTTGAATGGTCCTTTTGTATACATGCTCATTCCTTTGTAGTGAAAATCTCAGTTTCTCAGGATTTTGCCCCACTCCCTACTCTTTTCAGTGATGTGGGAAGAGGACCACGTTCTGTATGGTAAGGAAAAATGTCTATATTTTGGTGCGAAAAGTAAATTTATCATGAAGCAATAGTTTACATATCTCTCATTAGTCCTTAGAGCACACAGAAATCAAGATAATTTTTTATTGGCTTTCTTTCTCATTCTCATTTACTATGGTTAATTCTTAAGCCAAGAGAACAAAAGGAAATGGCCACAAAGTAATTTCAGGGCTTAGATAAGAAGCAAAAGAAGAAAATAATAATCTTTTTATTTTAGTGGTGAGAGTCTGAATACTAAAAAACAAGAACAAAAAAATAAGAAAATGGGCGACTGGGACACATGCTATAAAGAAATATATTGTTGCATAACAAATTAGCACAAAGTTAATAAATTCAAACAACACCCATTTATTAGCTCACAGTTCTATAGGTTAGAAGTCTGGCACATCATGGCTGAAATGAAGATGTCAGCTAACTGTGTTCTCATCTGGAGCTTGAAGTCTTCTTCCAAGTTCATTCCTGTTATTGGAAAAATTCAGTTTCTTGTCGTTGTAAGACCAGTCACCAATTCCTTGATGGCTGTCATCTGAGAGCTGCCTTCAGCTTCTAGAAACTTTCCATAATTATCATTAGATTGTCTCTTCCATCTTCAAGTCAGTGATGGTGCACCAAGTCCTTCTCATGCTTCAAATCTCTCTGACTTCCCCTACTGCCACCAGCTAGGTAAAATTCTCTGCTTTTAAACGTGTAGCAAATATGAATAATGGTAGTCCTAGAAGGAGATGAGAGAAAACGCAGAAAGAATATTTGAACAAATAATGACAAAACTCCTCAAGTTTGGTGACAATCTACACGTACAAGAAACAACAAATTCCAGGTAGGATGGACTAAAAGAGATTGACACACAGACACACCACAGTCAAACTCTCAAAAGCCAAAGCAAAGGAGAATCCTGAAAGTAGCAGGAAAGAAGTGACTCATTACGTACAAAGTATTCTCAAAAGAGTAAGAACTGATTTCTCATCAAAAAGCATGGAGGCCAGAAGGCAGTGGGATGGTATGTTAAAACTGCTGAAAGAAAAATACTGTCAGACAAGAATTCAATATACAGTAAATTTATCCTAAAAAATGAAGGAGAAATTTATAGGTTCCCAAATAAACAAACATTGAGACAGTTCACCACTAGCAGATCTGCCCTACAAGAAATACCAGAGGGAGTCCTTCAGGTTGAAACAAAAGAACACTAAAGAGTAACTCAAATCCACAAGAAGAAATAAAGAACACTAGTAAAGATGACTACCCAGGCAAATATAAAAGTATTTTTATAATGTATTTTTTGTTTGCAATTCTTTTTTTTCTCATATTTGATTGAAAAGAAAACTGCATAAAGCAAAAATTACAAATCTATGTTGATGGCATACAAGATATGAAGATGTAATTTGTATGATAATATTAGCAAAAAGGAGGTGACAGGAATGGTGACAGGAGCAAAGTTTTTGTATATTATTGAAATTAAGTTGACATTGATTGCAACTGGATTGTTATAAGTTAGGATGTTGATTTTAATCATCACCAGGGCAACCAATGAGAAAAAAATATAGTAAAAAAATAACAAATACTAACATACTAAACGGAAAAAAAATAACATACTAAACAGAACAAGGGAATGAAAACGATACTAGGAAATAATATCTATTTAACACAAAAGAAGGCAGAAATACAGATTATGTCTTTAATTGGAAAAACAAAAAGACAAGTCATATAGAAAACAAATAGCAAAGTGGCAGATGTAAAAATTACCTTATCAATAATTACATTAAATGTGTTAAACATTTATGAGGCAGAGAATGGCAGAATAGATTTTTAAAAAACATGATCTAACTATATGCTGTCAAGAAGAGACATATTTCAGATTTAAAGATATAAATAGGTTGAAATAAAAGGATAGAAAAAGATATACCATGCAAACCATAACTATCAGAGAGATGGAGTGGCTATAATAATACCAGACAAAATAGATTTAATACAAAAATTGTTGCTAGAGACAAAGAAGCACATTTTATAATAGTAAAATTTATCAAATAGGTATAACAATTAAAAAGATATTCTCACCTAAGAACATAGTCCCAAAATACAGGAAGAAAAAAAAGAATTAAAAGAAGTAGACAATTTAACAACACTTAGTTGGATACTACACCACCTCACTTTTAATAACGGATAAAACAACTAGACAGATGATTAACAAGGAAATGGCAGACTTGACAACACTATATACCTACTAGACCTAACAGACATCTACAAAAAACTCCATGCAGCAACAACAAAATATACATTATTCTCAAATGCATGTGATCTCCAGGATAGACCATATAGTAGGCCAAAAAGCAACCCTCAATAAATTTAAAATGATTAAATCATATATACACAATGGAATACTACTCAGCCATAAAAAAGATGAAATCTTGCCATTTGTGACAACATGGATGGACCTTGAGAGTATTATGCTAAGCAAAATAAGTCAGAGGAAGAAAGTCAAATATTGTATGATCTCACTTGTAAATAGAAGATAAAAACAATGACAAACAAACACATAGAGACAGAGATTGGATTGGTGGTTACCAGAGGGGAAGGGGGGAGGGAGGAGAGTGAAAGAGGTGATTAAGCACATGTGTATGGTGATGGATGGTAATTAGTCTTTGGGTGGTGAACATGATGTAATCTACACAGAAATCGAATTATAAAGATGTACACCTGAAATATACATAATGTTATAAGCCAATGTTACCTCAATAAAAATAAATTAAAATTAGCATTTATATCATTAAAAATCATATAAAGTATGTTCACTGATCACAATGGCATGAAATTAGGAATCAATAAGTGAGGAAATTTGGGATAGTCACAAGTATATGGAAATTAAATGACACAAATAATCAATGGGTCACAGCAGAAAGCACAAGAGAAATTAGAAAATACTTTAGATGAGTGAAAATTAAAACATAATGCATCAAAACTTATGTGATGTAGCTAAAATGGGATTTATTGGAAAATTTATAGTTTATAAACATCATATGAAAACTTACGGTATGCAGCTAAAATATTGTTTATAGGAAAATGTATAGCTGTAGACACCTATATTAAAAATTAAAGATCTCGGGGCTGGCTCGATGGCTGAGTGGTTAAATTTGCACACTCCACTTCAGTGGCCCAGGGTTTCTCCTGTTCGAATCCTGGATGCAGACATGGCACTGCTTATCAAGCCATACTGAGGCAGCATCCCACATGCCACAACCAGCAGGACCCACAACTAAAAATACACGACTATGTACCGGGGAACTTTGGGGAGAAAAAAAAAGGAAAAATAAAACCTTTTAAAAAAATTAAATATCTCAAATTAATAATCTAACCTTCTACCTCAAGTAATTAGGAAAAGATTAACAAATTAAACATAAAGCAAGCTAAAGAAAGAATAATAATTATTAGAGTTGAAATAAACAAAATATACAACAGAAAAAGCAATAATCAATGAAATCCAAAGTTGATTCTTTGAAAAAATAAACAAAATCAACCAACATTTATCCAGACTTGCTAAGAAACAGAAGACACAAATTACTAAAACCAGGTGTGAACAAAGGGACATCACTGCCAACCTTATAGAAATAAAAAGAATTAGAAAGGAATGCTATGAAAATTGAATGTCAATAAATTAGACTGTGTACATAGAATTGACAAATTTGTAGAAAGACAGAAAGTCCCAAACCTGACTCAACAAGAAATAGAAAATCTGAATAGACATGTGTCTTAGTCTACTCAGGCTGCTATAACAAAAATACCATAAAACTGGGTGATTAAAAATAACAAATTTATTTCTCATAGTTCTGGAGGATGGAAAGTCCAAGATCAAGGTGCCAGCATGGTTGTGTTCTGGTGAAGACCCTCTTTCTAGTTCACAGTTGGTGCCTTTCTCAATGTGTCTTCACATGCTGGAAGGGGTTAGGGAGCTCTGTGGGGCATCTCTTATAAGGACACCACTCCCATTCATGAGGGCTCTGCCCTCATGAACTAATCACCTCCCAAAGTCCCCACTTCCTAATACTATTACTTTGAAGATTAGGTTTCAACATATGAATTGTGGGGGGGGGGGGACCACAAATATTCAGACTATAGAATTCTGGCCCTGGTCCTCCAATTCATGCCTTTCTTGCATGCAAAATATATTTATTCCATCCTACTAGCCCCCAAAGCATCAACTCAAAAGTCTAAGTCCAAAGTCTCATCTAAATATCATCTGAATCAGATATGGGTGAAATAGGCTAATTGCACTCCAACTGTGAACCTGATAATTCAAACAAGTTATGTGTTTCCAAAATACAATGGTGGGATAGATATAGAATAGGTACTCCCATTCCAAAATAGAAATAGAAAAAAAAAAGGAGCCACAGGTCCAAGGAAAGTCCAAAATATAATGAGGCAAACAACACTAAACTTCAAGGCCTGAGAAGACTCCTCCTTGCCTCATTGCCTAGCTCTTCAGGCTCACTGGGGCTGTGGTACTATCTTATGGACACAGTTGGGTGGGATTTCTGCCCCCAAGACTCCAGGCAGCCCTGCCTCCATGGCTCTGCTGGGTGCAAATCATCCTTCAGGTGTAGAATGGAGTGCTTGTAGCTCTCCCAGAGTGGAATTTCATGTCCATGGCTCTACTGGTGTTACTGAACTAGGTTCATTTTGCCCATCACACAGAAGACCAATCATTGAAACAATGAGGTTGCAGCAGAGAAAGGATTTTAATCACAAGGTAGCCAAGAGAGGAGGCAGGAGAATGAGTCTTAAATCCACCTCCCTAAAATGAGGACTTAGGGATATTTATGGGGTAGAGGGACAATGTGGTCTGAAGTGCGGGGATAGATGATTGGAAGTAAGAGGTGAGGTAACTGACGATCTGAGCAAGCGTAGTAAAGCTTTACTGCTCTTCATAGGACATGTTCACAAAATGTTGTGTTAGTGATGTCGACTCAGTGAGCCTAGGAGTTGAAAGAAAGATTTCTTGGACTCTCAAGGTCTGGCAGTAGTGCTCTTTTATTTAGAGAATAGTGTGGACTAGCATGGGGACAGGACTCATGGGCAGGAGGAGCTGCTGCTGCAAACATGGGTTGAAAGTAGGGCTAAATTTAAGGCATAGGTATGTGAGTTCTCTTTACAAGACAAAGGAAAGAATATGTAAAAAAAAGTTGTTAAAATGGTATCAGCGCAGGTGGGGTCTGGTTATTGGGTGGTCCTATAACTTTTAGATAAGAATCAAACCAGATTAAGTAAATGGCAGAAGCCACCACCTTAAATATTATTTTTAGCTAAAGACAAAGAAGGATGTTGGGGGTGGAGGGGGAGTCGATCATGGGAGATTACCACACAAGTACAGTAAACAAGATGCAGATTTAAGTCCTTGCCTTTGGCATTGATTAAGAGTTTCTAGAGATAAGGTCATCCTCCCTTCTTCCTGGTAGAGAGAGGGAGACACCTTTACAGATGGAGATTTCCTTTACAATGTAAATGTCTCTTAACAAAGGGTAAGTAAATTCTACTCCTCAGAGCCTCCTTCCCATCTGCAGTTTTTATAAGTAACCAGTCTAAAATAATCCTCATCATTAGTATGCTCTAAGGGTGGAGTTTTCAGCCCCTTGATATCAAAAAGTTCACTATCTGTCACCTACACCAGCTCAGTTGGTGGGTTTGTGGTCTTGGTCAGCTTGAACTGGATGAGGGTCAACTCCTAATTTCTAAAATACAACTCAAGCATCCATTACCATGGTGACCCAGTCACCAGGGAGGTGTTATCCATAGGAACCCAGTGGAAGACGGATAATATATTATCTAAGCAGCACAGCTGGTAGTGGGGAGGCAAACAATGAAGAGCTAAAATTTAAAACTATAGTAAAACTTTAGTTACAAGCTACCTAATCATTAATAGCTAACTGTTCACCAGTTTCACTCATCTATAGCTGCAGGGATGTCCCCATCCCCATGGCTCTGCTGGGCATTGCCCTAGTGGGGGCTATCAGCAGTGGCCCCTCCACAGCAGCAGCCCTCTGCCTGAGTTGCATGCCTATAGCTCCCATTGGCTCCATCCTTGGAAATCTAGGTGGAGGTAGCCACACCCGCATGACTCATGCACTCTGCACACCATGCAGATACTGCCAAGGTTTACTGCCTGTTCCCTCTGGAGGGGTGGCCACCATTGGCTGAGCTGCACTCGGGTCCTCCAGAGCTATACCTGGAGTGGCCAAGGAGCTCAATGGTAGAATGTGGGGAGCATAGTCTTGGAACTGTTCGGCTCTCACAGGCCCTTTTACTCTGGGTCTCTGATAGAAGAGGCAGCCCTGAAGATCTCCAAATTGCCTTGGGATCATTCTCTCATTGTTTTGGACAGTATTTCCTGGCTTATGTTTAGATAATTGACTAATCTCCCCATTGTATTGATGAATAGCTTCCAGCTTCTATTAAGATGGCTAATTTATACCAATATCCATATCAAATTTGGCCACCCCCTCCGTGTTCTCTCCCAAACAAGTTTTTTCATTCCTTTCAATATAGATAGACTGAGAATTTTCCAAATCATTAAGTTCTGCTTTTTAAAAATTAATTCCATTTTTAAGCAATTTCTTTCTTCTTGCATTTTACTATAAGCATTCAAGAGAAACTAGGCTGCTTGTTCAAAATTTTGCTTAGAAATTTCCTCAGCCAAATACTTAATTTCATTGTTCATAAATTCTATCTTCCACAAAACATTAGAACACAAACAATTGAGCCAAGCTCTTTGCCAGTTTATAACAATAATTGCCTTTCCTCCAATTTCTCATACATGTTGTTTTCTGTCTCAGACCTCATAAGAATGGCCTTTACTAATGACATTCCCAACAACGTTCTGTTCATGACCACTTAGGCGTTTTCCATGAAGACTGAGGACCTCTTCTTTTCCTTCTGGGTCCTTTCCAGAATTGCCTTTAAAGATCTGTTCATGGCAATGTAGGCTTTTTCTTGCATATACCTCCAAAATCTTCCAGCCTTTACCCATTACTCAGTTTCAAAGCTGCTTCCACGTTTTTATTTATTACAATATTGTCAAACTAATAAACAGGAAACTCATTAAATTGGAATTGGGAGGCAAAGAGGGGGAGCTCTCACATCCGTAGTAGAGCCCAACAGGAAGAAGAAAGACTCCCTTTTCTTGTCTGACAAGAAGCTCAGTATGTGAGAGACCATCACAACTCAGCCAATGACAAGCAACTACACATTGAACTCTCAATTCCTCCAATGGACTCTGTTTACAATTGCCCACCCAACTTCCTCTTCCCCTCTGTAAAAGAGTTTCTCCTCTCTTGCTGCTGGGGGACTTGCATGTGGCTCACCATGGTTGCAGACCCTGAATTGCAATTCTTTGCTGACTCTAAATAAACTCATTTTTGCTGGAGAAATATCCAGCTGTTGTTGGGGCCCAGGGTAGGCCACCCCAAAATATCCCACAATAGCTTACTATTTTCAATTAAAGTTACTTAAGAAGCAAAAAGGGCATTCTGACCCTCCTGTCTCTGTTTTCTCTGCAAGCAGGAAATAAATCTACCATGTGGAAGGTGCTATCCCTGCACCCTTATCACTAGAACTACGGAATTCAGGGCTGAGAAATATGAATAAACAAACCTTCCTAATTTACCACCTCAAGCCTAAATTCTGCTTAAATTCCTCACTATTTATGTGCCCCAAACCTAAGTGTTTGTCCCGTCAATGCTTCATAAATTTATTGTTTCTTGGTGTAAAAGATATATATACTGCCTGCTTTGTTCACTCTCTGAGAATCATTTCTTTATGATCTCCAATATGTATGTGTTAAACTGGGTTTTTTACCTGTTAAACTGGTCTTACATCAATTTTATTGTTAGTCTAGCCATAAGAATGCAAGAAGGAGGATTTTACTTTGCCCTGACACTGTCTATATGTTTAAGGTCAACAGTAGCAATTCTACGCCCAGTACCAATTTTCTGTCTTAGTCCCTTAAGGACTGCTCTAATAAAAATACCATAAATGAGGTAGGGGTAGCTTATAAATAACAGAAATTTATTTCTTACATTTCTAGAGGTTGGGAAGTCCAAGATCAAGGTGCCAGCATGGTCATATTCTGATGAAAGCCCTCTTCTGGTTCATAACCAGTACCTTCTTGCTGTGTCCCCAAATGGTAGAAGGGGCTAGGGAGCTCTGTGGAGCCTTTTTTTATAAGGGTACTAATCCCATTCATGAGGGCTCTGCCCTTATGACTTAATCACCTCCCAAAAGCCTCACTTCCTAATACCATCACCTTGGGGATCAGAATCTCAGCATATAAACTTGAGGGGGGCACAAACATTAAGATCATAGCAAAGTGTTACAAGTAATGACATTAAATTAGTAATCAAAAAACTTTCCACAGGGGCTGACCAGGTGGTGTAGTGATTAAGGTCAGTGTGCTCCACTTCAGCCTCCTGGGGTTCATGGGTTTGGATACCAGGCATGGACCCACACCACTCATCAATGTCTGCTGTGGCAGTGACCCACATGCAAAAAATAGAAGAAGATTGGAGAGTGACATCAGCATCATGGTGGAGAGAGCTCTTAGACTCTCTCCTCTAAGATACAATGATAAGGACATTTATGTGCCAACAGAAGACATTCACACAACACAGAAGATGTCTGAGAGGCCAACACAGCCACACTTGTGAAGGTGGAGGTGCTGGACCTCTTGAAGGAAGTGGAAGGAGGTAAGGGGAATCTTCTCTCTCTCCAGAAGGCAGTGACCCTGGGACTGCATGCAGCTCTGAGAGGAAAGAGGGGAGGGGCAGCCCTCCACGGGAACATCATTGCTTTCCAAGATCCATCACAGCCCATGAGAAAGCCCCACACAGAGAGAACTAAGCTACTGCAGGGAGGTCTTCATCAAGCTATCACCCCAGGAGAGCAGAAAGTGAGGGTCAAGTGAGAATGCCCATGGGATCATGCAGGTGAAACAAAGCACCCTTTCACTGCCTCACATACCAGTTCAGCCAGTCAGCTAGAGTGCCACACAGATAGAAAAGCAGCCAGTCAATGGAGCAAGCCAGCCACACATCATGGTGGGCTCAGAATGCACAGCTCCTGACCCCCACCCAGTGGTGGCAGGCTGGAAGCTGTGACCAGATACTATAACTATGCAGAGGCACAAATACATGCTGTCAAGCAGTATGAAAAAATATATTAAATCTCCATCCCAGAAGGAAAATGACAAATACCCAGAAATCAATCCCGAAGGCACAGAAATTTATAATTTAAATGACAGAGAATTCAAAATAGATATCATTAAAAAAACTCAAAGAATCACAAGAAAATATAGATAGTTCAATGAAATCAGGAACTTCTTCACAAAAGAGATTGAAACTATAAAGAAGAACCAATCAGAAATGTTGGGGATGAAAAACACAATGCATGAGATAAAGAAAAATCTGGACTCCCTAAACAGTAGAGCTGATATTATGGAGGAACAAATCAGCAATCTTGAGGAGAGAAATATAGAAATGCTTCAGATGGAGGAGGAGAAAGAAATAAGACTAAAAAGAAATAAGGAAATTCTGTGAGAAATACCCAGCTCCACTAGGAAATGCAACATAAGGGTTATAGCTATTCAAGAGGGAGAAGACAAAGAGAATGGAGAATAAATTTGTTCAAAGAAATAATAGCTGAGAACTCCCCAAACCTAGGGAAGAAACTGGAAATACAAGTGAAAGAAGCCAATAGATCTCCTAACTCTATCAATGTGAAAAGATATTCTCCAAGGCATATAGAAGTAAAGCTGGCATGACAAAGAAAAAATATTAAGGGCAGCAAGGCAGAAAAAAATAACTTACAAAGGAACCCCCATCAGGCTTTCAGCTTACAGGCTATGAGAGAGTGGAATGAGATATTCAAAATTCTGAAAGACAAAAACTTTCAGCCAAGAATACTCTATCCAGTGAAAATATTCTTCAGATATGATGGAAAAATAAAAACTTTCCCAGATAAACAAATACCGTCTGACCCAGTGATCCTACCACTGGGTATTTATCCAAAGTACTCGAAATCAACAATTCAGAGAGACTTATGCACCCCTATGTTCATTGCAGCATTATTCACTATAACCAAGATGTAGAAGCAATCCAAGTGCTGATCGATTGATGCTTGGATAAAGAAGCTGTGGTGTGTATATATATACAATGAAATACTACTCAGCCATAAAAAAGACAAAATAGTCCCATTCCCAACAATATGGATGGACCCTGAGGGTATTACATTAAGAAAAACAAGTCAGACAGAGAAAGACAAATACCATATGATTTCACTCATATGTGGAAGATAAACATGCAGACAAAGAGAACAGTTTAGTGGTTACCAGGGGGTTGGGCTCAAGGGGTGAGGGAGCACACTTGCATGGTGACTGACAAATAATAACGTACATCTGCAATTTCACAGTTATAAATTACTATGACCCCAATAAAAAAAAACTTAGCATCTCTGTTGTTTCCTCTGAAAGTTTCAAATTGTAATTAGCTCCATAAAACATATATTCACAAAACAGATTTTAAAAAGTAAAAATAGAGGAAGCTGACACAGATGGTAGCTCAGGGCCAGTCTTCCTCAAGCAAAAAGAAGAGGATTGGCAACAGGTATTAGCTCAGGGCCCATCTTCCTCACAAAAATAAATAAATAAATAAAACTTCCCACAAAGGAAACCTCAGGACCAGATGGCTTTACTGGTGAATTCTACCAAACATTTGAAGAATTAAAACCAATTCTTCACAAACTCTTCCCAAATATAGAAGAGAATGGAACAATTCCCAATTAATTCTATGAGGCCATTATTACACTTATATAAAAACCGATGACATCACAAGAAAACTATAGGCCAATATCCCTTGTGAATACAGACACAAAAATTCCAAACAAAATACCAGCAAACTGAATCCAGCAACATATAAAAAGGAGTATACAACATGACCAAGTTGGATTTATCCCAGGAATTGACAGTTGGTTCAATGTATAAAAATCAACCAAACTAATAAATGATATTAGCATAACAAAGGATAAAAACCATATGATAATCTCAATAGATGCATAGAAAGCATTTGAAAAAAATGCTTCATGATTAAAAAAACCCACTCAAACTAGGACTGGAAGGAAACTTTCTCATCTTGATGGAGGGCATCTATGAAAAAAGACAGCTAATGTCATACTTAATGGTGAAAGATTGAAAGCTTTCCCTCTAAGATCAGAAAGAACACAAGGATGTCTGCTGTCTTCTCCACACTGTGCAGGAGGATATAAGCAGAGCAATTAGGGCAAGAGAAAGAAAGAAATGGAATCCAGATTGGAAAGGAAAAATAAAATTATCTCTATTTGCAAGTGACAGGATCTTGCATACTGAAAATCCTAGGGATTCACAAAAAACAATTAGAGATAATAAACAAGTCCAGCAAAGTTGCAGGATATGAGATAAATATGGAAAAATCAGTTGTATTTCTATACACTTGTAATGAACAATCTTAAAATGAAATTAAGAAAACTATTCCATTTACAATAGCATCAAGAAGAAAAAATACATAAGGATAAATTTAGCAAAACAATTATAAGACTTGTACACCGAAAAATAAAAAGCATTGTTGTAAACAATTTTAAAAGATCTAAATAAATGAAAAGATATCCTGTGGTCATGGGCTAGAAAACTTAATATTATTAATATGGCAATACTCCCCAAATTCACGTACAAATTCAATACAATCCCTATCAAAATCCTACCTGGCTTTTTTGCAGAAATTGTCAAGCTGATTCTTAATAAGCTGATTTAATAAGAATATACAAGGATCCCAGAAAAGCCAAAATCATCATGAAAATGAACAAAGTTGGAGAATTCACACTTCCTAATTTCCAAGCCTACTACAAAATATAAGTCCATTATTATTATTATTATTATCAGCAGCAACTTTACTATTGTTACAATATATAATGCACTTAATTTTTGCAATAACCCTGCAAAGTAGCAGGTAGTAACTGAAGCTCGAGTGTTATATCTCTTGCCAAATCTCACCAGGAATGGAAGTACTAGACAAACACAAAAAGATCATGTATTTTTGAGTGGGATGTCCTTGAGGTAGAAAATCAACCTATTTGTTATCATTAATTCACTTATCATTAATCTATGAATGTTCATTATCAGAAAATAAAATAATAACAAAAGAGGATTGAGTCTTACAAATCTAAAGATACAGAGAAAATCATACTGGAATTGGAGACTGATGGGATACACCTGGTCAGGCAACTGCAGGAAATCACTGCCAACAGCCCCCGTTCCCTGCAGTACCGAGGCAGATGATTCACAGGGGAGTCATGAGGCCACTGCAAACATTCACACCTGCCAAGACACATGAATCTGTAACTGCTTCTTGGAGGAAAAAAAGTAATTTCTCCCTCCCAAATCTTACTTGCAGCATATCATTAACAGTGCCCAAAAAGTTGTAGAGAATCATCATTTGCCAAGGATCCTGGGCCATTTAGTTATTAAGATTCTAGCACCAGCAGTACATGGAAGAGCAGAGGAGGAGATGAGAATGATTGTATATCAAATGCTTATTGGAGAATCTACCTGTCAGGAGCCTATCTATGTTCTTTGTGACAGAAATTTCCTGGACGATGATTTTTGTGTTAATTTTTTTCTATGGATCTATTCAAAATAGTATATTGCTCTAGAGATTTTTAAGACAGAATCTTTCCAAGTTTTTTGACTTTGTAGATAAATTAATTCCAAAATTTAAAAAAATGCAAAAGACCACAAATAGCCATGACAATCTAGAGGAATAACACAACTCAAGAACTTACACTATCAGAAATAAACACTTACTATAAAACAATAGTAATTAAGACAGTGATATAGTGACACAAGTATAGAAAAATAGGCCAATGGAACAGAAAAGAGACTGAAGGAATAGACCCAACCATATATGATCACCTGATTTAATACAAAGGAGCCACTGCAATTCAGGGAGACAGGACGGGTTGGATTGGATAGAAAAGATGATTCTTGGATCCTTGGTCGCATCAGCCACAAATTTTTGATGGATCTTTGATAAAAAATTAAAGATAATTATGCTTGTAGACATAGCATAGGGAGATATTCTTATGATCTCAGGGTAGGCATAGATTTCTTAAACAGGACACAAATAATCTAAGAATAAAAGAATTGCTCTTTTCAGTTTGAGGATGTTCCATTTTATTTTTAGTTTGTTGAATTTATTTGTCAAGAAGGAATGTTGGAATTAGTCAAGTGCTTTTTCCGCATCAATTAAAATGATCATGTTTTTTTCTTTATTCTGTTAATGTGGTGTATTACATTGACTGATTTTCATATGTTGAACCACCCTTGCACCTCTGGGATAAATCTCACTTGGTCATGGTGTATAATCATTATAATATGCTGTTGAATTCACGTTGCTAGTGTTTGTTGAGGATTTTTGCGCCTATACTCATAGGGATATAGGTCTGTAGTTTCCTTTAGTATGATGTCTTTGTTGGGCTTTGGTATCAAAGTAATGCTGACCTGAAGGAATAAATTAGGAAATCTGCCCTTTTCTTCTATACTTTTTCAAAATTTGAGAAGAATTTGTGTTCATTATTCTTAATTGTTTGGGAGAACTCGCAGTCATCTGGTCATGGGTTTTTCTTTATTGGGAGGTTTATGATTACTGGCTCAATGTATTTACTTGCTATTGGTTTCTTCAAATTTTCTACTTGAGTAAGTTTTGGTAGTTTGTCTGCTTCTAGGAATTTGTTCATTTCATCTAGGTTATCTAATTTGTTGGTGTACACTTGTCCATAGTATTCTCTTACAACGTTTTTTATTTCTGTAAGGTTGGAAGTAAGTAATTTCATTTCTGATTTTAGTAATTTGAGTCTTCTCTTTTGCTCAGTACAGCTAACGGTTTGTAAATTTGTTGATCTGTTCAAAGAACCAACTTTTGGTTTTGTTGATTCTATGTTTTTTCATTATCTTTTTTAAAAATCTATTTATCACCACACTAATTTTTGTTATTTCCATCCTTCTGCTAGCTTTCAATTTAGTTTGCTCTTTTCCCCTGTTCCTCAAGGGTAAAGTTAGGTTATTGATTTGATATCTTTCTTCTTTGTTAATATAGATTTTTACAGCTATAAATTTCTGTTTGAGTGCTACCTTGCTGCATCCCATAAGTTTTGATAGTTTGTATTTTCATTTTAACCCATTTCCAAGTGTTTTCTAATTTCCCTTGTGATGTACTCATTGACCTATTGCTTGTTTAATAGTGTGTTGTTTCGTTTCCACATATATATGAATTTTCTAGTTTTACTTGTTTTTGGCTTTTAGTTTCATTGTATTGTCATCACGGAAGATATCTTGTATGATTTTATTCTTTTTAAAACTTATTTTTATTATATATATAATTATATACATATAAATATACATATAAATTTATTATTAAATTTATTGAAACTTGTCTTGTGGCCCAACTTACGTTGTATCCTGGAGAATGTTCCACGTGCACTTGAGAAAAATACATATTCTGCTACTGTTGGGTGGAATGTTCTGTATATGTCTGTTAGTTCTAGTTGGCTTATGGTGTTTTGCAAGTCCTCTATTTCCTCATTGATTTTCTGTCTTTTGATGGTTGTTCTATCCATTATTGACAGTAGAGTATTGAAGTATGGAACTATTATTGTAGAACTGTCTATTTCTCCTTCTGTTCTCTCCATTTTTGCTTCATATGCTTTGTGGCTGTCTTGTTAGTTGTGTATATGTTCATAATTGTTATAGTTTCTTGATGAATTCACCCTTTTATCAATATATAATGTCCTTCTTTGCATCTTGCAACACTTTTTGACTTAAAGGCTGTTTCGTCTGATATTCGTATAACTATCTCAGCTCTCTTTTGGTTACTGTTTAAATGGAGTATTCTTTCCGTAATTTCATTTTCAACCTATCAATGTCTTTTGATTAAAATGAGTCTCTTGTAGGCAGCATATAGTTTGATCATATTTTTTCATCCATTCTTCCAATCTATGCCTTTTGATTGGAGAGTTTAATCTGTTTATATTTAAAGCTATTACTGATAAGGAAAGACTTACTTCAGCCATTTTGCTATTTTTTTCTGTATATCTTATATCTTTTCCTTCCTGATTACTGCCCTCTTTTGTGTTTATTTTTTTATTGTGTACTTTTTGATTCCCTTCTCACTTTCTTTTTTGTATATTTTTGAGTTATTTTATTAGTGGTTACCCTGGAGACTACAAGCAACATCTTGAACTTATAACAATTTAGTTTGAATTAATAATAATTTAGCTTCAATAGTATACAAAACTCTGCTCTTATACTTTTTTACAGTTCTGTCCCTCTCTCTTTATGTTGTTATTGTCATAACTTACATCTTTACACAAAGTATATTCATTGATTTATCATTATTTTATGAACTTGTCTTTTAAACCATATAGAAAAAAAACAGATGTTACAAGTCAATAATACAATAGTACTAAATTTTGTATTTACTTATTTAATTACCTTTACAGTGTTCTTTATTTCTTTGTGTGGCTGTCTAGTCTCCTTACATTTCAGCCTGAAGGACTCCTTTAGCATTTCTTGTAGGTCAGGTCTACTAGTGACCAATTCTTCAGCTTTTGTTTGTTTGGGAATGTCTTAATTTCTCCTTCCTTTTTGATGGATAGTTTTACCAGATATGGAATTCTTAGGTGGCTTTTTATTTCTTTTAACATTTTAAACATTCCTTTTAGCCTCCATGGTTTCTGATGAGAAATTAGCTATTAATCCAGGGTTCTGGAAAAAACTGTAATGTAGGAGAACCCAGCTTCCTGGCCCCAAAAAGATCAATGATTGGACAGCTATCCATGAACAAAAACAGTCCTGGGAGAACTTTAGAAACCACCTAAGAATGTTAGCAGCAGCGAAACAAAAAAACCCTGAGAACAATTGCACAAGAAGAGAAGGAATACAGCTTCATTCCATCTGCATCACCCCATCTCCCAAGCCACCTATAAAGAGTTCTCTCTGGGAAAGGAAGAGTGGGGTGAGCAGTTTCTCCAGCCTCTTGGGGCACTATGGGAAGGTCCCACTTAAGTTTCATTCCACCTAGACCAGCAAAGTTGAGGTGTATACACCCAGCTAGGAACAAGGAAAAAAAGCAGAGGCTATTATTAGCAGATACACAGCAGGAGCAATCATGGTTCACAGAAACCTGCTCTGAAAATAAACTCAGCAGACTTCACCACTGATAAAGCCAACAGCCAGCACACTTCCTGCAGATTATCTGTAGATTTCATCAGCTTTCAGCTCACAGGTATTTGCATTTGCTGACACCACCTGACTAAGTCCCTCCCTGCTCTCTTTTCCCTCCCACTCCTGCCAGAGCCCAGGAACCATAACAACAGTCTCCGCAGCTGTGCAAGCGTAAGGCACCAGCCACCTGAGTCCCTCCCTGCCCACCAGAGCCTAGGAGCCACACCCATAGCCATATTAGGCCTCTGAAGCTGTATAAGCACAAGATGCCAGCTTAGGTACCCTCCACTGACTCTCACTACCACGCCTATGCTTGAGACTAACCCCTCCAGCTGCACAGCTGCACGCAACTAGCCTGATGCTGGTTGGCAACAACAGCCACTGGCTGGCGACGCTGCACAAACCCATAGCTACCCCTAAAGCTGTGCACCTGCGTGACCCCAGCCTGACCTCCATCATCAGCCTCCATTGAAGCATGAATGCTCGGGGGGAAAGTGTGCAGCCACAGGCATCTGCAGCTGAACTCTGCAGCCAAGTGTGTACACACCACCAGCCTTGATCAATGCTATTGCTTGTCCTAGTCTCTAGCTGCTAGACCTGGAGGTGCCACTAAGGACCCTAACAGCCCTTGTATCCACTGGACACATAAGGACCACCCCACCCCGGTGCTCACAAGGACCACATAGTTGTCAATGCTGTGGACCCCAGTGGCCTGAGCTGAAGAGACATCATGCCCCTCCAGACCCAGTGTCACCACACTCCTCCATACTTGGTGCCCTGGACACTAGATCCAGGGTTACAGGATGATACAGCATGCCTCCATCTGTAGGTGAAAGGCTTCCCTTTCTGAAATGAGTCCATAAGGTCTAGAAGAGGTGGTCACTTCTTCAAATATGCAGACACCTACACAAGGCTACAGGGATCACAAATAATCAGGGGAATATGTCTCTACCAAAGGAATACAATAAACCTCCAATAACTGGCCCCAAAGAAATGGAGCTCAAGGAAATGCTTGACAAAGAATTCAAAATAATTATTCTGCAGATGCTCAGAGAGCTAAGAGAACAGATAAACAATTTAACAATATCATGAAAACAGTACAGGAACAAAATGAGAAGTTCAATAAAGAGATAGAAAACATAAGAAACAAACAGAAGTTTTGGAGCTAAAGAATACAATAGAGAACTTCAACAGCACACTTGAACAAACAGAAGAGAGAATCAGCGAGCTAGAAGGCAAATCAATTGAAATTATCCAGTCAGAGGAGAAAAAAGAAAAAGGAATGAAGAAAGCCTACGGGAATTATGAAACATCATCAAAAGAAATAAGGTACACATAATTGGAGTCCCAGAAGAAGAAGAGAAAGGGATAGAAAGCTTATTTAAAGAAATAATGGCTGAGAATTTCCCAAACCTAGGAAGAGATTTGGATATCCAAGTTCATGAAACTAATAGGTCGCCTCAAAGTTTCAATCCAAAATGATCTTCTCCAAGACACATAATACTAAAATTGTCTACAACCAAAGACAAAGAGAAAATTAAAAGCAGCAAGAGAAAAAAAATTTATTTCCTAAAAGGGAACCCCCATAAGGCTATCAGCAGATTTCTCAGCAGTGAACTTGCAGGTCAGGAGAAAGTGGGATGATATATTCAGAATGTTAAAAGAAACTGCCCACCAAGAATACTTTAACCAGCAAAGTTGTTCTTCAGAAATAAAGGAGAGATAAAGAATTTCCCAGATAAACAAAAAGTGAGAGAATTCGTCATCACTAAAGCTGCTTTACAAGAAATGCTGAAGGGAGTTCTTCAAACTGAAACAAAAGAATATTAATTACTAACATGAAAATATACAACACATTGGTCAAGGTAAGCATATAGTCAGATTCAGAATAGCCTAATATTGTAATATGGTGATGTGTTAACTAGTTAATTCTAGTATAAAGGTTAAAAATCAAAAGTATTAAACATAGTACAGCTTCAACAATTTGTTAATGGGTACACAATATAAAAAGATGAAAAAGGTGACATCAAAAACAAAAGGGGAGGGGAGTAAAAGGATATAGTTTTTGTATGCATTTAAAGTTAAATTGTTATCAGCATAAAATAGACTGTATACACACACACACACACACACACACACACACACATGAAGATTTAAGCCTCTTGGTAACTGCAAAGCAAAAACCTACTGTAGGTACAAAAAAATTAAAGAGAGGGGAATCAAAGAATACCACTATGAAAAATCATCAATCCACAAAAGTAGGCAGCAAGAAAGGAAGAAAAGAACAAACAAACTACAAAACAGCTAGAAAGCAAATAATAAAATGGCATTAGTAAGTCCTTACTTATCAATAATTAAACATAAATGGATTGAATTCTCCAATGAAATGGCACTGTGGCTGTATGCATAAAAAATAAGAGCCAACTATATGCTGCCTATAGAGTCTCATTTCAGCTTTAAGGACACACATAGGCCCAAAGAGAAGGGATGGAAAAAGATATTCCATGCAAGTGGAAACCAAAAGAGAGCAGAGCAGGGGTAGCTCTCAGACAAAATAGACTTTAAGCAAAAAATTGTAACAAGGAACAAAGATGGTAATTACACAATGATAAGGACGTCAATTCATTAAGAAGATATAACCACCATAAATATATATGCACCTAAATATATTAAGCAAATACTAACAGATCTGAAGAGAGAAGTAGAAACAATACGATAATAGCAGGGGACATCTATACCCCATTTTCAATAATGCATGTATCATCCAAACAGAAAATCAATAAGAAAACATTAGATCTGAACCACAATTTAGAATACATGGAACTAACAGACATATACAAACCATTCCATCCAACAATAGCAGACTATTCTTCTGAAACGCACACAGAACATTCTCCAAGATGGCTTATATGATAGGTCACAAAACAAGTCTTAGCAAATATAAGAAGATTGAAATCATAGCAAGCATCTTTTCTTCATACCACAATGGTATGAAATTAGAAATAAATAACAGGAGGAACAATGAAAATTAAAAGATATTTGGAGATTAAACAATATTCTCCTGAACAACCAATGGGTCGGAGAAGAAATGAAGAGAGATCAAAAAATATCTTTAAACAAACTAAAATTGAAGCACGACATATCAAAAACCTATGGTATGTTGCAAAAGCAGTTCTGAAAGGGAAATGTATATGATAAATGCCTACATTGAGAAACAATAAAACTCAGTTAAACAACCTCATATTACACCTCAACGAACTAGTGAAAGAAGAACCAAGCCCAAATTAGCAGAAGGAAGGAAATAAAAATGATCAGAGCAGAAATAAGTGAAATAGAGACAAGAAAAACAATAGGAAAGATCAATAAAACTAACAGCTGGTTTTTTGGAGAGGAAAACAAAATTGACAAATATTTAGCCAGATTAAATATAAAAAGAGAGAGAGAACTCAAATAAATTAAATGAAAAGTGAAAGAAGAAACAATACAACTGACACCACAGAAATATAAAGAATCATGAGAGACTACTATGAAGAATTATAGACCAACAGACTAGATAACCTAGAGAAATGGATAAATTCCTAGAAATATACAATTGACCAAGATTGAATCACAAAGAAATAGAAAATCCGAACAGACCGATAATAAATAAGGAAGTTAATACAGTAATTAAAAATCTCCCTTGGGCCGGCCCAGTGGCATAGTAGTTAAGTTCATGCACTCCACTTCAGTGGCCCAGGGTTCACTGGTTTGGATCCCGGGCACAGACTTATGCACTGCTTATCAAGCCATGCTGTGGCAGGTGTCCCACATATAAAATAGAGGAAGATGGGCACAGATGTTAGGTCAGGGCCAATCTTCCTTAAAAAGAAAAAAATCTCCCAACACAGAAAAGCCCATGACCAGATGGTTTCACTGGTGAATTTTACCAAAAATTTAAAGAAGACTTAACATGAATTCTTCTAAAACTCTTCCAAAAAATTGAAGAGGAGGAAACACTCCCAAACTGATTTTATGAGGCCAGCTTTACTCTGATACCAAAGCCAGATAAGGACACTACAAGAAAAGAAAACTATAGACCAAATCCTTGATGAATATACATGCAAAAATTCTCAAGAAAATATTGACAAATTGAACTCAACGGGACATTAAATGAATTATTCACCATGGTTAAATGGGATTTATCCCTGGACTGCAAGGATGGTTTAACATATGCAGAATGAAAGATGAAAATCATATAATCATCTCAATAGATAAAGAAAATGGCATTTCACAAAATTCAACATCCTTTCATGATAAAAATGCTCAACAAATTTGGTATAGAAAGAATGTACCTCAACAAAATAAAGGCCACATATGGCAAACCCACAGCTAACATCATACTCAATGAGGAAAGGTTAAAAGCATTTCTTCTAAGATCAGGGACAACACAATGATGCCCACTCTCACCATTCTGGTTTAACGTATTATTGGAAGTTCTAGCCAGATCAATAAGGCAAGAAAAAGAAATAAAAGGCATTCAAATAGGAAAAGAAGTAAAACTGTCTTTGGTTGCAGATGATAGGATCTT
This sequence comes from Equus przewalskii, assembly GCF_037783145.1. Taxonomy (NCBI): domain Eukaryota; kingdom Metazoa; phylum Chordata; class Mammalia; order Perissodactyla; family Equidae; genus Equus; species Equus przewalskii. Next base: position 42,402,450 of record NC_091863.1, on the reverse strand, counting down.
ATATAGAGAAAATCCTAAAGCTTCCACACAAAAAAAAAACAACTAGAACTAATCAGCAAATTCAGTGAAGTTGTAGGATATAAAATCATCATACAGAAAAGTTGCGTTTCTTTACACTAACAACAAAACATCTGAAAAGGAATAAAGAAGACAATCCCATTCACAAACAATCAACACAATTAAAAGGCAATCTATGGAATGAGAGAAAATATCTGCAAATCATATATTTCATAAGGGGTTAATATCAAAAATATATAAAGAACTCATATAACTCAATAGCAAAAATTCCAAACAATATGATTAAAAACTGGCAGAGGAACTGAACAGACAATTTTCCAAAGAAGACACAAATCACTCAGGTACATGAAAAGGTGCTCGACATCCCTAATCATCAGGGAAATGCAAATCAAAACCAAACTGCAGTATCACCACACACCTGCTAGAATGGCTAATATAAAACAGACAAGTGATAAGTGTAGCTGAGGGTCTGGACAAAAGGCAATCCATGTGTACTGTTCATGAGAATGTAAACTGAAAAAATAGAACTACCATATAATCCAGAAATCCCATTTCTGGTTATATATATATATGAACAGGATCTCAGAAATATCTACACCCCCATGTTCATTGCAGCATTATTAATAATAGCCAATATAGAAACGACTTAATGTCCTTTGATAGATGAATGGATAAAGGTGATGTGGTAAATATATATATGAAAAATACTCAGTCATAAGAAAGAAGGAAATCCTGCTGTTGGTGACAACTTGGATGAATCCTGAGGGCATTATGCTAACTGAAATAAATCAAAGAAAGACAAATACTGTATGATATCATATATATGTATATATATATATATATCTCCACATTTCTTTATCAGTTCATCTATCAACAGACATTTAGATTGATTACATATCTTGGCTATTATGAATAATGCTGCAATTAACATGAGAGTGCAAATAGATCTTTGAGAGAATGATTTTATTTCCTTTGGATATATATTGATAAGCACATGGTATTTCTATTTTTAAAATTTGAGGAACCTCCATACTGCTTTCCATAATGCCTGTACCATTTAAATTGTCATCAACAGCATATAAGGGTTCACTTTTCTCAACCTCCTTACCAACACGGTAGGTATCATTTACTGTTTTGGTAATAGTCATTCCAACAGGTGTGAGATGCTATCTCATGTGGTTTTGATTTGCATTTCCCTGATGATTAGTGATGTTCAGCACATCTTCAGATATTTCTTGGCCACTTGTATGTCTTCCTTGGAAAAAATGTCTATTCAGATCCTTTGCCCATTTTTCAATTATGTTATTTGTTTGCTTGCTATTGAGTTGTGTGAGTTCTTTATATTTTTTGGCTATTAACCCCTTATCAGATTTATGGTTTGCAAATATTTTCTTCCATTCCAGAGGTTATATTTTCATTTTGTTGACTGCTTCCTTTGCCGTGCAAAAGATTTTTAGTTTACGTTGTTGCATTTATTTACTTTGGCTTCTGCAACCTGTGCTTTTGCTGTCAGAACCAAAAAATCAAGACCAGGATCAAGGAGCTTTGCCCTATGTTTTCTTCTAGTACTTTTACAGTTTCAGGTATTACACTGAAGTCTTTAATCCACTTTGAGTTGATTTTTGGATATGGTGTGACTTAAAGGTCCAATTTCATTCTTTTGTATGTGGATATCTATTTTCCTCAAAACCACTTATTGAAGAGACTATCCTTTGCCTATTAGGTATTCTTGGTGCCATTGGGAAAAATTGGTTGACTCTATGTGAATGAGTTTATTTCTTGGCTCTCTATTCTGTTCTTTGGTCTATGTGTTTGTTTTAAGGCCAGTACTCTACTGATTTGATTACTATAATTTTGTAATATAATTGGAAATCAGGAAGTGTGCTGCATCCAGCTTTGTTCTTTGCTTTTAAATTGTTCTTCTTCCTCAAGATTGCCTTGGCTATTTGGAGTCTTCTCTGGTTCTATATGAATTTTAGGATTGGGTTTCACATTTTTGTGAAAAATGTCATTGGAATGTTAATAGGGATTGCATTGAATGTGTAGATGGATTTGGGTAGTATGGACACCTTAATGTTAATTCTTCCAGTCCATGAACACAGGATATCTTTCCACTTATTGTGTCTAATCTCTTTCAACAATGTTATATAGTTTTCACTGTACAGATTATTCACATCCTTGGTTAAATTCATTCCTAAGTATTTTATTCTTTTGATGTATTTTAAATTTCTTTCTGATAGCTTGCTGTTATTGTATAGAAACACAACTGATTACTATATGTTGATTTCACACTTGTATTCAAAATACTATTGGAAGTCCTAGCCAGATAAATTAGGCAAGAAAAAGAAATAAAATATATCCAAATTGGAAATGATGAAGTAAAACAGTCTCTATTTGAAGATGACATGATCTTATATATAGAAAACCCTAAGGACACTGCAAAAAAAGCTGTTAGAATTACTAAATGAACTAGTAAAATTTCAGTATACCAAATCAGCATACAGTAGCTGCTAGGGAATGGTGCTCGGTTGTTTGGTTAAACACCAGTCTAGATGTTGCTGTGAAGATTTTTTTAATTGAGGTAATATTGGTTAATAACATTATATAGAACTCAGGTGTATGTCATTATAATTTGACTTCTGCATAGACTATGTCGTGTTCACCACTGAAAGTCTACTTTCCATCTGTCATCACACAAATGTCCTCTTTTACTCCTGTCACCCTCCCCCCATGTCTCCATCAACTCTGGTAACTAGTAATCTGTTTTTTGTATCTATGAGTTTGTTTGCTTTTTATATTCCACACACGAGTGAATTCATATGGTATTTGTCTATGTCTGACTTATTTTGCATAGCATAATAAGGACCTTACACTCAAGGTCCATACATTTTGTCTCAAATGGTAAGATTTTATCTTTTATTATGGCTGAGTGGTATTCCATTGTATATATATCCTGCATCTTCTTTATCCATTCATCTGTTGATGGGCACTTGGGTTGTTTCCATGTCTTGGCTATTGTAAATAATGCTGCAATGAACATTGGGACACATATATCTTTTTGAATTAGTGTTTTCATGTTACTTATATAAATACCCAGAAGGGGAATAGCTGGATCATATGTTAGTTCTATTCTTAATTTTTTGAGGAATCTGTGTACTGTTCCTCAGTAACTTCATGAATAGTGACTGCACAAATTTACATTCGAACCATCAGTGTACGAGGATTCCCTTTTCTCAACATCCTCTCCATACTTGTTATATTTTCCTTTTAATAGCCATTCAGACAGGCTTGAGACGCTATCTCATTGTTTTGATTTGCATTTCCCTAATAATTAGTGATGTTGAACATCTTTTCATATGCCTGTTGGTCATCTTTATATCTTCCTTGGAAAAATGTCTGTTGAGATCCTCTGCCCATTTTTTAAAGATTTTATTTTTTCCTTTTTCTCCCCAAAGCCCCCTGGTACATAGTTGTATATTGTTCGTTGTGGGTCCTTCTAGTTGTGGCATGTGGGATGCTGCCTCAGCGTGGTCTGATGAGCAGTGCCATGTCCGCGCCCAGGATTTGAACCAACGAAACACTGGGCCACCTGCAGCGGAGCGCGCGAACTTAACCACTCGGCCACGGGGCCAGCCCCCCTCTGCTCATTTTTTAATTGGGTCTTTTTTGTTGTTGTTGTCATCTTGTATGAGTTTTTTAATATATTTTGTATATTAACTCCTTTTTGGATTTCTGATTTTCAAATATCTTCTCCCAATTGGTAGCTTATTTTTTCATTTTGTTGATGGTTTCCTTTGCCACGCAGAAACTTTTTAGTTTGCTGTAGTCCCATTGGTTTATTTTTCTTTTGTTCCCCCTGCCTGAGGAGACATATTCAAAAAGATACTGCTAAGACTGGTGTCAAAAAGTGTACCGCCTATGTTTTCTTCTAGAATTTTTATGGTTTCAGGTCTTACATTCAAGTGTTTAATCCATTTTGAGTTAACTTTTATGTTTGGTGGAGGATATTGGTCTACATTCTTTCTTTTGCATGTGGCTGTTCAATTTTCCCAACACCATTTATTGAAGAGGCTTTCCTTTCTCCATTGTATGCTCTTGGCTTCTTTGTCAAAAATTAACTGTCCGTATATGTCTGAGTTTATTTCTGTGTTCTCAGTTCTGTTCCATTGATCTGTGTGTCTGTTTTTCTACCAATACCATGCTGTTTTGATTACTATAGCTTCACAGTATACTTTGAAATCAGAGAGTGATACCTCCAGGTTTGTTCTTTTTTCTCACGATTTCTTTGGCATCTCTTGTTGCTCCGTATAAGTTTTACAATTCTTACTTCTATTTCCATAAAAAAAAGGTCATTGGGATTTTGATAGGGATTGCAGTGAATCTATGGATTGCATTAGGTAATACAGACAATTTAACTCTGTTCATTCTTCCAATCCATGAGAATGGAATATCTTTCCATTTCTTTATTTCTTCTTCAGTTTCTTTCAACAATGTCTTATAGTTCAGTGTACAGGTCTTTCACCTCCTTGGTTAAGTTTATTCCTAGGTATTTTATTCTTTTTGTTGTGATTGTAAAGTGGATTGTATTCTTGATTTCTCTTTTTGAAAGTTCGTTGTTAAGGTGAGAAATACAACAGATTTTTGTATGTTGATTTTGTACCCTGCACCTTTACTGTATTTGTTTATTATTTCTAATAGATATTTGGTGGATTCTTTAGAGTTTTTTATATATAGCATCATGTCAGGGCCGGCCCCATGGTGCAGCAGTTAAGTGCGTACATTCCGCTTCAGTGGCCTGGGATTCACCAGTTAGGATCCCGGGTGTGGACATGGCACTGCTTGCTACCCCATGCTGTGGTAGACATCCCACATATAAAGTAGAGGAAATGGGCATGGATGTTAGCTCAGGGCCAGTCTTCCTCAATGAAAAAAGAGAGGAGGATTGGCAGCAGTTAGCTCAGGTCTAATCTTCCTCAAAAAAAAAAAAATCATGTCATCTGCAAAAAGTGACAGTTTTACTTCTTCCTTTCCAATTTGGATACGTTTTATTTCTTTTTCTTGCCTATTTGCTCTGGCTTAGACTTTCAATGCTATGTTGAATGAGACTGGGGAGAGTGGGCATCTTTGTCTTGTTCCTGTTCTTAGAGGGATAACTTTCAGTTTTTCAGCATTGAGTATGATGTTAGCTGTGGGTTTGTTGTATATGACCTTTATTACATTGAGGTACTTTCCTTCTATACTCATTTTATTGAGTTTTTATCACAGATGGATGCTGAATCTTGTCAAATGCTTTCTCTGTATCTATGGAGATGATCATGTGATTTTTATTCTTGATTTTGTTAACGTGGTGTTATCACATTGATTGGTTTTGCATATTGAACCATCCTGTCATCCCTAGAATAAATCTCACTTGATCATGGTGTATGATGTTTTTAATGTATTGGTGTATTCATTTTGCTAATATTTTGTTAAGGATTTTTGCATCTAGGTTCAACAGCAATATCAGTCTGTAATTTTCTTTTTGTTGTGTTGTACTTGTCTGGTTTTTGTATCCGGGTAAAGTTTGCCTCATAAAATGAGTTAGGAAATATCCCCTCCTCTTCAATTTTTTGGAAGAGTTTGAGAAGGATAGGTATTAAATCTTCTTTGCATGTTTGGTAGAATGCACTGGAGAAGCTGTATGGTCCAGGACTTGTTTGGGGAGGTTTTCTATTACTGTTTCAGTCTCCTTCCTAGTGATTGGTCTATTCAGGTTCTCCATTTCTTCTTGATTCAGTTTGGGGAGGTTGTATGATTCTAAGAATTTATCCATTTCTTCAAGGTTATCCAATTTGTTGGCATATAGCTTTTCATAGTTTGCTCTTCTAAGCCTTTGTATTTCTATGGTTTCCATTGTAATTTCTCGTCTTTTCTTTCTGATTTTATTTATTTGAGCCTTCTCTTTTCTTTTTTCTTAATGAGTCTAGCTAAAGGTTTGTCAATTTTGTTTATCTTTTCAAAGAACAAGCTCTTAGTTTCACTAATGTGTTCTATTGTCTTTTTACTCTCTTTCATTTATTTCTTATCTGACTTTTTTAATTTCCTTCCTTCTACTGACTTTGGTCTTTGTTTATTCTTCTTTTTCCAGTTCCTTTAGATGTAATCTTAGGTTGTTTGTGGTTTTTCTTGTTTTTTGAGGTAGGCCTTTATTGTTATAAACTTCCCTGATAGTACTGTGATCATTGCATCCCATAAATTTTGGTATGTCGTGTTTTCATTTGTCTCCAGGTATTTTTTTGATTTCTCCTTTGATTTCTTCATTGATCCAATAGTTGTTCAGTAGCATGTTGTTTAGTCTCCACATATTTGTGACTTTTCCAGCTTACTTCTTGTGGTTGATTCCTAGTTTCATACAGTTGTGTTCAGAAAATATGCATAATACATTTTCAATTTTATTAAATTTCTTTAGACTTGTTTTATTTCTCAACGTGTGTTCTACCCTTGAGAATGTTCCTTGTGCACTTGAGAAGAGTGTGTATTCCACTGCTTTTGGATGGAATGGTCTGTACATATATCTATTAAGTTCGTCTGGTCTAATGTTTCATTTAAGGGCAATGTTTCCTTGTTGACTTTCTGTCAGGATGATCCATCATTGACATAAGTGGTGTATTAAAGTCCCCTACTATTATGTGTTGCTGTCAATTTCTCCCTGTAGGTCTGTTCATAATAGCTTTATATATTTAGGTGCTCCTATCTTAGGTGTATGTATATTAATAAGTGTTATGTCTTCTTGATGATTTTTTCCCTTTATCATTAGATAATGTCCATATTTGGCTCTTATCGTTTTTTGGCTTGAAGTCTATTTTCTCTGATGTAAGTATTGTCACACCTGCTTTCTTTTGGTTGCCATGTGCTTGAAGTATCATCCTCCATCCATTCACTTTGAGCCTGTTTGTCTTTAGAGCTAAGATGGGTCTTCTGGAGGCAGCATATTGTTGGGTTTTGTTTTTTAATCCATCTTGCCACTCTGTGCCCTTTGATTGGTAAATTCAATCCATTTACATTTAGGGTGATTGTTAATATATGGAGTTAATACTGCAATTTTATCTTTTGTTTTCTGGTTGTTGTATATTTCCATTGTGTATTTTTCTTTGTATTTCTGTCTGCCATTTCAGTTTGGTAGTTTTCCACAATTTTTTTCAGTTTCATATTTTTTATGTTTTGTGTCTTTGCTCTGAATTTTGTTTTGTGGTTACCATGAGGTTTGTTTAAAAACTATCATAGATAAGATAGCCCTTTTTTCTGCTGATAGCATCTTATCTCCATTTGTCTGCACAAGTTCCATCCTTTTCCTCGTCCCCTTCTATGTTATTGTTGTCACAAATTATCCCATTTTATGTTGTAAGTTCATTACCAAATTGAAGTGGTTATAGTTATTTTTAATGTTTCTTTTCCTTTTAACCTTTTTGTTATAGTTAAATGTTTGCAAACCTAATCTGATATAGAGTTGCAAATTTCTGATTCTATTTATCACCTTGATCAAAGTTTTGTATACTTTTTCCTTTTTCTTTCAGGTAGAAGAGCTTCTTTCAACATTTCTTCTAAGGCAGGTCTAGTGGCAATGAACTCCCTCACCTTTTGTTTGAGAAAGCTTTTTTCTCCTTCATATCTGAAAGGTAACTTTGCTGGAGTATTCTTAGATGACAGTTTTTGTCTTTCAATATTTTGAATATATCATTCTGCTCTCTCTTAGCCTGTAGAGTTTCTGCTGAGAAATCTATAGCATAATAGGTATTACCTTGTAGGTTACTGTATTTTTTCTCCCTGACAGCCTTTAATTTTCTTTCTTTGTCATTGACTTTTGACAGTTTCATTATCATGTGTCTAGGAGAAATTCTTTTTGCATTGAGATAATCAGGTGTTCTATTAGCTTCATGAATTTGTATATCCAGTTCCTTTTCCAAGTTTGGGAAGTTCTCAGCTATTATTTCTTTAAATAAGCTCTCTGCTCCCTTCTCTATCTTTTCTCCTTTTGGGATACCCATTATCCTTATGTTGCCCTTTCTAATGGAGTCAAGTAATTCTCATAGAATTTCAAGATTTTTTTTAGGGCTGGCTCCATGGCCAAGTGGTTAAGTTCGCGAGCTCCACTGCAGCGGCCCAGGGTTCAGATCCTAGGCACGGACATGGCACTGCTCGTCAGGCCACGTTGAGGCGGCGTCCCACATCCCTCAACTAGAAAGACCTGCAACTAAGATATACAACTATGAACCAGGGCGGGGGGGGGGGGGCGGGGGGGGTTGGGAAATAAAGCAGAAAAAAAAAGATTGGCAATAGGTGTTAGCCCAGGTGCCAATCCTTAAAAAAAAAAAAAGTTTTTTTTTTTTAAATCTTAGTTCTCTCTCTTATTCTACCTGTATTTTTTTCTAGGTTTCAATCTTGGACCTCACTAACTCTGTTTTACATTTGGTCTGCATTTTTTCAATGCTTTGTAATGCATTCTTCATCTTATTTATCGAGTTTTCAGCTCCATAATTTCTACTTTCTTTTAGAGTTTTAATTTCTTTGGTAGAGCATTCCTTTTCTTCATTAACTTATTCCTGAGCTCATTGAACTGCCTTTCTGAGTTTTCTTATAGCTCATTGAGTTTCTTCATGACAGCTATTTTGAGTTCTTTATCAGTTAAATCACAGTCTTTGATGACTTTATGTTTGGTTTCTAGAGAATTGTCATTTTTTGTGTGTGATGCCATGTTGCCATGGCTTTTTGTGGTGCCTGATGAGTTATTTCTCTCTGGCACATTTATCATAGCAAACACTTTTCTTATTTTGGTATAGCTTTGTTAATTTTTATTCTAACTGTACAACTGATAGAAGATTAGAGGCCTTTCTTTTGTTTTTCAGCAGGTGGCATTATGCAACCATTTTTTGGTTTCTCTTACCTAAGATGCCTTTGGCTATATTTCAGGGTTGGCACTTTACACCCTCCACCATCTTTTTATGAGTGTCGCTGGTAATCTCATTGCCATGGCCTACACCCCTGGGGGTCAACGATGCCTTACTGTTGCCAATGTTGCTGTAGTCACTGGCTTCACTGCTGGGTATATTGGAATGGCTGAAGCCTCTGCCATGTCTGGGATTACCTGGATCAGAAGCTCTGTCACTGTGGTGGGGAGAAGCGAAAAGTTGGGGAGACCCAGGTTCATGGGGAACTGCTTCCTTGTTGCCCATTTCCCTGTGGCTGCACGTACCACTATGGTTGGGAGGACAGAGTCATGTGTGCACCTCCATTACAACTACCAGGCTGCAAGCTGTGGCCAGGGGCCCAAGGTTGCAAGGCTCTGTCTCTACTGCTGCTCTGCTCCCTTTGGCCATGAACACTACCATGACTGGGAGGCTGATGTTGCCCACGGGCCTCCACTGCTTCCCACTGGTTCTCTGGGGATGAGAGTGGCTAGCTGAGTCACCATTGCTAGGGGGCCAGGATCCTGGGCACTGCCTCTGTTGTTCTCCTGGTTCACCTCCTCCACTTGCTCCAATCCACCCACCTTCATATGTACCAATGTGTGGATCTCTCAGGCATCCTGGTGTGTTAAGCAATGTAGCCTTTGTTGAGTTATGGATTTTTACTAGCTTTAGATTGGAAGGGAGAGACCAAGGGATCCTTTCATGCCACCACGATGGTGACATTACTGTGAAAATATTTTTAGATGTGATTGACGTTTACAATGATTAGACTTTGAGTAAAGAAGATTATCTTCCATAATTTGAGTAAGTATCATCCAAATAGAAGCTGTAAGATCAAAGTCCGAGGTTTCGTGAAGAAGAAACTTTTCTTCCTCAAGACTGCAACATAGACATCCTGCCTGAGTTTCCTAACTGCTGGCCTTTTCTGCAGTTTTCAGAGTCAAGACTGGAACATTGACTTTTACCTGAATTTCCAGCCTGCTGGTCTGCCTTACAAGGTTTAAGTTTATTAAACCCCATAAGCACATGATTCAATTCCTTAAAATGAATCTCCCTCTCTCTCTCTCTGTATTTATGCATGTGTGCTGTTTGTGTGCATGTTTGTGTGTCTGTGTGTCTGTGTAACCAAGAAACTAAGGTGAATGCAGAGTTGCAATGTGCCCAGATAAGTGTTGAAGTTGTGCCCACATGCACACACAGAGCCTACTTGCAACCACTGAGAGTTTTTGTGTTTGTTTTTTGGATCCAGGCATTTAAAGAAATCCCTTTTAAATCACTGGCTAACTGCAAAGTTAATGACATAGAATTTTCAGTGACCACAGATGGCAAAGAATAGAGGCTTTTAAAAATAATTAAGTAAAGTTCCTAAAAATACAAACAAGTACAACCTCAGCAAGCAACAACAGCAAAGCCAGGAAAGGGAAGATAAATTGATTTCCAGAGTTTCCACTTTGTAATATTCAAAATGTCCAGTTTTCCACAAAAATTACAAGGCATACAAAGAAATAAGAAACTATGTACCATTTACAGGAAAAATTAAATTAGCAGAAACTACCCCTAAGGAAGCCCACACCTTGGAATTACTAGAAAAGCCTTTAAATAACTGCTTTTAATATGCTCAAAAGTTAAAGAAGCTTTAGATAAAGAATTAAAGGAAACCAGGAGAACAATGTCTCACTAAATAGAAAATAACCATAAATAGATTAAAATTGTGAAAAGGAACCAATGAAACTCTGGAGCTGGAATGTACAATAACAAAGGGAAAATTCAGTACATCACAAAAATTAACTAAAATGGATCACAGACCTAAATGTAAAATGAAAAACTATAAAACTCATAGAAGATAACATAGGAAAAATCTAGAAGACCTTGGGTATGGTGATAACTTTTTAGATACAACACTAAAGGCATAATGTATTTAAGAAATAATTGAAAAGCTGGACTTAATTAAAGTTAAAAACATCTGCTCTGCAGCAAACACTATCCAGAGAATAATTGTACAAGCCACAAACTGGGTTACAATATTTGCAAAGGACACATCTGATAAAGGACTGTTATCCAAAATATGCAAAGAATACCTAAAACACAACCATAAGAAAGCAAACAAGTAGGTTAAAAAATAGGCCAAATATCTTAACAGACATCTCACCTAAGGAGTTACACAGATGGCAAATAAAGATATGAAAAGATGCTCCATATCATATGCTATCAGGGAAATTAAAATTAAAATAACAAGATACCACTACATACCCATTAGAAAGGCCAAAATCTGGAATAGTGACATGATCAAATGCTGGAAAAGATATAGAGCAACAGGAAAACTCATTCAGTGCTGGTGGGAATGCAAAGTGGTATAGCCAACTTTTGAAGACAATTTGGCAATATCTTACAAAACTAAACATCCTCCTAACATATGATCCAACAATTGCACTCCTTGGTATTTACCCAAAGGAGTTTAAAACTTATGTTCACACAAAAACCTGCACATATATGTTTATAGCAGCTTCATCCATAATTGCCAAAACTCGGAGGTAACCAAGATGTCATCCAATAGGTGAATGGATAAACAAACTGTGGTGCATCCAGACAATGCAACATTGTTCTGTGCTAAAAAGAAATGAGCTATCAAGTCATGAAAAGACATGGAGGAACTTTAAATGCATATTACTGTGTGAAAGAAACCAATCTGAAAAGGCTCCATACTATGAGATCCAACTATATGACATTCTGGAAAAGGCAAGGTTATGGAGACCATAAACAAAATCAGTGCTTGCCAGGATTTGGGGTAAGGAGGCATGAACAGGCAGAACACAGAAGATTTTTACAGCAATGAAAATAGTCTACATGGTACTATAATGATGGATTCATGTCATTTATATGTTTGTCCAAACCCATGGAATGTACAGTACCAAGAATGAACCCTCACATAAACTATGGACTTTTGGTGATTAATGTTGGAGGAGGTAATCGAGAGGATGTTGATCTGCGAGCTGGACTTGGGCAATCAGAGGCTCCTAACCCTGTCCTCTGTCCTTGGAATATGCGTTCCACTTGGCTTTGCCACACTAGAAGCTGCTCCAAGGACACAGCCTTGAGATAGTAATGGGTCGTTCAGACCATCTCCATAGTATACATGACTGAATCCAATTAAAGCCTTTATATAAACTTTTAATATTCTGGTAGATGGGTATGGAGGTTTACTCATCTTGCAGCCACTCAAGACAAGCCTCATAAGTAAGTTCTCTTGCTGATTAAAACTGCCACCTATCAATGTGGAGTGGACTGCCTCTTTCCTCAGTCTCCCCCTGCCCTCTCTGTACATAAGCGGGTTTCAGATTTCACCCAGGAAGCTCCTGAGGTGGCAAACCAACAATTATGGTGTATCAATGTAGGTTCATCAATTGTAACAAATGTACCAGTCCAGTGAAGGATATTGATAATGAGAGGCTATGCATGTGTAGAGGCAGAGAGTATATGAGAAATCTTTGTACCTTCCTCTTAATTTTGCTGTAAATCTAAAACTGCTCTAAAGAGATAGATAGATAGATAGATAGATAAATAGACACACAAACTTATGTAACTCAAGACACATACCTATTATAAACATTCTAGTGACGACGTTAAAAAAGTAAAAAGTGGTGAAAATATTTTTAAAAATTCACTAGAGCGGGGCTGGCCCCGTGGCCGAGTGGTTAAGTTCGCGCGCTCCGCTGCAGGCGGCCCAGTGTTTCGTTGGTTCGAATCCTGGGCGCGGACATGGCACTGCTCATAGAACCACGCTGGGGCAGCGTCCCATATGCCACAACTAGAAGAACCCACAACGAAGAATATACAACTATGTACCGGGGGGCTTTGGGGAGAAAAAGGAAAAAAATAAAATAAAATCTTTAAAAAAAAAAATTCACTAGAGGGTTTCAATAGCAGATTTAAAGAAGAATAAAGAAAGAATCAGTGAATTTGAAGGTCAGGCACTTGAGATCATCCATTCTTACTAGGAGAAGAAAAAAATAATGAAGCAAAATGAACAGAGATTAAGAGAACTATGGGATACCATCACGAGTACCAATGCATGCATTATGGAAATTTTAGAAGGAGAAGATACAGAGAAAGTGGTAGAAAGGATATTTGAAAAAATAACGGTCAAAAAATCCCCAAATTTAATGAAAGAAATGGGTACAGGCATATCTTGGAGATATTGCAGGTTTGGTTCCAGACCACTACAATAAACTGAATATCACAATAAAGCAAGTCACAAAAGTTTTTTGGTTTCTAAGTGCTTATAAGAGTCATGATTATGCTATACTGTAGTCTATTAAGTGTGCATACCTTAATTAAACAATGTACATACCTTAATTAAAAATGTTTTATTACTAAAAAATGCTAACCATCTGAGTAGCAAAAAACCTATTAAAGATATTGAATTTTTAATCAAAAATCTTCCAAAGGAAATTTCCAGGCCCAGATGATTTAATTGGAAAATTCTATGAATCAGTTAGAAGCAGTAACACAAATCTACACAATCTCTTTCAAAACTTAAGAGGAAAAACTTCCCAACTCATTAGATGAGACCAATATTAACCTGATACCAAAACCAAACAAAGACAATACCAAAAAAGCCATTACATATGAAATCTCTCATAGGCGCAAAAATCGTTAACAAAATATTATCAAACCAAATCCCACACTGTGCAGAAACAAATTATACATCACGACCCCAGTGAGAGTTTTTCCATGTATGCAGTGTTGTTTGAACATTCAAACATCAATTAATGTGAGGCTGGCCAGGTGGCACAGCGGTTAAGTTTGCACATTCTGCTTCTCCGCAGCCCGGGGCTCACCGGCTCGGATCCCGGGTGCGGACATGGCACGACTTGGCAAAAGCCATGCTGTGGTAAGCGTCCCATATATAAAGTAGAGGAAGATGGGCATGGATATTAGCTCAGGGCCAGTCTTCCTCAGCAAAAAGAGGAGGACTGGCAGTAGTTAGCTTAGGGCTAATCTTCATTAAAAAAAAAAAAGAAGAAGAATACAGTGGGAGGAATTATTCTACCCAATATTAAAATTTATTATTTAGCTACAGTAATCAAGACAATGCAGTATTAGCTGAGGGATAGACACATACATAAGTGGAATAGATGGAAGTCCAGAAATAGACCTACACAAATATGCTGAATTGAATTTTGACAAGGCTGCAAAAGCAATTCAATGGAGGAAGGATAGCCTTTTCAACAAATGGTACCAGAGCAACTGGATTTCCATAGGCCCCCCAAATGAATCTGGACCTGAACCTCACACATTATCAAAAAGTTAGTTCAAAATGATTATGGACATAAAAGTAAAACCAAAACAATAAAAAGTTTAAATACATAGAAAAATCCTTGAGATCTAGGACTAGGAAAAGAGTCCTTAGGGTTGACACCAAAAGCATGATCCGTAAATGGAAACATTGATAAACTGAACTGCATCGAAATTAAAAAACTTTTGCTCTATGAAAGCCCATGTGAATACGATGAAAAGACAAGCTACAGACTGGGATAAAATATTTGCAAACTAAATATTTGACAAAGGATTGGTGTTTAGAATATACAAAGAATTCTCAGAAAACCAAAGTTAAAAAATAATAAATCAATAGAAAGTGGACAAAAGACATGAACCACCAGTTCACTGTAGAGGATATAAAATGGCACAGAAGCACATGAAAAGATAGTAAACACCATTAGCCACAAAAAAGCAAATTAAAATGACAATGAAATAGCACTACACACTTATCAGATTGGCAAAAACAAAAAATGGTGACAATAGCAAATGCTGGTGAAGATGTGGGAAATCTGCATCACTCATACTTACTACCTTTTTCCTGGGAGTGTAAAACGATGCTGCCACTCTGCAATATAGTTTGACAGATTCTTCAAAACTAAAAATGCAATTTCCACAGGTCTTATGCTAACAGTTTTGCTCATGGGCATTTACCACAGAGAAATGAAAATTTATGTTTACACAGAAATCTGTATACAAATGTTCATAGTAGCATTGTTTGTAATAGTCAAAAACTAGAAACAGCCCAGATGTCTTTCAACAAGTGAATGGTTAAACAAACTGTGATACATCCATTGCATGGAGTACTAGTCAGCAACAAAAAGGAACAAACTCTTGATACAAGTGTAGGGGAAGAAGCTAATTCCTCTACCCTCTGGGTGCTTCTGGGTAGTCTAAGAATTAAATTGACATGAGACAGAACAACAGGAGAAAATCAAACAAAGCTTTATAACACATATACATGGGAGAAACCCAGGAAAGTTGAGTAACCTGCCAGAATGGCCAAAGCCACCACCTTTCGTATCATCTTCAGCTAAAGACAAAGGAGGATGTTGGGGGTAGTGGTTTGGGGCTACAAAGGGGAGGAAGGCAATTCACATGGAAATGGAAAAGCAAATGTTCGGTAGACAGAACTTTGATAAGAATGGGCTTAGAAAGGAAACTCACAGTCTACTGATACCCAGAGTTATCTACGGTGATGGCCTGTCCTGGGGACAGGCCTTCTATCTTAACTTCTTTTAGGCAGTTAGGTGGAATGTCAAAGTTTTTTTCAGAGTCTTTTGTTCTTAAAAATAATCAAGGCAAAGAGACACATTTTGGGTGGCCAATTCCGATCCATACACATGAAACAACTTGGATGAACCTTTAGGGAATTATGCTGAGGGGAAAAAAATCCCAAGAGATTACATACTGTATAATTTCATTATTGCATCATTGTTGACTTGACAAGATTTTAGAAACATAGAACATATTAGTAGTTGCCAGGTTAGGGAGTTTAGGGATGGTGGGTTGGGGAAATGTGTGTCGTAAAAGGACCCCATATAGGATCCTTGTGATGAAGGAACACTTCAGCATCTTTACTGTGGTGCTGGATACACAAATCTACACATGTGATAAAATTGTATAGCATTAAATACACAACTCCCCACTCCTCCCGCACACACAAATAGGTACAACTGGGAAATCTGAATAAGATCAGTGGACTGCATCCATGTCAGTTTCCTAGGTGTGATATTGTACTGTAGTTTTGCAAAATCTTATCTGTATTATTTCTTACAACTGCATGTGAATCTACAATAGTCACAATAAAATTTTAAATAAAAAGGCAACAATCGAAGGAAAGGCAGGACCAAGTTAGAGGAGAGATGGTGAATGTGAATTGAAAAAGAGAATAGTAAAAAGAGAGGGGGGATTCTTGTAATGCATGGTGCATCTTCACAGGACTTTGCATTTAAACAGACTTAGGCTAATAACTGGCTCCATCATTGGCTGGGTGTGTAACGTTAACCTTAAGTGTAAACTTAACCTTTCTGATCCTCAATTATCTCATCTGTAAATATGAATAATAATATTATATTCTCCCTTCTGTGAAATTGTTCCCAACCACCTGGATTACATGGTTCTTCTCTGTGTTCCAAGCATCCCAGGCTCACTCCTGCCATGGCTCTCATCACATTTTTTCTTTATTTTCTTTGTGGCTGTCTGCTTACTAGACTATGAGCTATTTGAGCACTGTTATCTTACAAGAATTATCCCTGTGTCTCCAGAGCCTGCCTCACCCAGTACCTGGAGCCTGGTACCCAGCAGGTGAGTGATGACGACACACACTACACATTCAAAAAACTATAGCTCTGGTCAATTTGTTCATAGAAAATAATATATTGAAATGAGTGAACATGGAAAGTCTCTGCTTATATTTATGTTCATGAGAGCAGGCCTGGGGGTGATGATGGTAGTGGTGGCTTGTATCCCCATATTTTCTCCAGAATATTCTGGTATCATTGTATTCTCCACTTTTTCCCCTTCATAAACCTAAATACAAAATGACTGATGAACAGAGTTGGGCTTCAATAAATACTTGTTGGATGAACACAACACTGCCATCAGGTTACTTTAGTTTTTCAGTTGAGTGGTTGTAGAGGTCACTCACGCTTACATCAGTATCATCAAGGACATGAACTAAATGATCAGTAACCTTAGGTGAGTCCAAGTGGGCTCTTTCACACTCCAAATGAGATTTCTCTGTCTTCCTCCTACTTCTTTGGCCACAACTTCTGTGTGTGTTTTTCTTATAGGGTCCCCCTCCTTTGTGTCCTTTCTTTGCATTTCCACTGCTTTTCTGTTTATATGCCTGTCTGCCCCAAGTGATAGTGAGATCCCAGATGCCAAGGGCTATGATCCATTCTTCTTTCATTTCCCACTTCCAGGATACGCCTGAAACATGGTGGGCATTACTATTTTCTTACTGCATTAATTTATTTATCTTAGTAATGACTCGGACAGAAAGAACATCCCCCTTATTCTGTAAATTTTAATGTAAATATTATCTGTGTCATTACCAGGTGCTAGATACAATACAGGCTCTTGTACTGAGTTGTGAATATGTTACATGGCAACAACTTTGACCTATTTTCTTTGCTGTCTCACACAGAAAGAACCACAGTTTTCAGTACTCAGAATGGCTTAGGGCCACATATACCAGGATTTAGTAATTTAAAATCCACCTTCACTCATAAACAATTGCAAAACCTTTCTGCTCGAATTGTGCTTAGTTTCAGCAATGTACAGTGTCATCGCAGACTGATTTCCCAGCTCGACTATAGGCATACTGAAGACAGTGCCCACAATGCATTACTCTTGTGTATCTCTGACATCCAGTTAAGTGGTGAGTACATTGTAGGTACTCAGGTAGCACCTTTTGACTCACTTATTTGGGTTTTCTGATTATCTGTAAAAATCTGCCCTGTGGGGATTATCTTTCAAGTAATGGTGGTGTGAAGAGTTTGGGCAGGGGTCGGCCCCATGGCCGAGTGGTTAAGTTTGTGCACTCTGCTTCAGCGGCCCGGGGTTTCACCAGTTCGGATCCTGGACGCAGACATGGCACCGCTTGCCAGGCCACCCTGAGGCGCCATCCCATATGCCGCAACCAGAAGGACCTACAACTGGAATATACAACTATGTACTGGGGGGCTTTGGGAAGAAGAAGAAGCAAAAAAGAAAAACAAGAGATTGGCAACAGATGTTAGCTCAGGTGCCAATCTTTAAAAAAAAAAAGAGTTTGGGCAATTCACTTTCACAGAACACAAGTGAAAACCTGGACAAAATTATCAAATCAACCGTTTCACGGCACCAACAGACAATAACCTGAGAAGTGTTTCTTTATGAAAAAAAGAAACTGCTATTGTGTTAGATAAGAAGAGGTGTTTGTGGCCTTTTTACCTGGGAGTGTTCCCATCCCCATTCTCCAGCTCAGGAAGTAAAAATCCACACCTTTACTTGTGCAGAGGTGGTGAACTCAATCTGGGAATGTTGACAGGCCAGCTAGAAATTCTACAGGGAGAGTTTGGAAGTGAAGAGTCATAAAAGGGCCGAGGTGTTAAATTCTCCACCACTCCTGGTCTGACTGCTAAACTATGCATGCATGGGGGAGACTCAAGGGAGCCAGGCAAAAACTGAAATTCTGAGACAACTTGTGACCTACATACGTTGCTGTACCTTTGAATACATTCCTCAACCCACATGCCACTTAAGTGGCAGAGAGAGGTGACCTTATGGCTTGAGTAGGGTTGCAAGATTTAGCAAATAAAAATAGAGAATAGCCAGTTAGATTGAAAATTTAAATATACTAAAAATATTACTCATTGTTTATCTGAAATTCAATTTTAAGGGGGCATCCTGTATTTTATCTGGCAACCCTAAGATTGAGCTGTCTAAACATAAACTCTGCCCAAATCATTGACTGAATACAAGTGAAGGGGAGCCTGCTAGGGTTCCAGGCAAAAAAAAAAAACAAATGCTGAGCAGAGATACCATTGCCTGCACACCATGTGGGATACAGTTTAGCAGTCTGAGTCCAGTCAAGGCCATGATAATTAGCAATGAATACAAAAAAAAAAAAAAAGCAAACAACATTCAGAAGAACAAAACATAACCAAAGTCACTAGAACATATTATTTATAGGGTTTATCTTTCAATAAAAATTTACTAGATAGGGGGGCTGGCCCCGTGGCCGAGTGGTTAAGTTCGCGTGCTCCGCTGCAGGCGGCCAGTGTTTCGTTGGTTCGAATCCTGGGCGCGGACGTGGCACTGCTCATCAAACCACGCTGAGGCAGCGTCCCACATGCCACAACTAGAAAGACCCACAACTAAAATATACAACTATGTACCGGGGGGCTTTGGGGGAAAAAATTAAATCTTTAAAAAAAAAATTTACTAGATAGGGAAAAAAACTGGAAAGTATAACCCATTCTCAAAAAATAAATAAAGAGTCAATAGAATCTGACTCTCTGTGAGACTAGATTTTGAATTTGGCAGTTAGAGATTTCAATGTAGGTATTATAAATATGTTAAAGGAATTTAAGAAATAAATGTTTAAAACAAAGGAAAATATGGTGGATCTGGGTCAAAAATAAGGAATATCAACAGAAAAATTAATAGCATGAGAGGAAAACTATTGAAATTCTAGAGCTGAACAGTGTAATAATCAAAACAAAAATATCACTAGATTTTCTCAGGAGCATAACCAACATGGCAAAAAACACAATCACAAAACTTGAAGATAGATCAATAGAAATTATTCAATCTGAAGAACAGAGATAAAGAGTGAACAAAAGTGAGCAAAGCCTTAGAGATCTGTAGGAAAATATCAAAATTCCAACATATGTGTAATTGTAATACAGGAAGGGCAGGAGAAACAGAAGGGACAAAAGAGATTTTTGAAAAAAAATAATGGTCAAAAAATTCCCAAATTTGGTAAAAGGATTATCTTGTAGATCAAAGAAGTTAAATGAACTCTAAGCAGGAGAAACAGAAAGAGAGGCACAATCTGAAAGCCAAAGTCAAAAAGGAAATTTTGAAAGCAGCAATAGAAAAATAACACATCAGAGAAACAGAAAATTAAAAAGCCTTATGAAGGAACCAAGTCTGGAATGATCAAGAAACAGATAAAGACGAATGTGGCTATATCGTACTGAATGAGTGGAGAGGTTGGAGAGGCAGGCAGATGCCAGATAACATAGGGTTTTGCAGGCCGTGCTAAGGAGAATGGATTTCATTCAAACTAAAATGGGAAGTCCTCATAGAATTTTAACAGGTCCTGACATAATTTCTTTAACGTGCTTAAAAATCACGGTGGCTACCTTGTGGACAATAGATTTTAGAGGGACAAGAGTTGAATGAGGGAGGAAAAAGAAGATGTTATTGTAATTAAGGCAAGAGATGATGAATGACATTGGATTTTAGAATGGTAGTAATAGATAGGGTAGTTGTACTCAGGATACATTTTGAAGATAGAATCAAGAGGACTAGCTGATGGATGTTAGTGAGAAACAAACAATATACAACAAATCCAAGAGTCCTATTTCAGACATTTTGAGTCATCCAAATAGGGAAGTCAGGTAGGTTAGACGAGTCTGAGTCTCAGAGGAGACGATGGCACTCAAGATATAAATTTGGATGGATTCCATGTTCTGTTTCTTTACCACAATCTATCTACTTTTGCCTACTTTTCTGATTCCTCAGGTACACCCTTTGTGTATTTTGTCTAGCGTCTTTAGTTGTAATCAGTGGGAGAGATAGGCAGTAGTGGGCTTATGCCATGGTGGCCAGAAACAGGATCTCCTCACTGGGTTTTATGGAGGATAATGCATCTTTGGATTCTAGATTCTCTTTGATATTATACGATACTAAAATGGTGAGCGGATCTTTTAAAATTAATGTGTCCTAAAACATAAGAAGGGTTCCACTGAAGGTCAGAACTTATGTGCAATGACTGAAACATGGAAGAAAGATGTATTCTGAGTGAATGACTAAACCACACCTAAAGCCAGGCATAGGACAGAAGTGCTTTCAGAGGCAGGCAGGTGGTACACTCTCCTTGCAGTAGGAATCTGGCGCCTCTCCCCACAATGGTGAGCACAGCCATATTGCTGTTCGTGCCTTGAGTAGAGATACTTCAGATGCCAGTCCCTGTGCCCAGGTGCTCCCTCAGGGGATGATATGCATAGTATTCTCAGACTGGCTGCATAGGAACTAGAGCATGTGCACGTACATTGACTTAAAAGAGGTGTATCTCTATTTCTCATGAGGCACAATGGATTATATTGACTAAATGGTTTTCTGTAGAGTCCTCTGATGGGCACTCAGCAAGATCATAATATTCTTCTGATGGACAATTAGTTTGGCACAGAGTCATTATCATTTCTGATATAATCTCCAGAACTATTCTCTAGGGAATAACAACGATTATCACTTTCATCCTAAAAGCAACTATAAAACACATAAGTTAATGTGGACTGGAAAGCACCCTTGTGACCTCATCTGAGAAACTAGGAATGAAAATGTCCAGCTATCCATCCATGCATGCGTGACATCATGACTCCATCCAAAAAATATGCTTTGAGATCCTCCATAGGCTGTGAACTGAACCACAGCCCACATCTCACTAAAAAGCTTCAGCATCATCCTATGAGGCAGGCCCAGGGACCCTCTGAAAGGACCTTTTCCCTAATTTTGAAATTCTGATCCTGTGTTGTCTCTTCTAGGCCCAATTGCCTCCTCTGAGTTTCCTGTGACATATTTATTTCCAGCTCATAAAAACAAGAAATTTCAGATTTCAGCAACCAGGCTTTTTACACATCTTTCCAGATGATAAATCACTGGGGTTCCTCCTACTGACCAGGAGAAAATAACCAGGAAGTACCTAGTATCAAATGACCTAAGAGCCACATTATCCACGTGAGTGGGTGCTTTTCAACTCACATACATCCTGCAGCAGGAAGTGCAACATCAAAATCCTTCTTCAAAAAGGTACAATTTTGGGGTCATTCTTTTAAAAATATGTATGTTAAGTCTCCAACTGTATTGTACAACCATCTTCCCATCTGTTTGCTAGTTTGGTTTATCACTAGGTAAATTTCCAGCCTGATTTATCTAAAGAGAGAATATGTCTGCTTTTTTGTTCTTAAGCTGCTAAGAATAGGGTTGCACCTTCTTTTAGATGAAGTTGGTTTAGTGTAGAGTTTCCTCTAAATAAACAGTTGTAGATAAGACTCTAAACATATTGCAAATGTCAACCTAAGCCTTGGTGGACATTCACATGCAAACAACAAAAAAATCTAGATACATACTTTGCACCCTTCACAAGAATGAACTTTAAATGGATCACAGACCTAAATTTAAAATGCAAATCTATATAACTCCTAGAAGACAACGTAGGAGAAAATCTAAGTGGCCTTGGGTTGGCAATGACCTTAAAGACAACACCAAAAGCATGATCCATGAGAGAAAAAATCAATAAATTGGGCTTTCTTAAAATTGAAAACTTCTGCTCTGTGAAAAACACTGTTCAGAGAAGGAAATGACAAGCCACAGACCGGGAGAAAATATTTGTAAAAAAAGTGATAAAAGACTGTTATCTGAAATATATAAAGAATTCTTAAAACTCAACAATGAGTGAACAAACAACCCAATTAAAAAATGGGCAAAAGATCTGAACAGACATGTCACCAAAAAGGATGTACAGACTGTAAATAAGGCTATGAAATGGTGCTCAATATCATGTGTCATTAGGGAATTGCAAATTAAGACAACAGTGAGATACCACTATACACCTATCAGAATGGCTAAAATCCAAAATAATATTTCAAATGCTGGTTGAGGATGTGGAGCAACAGTAACTCTTATTCACGGATGGTGGCAATGCAAAATGGTACAGCCACTTTGGAAGAAAGTTTGGCAGTTTCTTACAAAATTAAACATACTTTTACCATACTACCTAGAAATTGTGCTCCTTGGTATTTACCCAAATGAGTTGAAAACTTTTGTCCACACAAAAACCTGCATGTAAATTGTTATCTAGCTTCAGTCATGATTGCCAAAGCTTGGAAGCAAGCAAGATGTCCTTGAATAGGTGAATGGATAAAGAAACTGTGGTACATCCATGCAATGATATAATACTCAGTGATAGAAATGAGCCATCAAAACACAAAAAACCATGGATGAACCGTAAGTGCATATTGTTACATAAAAGACACAGATCTGAAAAGGTTACATACCATATCAATCTAACTATACGACATTCTGGAAAAGGCAAAATTATGGAGACAGTGAAAAGATCAATGGTTGCCAGGGGCTCTGGAAGAAAGAGAAAGAGAGATGAATAGGACGACCCCAGTGGATTTTTAGGGCAGAGAAACTATTCCCTATGACACTGTAATGGTGGATACATGTCATTATACGTTTGTCAAAATCCATGGCATGTACAACATAAAAAATGAAACAGAATGCAAGCTATATACTTTAGCTAATAATAAAGTATCGATATTGGCTCATCAATTGTAACACATGTACCACAATAACGCAAGATGTTACTAACAGGGGAAATTGGGGGAGGGGCTTTAAGGGGATATGGGAACCACATGTACTTCCCATTCATCTTTCTGTACACTTAAACCACTAAAAGGAATAAAGTCTACTATTAAAAAAACAGAAAGCCTTGTGATAAATGTTAGGCAATAATTTCAAAAGATAAGTAGGATCTCCCTGAGTTTCATGATCTAGCTTCTGCCTACACTCCTGCCTCATTGCCTCATCTCCTGCCTCCCCTGTATGTACTTTATACGACAGTCACTGCGCTGCTCTGGGCTGAAAGAAGTGCTCTTGTGTACAGATGTGTGCATGCAGCTGTGCATGTGCAGGATCCTTGAAACAAGCACACTTACTGAGAGTCACAATTCCATCTCTGTGCATGGCCTCGCACAGGATATCCTGTGTCTTAGTTTCCACTCCTTTGTCTGTTTTTTTTTTCTTGTCAGATGGATTAAGCTTCCGTTTCCCTAGTAGCCAACTTTGTTTCTGTTTTTTTTTTTCTCTCAACCTCTGGTCATAGGAAGAGAGCAGGGTGGAGAGATGTGTTTTCCCATCTCTCCTGGCCCTTCCAGCTGGGCTGTTGCCTGAGCTGAGTGACTCAGTGAGGATGAGCAGAAGAGCAGAATCCCACATCTCTTTCCAGCACTGAGGCCCTTGTCCCTCCCCCTGCCTGCCTGCTAGGATCTCACCTGAGAAGGGGAATGCCCTTTGGCTAAGGGTTAAGGGATAGGTGTGGGGTAGAGGATGCAAGGCAAGGAGAGAGGGGAAGTCTTGAGATGCCCTCAGAAGGGACTAGGGGAGGGACCAGAGTCACCAAGAAAGCATTCTGTACAGCACCCAGATCCCAGGAGACATCGAAGACTATGAAAGCATAGTGGCTCTATCATGTGGTTCTGTGATTTTCTCCAGCAGTACGCAACGCTACAACCATTTTCTGAAGCCAAGCTCCATGGGCCAGGCCCTGGAAAATGGGGCCTGTGTTGTTAAAGGAGAAAGGAGCCTGGCATCACTTGTGGAGCGCAATGACGGCCTTGGGGAGGACCTGCTCACCTGAGTGACCACTCTCATCAGTTACTGTACTCCGTGTGCCTGGCTGTCTGGTCCACTCTTCCTCCTGTGCTCTGTTTTGGGGGTCCATTTATGGGATGGGAAATGTTGTCCTGGGTTAAAGGAGAGGACAAGGCAAGGATGCCTCAAGCTCCTCTAACACGGACTGATGAGACGGTGGGCAGGGGAGGAGCTGGTGGGGATGACGTGCTCAGATCCCAGCTTCACTCGTGCTCCTGGGACTGCATGGACACTTGGTTAATGTATTCTCTCTGGTCAGTCGGATTCATCATGAGTGCCTACTCTCTGGACTGGATAATAAGGGATGAAAAAGCCCACTGAATTTATGTCTAATCTGGTAATTGTAATCTGATGCTATCATGTGAAGGGTTCATTGGAACCAACCCCAGTCTGTTTTGGTAAAAACGCTCAGTCTGTCAGATTTCCATCTGACCTCCCTACTCCTTTGAAAGTGGGGAAGAAGTATGTATGGTTTACAAGTGTCCTGGGTGATGTGGGAAGGGAGGGGGTCTAGGAAATTCTTATGACGCTCACAGTATCCTCCGTGCTCTCTGCGGGAAGGATGACTCTTGTCTCCCAGGTCCAGCTGGTGAAGGTGACCTGCATCACCCACGTGTGTGGCTGGTGAAACTTGCACATTTGTCTCTCTTCTCTCGGTCAGGACCTGGTGCTCCCTGGGTGATTCGGCCTCAGCTTACGCTGCCGACATCTGTAGACCCCTCTGAATCTGGGTCTCATGCTCCACCCTGCCCCTGGGCAGGGCTGTCCACTTTACAGCCTCAACTACAGGGTCATGTGAGGCCCGAGCCAGGTTAGGCTTCCTTCATGGTAGAACCCCTGGCTCTGAACTCAGTCAATATCCACTTTGCCCCTTCAGGGAATGAGGCCCCCTGGGGTCTCACTTACACCTCAGCAGGAAAGAAGGTCAGCTCCAGAAAGCTGAATTCCCAAATTCCAGCCATCTTTCTGCCCACTTTGTGGATGATGGAATGATCCAGAAGAAAAGCTGAGGGTGACAAAACTTTACTCGTTGAGAAAGAGCAAGGACATGGGACCCAGGTGAAGGGTCTGGCCTCAAATCAAATCTGGTCACCTCCTAAAGAGGGGCAGCAGAGAACACAAGTGCAGATCCAGCGTTGCTGGGAAGTGGTGAGAGTTCCTAAGTGATCTCTTCTCTTTTCCCAATTATCACTGAACACCATGAGAAGAGTGGCTGCCAGTGCGCATGGAATGCTATTGTAGGTAGAGGAGAGAGAAAGATAGAGATGTGGAGGGTGCAAAGAGTTGGTCTCATTTGGTGGTACTGCCAGGAGAGTAGGGAGGAGGGAGAAAGGAGCAGAGGAGGCGTGTTTGACGGGGAGAGTTTATAGGCCTGGGTAAGCTGGGTAAGGAGGGGCCTAGTGGACGGTGAGGAAGGCTGTGGGGTCTGTGGGCCAGAGGTTTCCAGGAAGCTGAAGGCTGTGGGTGCAGAGGCGTTAGAGGGAGGGAGCTGGACGAACAGGGCATGGCCTTGAGGTGATGAGAGAACAGAATGTTAGAAATGGGCATCCAGGAGGGGCGCGGTCTTTCCTGATGCCCAGGGCATGACCCTGCGCTGGGGGATGCTCGGGTGGGGAGGAGGAGAACATCCTTGAGGACGGAGAGGCTCCGGTGGACCAGGTCAGCCTCGTGGGCCCCGAGGTCGCCGGGAGGGATCAGAGGAGTGAGGGATGAGAGGAGGACAGAGAGCGTGCCAGGGGACTGAGCACCACTGAGTGTTCGCAGCCTGGGGGTGGGTGGGAGGAGGATGACAGGGGATTGGTTCAGCTCCCGCACGTGGGGCGGGGGCGGTGAGCGGCGGCTGAGGCTGTCGGGCGACAGGATCTGGACATCCCTGGTCCACAGTTCGCAAGAGGATCCGGAGGGCAAGCACCAGCGGCCACCGGCAGGGAGACTGGCAGCGACCTCACGGGGCGCCCGCGCACCGGCCCAGACCCCGCCAGTCGGGGCGCAGCCCCGCCCCCGGGAGCGTCCTTCCTGGGCACAGGGACTTCCTGCCGCTGTGGCTACGGTGCCGGGGCCGGGGCCGGGGCCGGGGGCGGGAAGGCGGCGGTGCCCCAGCCCGGTTGCCGGGGCCGCTCTGGCCGCTTCTCTTCCTTTCCGTGGTCCTCATCTTCCTCCCGCCGGCCTTCCTAAGCCACGAGCTCCAGATCTTTGTGCGGAACGACCGCGGAAAAGATGGAGTTTTCGCTGGGGTTGGTGGCGATGGGTTTCTCTGGTCTGCAGATGGCAGTGTTGCGCCGTGCAGCCGCCCAGCCGCCCTCCTGCCCCGCCCTTCGTGCTTGAAAAAACTGAGCACGAAGCGGCGCCTTCTTTCTGCGCCCCTGCGGGCCAGGCTTGGTGGGACTGGATCCGCTCCCTTCCGTCGCGTCTCTGCTGAAAACCCACTGCCTTAAGAGGAAACCCCTTTGTTTTTCCAATTGCCTTTTCTTCTAAGGAGTTGCCTGGATTCCTGAGCAGCTAGTATTTCTCTTCTCTGAGTGGTCTTGTCATTGTCTTTCCCCAAGTTGTTTTGGGTTTTATGGACCTTTGTTAACGTATTCTTCAGTTAACGCCAGTCACTCAACCTCACTGTAGAAAATTGAGAGGACGGATCAAATATAATAAAGAAAGTAATGTAAAGTGATGCGGGGTCGGTGAGCCGAGGAGTCGAAAGAAAGATTTCTTAGACTCTCAAGATCTGGCAGTAGTGCTCTTTTATTTAGAGAATAGTATAGAATAGCATGGGGACAGGACCCATGGGCAGTCAGAGCTTCTGCTGCCCCAAGTTGAGGGTTCCAAACCACTGTCCCATCACCCAGTGATGACCGTTAACAGTATTTTGTGATAAATTTCCTTAGAGGTTTTTCATGAAAAGAGTTGCTTTCTGAATATGCAAAGGTTTATTTTTGCATCGTGACTTCAACCCCCTTCTTTGTTTACATTTTTGAAAATAGTTTTCATATTTGTAGTCATTTTACCGAAAAATAATGCAGACATATTGTACAATGTTGAAAGTTTTGTAAATCTTGGTTTCAAGATCTAATGACCTGTGATCCAAAGGCGACCGCCACAGTTCACCTCCGAGGGCCGGAGCTGTGGGGCAGGTTTGTCGCACTGCTTGATCCACAGCGCCCGCCAGAGGAGCACCTAGCGCTCGGTGGGTGCCCCATAAATGTTGGGAAAGTTTAAGAAATTTGCTTTTCTGCTCATTTTTCTTTATATATATAAAATCGATCTTTTCCTAGCCCTGGATTATGGTATAGCAACAGTTTTCTACATGATCTTTTTCCTTTGGCCCTCTGCAGTCAGCATTTGTCATGAACATTTCCTAAAAATCAGTTCTTCTGTCCTCTGCCAGGTCAGTTGACTTGCTGAAGGCCATTTGGCTTGTTGGTGACAGAGTCAGGACAGAGCCCAAGTCTCTCCAGTTTCAAGGCTCTTTCCTTCATTCCATAATAATCTCAGTGAGGCCGAAGTGACTAAGATGTCATGCAGAATTGTCTTGGTAGAGATGGTGCATCTTTTATTGTCTGCGCCATGTTTTCATCAGCTTCGAGATATCGGGTATCTTTCCTGAAGGACCCTGCCTTGCAGCATAGTCAGTTCATGAAACTTAGATTCTGGAACGCATCCTAAGGTTTTTTGGTCCAGACGTTAAAAGCTGTAGTCAACCTAGCTTGCTGCGTTGGATGATTGATTTGGGTCACGTAACGAGGGGTAGGGGGTATAAGGAAGAATACACTAAATATGAACTTGGGGACCCAATTACCAACATGCTACTGGAATTAGGAACACGGTCATTTGGCCGTAAGCAGTATGAATGAAGCAAGTCTGACCTGACTGCAATGGTCTTTCTCTCCCCAAGTCTAGCTAACGCTTCTGACGCTGCTTTGGCATGCCTCACATCACTGAAAAAAAGTCACATATTTCTTTCCGAAACAGTTTCATTTTAAGCAATACTGGGCACCAATAAACTCCTTTATATGGACCGCTTCTCTACCACAAAGACGTCGTTTGGTTGGACACACAGTTCTTCGCTAATTTTTTCTTCCTGTAGGGTCTTGCGGAGGGCCTTGGGCCGGGGCTCAAGACAACTGCCCTTCCAGTTCAGCTCTACCAGCCCTCATGGTTTCACTCTCTCAGTCACTTACCTCCTCTGGGCCTGCTGTTTCCTCAGTTTTAAGAAGAAGAGTCAGGCTAAGTTATTGGTTGAACAGGGAGGCGCATCCAGGAAAGGGTGTGGTGAGAGAGCCCCTGTTCCCAGTTAAGGGAACTCTTCTTTTCTCTCTTATGTATTGGAATCTTTTTCCAGGAAAGGTTTCTTTTACTTTAACAAAGACTTTGAAAGCTACTGACTGATCTACACGAGCTCCAAGATTTCCTCTGTGCTCAGTCTCCCAGACGTGAAAGGAGGGCTGGCGAGGAAGGAATTATAAATGTGAATAGACTTGGCCCTCTTCAGGAGTAGCAGACACTAAAAAGTCATCTGTAAGCTTAGGTCGCCGACACTGTCAAGCTACTAGACCAGCCCTGGTCTTAATCAAAGGATTATTGGAAAGAGAAACTTTTGTCTGTTTTAAAGCCAATGTATTTTTGCTCCTTGTTGAATAGAGTAGACTGTATCCCAACTGAATAGTCAGATAAGCGCCCGGACCGCAGCATCACTGAAGAGCCACCTCTAGAAATTTGAGTCCCTTTCGTCAGTTCAGTGAGTGTCCCGTGATATATCTTTTCCAGACAGCAGATCGTAGTTTTCCCTGTGTGTGCTTCCTGATGGCATCTTGGGTTGTGTTATCTTGGCACAGGCCCCCTCTGTTTGCATTGTAAGGATGTAGGGAAATGCTTTACTCCCCCTGAAATCAGGATTGCACGGCTTGTGCTCTTACCGGTTACAAAGTCTGACGAGGCTAAGATTTATTGCGGACGTACTATGTGCCAGGCACTCTGCTAGGTCCTTTATATGGACGGTGGTCTCATTCAGGACAGAAACCTGATCAGGTAGGTTACTCTAATTCCCCCCTTTAACAGATGAGAAAGCAAACTGCTACTTAGAGAGGTCGCTGCTGAGGATGTCTGTGTAATATGAACCCTAGGATGACTCAAGGGACAGATTTCCCTTGAATCTCATTGCCGCCAACACTGCTGCTGGCCTTGAGAAAATGGTTCCTGTTGACCCACTGGGGACTGTAGTTTACACAAGCGATCCTGGGGCACTCTTTGCTTTGGCTGCTAGAAAATTGCGGTCAAGTTAGTGGCCCAACTTGTCTAGAAAAAAATGTAGCTAAAATGATTCCAATAGAGGTTAAAGGCTTTATCAGCTGATGTGGATCACCTCTGAGCTGAAACAGAACTGCACTTTTTCTGGGAAAGGAGAAGAGAGAGGGGTGTGACCGCCGGATTTCCCAGGTCGCAGTTTCTTTAGCTTCTACAAATGTTCGGTTGGAAGAGTTGGGAATTTGTTCCGCTTTTTCCTCTCTTGCTCAGATGCTTAGTGCAAGCTCATTCCAGCAGCTGTCAGAACAGTTTTTGGAGAGCTGTTTTCGTTTCTCTTGTCTGTCAAGTTTTGGGAGTGGGGAGAGGTAACAAAAGAGTTGGGGGAAGTAAAAGAAGAGGAAAAGAGGTAAAGGAAGCACTGGGTTGAAGCAAGGACAACTGGGGTCTATTGTCATTATTTTTCAGTCCCTCCTCTTAGACAAGATGGGCTGTTTTCATCACCAGCCGAATCCTTTCAGAGAAAAAACAAAATTACAGAGCTGTGTAAGGTTCAGGAATTGAGTCGAGAAGGCCTCCACAGTGGGTTGGAGGAGCGGTTTGTTCTTTCGCCTCCTGTTCCTCAGTCGGAGCTTGGATCCTCTGTTTGAACAGGACAGGGACGCTGGCTCTGATGAGACGTGTGCTATAGCCTGAATGTCTGTGTCTCCCCGGAAATCCAGATGTTGAAATCCTGATCCCCAGTGTGATGGTCTCAGGAGGTGGGGCCTTCAGAAGGTGATGAGGGCGGGCAGGTGGAGCCCTCAGGACTAGGATTAGTGCCCTTATCAAAGAGACCCCAGAGAGCTCTCTCATCCCTTCATCACCTGAGGACACAGCAAGAAGCCGACCTCCTGTGAACCAGGCAGCGGCCCTCCACACACGCCCAATCTGCTGGCACTTTGATCTTGGACTTCCCAGCCTCCGGAACTGTGAGAAATGCACGCTTGTTGTTTAAGCCGCTCAGTCTGTGGTATCCTGCCACAGCAGCCCGGACAGACGAAGGCGACGTGATTGGACGCACTTTGGTTAAAGATCTTTGTGTCTGTTTTCGTAAGCGGTATTAGTATTTGCTTTCCTTTGCCTGTAAGGTCTTTGTCTGGTTTTGGTATCAGGGCGATACTGGCCCCAGAGTTTGGAAGTGTTCCCTCTACTTCTATTTTTTGAAAGCGTTTGTGAAGTTTGCTTACTAATTCTTCTGTCCGCATTTGGTACGTTTTACCGGTAAAGTTACGGCAGCACCAGGGATTCATTGTGGGAAGTTTTCTTTTTTCTTTTCCTTTTATTAAGATTATGATCGTTTAAAACCCTGTGAAATTTCAGTTGTACATTATTGTTAGTTGTGTTGTAGGTGCACCCCTTCACCCTTTGTGGCCTCTCCCCCCCTTTCCCCTGGTAACCACCAATCAGTTCTCTTTGTCTATATGGTAACTTCCACCTGTGAGTGGAGTCATACAGACTTCCTCTTTGTCTGTCTGGCTTATTTCACTTAACATATTCACGATGCAATATGATCCTCATGTTTGAAGTTCACCTTTAGGAATGAAAAACCGCTAAGGAAACTTATCACAAAATATTCTTAAGGGTCATGGCTGGGGAATGGGATTGTGGGTGATTAGCTGTCTTCATTACACTTTCTGTCTTCCAGGTTTTCTATACTCAGGGGGAGTGACTTCTACAATGAGAGAACACATTTTACCAGATATAAAACCCAGGTCCATAAACCCAGGACAACCTAGGGAGAGACCATGACAAGACGATTCGGAGAAGCACAAATACAAGATGCTAAGGAACCTAAGCAGCTCCGCAGGAGAAAGGCCAACTGGAAAAGCAAAAGGGCCTTGTCGCCAGGCAGGGAATTTTCCGAAGGGGGCGAGCTGAAGGCAGCAGCCCGCCCGAGAGGGGCCCAGCCGGCGCAGACGCAGAAAGAAGCCGCCTCTTTAGCGGAGAAGTCTCAGAGCAGTTTTTTCAAGCACGAAGGGCGGGGCAAGAGGGCGGCTGGTCGGCTGCACGGCGCAACACTGCCACCTGCAGACCAGAGAAACCCAACGCCACCAACCCCAGCGAAAACTCCATCTTTTCCGTGGTCGTTCGGCGCAAAGACCTGGAGCTCGTGGCTCAGGAAGGCCGGCGGGAGGGAGATGAGGACCACGGAAAGGAAGAGAAGCGGCCAGAGCGGCCCCGGCAACCGGGCTGGGGCACCGCCGCCTTCCCGCTCCCTGCCCCGGCCCCGGCCCCGGCCCCGGCCCGCAACCGTAGCCACAGCGGCAGGAAGTCCCTGTGCCCAGGAAGGAGGGTCCCGGGGGCGCGGCTGCGCCCCGACAGCCGGGCTCTGGGCCGGCGCACGGGCGCCCCGAGAGGCGGCTGTCAGTCTCCCTGCCGGTGGCCGCTGGCGCTTGCCCTCCGGATCCTCTTGCGAACTGTGGACCGGGGATGGCCACGTCCTGTCGCCCGACTGCCCCCCCCCACCCCCGTCACCGCCCCCTCCCCCCCACCGCCCTTGCCCCACGCGCGGGAGCTGGACCAATCCCCTGTCCTCCTCCTCCTGCCCACCCCCAGGCAGGGAATGCTCACTGGTGCCTGTCCCCTGGCATGGTTGATGCGGGGTCGGTGAGCCGAGGAGTCAAAAGAAAGATTTCTTAGACTCTCAAGATCTGGCAGTAGTGCTCTTTTATTTAGAGAATAGTGTGGAATAGCATGGGGACAGGACCCATGGGCAGTCAGAGCTTCTGCTGCCGCCGCTTCTGCTGCCCCCGCTGGCATGGGGACAGGACCCATGGGCAGGCAGAGCTGGTGTGTGGGGACAAGACCCACGGGCAGTCAGAGCTCCTGCTGCTGCCCCGAGTTGAGGGTTAGGGCTAATTTTATAAGGCATGGGTACGTGACTTATTTTTACTGGAGAACAGAAAAGATGATGTAAAAAGTCATTAAATGATTTCAGTGCAGATGGGGTCTGGTTATTGTGCGGTCATATAACTTTAGATACGAATCTGGCCATATACATCGGCATGTAGGTGAGGATGCCCTGGGCTTCTCTCCCTGGGGCAGTCCTAATTCATACCATAAAAAAAGTCCACTGGGTCACATAGTTTGGCATGCAGGCCAGGTCACCTTGGGCTTCTCTGGCTGGGGCAGCCTTAATCCACATCATGGTCACTGTCCGCCTCTCATCCCTCGCTCCTCTGATCACTCCCGGAGACCTCGGGGCCCACGAGGCTGACCCGGTCCACCGGAGCCTCTCCCTCCTCAAGGATGTTCTCCTCCTCCCCACCCGAGCATCCCCCAGCACCAGGTCATGCCCCGGGCATCAGGAAAGACCACGCCCCTCCTAGATCCTTGGTCGTCCAGCTCCCTCCCTCTAACGCCTCTGCACCCACAGCCTTCAGCCTCTTGGAAACCACTGGCCCACTGACCCCACAGATTTCCTCACCGTCCACTAGGCCCCTCCTTACCCAGCTTACCCAGGCCTATAAACTGTCCCCCTCAAACACACCTCCTCTGCTCCTTTCTCCCTCCTCCCTACTCTCCTGGCAGTACCACCAAATGGACCAACCCTCTGCACCCTCCACATTTCTATCTTCTCTCTCCTCTACCTACAATAGCGTTCCACGCGCACTGGCAGCCACTCTTCTCATGGTGTTCAGTGATAATTGGGAAAAGAGAATAGATCACGTGGGAACTCTCACCACTTCCCAGCAACGCTGGCTCTGCGCTTCTGTTCTCTTCTGTTCCTCTGAAGGAAGTGACCTAATCCTATGAGGCCAGGCTCTTCAGCTGGATCCCTTGCCCATCTTCTGGAGAGGTGGGCCTTTGCAATGATCATTCCTTTGTCCTGAATTGCCATGTTCCCAATTTCTTTCAGGGTCATTCTATTATCTACAAATATGCTCCTATTTCTCACCCTTTATACAAAATGAAGTAAAACATAAAGTCCTCCCATATCCCATTAACTTCCAAGTTACTGCCACATGTCCCTGATGCTCCAAACAGCAGGTCTGTCTCCCCTTGTTCCATAACCATGCTCCTTGCTAACCACTTCAGTTGAGCTTCTAACAGCCTGTCCCCCTGAAAGAAGCCCGATTTTGTCAAAAATACCAGCGACCTTCATATTGCCTACTCCTAGGATTACGTTCCCATCCTCAACTTACTACATCTCTCAGAGGCCTTTGGTACATTTGACAATTCCCTCCTTTCTGAAGCCGTCCCTCCCTCCCTCTCCCCTTCCTTATTTCCCTCCTTCCCTGCCTCTGTTTTATTTTTAATCTTTGGATATTTGACAATATCCTCTCCAGGTGATGTTCCTCCAACCACAGTGGCCACTCCACTCCTTCTCAGTGTCCACTGCTTACCCCTCCCTTTCCACATGAAGTCTCCAGGGCCCCTTCTCACGCTACACTCTCTCCCTGGGTTATTTCCTCCATTTTGCCATCATGTAGCACGTATATAACGTGACCTCCCACAGTCCTATGTCTTGCATCAACCTGTCCCCTGAGATGCAGATTTGTCTCTCTCTTTGTTCGAGTGACAAGGAGTCATCAGACTTAACGTGTCCCAAGCACACCTCTTAGGTGCGCTGCATTTCGTTCGCTTGCGCTGCCATCCAACAAGTCCTCTTGATTCAATCTTCTGAATGCATCCTGTATCCATCCCCTTCTGTGCTTGCCTACTGCTGGTTTTTAATATCCAGGCAATCTCACCATGTCTTGCCTTCGCTGCAGTAACTCTGGCCTACTTCTGTTCCCTGCACACGCCCAGCTTATTCCCTCCTTAGGACATTGGTAATCACAGGTCCCCTGGCCTGAAAGAGTCTACCCTCAGACCTTTACGTGGCTGCTTCCTTCTCAACCTTAGGGTTTCTGCTCCCTTGTTGCCTTCTCAGAGAGGCTCTCCCTGACCACTCTGTGTAAAGTCATTGGTTTCTGGCCTAGGATAGGACGTGGATTATTTTCCTCCGAACACTGACCACACTCACTTATTTATTCGTTGGTTGGTTGGTATTCTCTCATTCCCCAGCTAAGTGCTAAATTACCAGCTCCTACAAGAGGAGCAAACACCTATTGAGAGAGGTTCATTAATACTGCTGAATGCTGATTAAAGGGCCACCTGAGACCTGTCGTTGCTTCCCTGCAGGTTGGCGAGGGGGCAGCGCAGGGGATTGTCACTGGAGAATCTACCTTCAAATCGCCAGCCGTTCTGCAGTGCGTGTGGGCCCCACAGTAACTCCTGCAGCTTTCTAGGCATGGGGAGGAAAGCCACAGGAGCGCCTTGCCCTGCCTTGTTTTCCTTCTAAATCATTCAATGATGTTATTGCTATTTTAAATGACATATCCATGATAAACGAGAGGGAGAAAGCGGCAGATGTCAGCCAGTCAGTCGTAAGGTCACCTGGAGTGGGCAGCAGTACTGTCGTGAATTCATTTAGGAATCTCTCTGTCTACATGGCATCAGGTGCATTCCTTAAATCTCCCTGTGCCTTGGTTTCCTCATCTGCACAGACGGCAGTCCGGGCACACACCCACATGGTGACTGAAACTGTCCGTTCTCAGAGCAGTGCAAGCACCCGGGAGCTCTCCAAAGCGGTTTGGTGGCCTCATTGCTTTCCTTGTTAGCGGCTGCCAGCTGGAGGAGTCAGGAGCCCACGAAAAGGTTGCAGGGTGCCAGAGTGCTCTCACTGTCCTGACAGACTGAGCCCATATAGCTAGGGAGGAAAGAAATGCTTTGTTCAGGACACAGGCAGGAACCTGTATTCACACTTCAGTAGGAAGGGCACTGAAGGCACTTTTCCCAGAATGGGAAGTTTTCAGGCAAACATTTTCTTTCCCATGGTTTTATAATCAGGGCAGTTGTACTTTCATTCTGTTTTCCAATAAGGTAGAATGCGCTCACCCTGGTAATGAGAAAAGTATTTCTTTTTAGAGATTACACTGTTGAGCCTTTCTCAAGAGCTGGCCTTTTCATATATTATCTGATAAATATGAGAGTGTAAAAAAAAGTTTGCGCAGCTCCCAAGACACTTCTGCACTGCCACAGACATGAACCCGTGCCCAAGCTTGGCCCATAACTCCTGGAACA
This sequence comes from Equus przewalskii, assembly GCF_037783145.1. Taxonomy (NCBI): domain Eukaryota; kingdom Metazoa; phylum Chordata; class Mammalia; order Perissodactyla; family Equidae; genus Equus; species Equus przewalskii. The sequence goes on along the minus strand of NC_091863.1, from coordinate 42,366,673 downwards.
CATAGCAAGCTTCATGAGAGTGCGTCTCGGTCGCCCAACTATGCTTAACAGTTACCAGACAATGACGGGGGCAGATTGCTCCGGAGTGAAGCTCTCTGGGCACTCACGTTAAAACTGCTGATACAGCGTCTCCTAGGACTCTTTTTAAAACATAAAGTCTCTCCTTCAATTCAGTTTATTTTTATAGCTCTTGTCCTGTTGATGATGGTGTGAGGGTTTGTATTTGGTAATCCCTTCTGTTTTATGTTTCTTTATCAGTTAGCTAATCTCTCTTTCCTAAAAAGAAAATGCAAATCCTAAAGCCTTGGCTTTGTGATCTGGGTGTACCATGGGAAGCCTTGTGTCAGCATGAAGGACAAGCAAAAGAAAAGAATATTCTGTTCCAACCTCACGGGAGTAGAAGACAGACACACAGAGGCAGTGGCAGATGGAGGTAAGGCTCTCAAGCCTCAGTCTCCCCTCTATGGACCTCGTCTCAGACAAGCGAGATATGTCAGAGAAGCGGAAGAGAGGATTTTGTCCCTGTTCATATTTGGGACTCACAGGAGTTCACTCTGCAGAATGACCCAGTAGCGTCTTTGGGCAGAGGGGTGGCTGGAGTTTGGGGATTTAGCTTTCTGGAGCTGATCCTGCTTCCTGCTAGGGTGCGAGTGAAGCTTCAGGAGGCTTCATTCCCCGAGGGAGGGATGTGGAAAGTGGCTGAGTCCAGAGCCAGGGGTTCCTGAAGGAAGCCTAAGCAGGCAAGGGGCTAGGGGGCCCTGCAGCTGAGGCTGTGGAGTGGATGGCCCTGCCCAGGGGCGGGATGGAGGATGAGACCCAGATTCAGAGGGGTCTGCAGATGCCAGCAGAGTGAGCTGAGGCCGAGACAGCCTGGGGAGCACCAGGTCCTGACCAACAAGGGAGAGAAAAAAATGCAAGTTTCACCAGCCCCACCCATGGGTGGTACAGGTCAACTTCACCAGCTGGACCTGGGAGACGAGAGTCATCCTTCCCTCAGAGACAAGCACATGTATTGAGAATCACAATTCCATCTCTGTGCGCGGCCTCGCACAGGACATCCTGTCTCTTAGTTTCCACTCCTTTGTTTGTTTCACTTTCTCTTGAGTCAGATGGATTAAGTTTCAGTTTCGCTGCTAACCAGCTTTGGTGTTTTAAATCAACTTCTGGTCACAGAAAGAGAGCAAGGTGGAGAGATGTGTGTTCCCATCTGTCCTGGCCCTTCCAGCTGGGCTGTTGCCTGAGCTGAGTGACTCAGTGAGGATGAGCAGAAGAGCAGAATCCCACATCTCTTTCCAGCACTGAGGCCCTTGTCCCTCCCCCTGCCTGCCTGCTTGGATCTCACCTGAGAAGGGGAATGCCCTTTGGCTAAGGGTTAAGGGATAGGTGTAGGGTAGAGGATGCAAGGCAAGGAGAGAGGGGAAGTCTTGAGATGCCCTCAGAAGGGACTAGGGGAGGGACCAGAGTCACCAAGAAAGCATTCTGTACAGCACCCAGATCCCAGGAGACATCGAAGACTATGAAAGCATAGTGGCCCTATCATGTGGTTCTGTGATTTTCTCCAGCAGTACGCAACGCTACAACCATTTTCTGAAGCCAAGCTCCATGGGCCAGGCCCTGGAAAATGGGGCCTGTGTTGTTAAAGGAGAAAGGAGCCTGGCATCACGTGTGGAGCGCCATGATGGCCTTGGGGAGGACCTGCTCACCTCAGTGACCACTCTCATCAGTTACTGTACTCCGTGTGCCTGGCTGTCTGGTCCACTCTTCCTCCTGTGCTCTGTTTTGGGGGTCCATTTATGGGATGGGAAATGTTGTCCTGGGTTAAAGGAGAGGACAAGGCAAGGATGCCTCAAGCTCCTCTAACACGGACTGATGAGACGGTGGGCAGGGGAGGAGCTGGTGGGGATGACGTGCTCAGATCCCAGATTCACTCGTGCTCCTGGGACTGCATGGACACTTGGTTAATTTATTCTCTCTGGTCAATCTGATTCATCATGAGTGCCTACTCTCTGGACTGGATAGTAAGGGGTGAAAAAGCCCACTGAATTTATGTCTAGTCTGGTAATTGTAATCTGATGCTATCATGTGAAGGGTTCATTGGAACCAACCCCAGTCTGTTTTGGTAAAAACGCTCAGTCTCTCAGATTTCCATCTGACCTCCCTACTCCTTTGAAAGTGGGGAAGAAGTATGTTTGGTTTACAAGTGTCCTGGGTGTTGTGGGAAGGGAGGGGGTCTAGGAAATTCTTATGACGCTCACAGTATCCTCCGTGGTCTCTGCGGGAAGGATGACTCTTGTCTCCCAGGTCCAGCTGGTGAAGGTGACCTGCATCACCCACGTGTGTGGCTGGTGAAACTTGCATATTTGTCTGTCTTCTCTGGGTCAGGACCTGGTGCTCCCTGGGTGATTCGGCCTCAGCTTACGCTGCTGACATCTGTAGACCCCTCTGAATCTGGGTCTCATGCTCCACCCTGCCCCTGGGCAGGGCTGTCCACTTTACAGCCTCAACTACAGGGTCATGTGAGGCCCGAGCCAGGTTAGGCTTCCTTCATGGTAGAACCCCTGGCTCTGGACTCAGTCAATTTCCACTTTGCCCCTTCGGGGAATGAGGCCCCCTGGGGTCTCACTTACACCTCAGCAGGAAAGAAGGTCAGCTCCAGAAAGCTGAATTCCCAAACTCCAGACATGTTTCTGCCCACTTTGTAGATGATGGAATGCTGCAGAAGAAAAGTTCAAGGTGACAAAAGTTTCCTCTTTGAGAAAGAGGAAGGACATGAGACCCCGGTGAAGCGCCTGGCCTCAAATCAGATCTGGTCACCTCCGATGGAGGGGCAGCAGAGAACACAAGAGCAGATCCAGCGTTGCTGGGAAGTGGTGAGGGTTCCTATGTGATCTCTTCTCTTTTCCCAATTATCATCGAACACCATGAGAAGAGTGGCTGCCAGTGCTCGTGGAACGCTATTGTAGGTAGAGGAGAGAGAAGATAGAGATGTGGAGGGTGCAAAGAGTCGGTCCATTTGGTGGCACTGCCAGGAGACTAGGGAGGAAGGAGACAGGAGGAGAGGAGGTGTGCTTGAGGGGGACAGTTTATAGGCCTGGGTAAGCTGGGTAAGGAGGGGCCTAGTGGACGGTGAGGAAGGCTGTGGGGTTGGTGGGCTGGAGGTTTCCAAGAGGCTGAAGGCTGGAGGTTTCCAAGAGGCTGAAGGCTGTGGGTGCAGAGGCGTTAGAGGGAGGGAGCTGGACGACCAGGGCATGTCCTTGAGGTGATGAGAGAGCAGAATGTTACAAATGGGCATCGAGGAGGGGCGTGGTCTTTCCTGATGCCCGGGGCATGACCAAGCGCTGGGGGATGCTCGGGTGGGGAGGAGGAGAACATCCTTGAGGACGGAGAGGCTCCGGTGGACCGGGTCAGCCTCGTGGGCCCCGAGGTCGCCGGGAGGGATCAGAGGACTGAGGGCTGAGAGGAGGGCAGTGAGCATGCCAGGGGACGGGCACCAGCGAGCATTCGCAGCCTGAGTGTGGGCGGGTAGAAGATTACAAGGGATTGGTCCAGCTGCCGCACGTGGGGCGGGGGCGGGGGCCGTCGGGGCTTCTCGGGCAGTCAGACGACAGGACCTGGACATCTCCAGTCCACAGTTCGCCAGAGGATCCGGAGGGCAAGCGCCAGGGGCCACCGGCAGGGAGACTGGCAGCCACCTCACAGCGGGGCCCGCGCGACAACCCAGCGCCCGCCTGTCGGGGCGCAGCCCCGCCCCCGGGAGCGTCCTTCCTGGGCACAGGGACTTCCTGCCGCTGTGGCTACGGTTCCGGGGCCGGGGCAGGGAGCGGGAAGGCGGCGGTGCCCCAGCCCGGTTGCCGGGGCCGCTCTGGCCGCTTCTCTTCCTCTCCGTGGTCCTCATCTTCCTCCCGCCGGCCTTCCTGAGCCACGAGCTCCAGGTCTTTGCGCGGAACGGCCGCGGAAAAGATGGAGTTTTCGCTGGGGTTGGTGGCGATGGGTTTCTCTGGTCTGCAGGTGGCAGTGTTGCGCCGTGCAGCCGCCCAGCCGCCCTCCTGCCCCGCCCTTCGTGCTTCAAAAAACTGCGCAGGAAGCGGCGCCTCCTTTCTGCTCCCCTGCGGGCCAGGTTGGTTGGGACTGGATCCGCTCCCTTCCGTCGCGTCCCTGCTGAAAACCCACTGCCTGGAGAGGAAACCCCTTTGCTTTTCCCATTGCCTTTTCTTCTAAGGAGTTGCCTGGATTCCTAAGCAGCTAGTGTTTCTGCTTCTCTGAGTGGTCTTGTCATTGTCTTTCCCCAAGTTGTTTTGGCTTTTAGGGACCTTTATTAATATATTCTTTCAGTTAAGGCCAGTCACTCAACCTCACTGTAGAAAATTGAGAGGACGCATCAAATATAATAAAGAAAGTAATCTAAACCATGTCCCATCACCAAGTGATGACCGTTAATAGTATTTTGTGATAAATTTCCTTAGAGGTTTTTCATGAAAAGAGTTGCTTTCTGAATATACAAACGTTTATTTTTGCATCGTGCCTTCAACCCCCTTCTTTGTTTACATTTTTGTAAATAGTTTTCATATTTGTAGTCATTTTACTGAAAAATAATGCAGACATATTGTACAATGTTGAAAGTTTTGTAAATCTTGGTTTCAAGATCTAATGACCTGTGATCCAAAGGCGGCCGCCACAGTTCACCTCCGAGGGCCTGAGCTGCGGGGCAGGTTTGTCCCACTGCTTGATCCTCAGCGCCCGCCAGGAGGAGCACCTCGCGCTCGGTGGGTGCCCCATAAGTGTTGGGAAAGTTTAAGAAATTTGCTTTTCTGCTCATTTTTCTTTATATATATAAAATCGATCTTTTCCTAGCCCTGGATTATGGTATAGCAACAGTTGTCTACATGATCTTTTTCCTTTGGCCCTCTGCAGTCAGCATTTGTCATGAACATTTCTTAAAAATCAGTTCTTCTGTCCTCTGCCAGGTCAGTTGACTTGCTGAAGGCCATTTGGCTTGTTGGTGACAGAGTCAGGACAGAGCCCAAGTCTCTCGTTTCAAGGCTCTTTCCTTCATTCCATAATAATCTCAGTGAGGCCAAAGTCACTAACATGTCGTGGAGAATTGTCTTGGTAGACATGGTGCATCTCTTATTGTCTGCGCCATGTCTGCATCAGCTTCGATGTATCCGGTATCTTTCCTGAAGGACCCTGCCTTGCAGCATAGTCAGTTCATGAAACTTAGATTCTGGAACGCATCCTAAGGTTTTTTGGTCCAGACGTTAAAAGCTGTAGTCAACGTAGCTTGCTGCGTTGGATGATTGATTTGGGTCACGTAACGAGGGGTAGGGGGTATAAGGAAGAATACACTAAATATGAACTTGGGGACCCAATTACCAACATGCTACTGGAATTAGGAACACGGTCATTTGGCCGTAAGCAGTATGAATGAAGCAAGTCTGACCTGACTGCAATGGTCTTTCTCTCCCCAAGTCTAGCTAACGCTTCTGACGCTGCTTTGGCATGCCTCACATCACTGAAAAAAAGTCACATATTTCTTTCCAAAACAGTTTCATTTTAAACAATGCTGGACACCAATACACTCCTTTATATGGACCGCTTCTCTACCACAAAGACGTCGTTTGGTTGGACACACAGTTCTTCGCTAGTTTTTTCTTCCTGTAGGGTCTTGCGGAGGGCCTTGGGCCGGGGCTCAAGACAACTGACCTTCCAGTTCAGCTCTACCAGCCCTCATGGTTTCACTCTCTCAGTCACTTACCTCCTCTGGGCCTGCTGTTTCCTCAGTTTTAAGAAGAAGAGTCAGGCTAAGTTATTGGTTGAACAGGGAGGCGCATCCAGGAAAGGGTGTGGTGAGAGAGCCCCTGTTCCCAGTTAAGGGAACTCTTCTTTTCTCTCTTATGTATTGGAATCTTTTTCCAGGAAAGGTTTCTTTTACTTTAACAAAGACTTTGAAAGCTACTGACTGATCTACACGAGCTCCAAGATTTCCTCTGTGCTCAGTCTCCCAGACGTGAAAGGAGGGCTGGCGAGGAAGGAATTATAAATGTGAATAGACTTGGCCCTCTTCAGGAGTAGCAGACACTAAAAAGTCATCTGTAAGCTTAGGTCGCCGACACTGTCAAGCTACTAGACCAGCCCTGGTCTTAATCAAAGGATTATTGGAAAGAGAAACTTTTGTCTGTTTTAAAGCCAATGTATTTTTGCTCCCTTGTTGAATAGAGTAGACTGTATCCCAACTGAATAGTCAGATAAGCGCCCGGACCGCAGCATCACTGAAGAGCCACCTCTAGAAATTTGAGTCCCTTTCGTCAGTTCAGTGAGTGTCCCGTGATATATCTTTTCCAGACAGCAGATCGTAGTTTTCCCTGTGTGTGCTTCCTGATGGCATCTTGGGTTGTGTTATCTTGGCACAGGCCCCCTCTGTTTGCATTGTAAGGATGTAGGGAAATGCTTTACTCCCCCTGAAATCAGGATTGCACGGCTTGTGCTCTTACCGGTTACAAAGTCACGAGGCTAAGATTTATTGCGGACGTACTATGTGCCAGGCACTCTGCCAGGTCCTTTATATGGACGGTGGTCTCATTCAGGACAGAAACCTGATCAGGTAGGTTACTCTAATTTCCCCCTTTAACAGATGAGAAAGCAAACTGCTACTTAGAGAGGTCTGCTGAGGATGTCTGTGTAATATGAACCCTAGGATGACTCAAGGGACAGATTTCCCTTGAATCTCATTGCCGCCAACACTGCTGCTGGCCTTGAGAAAATGGTTCCTGTTGACCCACTGGGGACTGTAGTTTACACAAGCGATCCTGGGGCACTCTTTGCTTTGGCTGCTAGAAAATTGCGGTCAAATTAGTGGCCCAACTTGTCTAGAAAAAAATGTAGCTAAAATGATTCCAATAGAGGTTAAAGGCTTTATCAGCTGATGTGGATCACCTCTGAGCTGAAACAGAACTGCACTTTTTCTGGGAAAGGAGAAGACGGAGGGGCGTGACTGCCGGATTTCCCAGGTCGCAGTTTCTTTAGCTTCTACAAATGTTCGGTTGGAAGAGTTGGGAATTTGTTCCGCTTTTTCATCTCTTGCTCGGATCCTTAGTGCAAGCTCATTCCAGCAGCTGTCGGAACAGTTTTTGGAGAGCTGTTTTCGTTTCTCTTGTCTGTCAAGTTTTGGGAGTGGGGAGAGGTAACAAAAGAGTTGGGGGAAGTAAAAGAAGAGGAAAAAAGGTAAAGGAAGCACAGGGTTGAAGCAAGGACAACTGGGGTCTATTGCCATTATTTTCCAGTCCCTCCTCTTAGACAAGATGGGCTGTTTTCATCACCAGCCGAATCCTTTCAGAGAAAAAACAAAATTACAGAGCTATGTGAGGTTCAGGAATTGAGTCGAGAAGGCCTCCACAGTGGGTTGGAGGAGCGGTTTGTTCTTTCGCCTCCTGTTCCTCAGTCGGAGCTTGGATCCTCTGTTTGAACAGGACAGGGACGCTGGCTCTGATGAGACGTGTGCTATAGCCTGAATGTCTGTGTCTCCCCCGAAATCCAGATGTTGAAATCCTGGTCCCCAGTGTGATGGTCTCAGGAGGTGGGGCCTTCAGAAGGTGATGAGGGCGGGCAGGTGGAGCCCTCAGGACTAGGATTAGTGCCCTTATCAAAGAGACCCCAGAGAGCTCTCTCATCCCTTCATCACCTGAGGACACAGCAAGAAGCCGACCTCCTGTGAACCAGGCAGTGGCCCTCCACACACGCCCAATCTGCTGGCACTTTGATCTTGGACTTCCCAGCCTCCGGAACTGTGAGAAATGCACGCTTGTTGTTTAAGCCGCTCAGTCTGTGGTATCCTGCCACAGCAGCCCGGACAGACGAAGGCGAGGTGATTGGACGCACTTTGGTTAAAGATCTTTGTGTCTGTTTTCGTAAGCGGTATTAGTATTTGCTTTCCTTTGCCTGTAAGGTCTTTGTCTGGTTTTGGTATCAGGGCGATACTGGCCCCAGAGTTTGGAAGTGTTCCCTCTACTTCTATTTTTTGGAAGCGTTTGTGAAGTTTGCTTACTAATTCTTCTGTCCACATTTGGTAGGTTTTTCCGGTAAAGTTACGGCAGCACCAGGTATTCATTGTGGGAAGTTTCTAAATTACAAATTTAATCTCTTATTATGGGTATGTTCATGTATTCTATTTCTTTGTGAGTTCGTTTTGGTATTTTGAGCTTTTCTAAAATGTGACTCTTTCCTCCAAGTTATCCAGTTTGTTGCCGTACACTGTTCATCATATTCACATATAACCCTTTTTAATTTCTGTAAGGTCAGTAGTAATGTCCCTTCTTTCATTCTGACTTCACAATTTGAGTTGTCTCCCTTGTTGCTTGGTCAGTCTAGCTAAAAGCTTGTCAATTTTGTTGATTTTTTTTCTAAGAAGAAACTGTTGGTTTCACTAATTTTCTCTTGCGTTTTTTATTCTCTATTCCATTTACATCCATTAGAGTCTTTATTATCTCATTCCATCCGCTTGCTTTAGATTTAGTTTGCTCTTCTTTGTCTAGTTCCTTAAGGTGAAAATTAGATTAGTTATTTGAGACTTATTTTTCTTTCTTAATATCGGTATTTACAGCTATAAGTTTTTCTCTGAAAACTGCTTTACCTGTACCCCTTAAATTTTGGAATGTTTGTTTTCATTTTCATTCCTGTCAAGGTATGTTCTATTTTTCTTGTTATTTCTTCTTTGACCTCTTGGTTATTTCAGAGTATGTTGTTTAATTTCCACATGTTTGTGATTTTCCCGGTTTTCCTTCTGTTATTGATTTCTCATCTCATCCCATTATGGTTGGAGAACATATTTTGTATGATTTCAATCCTTTTCAAATTATTGAGGATGATTTGGGCCTAAAATACAGTCTGTGTTGGAGACTGTTCCCCGTGGACTTGAGAAGAATGTGTGCTCCGCTGTTATTTGGTCGTGTTCTATAGATGTCTGTTAGCTTGAATTGGTTTATAGTGCTGTTCAAATGTTCTGTTCGCTTGTTAATCTTTTGCTTAGTTGTTCTATCCATTATTGTAAGTGAGGTATTGAAATCTCCTCCTACTATTGTTGTATTGTCTATTTCTCCCTTCCATTCTGACACTTTTTGCTTCATGTATTTCGGGCCCTATTTTTAAGTGCATATGTTTATAAATGTTATGTCATTCCAATATATTGTCTCTTTTATCATTATGAAATGTCTCTCTTTATCACTAGCAACCTTTTTTAAAGTTAATTTTAAAGTCTAATATTAGTATTGCCACTCCAGGTGTCTTACGATTGCTGTTTGCATGACATATCAGTTTATGTCCTTTTACTTTCCACCTTTTTGCATCTTTGCATCTAAAGTGTGTCTCCTGTAGACAGCACGTAATTGGACCCTGTTTTTCTATCCAACCTAAAAATCTCTTCCTTTTGGTTGGATGGTTTAATCCCTTCACGCTTACTGATGTGCACGGATTTGGATTTACATCCACCATTTTGCTTTTTTGTTTTCCGTATGTCTCATGGGGGGAGGGGGTTGTTTCTCTACTCCTTTATTACCAGTTTCTTTTGTTTTAAGTGGGTATTTTCTAGTGTAACATCTTAATTCTTTTAATAATTTTTTTTCCTTTTTCTCCCCAAAGCCCCCCGGTACATAGGTGTATATTCTTCGTTGTGGGTCCTTCTAGTTGTGGCATGTGGGACGCTGCCTCAGCGTGGTTTGATGAGCAGTGCCATGTCCACGCCCAGGAGTCGAACCAATGAAACACTGGGCTGCCTGCAGCGGAGCGCTTGAACTTAACCACTCAGCCACGGTGCCAGCCCCTCTTTTAATAATTTTTACTGATAATGATATTTTTTGAGTCACCTTTTAGCAGTTGCTCTAGGGCGTGCAATATACATCCTAACTTATCAGAATCTGTTTCAGATGTATGCTAACTTAATGCTAGTGAAATATAGAAACTTTACTCCTGTATAGGTCCATTCCTACACCCCGTGTGTGTACTATTTTGTTATACTCAGTATTGCTGTATGTGTCACAAACCCAACAATGAAAACTTATTACCTTGTATAATCTTCTGTCATTCAAAGGTGCTCAAAGAAGACAGGAGTGCAAGTATATATTTGAAGTTTGCTATATTAATCTTCTTATTTATCATCTCTGATTCCCTTCATTTCTTCCAGTGAACTTGCATTACCATATGATGTCACTTCCTTATTCCAACACAACTTTGTTCCTGCCTGCCTCTTTTGTGATATTATTTCCAAATATACTACATTTGTATAAGTTGCATTCCAACAACAAAATTATCTACATATTGTGTTATGCAAGTAGTTTTAAAATTAGTTAAGAAAAGAAAGGAAAAGAACTATGCAATTAAACTTTCTTTTATAGTTACCATCATAATTACTTTTATTGACATGCTTTGTTTTTTGATGTGGATTCAAATTTCTATCTGGCGTAACTCGTTTTCACTCTCAAAACTCTAGTGTTTCTTTCAAGGCAGGTCTTCTAACAACAAATTCTCCAAGCTGCTTTTCTTTCTTTTTTTTTTTAATCTTGGAATGTATTTGTTTCATTTTTGCTGGATATAAAACTTTTGGTTGATAATTTTTTTAAGCTTTCAGCATCTCAAATATGTTGTTCCACTCCCTCCTGGCCTCCATTGTTTCCAGTGAGAAGCTCATTGTTAACATTACTGGGGTTACCTTGCAAGTGATGAGTCATTTTCCTCTTACTGTTTTTAAGATCTTTTCTTCATCTTTGGCTTTCATCATTTTGGCTATGATCTATCTGGGTGTGAATCTTCCTGCATTTTATCCACTTTGAGCTGCATGAGTTTCTTGAATATGTGGATGAAAGCTGTTTTTTAATCAAATTTGGGAAATTTTCAACCATTATTACCACAAATATTTTTTCTTCTCCTTTCCCCTTCTGCTTTCCTTCTGCTACTCCCATTACACGTACATTGGTGTGTTTCATGTTATTCTGATCATTTTTCTCCATTCTTTTTTCTCTCTCTTCTTCAGATTCCCTAATCTCTAGTGATCTCTCTTCTACTTCACTAATTCTTTCTTCTTCCAGCTCAAATCTACTGTTGAGCCCCTTTATTAAATTTTTCATTTCAGTTATCGTATTTTTCCAATCCAGAATTTCCCTTTGGTTCCTTTCTATAATTCTGAACTCTTTATTGGTTTTCTTTATTCATCAAGATACTGTTATCATACTTTTAAAAATTTTTAGGCATAATTTCCTTTAGTTCTTTGAACATATTTATAATGGCTGCTTTCAAGTGTTTTTCTGCTAAGTCCAAAGTCTGGGACCCTCCAAAACAGTTTCTATTGACTGTGTGTATGGGTCACACTTTCCTGTTTCATCGTATGGATCATTTTTTTTCCTGTGGTTGAAAACTGGAAATTTTAGATACATTTATGTATTTATCTAAAATCTTTATCTAAATATTTAGATATTGCATCAGTTCCAGATATTGCTCTCTCCCTACCCTGGGACTGTCGTTGATTTGTCATTTATTTATTTTTAGTGACTTTGGTGAACTAACTTTGTGAAGTCACTTTGCCCTACAGCGTTCAGCGTCTTACGTCCTTGTTCATATTTTTTGTTTTTTTGTTTTTTATCTTTTAGCCTGACTACGTAAGGGTCAACCCTGGGTCAGCGTAAACCACTTATTGGTCAAAGGTTGTGTTTAAGCCCCCTTTGGCAGTTAGACTTTTACCCTTTATCGTTGGATGTTTGTTTGGCCTGGAAGCTACTATCACTGCTCACAGAGTTTACATTTTTGCTTCACGTTCAGTCAGGGACAATTAGCTTGGACTTTCTCTTTCCAGTCACTCCTAAGAGAATGCAGCTTTGAACATGCACACAGTCTTCTAACTGCCATGGGTACCCGTGATTTTACTCTTCAGCCTGGCTCCCTAGGAACTGCTCCCAAATCAGAGTAGGTTATTCAGCCGGTATTTGGTCAGCGAGACTTGTGCTCTTGGTTCATGGATCTGTGTGAGGTCTGGTACACGTTTTCAAGGCTTCTCCATGTCTATTCTAATTGCTGCTGAGTGGGGGCAACATCATGCTTATGCACAGCCCTCCTGACCCCAGGCTTGGCTGTGATCCCAGACAGGTCTTCTTGGCTTTCCTTTCCCTAATTCTCCCTGTGAAACTTCTGATTGCTCTGCCATTTGCTTGTTGCTACTGGTATGATGAAGCTGTGAATTCTCTCTTAATTGCTCTACAACAAGATCTCCACTGTTGTTGACAAAAGCCTTAGGCATGGACTTCTCCGTGCTCTGTTCCAAATAAAGTTAGTCCTCTTAGGCAGAGCTACAGCGTTCTTCATCCTTATGGCCTGCCTCTCTCCTTGCACAGAACCTCTGCACAGGAGCTGGAGTGACAGTGCCCCAGAGTGACACTCCTGTTCTATGAGTGGGCACCGAGGCAGTCGTAGCCCCTGTTCTTCTTGGCTTGCCCCTCCTGGTCTGGAGCCTCCACCCCACGAACAACTTTGAGTGGGATCCATCAGACCTGTGTTCTCGGCTTGCTCCACCTGGAGTAGATCCTTCTACCCTATGAGTAGGTGGTGGAAGAGAACTCAGTCCTCTTGGCAAAGCCTATCAGGAATAGAGCTTCTGCAACACAGGGTTGGGGGAAATGAGGAATGCCAGTGGCCTGCCCATCCTGGGGTGAAACCATAGCCCTAGGCTGGGAGCCGAGGGAAGAGGAAGCCGTCATCTTCTTGGGCACATCCGCCAGGAGTAGCATGCCCAGATTAGTTTCCATAAAACATAGCTGGGAGAGAAGGAGGGAGCAGGCTGTGGCTCAAGTGTAGCCCCAGACTATCACTGTTTTTTCTAAATTTAGTGTGTTTTCTTGAATAAATGTTTCTCTACTTCTTGCATTCCTTAGGACCATTGCCAGAGACTTTAAATGATTGCTTTGGTTTGGTTTGGTCTTTATAATTGTCTCCAGTTAAATGGTTGTTTTCCGGGAAGAGTGTGCCATGTTCCTTACTCTACCAGTCTTTTGGTAATAGGGCAAGAGAAACATTGGATGGCTATAACTCTGTCTGGTGAGAGAACAAATTATAATTCCTCAGACTGGTGAGAGGAATTTACCTTCTTGGGATAGAGAGAGACAGAGAGAGCAAATTTGAGCCTGACAAAATAGTAATTTATCTTTAGAAACTTTATGTCCTTTTGTAACCAAATGTTCCAAGAGATAAAGTGAGTGCTCTAGATAAGAGGTTCCACCAGGTGAACATAAGGGCAAGTGAACATATTGGATCAAGGTAAAAGAATGAGGGAACCAGAAAGCTTGGAGATTATGGTTGAGATCCTTAGGGATATACGAGAGGGCTTCAATGAAGCCTTGAGGCATCACAGTCCTCGGGCATTGCTCTTTATTCCACGTGAAAGCAAAAAGAGTGTGAATCAGGATAAGGGAATACTAAAGAAGGTTGAACGGAGATCCACTGCTGTGTTGAATTTGGAGGTAGAGAAGCCAGGATAATATCTGGGTTGGGGACCACTGGGAAACATATGCGCATTATCTCGTTTACATCCCTTAAGTCTCATACGTAGAGTTATCCACATCCATTTGAACTTTTTAGCTGGAGGGTAGGAGTGCTGCAGGGACTAGCACAAGGAATAAGTAAGCCCTTAGCTATGAAATCTGCAACAATGGTTGTAGTCCCTTTGATGCTTAGGGTTTTAGGGGATGCTGGGGCAATTTAGGCAGAGGAGTAATAGTGTCGATATTGACGTGTAAAGCTTCTACATTACTTATTTACCCCATGTCTGTAGATGAATGTAGATCAGAGCATATGGGGGTACTGGAAAAAAATAAATCAGAAAATTATGCTACTTCTAGGGGTAAGAGACTTGGGGACACAAGAATGCAGGGTAGTCAAGGGAAGCCACCATAAGATGGTGTACTGGGTCATCCAACTTGGAGAAATCGAGAGAAAGTCTTTCGGGTGTGCACCTAATAGTGGCTCTTCATTGAGCCAAAGCACTCCATCCTAATAGATCAGCAGGGGTGGAAGGACTGAGGAGAAAGGCATGCTGAGAAGTCAAGGGACCCAACGAGATGGGTAGAGAGAGAATGTGCTCGATTGCTAAGTCCCACCACTGACATTTTTTTATTTCCTCAAGGAAACTGGAAGAAATTGTTGGTGGAGACTGTTGCTCCAGTGTCTACAAAAACTTAGGCTGATGGCTGTGATGGTTACTTTTGTGTGTCCACTTGTCTAGGCCACAGAAACACTAGTTTAAATGTTGCCATGAACATGTTTTTTAGATGAGATTAACATTTAAATCACTAGACTTTGAGTAAAGCTGATTGGTCTACACAATGTGGATGGGCCTCATCCAATCACATGGAGGCCTTAAGAGGACAAAGACTGGCATCCCCCTAAGAAGAGGAAATTCTGCCAGCAGGCTATCTTCAGACTCAATCTGCAAGATCAACTCCTCCCTGGGTCTTCAGCCTGCCAGCCTACTTGCATGAGTCAATTCCTTACAGAAAATCCCGCCCCACCAAACGCACACACTATTAGTTCTGTTCCTCTGGAGAATTCTGACTAATAAATGTTCATTTACTAACAGGATTATTTCTCTTTGCTGAACCAAAGGCACTTGGGGACACTGAAAGATGCCTTCCTTGCAAGGGAGTCATTTGTTTCTGACTGAGCAGCTTGTTTGGCTGCCCGGGTCCTGGCCAAAGCAATGTAATTCAGGCCCAAGGACTTTTATTCCCCCAATAGGTACAAGTGTCCTCTTCTATCTGTGTTATATTTTGGAGAGCTTTCAAGTTGTAGCATCATAGGTTTCTGTGTGTAGTTTTGTCTTTATCAGACTATCCACAAAATGCTGGGCTAATTGTTAAAGCTCATGGATGGGCAAGGTCTGCCAGCCTGTTTTCTGCTTCTACGGAAACAGCAGCTGATATTTCAGGCTTAAGGCCATTAACAAAATAGGTGGCAATCTCTGCAGTGGTGCCAGCATTAATGCCCAACCCCCAGCATTCCTGAAAATGGTGTCTAATCAGTCTCTATACTTAGAGACTGACTCATCCCGCCCCTGTGGACAGGATTGGATTGTTCTCCAGGAAATGCAAGGTAGGTGGCGGTGGGGGGCAGGGGGGTGGGGGGTGCGGGCTGCGGCCCTGTGTTAAACTTCGAGGATACCATTTAAAACACTGTCTCCTTTCTCTAGGGCTTTAGCATATGAAGAGGGGGTGTCATTTCTATCAGGGTTAGCTAAATTCTCCTTTATGGTTACCCGGATGGCCTTGTCAAAGCAAGCGCTGGTCCTACTAAAAGGTGTGCTAACTGAGACGGATCAGAGGGCCCTTTCAGTCAGCCTTTTAGTTACCGGGAAATCTCCGATTTTGTCAAGCAATTGGGGGTAAATTGCAACTCTCTGTGGTGACTGTGAATTTTCATTTGTTCTGGGTCTCCAAGGCATTTTAGGGGGAGTTTAGTCAGGGGACTGGAAGCGAAAAAGAAGAATAAGGAAAAAAATAAGTAAGAGGACATGTGGATTAGGAAGGACTTTTTCAGCTTTGTACTAAAGACTGCAGCTATGCAGGAAAAGATTGACGGAATTAGCTACATAAAAATAAAATTATCTATGCATCGAAAACCCACAGATAATTAAAAAGCCAAATCCAGGAAAAGTATTTGCAATGTGTGTGCCTGAATGTGGGTCCAAATCTTCACATATAACTCTTAAGATCAATAAGCTAATTATTTTAAAAACATGAATAAATGCTGGTGAGAGTACGGAAAACCAAGAACTCTCGTAGAATGTCGGTGGCAAGACGAGTTTCTTGCAGTAGGCACCAAGAGTGTTAAAAGTGCTCACATCTTTCAATTCAGTAAATCTACTCCTGGAAATCTATTAACCAAATCAGAGATGGTGAAAACTACGCACTTAGGAAAATATTCTTTCTATTTTACGGAGGGATAATCTTCGAGGGATGTATCGCTGTGCTTTTCTCCTACACGCTTCCTTGACTGAATTTCCCCAGGAATTATTAGCGTGAGTTTCCCACCAGAAAGCAGCAGGAATGGGTGGTTGAAGAAGAGATATCTGCTGTAAGTTTAAAGAGTACATTTTATCACACACAGTCTTGTGGCTTGAAAATCTGTACACACGTTATAGGGAATATGGGAGACAGCCCCAGCAGTAATCTCATGGTATCTCCAAGTGCCAGGCACCAAAGCTAGGAAGCTGTTGGGGAATTTATGCTGGCCACCAGCCCATGAAGCAGATGCTGTTACCTCCCTGGTTCTACACCTGGGGAAACTGTAGCACACAGAGGAGGAGTCAATTGTCAGGGGTCTCAGGGCTCCTCAAAGAGGGCCATTCAGGTCCCAGGTTTGTCAAACTCTAAATTGCACACCGGTTTGCAGGACGCTTTCCTGCCCCCAGTACAAGAATGAAATAAAAGCCTCACTGCGGAAGAGAGTGAAACAGCCAGCAAAACTTTTTTTAAAAAGTGTGATACAGTTATTTCCCACAATAAAGTGCTAAATGGAAGGGGGGAAACGCAGTGTAGGGAACTGTTCCTATAGTACCATTCCAGGAATATAAAAAGATAATTTATATTTACAGAGGAAACCACAGGGGACCAATGGGGTTCTTGTGCATTTACTCAACAGATATACAACGAGAACACACTGCGAGGCACTATTCAATGGGTGTGCTGCACACTCAATGGTGAGCAAAAGCAAACATAACTCCGGTCCCTAGGGAGGTTACATTATGCGATTTTCCTTTGAGACGGTGGTCACAACTTATTCCCGCTTTCCCTCTCACGTGTTACTTTTTTCAGTTTTTTTAGACTAAGTATTCTTTAGAAAGAGAAATGAAAAAAAACTTTTAAAAGTGTTTTCCAAATGATGTTTACAATGAGGGTAACATGCGAAAAATATGATTTTAAAAAGCAAGATGTTCAAGTAACGATGCAATCTGATTCGCATGTTTGAAGTTCACCTTTATGAATGAAAAACCGCTAAGGAAACTTATCAGAAAATATTCTTAAGGGTCATGGCTGGGGAATGGGATTGTGGGTGATTAGCTGTCTTCATTACACTCTCTCTGTCTTCCAGGTTTTCTATACTCAGGGGGAGTGACTTCTACAATGAGAGAATATATTTTACCATATATGAAACCCAGGTCCACAAACCCAGGACAACCCAAGAAGAGACCTTGACAAGACGATTCCGAGAGGCAGAAATACAAGATGCGAAGGAACCTAGGCAGCTCCGGAGGAGAAAGGCCAACTGGAAAAGCAAACGGGCCTTGCCGGCAGGCAGGGAATTTTCCGAAGGGGGCGCGCTGAAGGCTGCAGCCGGCCCGGGAGCGGCCCAGCCCGCGCAGACGCAGAAAGAAGCCGCCCTCTCCACGGACAAGGCTCCGCGCAGTTTTTTCAAGCACGAAGGGCGGGGCAGGAGGGCGGCTGGTCGGCTGCACGGCGCAACACTGCCACCTGCAGACCAGAGAAACCCCACGCCACCCACCCCAGCGAAAACTCCATCTTTTCCGCGGCCGTTCCGCGCAAAGACCTGGAGCTCGTGGCTCAGGAAGGCCGGCGGGAGGGAGATGAGGACCACGGAAAGGAAGAGAAGCGGCCAGAGCGGCCCCGGCAACCGGGCTGGGGCACCGCCGCCTTCCCGGCCCCGGAGCCGTAGCCACAGCGGCAGGAAGTCCCTGTGCCCAGGAAGGACGCGCCCCGGGGGCGGGGCTGCGCCCCGACAGGCGGGCTCTGGGCCGGCGCGCGGGCGTCCCGTAAGGTCGCTGCCAGTCTCCCTGCCGGTGGCCGCTGGCGCTTACCCTCCGGATCCTCTTGCGAACTGTGGACCGGGGATGTCCAGGTCCTGTCGCCCGACTGCCCCAGCTGCCGCCGCCGCCAGCGCCACCGCCACCGCCCCACCTGCGGCAGCTGGACCAATCCCCTGTCATCCTCCTCCCGGCCCCCCCCCCCACCCCCCATCAGGCTGCGAACACTCACTGGTGCCCGTCCCCTGGCACGCTCACTGTCCTCCTCTCAGCCTTCACTCCTCTGATCCCTCCTGGCGACCTCGGGGCCCACGAGGCTGACCCGGTCCACCGGAGCCTCTCCCTCCTCAAGAATGTTCTCCTCCTCCCCACCCGAGCATCCCCCAGCGCACGGTCATGCCCCGGGCATCAGGAAAGACCACGCCCCTCCTCGATGCCCATTTCTAACATTCTGCTCTCTCATCACCTCAAGGCCATGCCCTGGTCGTCCAGCTCCCTCCCTCTAATGCCTCTGCACCCACAGCCTTCAGCCTCTTGGAGACCTCTGGCCCACCGACCCCACAGCCTTCCTCACCGTCCACTAGGCCCCGCCTTACCCAGCTTACCCAGGCCTATAAACTGTCCCCCTCAAACACGCCTCCTCTCCTCCTCTCTCCCTCCTCCCTACTCTCCTGGCAGTACCACCAAATGGACCAACCCTCTGCAGCCTCCACATCTCTATCTCCTCTCTCCTCTACCTACAATAGCGTTCCATGCGCACTGGCAGCCACTCTTCTCACGGTGTTCAGTGATCATTGGGAAAAGAGAATAGATCACGTGGGAACTCTCACCACTTCCCAGCAACGCTGGCTCTGCGCTTCTGTTCTCTTCAGTTCCTCTGAAGGAAGTGACCTAATCCTATGAGGCCAGGCTCTTCAGCTGGATCCCTTGGCCATCTTCTGGAGAGGTGGGCCTTTGCAATGATTATTCCTTTCTCCTGAATTCTCATGTTCCCAATTTTTTTCAGGGTCATTCTATTATCTACAAATATGCTCCTATTTCTCACCCTTTATACAAAATGAAGTAAAACATAAAGCCCTCCTTTATGCCATATACTTCCAAGGTTCTGCCACATGTCCCTGATGCTCCAAACAGCAGGTCTGTCCCCCCTTGTTCCATAACCATGCTCCTTGCTAACCACTTCAGTTGAGCTTCTAACAGCCTGTCCCCCTGAAAGAAGCCCGATTTTGTCAAAAATACCAGCGACCTTCATATTGCCTACTCCTAGGATTACGTTCCCATCCTCAACTTACTACATCTCTCAGAGGCCTTTGGTACATTTGACAATTCCCTCCTTTCTGAAGCCGTCCCTCCCTCCCTCTCCCCTTCCTTATTTCCCTCCTTCCCTGCCTCTGTTTTATTTTTAATCTTTGGATATTTGACAATATCCTCTCCAGGTGATGTTCCTCCAACCACAGTGGCCACTCCACTCCTTCTCAGTGTCCACTGCTTACCCCTCCCTTTCCACATGAAGTCTCCAGGGCCCCTTCTCACGCTACACTCTCTCCCTGGGTTATTTCCTCCATTTTGCCATCATGTAGCACGTATATAACGTGACCTCCCACAGTCCTATGTCTTGCATCAACCTGTCCCCTGAGATGCAGATTTGTCTCTCTCTTTGTTCGAGTGACAAGGAGTCATCAGACTTAACGTGTCCCAAGCACACCTCTTAGGTGCGCTGCATTTCGTTCGCTTGCGCTGCCATCCAACAAGTCCTCTTGATTCAATCTTCTGAATGCATCCTGTATCCATCCCCTTCTGTGCTTGCCTACTGCTGGTTTTTAATATCCAGGCAATCTCACCATGTCTTGCCTTCGCTGCAGTAACTCTGGCCTACTTCTGTTCCCTGCACACGCCCAGCTTATTCCCTCCTTAGGACATTGGTAATCACAGGTCCCCTGGCCTGAAAGAGTCTACCCTCAGACCTTTACGTGGCTGCTTCCTTCTCAACCTTAGGGTTTCTGCTCCCTTGTTGCCTTCTCAGAGAGGCTCTCCCTGACCACTCTGTGTAAAGGCATTGGTTTCTGGCCTAGGATAGGACGTGGATTATTTTCCTCCGAACACTGACCACACTCACTTATTTATTCGTTGGTTGGTTGGTATTCTCTCATTCCCCAGCTAAGTGCTAAATTACCAGCTCCTACAAGAGGAGCAAACACCTATTGAGAGAGGTTCATTAATACTGCTGAATGCTGATTAAAGGGCCACCTGAGACCTGTCGTTGCTTCCCTGCAGGTTGGCGAGGGGGCAGCGCAGGGGATTGTCACTGGAGAATCTACCTTCAAATCGCCAGCCGTTCTGCAGTGCGTGTGGGCCCCACAGTAACTCCTGCAGCTTTCTAGGCATGGGGAGGAAAGCCACAGGAGCGCCTTGCCCTGCCTTGTTTTCCTTCTAAATCATTCAATGATGTTATTGCTATTTTAAATGACATATCCATGATAAACGAGAGGGAGAAAGCGGCAGATGTCAGCCAGTCAGTCGTAAGGACACCTGGAGTGGGCAGCAGTGCTGTCGTGAATTCATTTAGGAATCTCTCTGTCTACATGGCATCAGGGCATTCCTTAAATCTCCCTGTGCCTTGGTTTCCTCATCTGCACAGACGGCAGTCCGGGCCCATACCCACATGGTGACTGAAACTGTCCGTTCTCAGAGCAGTGCAGGCACCCGGGAGCTCTCCAAAGGGGTTTGGTAGCATCATCGCTTTCCTTGTTTGCAGCTGCCAGCTGGAGGTCTCAGGAGCCCACGAAAAGGCCGCACGGTGCCAGAGTGCTCTCACTGTCCTGACAGACCGAGCCCATATAGCTAGGGAGGAAAGAAATGGTTAGCTCAGGACACAGGCAGGAACCTGTATTCACACTTCAGTAGGAAGGGCACTGAAGGCATTTTTCCCAGAATGGGAAGTTTTCAGGCAAACATTTTCATTCCCATGGTTTTATAATCAGGGCAGTTGAACTTTCATTCTGTTTTCCAATAATGTAGAATGTGCTCAACCCGGTAATGAGAAAAGTATTTCTTTTTAGAGATTACACTGTTGAGCCTTTCTCAAGAGCTGCCCTTTTAATTTATTATCCGGTAAATATGAGAGTGTAAAAAAAGTTTGCCCAGCTCCCAAGATGCTTCTGCACTGGCACAGACGTGAACACTTACCCCAGCTTGCCCCATAACTCCTGGAACACATCGCAAGCTTCATGAGAGTGCGTCTCGGTCGCCCAACTATGCTTAACAGTTACCAGACAATGACGGGGGCAGATTGCTCCGGAGTGAAGCTCTCTGGGCACTCACGTTAAAACTGCTGATACAGCGTCTCCTAGGACTCTTTTTAAAACATAAAGTCTCTCCTTCAATTCAGTTTATTTTTATAGCTCTTGTCCTGTTGATGATGGTGTGAGGGTTTGTATTTGGTAATCCCTTCTGTTTTATGTTTCTTTATCAGTTAGCTAATCTCTCTTTCCTAAAAAGAAAATGCAAATCCTAAAGCCTTGGCTTTGTGATCTGGGTGTACCATGGGAAGCCTTGTGTCAGCATGAAGGACAAGCAAAAGAAAAGAATATTCTGTTCCAACCTCACGGGAGTAGAAGACAGACACACAGAGGCAGTGGCAGATGGAGGTAAGGCTCTCAAGCCTCAGTCTCCCCTCTATGGACCTCGTCTCAGACAAGCGAGATATGTCAGAGAAGCGGAAGGGAGGATTTTGTCCCTGTTCATATTTGGGACTCACAGGAGTTCACTCTGCAGAATGACCCAGTAGCGTCTTTGGGCAGAGGGGTGGCTGGAGTTTGGGGATTTAGCTTTCTGGAGCTGATCCTGCTTCCTGCTAGGGTGCGAGTGAAGCTTCAGGAGGCTTCATTCCCCGAGGGAGGGATGTGGAAAGTGGCTGAGTCCAGAGCCAGGGGTTCCTGAAGGAAGCCTAAGCAGGCAAGGGGCTAGGGGGCCCTGCAGCTGAGGCTGTGGAGTGGATGGCCCTGCCCAGGGGCGGGATGGAGGATGAGACCCAGATTCAGAGGGGTCTGCAGATGCCAGCAGAGTGAGCTGAGGCCGAGACAGCCTGGGGAGCACCAGGTCCTGACCAACAAGGGAGAGAAAAAAATGCAAGTTTCACCAGCCCCACCCATGGGTGGTACAGGTCAACTTCACCAGCTGGACCTGGGAGACGAGAGTCATCCTTCCCTCAGAGACAAGCACATGTATTGAGAATCACAATTCCATCTCTGTGCGCGGCCTCGCACAGGACATCCTGTCTCTTAGTTTCCACTCCTTTGTTTGTTTCACTTTCTCTTGAGTCAGATGGATTAAGTTTCAGTTTCGCTGCTAACCAGCTTTGGTGTTTTAAATCAACTTCTGGTCACAGAAAGAGAGCAAGGTGGAGAGATGTGTGTTCCCATCTGTCCTGGCCCTTCCAGCTGGGCTGTTGCCTGAGCTGAGTGACTCAGTGAGGATGAGCAGAAGAGCAGAATCCCACATCTCTTTCCAGCACTGAGGCCCTTGTCCCTCCCCCTGCCTGCCTGCTTGGATCTCACCTGAGACTGGGAATGCACTTTGGCTAAGGGTTAAGGGATAGGTGTGGGGTAGAGGATGCAAGGCAAGGAGAGAGGGGAAGTCTTGAGATGCCCTCAGAAGGGACTAGGGGAGGGACCAGAGTCACCAAGAAAGCATTCTGTACAGCACCCAGATCCCAGGAGACATCGAAGACTATGAAAGCATAGTGGCCCTATCATGTGGTTCTGTGATTTTCTCCAGCAGTACGCAACGCTACAACCATTTTCTGAAGCCAAGCTCCATGGGCCAGGCCCTGGAAAATGGGGCCTGTGTTGTTAAAGGAGAAAGGAGCCTGGCATCACTTGTGGAGCGCAATGACGGCCTTGGGGAGGACCTGCTCACCTCAGTGACCACTCTCATCAGTTACTGTACTCCGTGTGCCTGGCTGTCTGGTCCACTCTTCCTCCTGTGCTCTGTTTTGGGGGTCCATTTATGGGATGGGAAATGTCCTGGGTTAAAGGAGAGGACAAGGCAAGGATGCCTCAAGCTCCTCTAACACGGACTGATAGACAGTGGGCAGGGGAGGAGCTGGTGGGGATGACGTGCTCAGATCCCAGCTTCACTCGTGCTCCTGGGACTGCATGGACACTTGGTTAATTTATTCTCTCTGGTCAATCGGATTCATCATGAGTACCTACTGTCTGGACTGGATAGTAAGGGGTGAAAAAACCCACTGAATTTATGTCTAGTCTGGTAATTGTAATCTGATGCTATCATGTGAAGGGTTCATTGGAACCAACCCCAGTCTGTTTTGGTAAAAACGCTCAGTCTCTCAGATTTCCATCTGACCTCCCTACTCCTTTGAAAGTGGGGAAGAAGTATGTTTGGTTTACAAGTGTCCTGGGTGATGTGGGAAGGGAGGGGGTCTAGGAAATTCTTATGACGCTCACAGTATCCTCCGTGCTCTCTGCGGGAAGGATGACTCTTGTCTCCCAGGTCCAGCTGGTGAAGGTGACCTGCATCACCCACGTGTGTGGCTGGTGAAACTTGCATATTTGTCTGTCTTCTCTGGGTCAGGACCTGGTGCTCCCTGGGTGATTCGGCCTCAGCTTACGCTGCTGACATCTGTAGACCCCTCTGAATCTGGGTCTCATGCTCCACCCTGTCCCTGGGCAGGGCTGTCCACTTTACAGCCTCAACTACAGGGTCATGTAAGCCCCGAGCCAGGTTAGGCTTCCTTCATGGTAGAACCCCTGGCTCTGGACTCAGTCAATTTCCACTTTGCCCCTTCGGGGAATGAGGCCCCCTGGGGTCTCACTTACACCTCAGCAGGAAAGAAGGTCAGCTCCAGAAAGCTGAATTCCCAAACTCCAGACATGTTTCTGCCCACTTTGTAGATGATGGAATGCTGCAGAAGAAAAGTTGAAGGTGACAAAACTTTACTCTTTGAGAAAGAGGAAGGACATGGGACCCAGGTGAAGGGTCTGGCCTCAAATGAAATCTGGTCACCTCCTATAGAGGGGCAGCAGAGAACACAAGTGCAGATCCAGCGTTGCTGGGAACTGGTGAGGGTCCTACGTGATCTCCTCTCTTTTCCCAATTATCACTGAACATCATGAAAAGAGTGGCTGCCAGTGCATGTGGAACGCTATTGTAGGTAGAGGAGAGAGAAGATAGAGATGTGGAGGGTGCAAAGAGTTGGTCTCTTTGGTGGTACTGCCAGGAGAGTAGGGAGGAAGGAGAAAGGAGGATAGGAGGTGTGTTTGAGGGGGAGAGTTTATAGGCCTGGGTAAGCTGGGTAAGGAGGTGCCTAGCTGATAGTGAGGAAGGGTGTGGGGTTCCTGGGCCAGAGGTTTCCAAGAGGCTGAAGGGTGTCAGTGCAGAGGCGTTACAGGGAGGGAGCTGGAGGACGAGGGCATGGCCTTGAGGTGATGAGAGAACAGAATGTTAGAAATGGGCTTCAAGGAGGGGTGCTGTGTTTCCTGATGCCCAGGGCATGGCCTGGCGCTGGGGGATGCTCGGGTGGGGAGGAGGAGAACATCTTTGAGGACGGAGAGGCTCCGGTGGACCGGGTCAGCCTCGTAGGCCCCGACGTCGCCGGAAGGGATCAGAGGAGTGAGGGCTGAGAGGAGGACAGTGAGCGTGCCAGGGGACTGTCACCAGTGAGCAATCCCAGGCTCCGGGTGGGCGGGAGGAGGACGACAGGGGATTGGTCCATCTCCCGCACGTGGGGCGGGGGCGGCGGCGGCGGCTGGGCAGTCGGGGGACAGGACCTGGACATCCCTGATACACAGTTCGCAGGAGGGTACGTTGGGCCAGCCCCAGCGGCCACCCGCAGGGAGACTGCCAGCGACCTTCCGGGGTGCCCGCGCCACAGCCCCGAGCCTGCCAGTTGGAGCGCAGCCCCGCCCCCGGGGAGCGTCCTTCCTGGGCACAGGGACTTCCTGCCGCTGTGGCTACGGTACCGGGGTGAGGGCCCGTCCAGGGGCGGAAAGGCGGCGGTGCCCCAGCCCGGTTGCCGGTCCGCTCTGGCCCGTTTTCTTCCTTTCCCTGGTCCTCATCTCCATCCCGCCGGCCTTCCTGAGCCACGAGCTCCAGGTCTTTGCGCGGAACGGCCGCGGAAAGGATGGAGTTTTCGCTGGGGTTGGTGGCGTGGGGTTTCTCTGGTCTGCAGATGGCAGTGTTGCGCCGTGCAGCCGCCCGTCCGCCTTCCTGCCCCGCCCTTCGTGCTTGAAAAAACTGAGCACGAAGCGGCGCCTCCTTTCTGCGCCCCTGCGGGCCAGGCTGGGTGGGACTGGATCCGCTCCCTTCCGTCGCGTCCCTGCTGAAAACCCACTGCCTTCAGAGGAAACCCCTTTGCTTTTCCTATTGCCTTTTCTTCTAAGGAGTTGCCTGGATTCCTGAGCAGCTAGTATTTCTCTTCTCTGAGTGGTCTTGTCATTGTCTTTCCCCAAGTTGTTTTGGGTTTTATGGACCTTTATTAACGTATTCTTCAGTTAACGCCAGTCACTCAACCTCACTGTAGAAAATTGAGAGGACGGATCAAATATAATAAAGAAAGTAATCCAAACCACCGTCCCATCACCCAGTGATGACCGTTAACAGTATTTTGTGATAAATTTCCTTAGAGGTTTTTCATGAAAAGAGTTGCTTTCTGAATATACAAAGGTTTATTTTTGCATCGTCCCTTCAACCCCCTTCTTCGTGTACATTTTTGAAAATAGTTTACATATTTGTAGTCATTTTACCGAAAAATAATGCAGACATATTGTACAATGTTGAAAGTTTTGTAAATCTTGGTTTCAAGATCTAATTACCTGTGATCCAAAGGCAAACGCCACAGTTCACCTCCGAGGGCCTGAGCTGCGGGGCAGGTTTGTCGCACTGCTTGATCCTCAGCGCCCGCCAGGAGGAGCACCTCGCGCTCGGTGGGAGCCCCATAAATGTTGAGAAAGTTTGAGAAATTTGCTTTTCTGCTCATTTTTCTTTATATATATAAAATCGATCTTTTCCTAGCCCTGGATTATGGTATAGCAACAATTTTCTACATGATCTTTTTCCTTTGGCCCTCTGCAGTCAGCATTTGTCATGAACCTTTCCTAAAAGTCAGTTCTTCTGTCCTCTGCCAGGTCACTTGACTTGCTGAAGGCCATTTGGCTTGTTGGTGACAGAGTCAGGACAGAGCCCAAGTCTCTCCAGTTTCAAGGCTCTGTCCATCATTCCATAATAATCTCAGTGAGGCCGAAGTGACTAAGATGTCGTGCAGAATTGTCCTGGTAGAGACGGTGCATCTTTTATTGTCTGCGCCATGTTTTCATCAGCTTCGA
Organism: Equus przewalskii; assembly: GCF_037783145.1. Taxonomy (NCBI): domain Eukaryota; kingdom Metazoa; phylum Chordata; class Mammalia; order Perissodactyla; family Equidae; genus Equus; species Equus przewalskii. The sequence goes on along the minus strand of NC_091863.1, from coordinate 42,340,546 downwards.
GATATCGGGTATCTTTCCTGAAGGACCCTGCCTTGCAGCATAGTCAGTTCATGAAACTTAGATTCTGGAACGCATCCTAAGGTTTTTTGGTCCAGACGTTAAAAGCTGTAGTCAACCTAGCTTGCTGCGTTGGATGATTGATTTGGGTCACGTAACGAGGGGTAGGGGGTATAAGGAAGAATACACTAAATATGAACTTGGGGACCCAATTACCAACATGCTACTGGAATTAGGAACACGGTCATTTGGCCGTAAGCAGTATGAATGAAGCAAGTCTGACCTGACTGCAATGGTCTTTCTCTCCCCAAGTCTAGCTAACGCTTCTGACGCTGCTTTGGCATGCCTCACATCACTGAAAAAAAGTCACATATTTCTTTCCAAAACAGTTTCATTTTAAACAATACTGGACACCAATAAACTCCTTTATATGGACCGCTTCTCTACCACAAAGACGTCGTTTGGTTGGACACACAGTTCTTCGCTAGTTTTTTCTTCCTGTAGGGTCTTGCGGAGGGCCTTGGGCCGGGGCTCAAGACAACTGCCCTTCCAGTTCAGCTCTACCAGCCCTCATGGTTTCACTCTCTCAGTCACTTACCTCCTCTGGGCCTGCTGTTTCCTCAGTTTTAAGAAGAAGAGTCAGGCTAAGTTATTGGTTGAACAGGGAGGCGCATCCAGGAAAGGGTGTGGTGAGAGAGCCCCTGTTCCCAGTTAAGGGAACTCTTCTTTTCTCTCTTATGTATTGGAATCTTTTTCCAGGAAAGGTTTCTTTTACTTTAACAAAGACTTTGAAAGCTACTGACTGATCTACACGAGCTCCAAGATTTCCTCTGTGCTCAGTCTCCCAGACGTGAAAGGAGGGCTGGCGAGGAAGGAATTATAAATGTGAATAGACTTGGCCCTCTTCAGGAGTAGCAGACACTAAAAAGTCATCTGTAAGCTTAGGTCGCCGACACTGTCAAGCTACTAGACCAGCCCTGGTCTTAATCAAAGGATTATTGGAAAGAGAAACTTTTGTCTGTTTTAAAGCCAATGTATTTTTGCTCCTTGTTGAATAGAGTAGACTGTATCCCAACTGAATAGTCAGATAAGCGCCCGGACCGCAGCATCACTGAAGAGCCACCTCTAGAAATTTGAGTCCCTTTCGTCAGTTCAGTGAGTGTCCCGTGATATATCTTTTCCAGACAGCAGATCGTAGTTTTCCCTGTGTGTGCTTCCTGATGGCATCTTGGGTTGTGTTATCTTGGCACAGGCCCCCTCTGTTTGCATTGTAAGGATGTAGGGAAATGCTTTACTCCCCCTGAAATCAGGATTGCACGGCTTGTGCTCTTACCGGTTACAAAGTCGTGACGACTAAGATTTATTGCGGACGTACTATGTGCCAGGCACTCTGCTAGGTCCTTTATATGGACGGTGGTCTCATTCAGGACAGAAACCTGATCAGGTAGGTTACTCTAACTACCCCCTTTAACAGATGAGAAAGCAAACTGCTACTTAGAGAGGTCGCTGCTGAGGATGTCTGTGTAATATGAACCCTAGGATGACTCAAGGGACAGATTTCCCTTGAATCTCATTGCTGCCAACACTGCTGCTGGCCTTGAGAAAATGGTTCCTGTTGACCCACTGGGGACTGTAGTTTACACAAGCGATCCTGGGGCACTCTTTGCTTTGGCTGCTAGAAAATTGCGGTCAAGTTAGTGGCCCAACTTGTCTAGAAAAAAATGTAGCTAAAATGATTCCAATAGAGGTTAAAGGCTTTATCAGCTGATGTGGATCACCTCTGAGCTGAAACAGAACTGCACTTTTTCTGGGAAAGAAGAGAGAGGGGTGTGACCGCCGGATTTCCCAGGTCGCAGTTTCTTTAGCTTCTACAAATGTTCGGTTGGAAGAGTTGGGAATTTGTTCCGCTTTTTCCTCTCTTGCTCGGATCCTTAGTGCAAGCTCATTCCAGCAGCTGTCGGAACAGTTTTTGGAGAGCTGTTTTCGTTTCTCTTGTCTGTCAAGTTTTGGGAGTGGGGAGAGGTAACAAAAGAGTTGGGGGAAGTAAAAGAAGAGGAAAAGAGGTAAAGGAAGCACCGGGTTGAAGCAAGGACAACTGGGGTCTATTGCCATTATTTTCCAGTCCCTCCTCTTAGACAAGATGGGCTGTTTTCATCACCAGCCGAATCCTTTCAGAGAAAAAACAAAATTACAGAGCTGTGTAAGGTTCAGGAATTGAGTCGAGAAGGCCTCCACAGTGGGTTGGAGGAGCGGTTTGTTCTTTCGCCTCCTGTTCCTCAGTCGGAGCTTGGATCCTCTGTTTGAACAGGACAGGGACGCTGGCTCTGATGAGACGTGTGCTATAGCCGGAATGTCTGTGTCTCCCCGGAAATCCAGATGTTGAAATCCTGATCCCCAGTGTGATGGTCTCAGGAGGTGGGGCCTTCAGAAGGTGATGAGGGCGGGCAGGTGGAGCCCTCAGGACTAGGATTAGTGCCCTTATCAAAGAGACCCCAGAGAGCTCTCTCATCCCTTCATCACCTGAGGACACAGCAAGAAGCCGACCTCCTGTGAACCAGGCAGCGGCCCTCCACACACGCCCAATCTGCTGGCACTTTGATCTTGGACTTCCCAGCCTCCGGAACTGTGAGAAATGCACGCTTGTTGTTTAAGCCGCTCAGTCTGTGGTTCCTGCCACAGCAGCCCGGACAGACGAAGGCGACGTGATTGGACGCACTTTGGTTAAAGATCTTTGTGTCTGTTTTCGTAAGCGGTATTAGTATTTGCTTTCCTTTGCCTGTAAGGTCTTTGTCTGGTTTTGGTATCAGGGCGATACTGGCCCCAGAGTTTGGAAGTGTTCCCTCTACTTCTATTTTTTGAAAGCGTTTGTGAAGTTTGCTTACTAATTCTTCTGTCCGCATTTGGTACGTTTTACCGGTAAAGTTACGGCAGCACCAGGGATTCATTGTGGGAAGTTTCTAAATTACAAATTTAATCTCTTATTATGGGTATGTTCATGTATTCTATTTCTTTGTGAGTTCGTTTTGGTATTTTGAGCTTTTCTAAAATGTGACTCTTTCCTCCAAGTTATCCAGTTTGTTGCCGTACACTGTTCATCATATTCACATATAACCCTTTTTAATTTCTGTAAGGTCAGTAGTAATGTCCCTTTTTTCATTCTGACTTCACAATTTGAGTTGTCTCCCTTGTTGCTTGGTCAGTCTAGCTAAAAGCTTGTCAATTTTGTTGATTTTTTTTCTAAGAAGAAACTGTTGGTTTCACTAATTTTCTCTTGCGTTTTTTATTCTCTATTCCATTTACATCCATTAGAGTCTTTATTATCTCATTCCATCCGCTTGCTTTAGATTTAGTTTGCTCTTCTTTGTCTAGTTCCTTAAGGTGAAAATTAGATTAGTTATTTGAGACTTATTTTTCTTTCTTAATATCGGTATTTACAGCTATAAGTTTTTCTCTGAAAGCTGCTTTACCTGTACCCCTTAAATTTTGGAATGTTTGTTTTCATTTTCATTCCTGTCAAGGTATGTTCTATTTTTCTTGTTATTTCTTCTTTGACCTCTTGGTTATTTCAGAGTATGTTGTTTAATTTCCACATGTTTGTGATTTTCCCGTTTTCCTTCTGTTATTGATTTCTCATCTCATCCCATTATGGTTGGAGAACATATTTTGTATGATTTCAATCCTTTTCAAATTATTGAGGATGATTTGGGCCTAAAGTACAGTCTGTGTTGGAGATGTTCCCCGTGGACTTGAGAAGAATGTGTGCTCCGCTGTTATTTGGTCGTGTTCTATAGATGTCTGTTAGCTTGAATTGGTTTATAGTGCTGTTCAAATGTTCTGTTCGCTTGTTAATCTTTTGCTTAGTTGTTCTATCCATTATTGTAAGTGAGGTATTGAAATCTCCTCCTACTATTGTTGTATTGTCTATTTCTCCCTTCCATTCTGACACTTTTTGCTTCATGTATTTCGGGCCCTATTTTTAAGTGCATATGTTTATAAATGTTATGTCATTCCAATATATTGTCTCTTTTATCATTATGAAATGTCTCTCTTTATCACTAGCAACCTTTTTTAAAGTTAATTTTAAAGTCTAATATTAGTATTGCCACTCCAGGTGTCTTACGATTGCTGTTTGCATGACATATCAGTTTATGTCCTTTTACTTTCCACCTTTTTGCATCTTTGCATCTAAAGTGTGTCTCCTGTAGACAGCACGTAATTGGACCCTGTTTTTCTATCCAACCTAAAAATCTCTTCCTTTTGGTTGGATGGTTTAATCCCTTCACGCTTACTGATGTGCACGGATTTGGATTTACATCCACCATTTTGCTTTTTTGTTTTCCGTATGTCTCATGGGGGGAGGGGGTTGTTTCTCTACTCCTTTATTACCAGTTTCTTTTGTTTTAAGTGGGTATTTTCTAGTGTAACATCTTAATTCTTTTAATAATTTTTTTTCCTTTTTCTCCCCAAAGCCCCCCGGTACATAGGTGTATATTCTTCGTTGTGGGTCCTTCTAGTTGTGGCATGTGGGACGCTGCCTCAGCGTGGTTTGATGAGCAGTGCCATGTCCACGCCCAGGAGTCGAACCAATGAAACACTGGGCTGCCTGCAGCGGAGCGCTTGAACTTAACCACTCAGCCACGGTGCCAGCCCCTCTTTTAATAATTTTTACTGATAATGATATTTTTTGAGTCACCTTTTAGCAGTTGCTCTAGGGCGTGCAATATACATCCTAACTTATCAGAATCTGTTTCAGATGTATGCTAACTTAATGCTAGTGAAATATAGAAACTTTACTCCTGTATAGGTCCATTCCTACACCCCGTGTGTGTACTATTTTGTTATACTCAGTATTGCTGTATGTGTCACAAACCCAACAATGAAAACTTATTACCTTGTATAATCTTCTGTCATTCAAAGGTGCTCAAAGAAGACAGGAGTGCAAGTATATATTTGAAGTTTGCTATATTAATCTTCTTATTTATCATCTCTGATTCCCTTCATTTCTTCCAGTGAACTTGCATTACCATATGATGTCACTTCCTTATTCCAACACAACTTTGTTCCTGCCTGCCTCTTTTGTGATATTATTTCCAAATATACTACATTTGTATAAGTTGCATTCCAACAACAAAATTATCTACATATTGTGTTATGCAAGTAGTTTTAAAATTAGTTAAGAAAAGAAAGGAAAAGAACTATGCAATTAAACTTTCTTTTATAGTTACCATCATAATTACTTTTATTGACATGCTTTGTTTTTTGATGTGGATTCAAATTTCTATCTGGCGTAACTCGTTTTCACTCTCAAAACTCTAGTGTTTCTTTCAAGGCAGGTCTTCTAACAACAAATTCTCCAAGCTGCTTTTCTTTCTTTTTTTTTTTAATCTTGGAATGTATTTGTTTCATTTTTGCTGGATATAAAACTTTTGGTTCATAATTTTTTTAAGCTTTCAGCATCTCAAATATGTTGTTCCACTCCCTCCTGGCCTCCATTGTTTCCAGTGAGAAGCTCATTGTTAACATTACTGGGGTTACCTTGCAAGTGATGAGTCATTTTCCTCTTACTGTTTTTAAGATCTTTTCTTCATCTTTGGCTTTCATCATTTTGGCTATGATCTATCTGGGTGTGAATCTTCCTGCATTTTATCCACTTTGAGCTGCATGAGTTTCTTGAATATGTGGATGAAAGCTGTTTTTTAATCAAATTTGGGAAATTTTCAACCATTATTACCACAAATATTTTTTCTTCTCCTTTCCCCTTCTGCTTTCCTTCTGCTACTCCCATTACACGTACATTGGTGTGTTTCATGTTATTCTGATCATTTTTCTCCATTCTTTTTTCTCTCTCTTCTTCAGATTCCCTAATCTCTAGTGATCTCTCTTCTACTTCACTAATTCTTTCTTCTTCCAGCTCAAATCTACTGTTGAGCCCCTTTATTAAATTTTTCATTTCAGTTATCGTATTTTTCCAATCCAGAATTTCCCTTTGGTTCCTTTCTATAATTCTGAACTCTTTATTGGTTTTCTTTATTCATCAAGATACTGTTATCATACTTTTAAAAATTTTTAGGCATAATTTCCTTTAGTTCTTTGAACATATTTATAATGGCTGCTTTCAAGTGTTTTTCTGCTAAGTCCAAAGTCTGGGACCCTCCAAAACAGTTTCTATTGACTGTGTGTATGGGTCACACTTTCCTGTTTCATCGTATGGATCATTTTTTTTCCTGTGGTTGAAAACTGGAAATTTTAGATACATTTATGTATTTATCTAAAATCTTTATCTAAATATTTAGATATTGCATCAGTTCCAGATATTGCTCTCTCCCTACCCTGGGACTGTCGTTGATTTGTCATTTATTTATTTTTAGTGACTTTGGTGAACTAACTTTGTGAAGTCACTTTGCCCTACAGCGTTCAGCGTCTTACGTCCTTGTTCATATTTTTTGTTTTTTTGTTTTTTATCTTTTAGCCTGACTACGTAAGGGTCAACCCTGGGTCAGCGTAAACCACTTATTGGTCAAAGGTTGTGTTTAAGCCCCCTTTGGCAGTTAGACTTTTACCCTTTATCGTTGGATGTTTGTTTGGCCTGGAAGCTACTATCACTGCTCACAGAGTTTACATTTTTGCTTCACGTTCAGTCAGGGACAATTAGCTTGGACTTTCTCTTTCCAGTCACTCCTAAGAGAATGCAGCTTTGAACATGCACACAGTCTTCTAACTGCCATGGGTACCCGTGATTTTACTCTTCAGCCTGGCTCCCTAGGAACTGCTCCCAAATCAGAGTAGGTTATTCAGCCGGTATTTGGTCAGCGAGACTTGTGCTCTTGGTTCATGGATCTGTGTGAGGTCTGGTACACGTTTTCAAGGCTTCTCCATGTCTATTCTAATTGCTGCTGAGTGGGGGCAACATCATGCTTATGCACAGCCCTCCTGACCCCAGGCTTGGCTGTGATCCCAGACAGGTCTTCTTGGCTTTCCTTTCCCTAATTCTCCCTGTGAAACTTCTGATTGCTCTGCCATTTGCTTGTTGCTACTGGTATGATGAAGCTGTGAATTCTCTCTTAATTGCTCTACAACAAGATCTCCACTGTTGTTGACAAAAGCCTTAGGCATGGACTTCTCCGTGCTCTGTTCCAAATAAAGTTAGTCCTCTTAGGCAGAGCTACAGCGTTCTTCATCCTTATGGCCTGCCTCTCTCCTTGCACAGAACCTCTGCACAGGAGCTGGAGTGACAGTGCCCCAGAGTGACACTCCTGTTCTATGAGTGGGCACCGAGGCAGTCGTAGCCCCTGTTCTTCTTGGCTTGCCCCTCCTGGTCTGGAGCCTCCACCCCACGAACAACTTTGAGTGGGATCCATCAGACCTGTGTTCTCGGCTTGCTCCACCTGGAGTAGATCCTTCTACCCTATGAGTAGGTGGTGGAAGGGATTACCAAATACAAACCCTCACACCATCATCAACAGGACAAGAGCTATAAAAATAAACTGAATGAAGGAGAGACTTTATGTTTTAAAAAGAGTCCTAGGAGATGCTGTATCAGCAGTTTTAACGTGAGTGCCCAGAGAGCTTCACTCTGGAGCAATCTGCCCCCGTCATTGTCTGGTAACTGTTAAGCATAGTTGGGCAACCGAGACGCACTCTCATGAAGCTTGCTATGTGTTCCAGGAGTTATGGGCCAAGCTTGGGCACGTGCTCATGTCTGTGGCAGTGCAGAAGTGTCTTGGGAGCTGCGCAAACTTTTTTTTACACTCTCATTTATCAGATAATATATGAAAAGGCCAGCTCTTGAGAAAGGCTCAACAGTGTAATCTCTAAAAAGAAATACTTTTCTCATTACCGGGGTGAGCGCATTCTACGTTATTGGAAAACAGAATGAAAGTACAACTGTCCTAATTATAAAACCATGGGAATGAAAATGTTTGCCTGAAAACTTCCCATTCTGGGAAAAGTGCCTTCAGTGCCCTTCTTACTGAAGTGTGAATACAGGTTCCTGCCTGTGTCCTGAACAAAGCATTTCTTTCCTCCCTAGCTATATGGGCTAGGTGTGTCAGGACAGTGAGAGCACTCTGGCACCCTGCAGCCTTTTCCTGGGCTCCTGAGTCCTCCAGCTGGCAGCTGCTAACAAGGAAAGCAATGAGGCTACCAAACTGCTTTGGAGAGCTCCCGGGTGCCTGCACTGCTCTGAGAACGGACAGTTTCAGTCACCATGTGGGTATGTGCCCGGACTGCCGTCTGTGCAGATGAGGAAACCAAGGCACACGGAGATGTAAGGAACGGGCCTGATGCCATGTAGACAGAGAGATTCCTAAATGAATTCACGACAGTACTGCTGCCCACTCCAGGTGACCTTATGACTGACTGGCTGACATCTGCCGCATTCTCCATCTCGTTTATCATGGATATGTCATTTAAAATAGCAATAACATCATTGAATGATTTAGAAGGAAAACAAGGCAGGGCAAGGCGCTCCTGTGGCTTTCCTCCCCATGCCTAGAAAGCTGCAGGAGTTACTGTGGGGCCCACACGCACTGCAGAACGGCTGGCGATTTGAAGGTAGATTCTCCAGTGACAATCCCCTGCGCTGCCCTCGCCAACCTGCAGGGAAGCAACGACAGGTCTCAGGTGGCCCTTTAATCAGCATTCAGCAATATTAATGAACCTCTCTCAATAGGTGTTTCTACCTCTTGTAGGAGCTGGTGATTTGACACTTAGCTGGGGAATGAGGAAACCCAACCAACCAACGAATAAATAAGTGAGTGTGGTCAGTGTTCGGAGGAAAATAATCCACGTCCTAGGCCAGAAACCAATGACTTTACACAGAGTGGTCAGGGAGAGCCTCTCTGAGAAGGCAACAAGGGAGCAGAAACCCTAAGGTTGAGAAGGAAGCAGCCACGTAAAGGTCTGAGGGTAGACTCTTTCAGGCCAGGGGACCTGTGATTACCAATGTCCTAAGGAGGGAATAAGCTGGGCGTGTGCAGGGAACAGAAGTAGGCCAGAGTTACTGCAGCGAAGGCAAGACATGGTGAGATTGCCTGGATATTAAAAACCAGCAGTAGGCAAGCACAGAAGGGGATGGATACAGGATGCATTCAGAAGATTGAATCAAGAGGACTTGTTGGATGGCAGCGCAAGCGAACGAAATGCAGCGCACCTAAGAGGTGTGCTTGGGACACGTTAAGTCTGATGACTCCTTGTCACTCGAACAAAGAGAGAGACAAATCTGCATCTCAGGGGACAGCTTGATGCAAGACATAGGACTGTGGGAGGTCACGTTATATACGTGCTACATGATGGCAAAATGGAGGAAATAACCCAGGGAGAGAGTGTAGCGTGAGAAGGGGCCCTGGAGGGACCGTGGAAAGGGAGGGGTAAGCAGTGGACACTGAGAAGGAGTGGAGTGGCCACTGTGGTTGGAGGAACATCACCTGGAGAGGATATTGTCAAATATCCAAAGATTAAAAATAAAACAGAGGCAGGGAAGGAGGAAATAAGGAAGGGGAGAGGGAGGGGAGGGACGGCTTCAGAAAGGAGGGAATTGTCAAATGTACCAAAGGCCTCTGAGAGATGTAGTAAGTTGAGGATGGGAACGTAATCCTAGGAGTAGGCAATATGAAGGTCGCTGGTATTTTTGACAAAATCGGGCTTCTTTAGGGGGACAGGCTGTTAGAAGCTCAACTGAAGTGGTTAGCAAGGAGCATGGTTATGGAACAAGGGGAGACAGACCTGCTGTTTGGAGCATCAGGGACATGTGGCAGAACCTTGGAAGTATATGGGATAAAGGAGGGCTTTATGTTTTACTTCATTTTGTATAAAGGGTGAGAAATAGGAGCATATTTGTAGATAATAGAATGACCCTTAAAGAAATTGGGAACATGGCAATTCAGGACAAAGGAATGATCATTGCAAAGACCCACCTCTCCCAGAAGATGGGCAAGGGATCCAGCTGAAGAGCCTGGCCTCATAGGACTAGGTCACTTCCTTCAGAGCAACAGAAGAGAACACAAGTGCAGATCCAGTGTTGCTGGGAAGTGGTGAGAGTTCCACGTGATCTATTCTCTTTTCTCAATTATCACTGAAGACCATGAGAAGAGTGGCTGCCAGTGCGCGTGGAATGCTATTGTAGGTAGAGGAGAGAGGAGATAGAGATGTGGAGGGTGCAGAGGGTTGGTCCATTTGGTGGTACTGCCAGGAGAGTAGGGAGGAGGGAGAGAGGAGGAGAGGAGGCGTGTTTGAGGGGGACAGTTTATAGGCCTGGGTAAGCTGGGTGGCACAGGAGCTAGTGGACGGTGGGAACGCCGTGGGGTCAGTGGGCCAGTGGTTTCCAAGAGGCTGAAGGCTGTGGGTGCAGAGGCGTTAGATGGAGGGAGCTGGACGACCAGGGCATGGCCTTGAGGTGATGAGACAGCGGAATGTTAGAAATGGGCATCCCAGGAGGGGCGCGGTCTTTCCTGATGCCCAGGGCATGACCTGGCCCTGGGGGCTGCTCAGGTGGGGGAGGAGAACATCCTTGAGGAGGGACAGGCTCCGGTGGACCGGGTCAGCCTCGTGGGCCCCGAGGTCGCCAGGAGGGATCAGAGGAGTGAAGGCTGAGAGGAGGACAGTGAGCGTGCCAGGGGACGGGCACCAGTGAGTGTTCGCAGCCTGGTGGGGGGGGGCGGGAGGAGGATGACAGGGGATTGGTCCAGCTGCCGCAGGTGGGGCGGTGGCGGTGGCGCTGGCGGCGGCGGCAGCTGGGGCAGTCGGGCGACAGGACCTGGACATCCCCGGTCCACAGTTCGCAAGAGGATCCGGAGGGTAAGCGCCAGCGGCCACCGGCAGGGAGACTGGCAGCGACCTTACCGGACGCCCGCGCGCCGACCCAGAGCCCGCCTGTCGAGGCGCAGCCCCGCCCCCGGGGCGTGTCCTTCCTGGGCACAGGGACTTCCTGCCGCTGTGGCTACGGCTCCGGGGCCGGGAAGGCGGCGGTGCCCCAGCCCGGTTGCCGGGGCCGCTCTGGCCGCTTTCCTTTCCGTGGTCCTCATCTGCTTCCCGCCGGCCTTCCTGAGCCACGAGCTCCAGGTCTTTGCGCGGAACGGCCGCGGAAAAGATGGAGTTTCCGCTGGGGTGGGTGGCGTGGGGTTTCTCTGGTCTGCAGGTGGCAGTGTTGCGCCGTGGAGCCGCCCAGCCGCTCTCCTGCCCGCCCTTCGTGCTTCAAAAAACTGCGCGGAGCCTTGTCCGTAGAGAGGGCGGCTTCTTTCTGCGTCTGCGCGGGCTGGGCCGCTCCAGGGCCGGCTGCAGCCTTCAGCGCGCCCCCTCCGGAAAATTCCCTGCCTGCCGGCAAGGCCCTTTTGCTTTTCCAGTTGGCCTTTCTCCTGCGGAGCTGCCTAGGTTCCTTCGCATCTTGTATTTCTGCCTCTCGGAATCGTCTTGTCAAGGTCTCTTCTTGGGTTGTCCTGGGTTTGTGGACCTGGGTTTCATATATGGTAAAATATATTCTCTCATTGTGAGAGTCACTCCCCCTGAGTATAGAAACCCTGGAAGACAGAGAGAGTGTAATGAAGACAGCTAATCACCCACAATCCCATTCCCCAGCCATGACCCTTAAGAATATTTTGTGATAAGTTTCCTTAGCGGTTTTTCATTCCTAAAGGTGAACTTCAAACATGAGGATCATATTGCATCGTGAATATGTTAAGTGAAATAAGCCAGACAGACAAAGAGGAAGTGTGTATGACTCCACTCACAGGTGGAAGTTACCATATAGACAAAGAGAACTGATTGGTGGTTACCAGGGGAAAGGGGGGGAGAGGCCACAAAGGGTGAAGGGGTGCACCTACAACACAACTAACAATAATGTACAACTGAAATTTCACAGGGTTTTAAACGATCATAATCTTAATAAAAGGAAAAGAAAAAAGAAAACTTCCCACAATGAATCCCTGGTGCTGCCGTAACTTTACCGGTAAAACGTACCAAATGCGGACAGAAGAATTAGTAAGCAAACTTCACAAACGCTTTCAAAAAATAGAAGTAGAGGGAACACTTCCAAACTCTGGGGCCAGTATCGCCCTGATACCAAAACCAGACAAAGACCTTACAGGCAAAGGAAAGCAAATACTAATACCGCTTCAAAACAGACACAAAGATCTTTAACCAAAGTGCGTCCAATCACGTCGCCTTCGTCTGTCCGGGCTGCTGGAGCAGGATACCGCAGACTGAGCGGCTTGAACAACAGCGTGCATTTCTCACAGTTCCGGAGGCTGGGAAGTCCAAGATCAAAGTGCCAGCAGATTGGGCGTGTGTGGAGGGCCGCTGCCTGGTTCACAGGAGGTCGGCTTCTTGCTGTGTCCTCAGGTGATGAAGGGATGAGAGAGCTCTCTGGGGTCTCTTTGATAAGGGCACTAATCCTAGTCCTGAGGGCTCCACCTGCCCGCCCTCATCACCTTCTGAAGGCCCCACCTCCTGAGACCATCACACTGGGGATTAGGATTTCAACATCTGGATTTCCGGGGAGACACAGACATTCCGGCTAGAGCACACGTCTCATCAGAGCCAGCGTCCCCTGTCCTGTTCAAACAGAGGATCCAAGCTCTGACTGAGGAACAGGAGGCGAAAGAACAAACCGCTCCTCCAACCCACTGTGGAGGCCTTCTCGAACTTCTGAACTCCTGAACCTTACACAGCTCTGTAATTTTGTTTTTTCTCTGAAAGGATTGGGCTGGTGATGAAAACAGTCCATCTTGTCTAAGAGGAGGGACTGAAAAATAATGGCAATAGACCCCAGTGGTCCTTGCTTGAACCACAATCCCTTGCCCTTTTTCCTCTTCTTTTACTTCCCCCAACTCTTTTGTTACCTCTCCCCACTCCCAAAACTTGACAGACAAGAGAAACGAAAACAGCTCTCCAAAAACTGTTCTGACAGCTGCTGGAATGAGCTTGCACTAAGGATCTGAGCAAGAGATGAAAAAGCGGAACAAATTCCCAACTCTTCCAACCTAACATTTGTAGAAGCTAAAGAAACTGTGACCTGGGAAATCTGGCGGTCACACCCCTCTCTCTTCTCCTTTCCCAGAAAAAGTGCAGTTCTGTTTCAGCTCAGAGGTGATCCACATCAGCTGATAAAGCCTTTAACCTCTATTGGAATCATTTTAGCTATAGTTTTTTCTAGACAAATTCTACCACTAATTTGACCGCAATTTTCTAGCAGCCAAAGCAAAGAGTGCCCCAGGATCGCTTGTGTAAACTACAGTCCCCAGTGGGTCAACAGGAACCATTTTCTCAAGGCCAGCAGCAGTGTTGGCGGCAATGAGATTCAAGGGAAATCTGTCCCTTGAGTCATCCTAGGGTTCATATTACACAGACACCCTCAGCAGACCTCTCTAAGTAGCAGTTTGCTTTCTCATCTGTTAAAGGGGGAAATTAAGTAACCTACCTGATCAGGTTTCTGTCCTGAATGGACCCACCGTCCATAAAGGACCTCACAGTGCCTGGCACACAGTATGTCCGCAATAAATCTTAGCCTCGTGACTTTGTAACAGGTAAGAGCACAAGCCGTGCAATCCTGATTTCAGGACGGTCCAGCATTCCCCTACATCCTTACAATGCAAACAGAGGGGGCCTGTGCCAAGATAACACAACCCAAGATGCCATCAGGAAGCACACACAGGGAAAACTACGATCTGCTGTCTGGAAAAGATATATCACGGGACACTCACTGAACTGACGAAAGGGACTCAAATTTCTAGAGGTGGCTCTTCAGTGATGCTGCGGTCCGGGCGCTTATCTGACTATTCAGTTGGGATACAGTCTACTCTATTCAACAAGGAGCAAAAATACATTGGCTTTAAAAAAGACAAAAGTTTCTCTTTCCAATAATCTTTTGATTAAGACAAGGGCTGGTGTGGATAACATTGACAGTGTTGGGAAGCTAAGCTCTTCCATCTGGATGGCTTTTCCATTCTTAGGGTGTTGAGAGTCAGCTTCTGTAATGATGAGGTGAAAACCTCCGTCAACCCACTCCCTTACAAAAGTAATGCAAATAACCCGCAAAACTATCAAAACCGATAATTTAGAACTAGAAATTAACTAATGGCACAGAATAAACTGAAAATCATATAATCAAGAAAAATGATTGAACAGGCATAAGAACATCAGTGTCTGTAGCATTTCATGGTGTTTCTCACACCCACATCCCCAACTTCGTGTTGTGGTAGCCATGAAAAGTTGGTGACCTTGCAACCAGTGGAAAGGAATGACCTCTTTTAGAGTTCTGTGGAAAGTCCCTTCCTCAGAGCACAGTTAATATTTTGACCAGATTTTCAGTTCCCTGGAATATCCCCATGGTGTTGTTTCTGTTTGGTCTTACATAAAGCTCCATGTTGTAGGAAAAAAAAAAAAAAAACCTCCCCACAGTGTCACTGAAAATAGTAGCAATCATCTGGAATTGTTAACGCGACAGGTACCTGAGCCCTTGATTTTAGTTGGGGCAAAGAAGAGGTTGACTGAAAATTTAAAAAGTAGACCTGGAGAACTAGACAACCATAAGGTATTTGGTAAAACACTAACATATTTCTGGAATCTAGGAGGCTGCACATATGCACAGTGCTGTGTGCATGCCCAAGAAGGCCAAGAAAGCCCCAGCAACTCACCTCTGGCTGATCTTGAGGCCCTGTAGAAGCAGGGAGTGAAAGCTAATGCTGACTTGTAAACTGCCTGAAGTTTCAGGTGTGCTTTCACACACAGATTCCTTTGATAAATGGGTGGAAGACCTGCCTCTCCTTTCAAGGCATTTAATATTATGACTAATCATTCACTTGGCCACTAAACTATACCGACCTAAAGGTGACCCCAAGGAAGCCAAGCTTGAAAATAAAAGCAATAAAATTTTTTTTAAATGTGAGCAGAGAGCTCAATGACCACATGCTGTGTTCCCATGCAGGGAATACAGACTCCACATAATTAGTCTAGGAAAATCACTACACAAATAAGCAGCAGCAGCAACAACAGCAAACTGGAAGTGGGAGAAGTTTCTAGATTCAGAGTTATTACAGTATACTATCTACGATGCCTAGTTTTCAACAAAATATTACTAGACACGCAAAGAACAGGAGAGTACGGCCCATACACCCAAAAAGAAGCAGCTAATTGAAACTATCCCTGAGGTGGCCCAGATGATGTACTTAGTAAACAAAGCTTTAAGTCAATTATTTTAAATGGTATTTTAAATGTGTTCAAAGAGCTAAAGGAAACCATGTCTAAAGAACTAAAGGGAAGCACAGGGACAAGTATCTACATCTTACTCAATGGAGAATAAGAATAAAGAAATAGAAATAATGATAAAAAACAAACATGCTTAGGGTGTTGCCCTCCTCTGTATGGTTGAAGATGCTTTAGCAAGATATGCTTATTTGGCTTCTCCACAGGAAAGGGAAAGAGAAAAAGTGGAAGGTAAATAATTGTTTTTAATGGCATGATCTAGAGGTTGTTTACAACACTTCTATTCATGACCCATTGGACAACCCAGTCACATGGCCACATCCAGCTACAATGAAGAAATTGAAATTAAAAACTAACTGCATGACCATGTGCAGGACTAAAATTTCTACTCTTACAGAAAATGAAGAAAATAATTGATATTAGAGGGCAGCAAGCAGATTTTTTGCAGTCAGCCCCTTTTGCTCCCCAAATATCTATGTGAACAGCTCCTCCAACATGTAGAACTACTCATCACCTACCCAAAACTAGCCAAAGCCATCTCATTATCCCCTACAGGTAAACCTAGTCTCTAAAAGATGGAGCATTCTCTTCACCAGCGGTCCGGCAACCTCTAAACTAAATGATAGCCCTGATGTTTTATAACGTCAGAATAACAAAAGTATAACTACAATAAAGACTTCCACTCAGAAAAGAGAAAAACGGAAAACAGAGCAGTCACTGGCTCATAGCAATTATCAAATCCTACTGGGTAGGAATTGCCAAGAATCTCTACCTTAGCATTGATGAAATTTCCTTGGTTAGCCACCAGGAAGACCCTGATTCTGTTCTCTTGAAGGAACTCTAGCGTACCTTGTTCTATACAATGGCAACTGTATGGAAAAATTAGAAGTAGGTAATAAATGGGATGTTTTTTTTAGGGGCTGCGCCAGCTTTTGCAGGTTACTTTCTACTTGTGAAGGCCTGGGATCCTGGGGGCTGCTTTAGAAATTTGACAATCAGTGGCTTTTGCAAGACAGCTTTGTGCTGTTTTTGGCAATAAAATTTCCTCAAAAACTGAGGTAATTTGCTTGCATTCAGTTCCATGTGCAAAAGAATACAGCCAAAGATTTCACTAGACATTTTTTTCACATAACCAATTTGTTGAGATAAGTTCACATACCATAAAATTTACAGCTCTCTTGTGCCAATCCAATGGTTTAGTAAATTCACAGAATTGTGTATCACCACACTTTAATTTTAGAACATTATCATCACCTCAAAAAAAAAAAAAACTCTACCAATTAGTGGCCACTTCCCTTTAACCCTCCCTCAGCCTTTGGCAACCACAATTCTACTTTCTGTCTCTACAGATTTTCTTATTTTGGGTATTTCATATAAATGGACTTGCACAATATATGTCCTTTTCACCCTGGCTTCTTAGCATGACTTTTTTGAGGTTCATCGATGTTGTAGTATGTATCAGTACTTCATTCTTTTTATGGCTGAATAATGTTTCATTATACAGATATACTACAATCATTTATCCATTCATCAGCTGAGAGAGACATTCAGGTTGTTTCCACTTTTGGGGCTATCATAAATAATTCTGCTATGAACATTTGTGTGCAAGTTTTTGTGTGAACATATGTTTTCAGTTCTCTTGGGTAGATACCCAGGAGTGGAATTGTTGGGTTGTAGGATAGCTCTGGGCTTAATATTTTTAGTAACTGCCAAACTGTATCCAAAAATTGACTGCATCATTTTACAATCCTACAAGCAACGTACGACATTTTGAATTTCTCTCTTTGTTGTG